>NC_073361.2:31215000-31942500 GCF_027580225.2 Misgurnus anguillicaudatus | reverse complement strand
TCCCTGGCACAACAACACACCACCAGTTTGAGAGCCACTGCTGTATAATGCATATTATTTTTATTAAATCATGTCTAAATAAATTAGTTGATGTGATTTGTATTATTCTGTATTTCCTCAATGAAAGATCAAAACTATGACATGTTTAGTTTGCATATGTTGCCCATCAGCAGTGCTGTATTGTCAGTTGCTGTTCATTTCAATGTTTTATGAATGATTTTGATGATATTTATTGTATTATATGTATATTGTGGACTCTTGTATATATTTGAGAGTGATGGACTGACTCATATTTATCGCTGTAATAATGTACTAGCAGAATTAAGTTTGATATTTTCTCTGCTGTATGATGGATGGCAGAAATGACTCTGTTCAATGTTAATTATAAAGCTCATTAAAGTGCATCATTGGACTGTTCTGAGAACAGCTGTCAGTGTTACACTGCATCATTTATGTAGACAGATGTATGATGAAATGTGTTTCTGAGAGTTCAGAAAGTCTCTGAGATGGTTTACAGTATCTGATGCTGTGCTTTCTATGAAATAAATTTAAATTCAGACTCTTGATGTTTTCTGGATCTGTTTGTTTCTTATACTTCACATAAAGTCTCTAACTGATGTTTCATTGAGCTGTGATATCTGTCTCACTAATGAAATAAACAAACATAACTGATATTGTTCAGCCTTTGAGTAGAGTTGTGATTAAATGTATACACACGTATAATACTTTAGTCTATATGTTTTATACTTTTATATTTTTAATATAATTTAATTATATAATTTTATTTTATAAGTACACAAGATATATTTCTGAAGTCATTGTTAAGAGGGTTTCTATATAGGTTTCCATTAATGCTGATCAGGTGAACATCTGATTGATGATTATTGACAGCTGGTCACAATAACAAGGTGATTAGTTAGATTATATAAGTGTTCCTCCTGAACGTTGTTATTAAAACATCATTAAATCTGTCAGTTTAGTGAACAAATGCTGATATTGCAGCAGATTAAGTGAAACTCAGTGTTTGTGTGGCATCACCCCATATGACAAAAGTATATTTTCAAATATCATTTTAAATACATTTCAAAATCTACAAAAAAGGGTTTCAACTGAGTCATTTCAACTTATTGTTGTTTACTACAACTTATAAAATATTGTTAAAATATGTCAACTTCATTTTATAAGTAATAAAAACTCATCACTAGTCAATATAAATAATCATAAATTGAAATGACTTAAAAATCTGACTTAATTGAACAAAAAAATTTTTTTTTTATAGTGTGCTGAAGTATATTTTGAAATCTAGTTGAAAAATAAGTATGTTAAAACATTTTTATTCATTTTGCATTGGAAGAAAAACTTTGTACGTTTCAAACCTGTAAACATAACGGGGTTGAAAACATTAAATTTAAATATCTTTTCAAATGCAGAATATACTTAACATTGAATATTTTATACTTGTACATTTTATAGTCTAATATTTTGGACAAGATTTTTTTTTTTTGCCACATGCACTGTAAAATTAGAAATTAATTTATTGTCCCTGAAATTCATTTTGAAATATGTTAATATAAGAATGTTAAAACTAAATATATTATCAAATTCAAAAATATATTCAATTAAGCTTTAATTTCAACAAAATGTATTTAATATATACTTAAAACATAATTTGTTCCAGAGAAATTTATTTTTTTGCCGTATGAGACAGGTGATGTTTTGTGGTGATGTTGTAATGGACTTTTGGATTAATTAAAAAAGTTCACAACAATTATTTACTAACTCACTGTAAAAAATGCAGCATGAAGTTAAAACAACTTGGTTTTGCAAGTCAATTTAACACACTATTTTAAGTTATGTCCTTTCATAAGTTAAGGGTTGAGATTACTTTAAAAAAGTTAAACAATTTCAACTTGTTTAAATAACATAAAATATCAAAAAGATATGTTGATTTGACAAAAGTGCACCTTTTTGATTAAATAAAACAATATAAAACTTCTGATCAAATCCTGAACTTGATCTCACCTCGTCTGATATATAAAAATGTACACAAGCTACTCATATATTTGATCACATTTGATGATATTATATTAAATTCTCAATGCTGTCAGTAGGGGGGTCTACAGCACATCTAGTTATCATGACCATGATGATCTCAAGAGGTTTAGTAAAGTCTGATCACTACTTTACATCTCATCACACGCTTCAGTGCTCTGTGTGTTTATAACAGTCTGACTTTATAACACAGTGCTGGAAAAACAACAAATACACAAAATGAATCTCTTCATCATCACCTTCATCTGGATTCTTGGAGGTTTTATTCAAGGTAACAGAAATTCATCTTTATTTGTTTAGAAAATATTTTAAATGTTAGTTTTCTTTGTTTGAACAAATTTGTTTTCTTCTCAACAGAATCCAGAGGAGTTTCTGTAACTCAGAGTAAAGATCAATCTGTTTCTGTTGGACAAACCGTCAATATAAAGTGTACAACTGATCCTGGAATAGATTACAATTATTTATTTTGGTATCAGCAGAAACCTGGAGAAACTCCTAAACTCATCATTTATGATATAACTACTCGTCATGGTGACACTTCACAGAGATTCAGTGGCAGCGGAGCATATTATGGTACAGATTTTACTCTGAGCATCAGTGGAGTTCAGACTGAAGATGCAGGAGATTATTACTGTATGAGTGAACACTATATCAGTGGTAGCTATGTGTTCACACAGTGATAAAGAGTCGTACAAAAACCTCCTTCAGTCAGACTGAACAGATACACCTGACAGATACTGCAGCTGCAGCTGCACACACACACACACACACACACACACACACACACACACACGTCATGTTGATTCCAAATCGAGGCTGTGAGGGATGGACATCCAGTACATGAGGTTTAAAACTATTGTTTTGTATCAGGATGCCAGTCAAATACAAAACTTTTTTACAAATTTCCACAGAACAAACAACATGAATAATTTCTCATGTAGTAAGCATGTTTCCTTTTTTAATTGAACATCAATATAATACAATACAATAGTTTATGATAACAATTACAGTAAGTATACATCTCCAGTTTGTATAGGTCATAAGAGTTTGACCCATGCATTATTTCTCCATTACATGAACATTTAATAACGTGTGATTGACTTGATAACAAGCTATTTACGTGATAGTTTGTTGTGCGAAGGGAAAACACCAAATAAACGCCCAAAGTTGTGTAGAAATGTTATTTAGTTAGAAATTATTTCTGCTTCTGTTTATTCAATGTGCTCAAACTTACTGGAGAAAAGAGTTTAATGTATTCATATCTTGCGTATTTTGTAATTTGTACGAGTTTGAGATTTACTTTTAGTTATAGGACTATATTAGTGTTTTAAAGAAAAACACTGAAGTAAAATTATGTTTTTTGTGTGTTTTCATGACTGAATGACCGGCATCCTGGTACAAAACAATAGGTTTAAAACGCACGCTCTGGATGTCCATCACTCACAACCTCGGTTTGGAATTAACATGGTGACAAACTGAATGACATATAGAGAGTTTGTCAGATTTCACTGCTATAGTTGTGTATTTATATATCTGTGAATGTGAGAAATAAATCTTGAATGTTGAAGTGCAAGTTAAAAACATTTCTTCATTTGATCTTCTCAAAATATTCAATATATTAATCTGACTTCTGAGATCAGACTCATTGTGAAGTGTTGAATCTGATCAAAGCTCATTTCTTCATCCATCAGTTAAACTCATCAGCGTCTCATTTCAGAGAATAAAGAGTCAAAGAGTGAAACTGAGAGTTCAACTCATATTTATATCTTCAGGATGAAGAGATTCAGTTCCTCTCAGAACAGAGCAGATGTTCATACACAAGAGTTTGAAAGATAAATATAAACTATATCTACAGATGTCTTCATGCTTCATTGAGTCAAGTTTATTTAGAAACAAACACACGAGCCAATGATCAATATACTCATTGTTCAAATTCAAAAGAAATCACAAGACAAAGAAGCAATATTTAATATTTCTTTATTAAAGCATAGAGAATGAATAAAGCAGAGACACAGAGTGTTGATGTGAGACATGAATGAGAAGAAGAGATGAGAAGAAGAGAGGATCTACTCAGAACACAGATCTTTCTTCACTTCTCCAGTGACTGTCTGACCTTCCCGACTGATCTCACAGATCACTGAGTCTCTGTTGATCCATTCTTGTTCAGTGAGAGTCAGACTGCTGCTCCAGCTGTACAGACCGCCGTCTTTCTGTAGGACTCCAGCTCTGTTCTCCTGAGATCCTGACATCTTCCCATTCACTTTCCAGCTCAGACTCCAGTCTGAAGGGAAACCATTGCTGGCCACACACATCACTGTTGCTGCCTTCTTGCTGGAAATCTCTTCACTGGACGGCGGCAGGACGATCACTTTAGGACGACTTACACCTGACATACACAGATACACAGAGAAAAAGATGAAGAAATTCAAAAGAAATCCATGATAAAATATATATTCTGTTTTTGAGTTTAATATCATATCATCAGTTAATATTATTTACTCTGTTAATGCACTACACTTATTATAATACAAACACAGTAATAATAAAATAATATTTTATATGAATATTTGTTTTCTGTGACTCAAGTGGCAGCAACAACAAGGTCATGGGTTTGATTTCCAAAATCTGTACAATATCTTGAGTGCATTATAAATCACTTAAAGCGTCTCGCAAATACATAAAAGTTTAAAATAATTTCTTGTAAGTTGTGTTTAAATGTAAAAGATGTTTAATATGATTTTATCCTATCATAGTGAAACTTTAATAAAGGTTTGTAACAGAAGTTTGTGTAAATATTCAGTCGGGTCTCACTGCGCTTGCGCGTCATTCTGTGATAAGAAATAATCATTTACAAATATAATAAAGTTACTTGTATCTTATACCAGTTTCTTGTTCGAGTGATGTTTTTAATCTCTTTATCTTGACTCATCTGAGCTTGTAGTTATTTATCAAGTTCACTTTAAAAATAATACTGAATTTATTTGGTCAGTAACAGAGACTCAAGATGTCTTCTGTTAACACGTGTTTATAAGAAGTGAGTCTGTGACGCCACACGACAAAAATTAAAGTAGCGCCGCTGTCAGACACTTGGATCTCAAAATGTGTTAATAAAGACAAATAAATTTTGACCTTGTTTTTGAAATTTTAAAAACATATTCTCAAGATTTATTTTAAAACCTGTTAAAATTAAACGCCTTAAGATAAAACACTTTAAATGACCTTCGTGTGTGAATCTGTCTATCAATAAATTTGCCTTGTCTTAATTTTCCATGTAAAAAATTATACATTTATAAATTCTTATTATTTTGACTTTCTGAAAAACTAACACATTTAATCCAGCATGATAATAATTTTAATACTGAGGTTTTTGATTTTTCCTCTTGACTATTGAATAAAAAAAAAATTGTTTATAGGACTGAATTACACTTCTTCAAAAGAAATCTCGATTTATATTCAAAATGCTTTTACTGAGAATTATAAATAATAAATACAAGTGAAATAAATGCTATATAATATGCTAAAAATGTATAATCTAAGTTAAAAATGATTTTATTATATAAGTTTTGTACTTACTGCCGACGTCGAGTCTCGTGCCGGGGCCGAATGTGTACCACAGTGATAGAAATAAAGCGAGCAGCTGTACAAAAACCTCTGAACGCTTCCCTAACTCTGACTTTATAACAAACACATCATATCACAGCAAATATTCATACATCATAGACTTGTGAAGAAGTGTAAACACATGTAACACAAGAATAAAAGTGAATTTAAAGACACATGTCTGTCTGTAGTAAAACACATTTACTGAATGTTTGAACTTTATTGAAGACACAGAGACACACAAGACATCATAAACGCTCCTGATATCTTCTCATTTAATCTCAATGTGTTATTAATCCAGACTGTATAATGTGTTTCTATGAAGATAAAGCTCTGATGTGTGTTGAGTTTATTTAAATAGACAAACACTTTGCATTATCATCACATGCTTCAGTGCTCTGAGTCTTTATAACTGTCTGACACAAACATTTTATAACACAACATCATTACAAAACACACAAACACAAATGAATTTCTTCATCGTCTTCATTTGGATTCTGGGAGTTTTTATTCCAGGTAACAGAAGTGAAAGCTTGTTGTTAAGTTGAATGTTTTTATATTTCATTAAACATCATTTTCTTCTCAACAGAATCCAGAGGAGTTACTGTAACTCAGAGCAAAGATCAATCTGTTTCTGTTGGACAAACCGTCAATATAAAGTGTACAACTGATCCTGGAATACATAGCTATGGTTTATCTTGGTATCAGCAGAAACCTGGAGAAGCTCCTAAACTCATCATTAGGGCAGCAGATGTTCGTCATGGTGACACTTCACAGAGATTCAGTGGCAGTGGATCATCTGGTGGTACAGATTTTACTCTGAGCATCAGTGAAGTTCAGACTGAAGATGCAGGAGATTATTACTGTCAGAGTGTTCACTATATCAGTGGTAGCTATGTGTTCACACAGTGATAAAGAGTCGTACAAAAACCTCCTTCAGTCAGACTGCACAGAGACACCTGACAGATACTGCAGCTGCACGCACAGACAGACAGACAGGCGCGCGCACACACCATAGATGTATTTGTCACAAGCCAGGGGCTGGCTGCTAGTAATTAAGCCACGCCCCTTCTCAACTTCCACCTCGAGGAGGTCCCCAAAACCAACCCAATGACCAGACAACAACGAGGACAGGCAAGTATAAAAAATATTCTTTATTTATTTAAATATTTAAAATGTACTGGGAATTGGGGAAAGGGAAATTAAAACTAATGGCAAGCTCTCCCCTCCAGGGGGCCACGGCCGAATGAGTGACAGAGGGTAGGGGGGGTTGCGTCGAGGAACAGGCTCCCGCCTCTGGTTCCTTCTGCCCGTGGCGTGCTCCCCTTCCGTCCTGGAGGCAGAACAAAACTTAATCAGTGTTGGTACTTTACTTTTTCTGTCCGTGTACCTGGGTGTAGCTCACGGCGCGTCGCCGTCTTTCCACACAGCTCCTTGGTTGTCGACTCATTCTCCCTTCCTGTTCTCTCTCTCCACAGGCTACAGCTGGGACACGAAGACACAGTGGATCGTTCTCACAAGGGTCTCCTCACCTATCCACCGACTGCAGCTTCTTGGTAAGTATAGATTTTCCTCCTCAACTCGTTGCTTTAGCGCTCACACTTGTTCTCTCTCTTCCTCCACAGACGACAGCTGGGACACAAAGGCACAGTGAATCGATTTCCAATTTGTTCTCTCACCTCCTCGCTGACTACAGCTTCGGGTACGTATGGTTCTCCTTCACAGCTGGCCTCCTTAGTGCTCACGTTTGTTCTCTCTCTTCCTCCACAGACGACAGCTGGGACACAGGGACACAGTGAATCGTTTTCAATTAGTTCTCTCACCTCTTCGCTAACTACAGCTTCGGGTACGTATGGTTCTCCTTCACAGCTGGCCTCCTTAGTGCTCACGTTTGTTCTCTCTCTTCCTCCACAGACGACAGCTGGGACACAAAGGCACAGTGAATCGTTCTCAATCAGTTCTCTCACCTCTTCGCTGACTACAGCTTCTAGGTAGGTGTGGTTTTCTCTTCACAGCTCGGTGTCTTGGCGTTCACGCTGGCTCTCTCTCTCTTCCCACAGACGACTGCTGGGACACAGGGACACCGTGAATCGGTTTCAATTAGTTCTCTCACCTCTTCGCTGACTACAGCTCCTAGGTAGGTGTGATTTCTCTTCACAACTCTCTCAGCACACTCCTCTTCCCTGTTGATCAACAGACTTAACAGGTTACGCTATACTTTACAGGGTGGCGGACTTACGATAGCTGGTATGCGCAATGCGTCGACTGGACAGTGGTTTCCAGGATGGCGCCGGGGACCAAACCCTCTCGGCGAGCTCGTTGGTCCAACAGAGGGGCGAGAATGTCACGCCGTCACACCGGGTCGAGCGCTGCCCTTTCCTCGATGCCCGTTGGCAATCGAAAACCGGACCGGGGCGCCCCTTCGTAGAGACCTCGGGGCAGCGGATCTCCTTCGCCTCTAACTCTGCGATGATGAAAAACACACAGGTAAGGTAGCAATGTAATTCGTAATACTCACACACCGCCAATCGTACCGCTCTTCACCGCCACTCCTAACACAAGTCCGCCAAGCGTTTGGCTGCGAAAATACTTCGGGAGGCCACTCCGTGATTTTAAGGCTGAAACACACTCACAGCATATTCATACACAAGATTATTCTAGAACCGCTTTCCTCTTCAGCGCCCCGGGGCGAGTGACTGGAGGCGGGGTACGTCTGACAAGACACAGCAATCTCACTGCAATACACACAGCACCACTTCAAAGTGAAATTTCTACATCCAAGACTCACCCACCACGCTCAGTGCACACAATAGACGCCCGTCTTCCTTCACTTCGCTCTGGGCGAGAATGTGGAGTTGGTAACACGGCCTAGTGGTTGTTTTCGTCACTGTGGCTGTTTCACACAAAGATCCTTTGGCTCACCCACCACGCTGACTCAGGGGCAGGGCCACCCGCTCTCGCTTGGAAATACTCAGAAGATATACAGGTCAAGTACATACAATTCACTTCCAATAAATGGATGTTGTTACTCACGACTATGGTGCTTTCTCCGTCCCACGCTTCCCTAGGTTGATTTCTTCCTATAATAACTCCAGCTATATAGATGAAACGGTTCTCCAGTCGCCAACACCACTTTTCCACAGATGGATACTCACGATGGCACGTTCCTTCTTCCTTTGTTTCTCTCATCCAAGGTCAGTATCCGTTTACTCTCCAACCCATAAGGTCTTCGTTATCTCCATCAACAGAAATCCAATGATGCAAAAAGAGAGAGAGCGCAAGTACAACGATCCAAATGGCGTACCAGGTGAGCCCAACTCAGCACGACGGCACACACCAACAATGGTGATAACATCAACGCCAAACTGTGGTTTAAACTGTTCTAAAATACTCTGCTGGGTGTTGCCATCGTCCAATCACCCGGCGCTCCTCTTAACAACGCACAGCTGTACGTAGTTTGGCTGATTACAGCCCTCGCGATGCTACCGGATGTCCGGTGTTTTCTCTTCCCGGTTCGGGCGGAAACATCCGGGCGGAACCAAACTTTCCCAACTTTTGGTTCCGCCCAAAAGATCGTCACTCCTGTGACATCTTCACTTTCAGATTCCATCACCTAAACAGGCTTCAGTCAGGTTTTGGGTGTTTTGTGGTTTTATACAGACTTTTAAAGAGAGGATGAGGTTTCATCTGACACCTATAACGCAAACACTGAATATATCTATATCTATATATATATATCTATATATATCAATTAGTGAATGAAATGTATTGTTTTTGGTCAATTTTGACAGCTGTTTGGGGGATTATTTACAGTATGAGGCCAAACTCTTTCTACTTTGCTGTAGGCCTACTGAAAGTCTGAATACGTTAAAGCCTACCTAATCACTGTAGCCTGAAAGATGAACAAATAAAATTTAAACCTTATGAATAAATAAGATATCTTGTAAGATACTGCATGATCCAAATATAGTATTATTTGATACATTTTTAAAGTTTTCAAATTTTGAGCATGAAATCCACGCTAAATCCACCCTTCTGATGGGATCAGTTTAATCCAGATTTTTTGGATCAAAGTGATCCAAATCCTACAAAATTTCTGAAAAACCCAAACTAAAGGTTTGATCCGGATCAAATCCAAGATTGGATTACGTGATCTAATCCGATTATGTAATCCGTTTTTTCTTTTGAAAAACCAATTTTCAAGATTTGATCCAATCCGTTATCCAAAATCCTAGCGGATTACTTTTGAAAAACCGGGCCCAGGAGAGAGCTCAGATCAAACATCACAGATCTTATGAAGTGCTTCATCATGACTGAGTCTCATTTCTTCTCTCTTCTGTCTGAAGGACGAATCAAACGTCATGAAAATAACATACAGGCATTGTAAGATTGTTGCCTTTCTGTTTGATGCTATTAGCACAGAATTGAAGACTGAATATCCTTGTAGACTCTCAGAGTCACATCTGATCATCACCCTAACATCTGACCTGAGATCAGTGGACTTCTGATCAGAAACTGCTGTCATATACTTACA
The DNA here is from genome assembly GCF_027580225.2 of Misgurnus anguillicaudatus. Taxonomy (NCBI): domain Eukaryota; kingdom Metazoa; phylum Chordata; class Actinopteri; order Cypriniformes; family Cobitidae; genus Misgurnus; species Misgurnus anguillicaudatus. Next base: position 31,932,314 of record NC_073361.2, on the reverse strand, counting down.
GTTCTCACATGAGTCTCATCTAATGAATCTCATCATTACTGTAAACTCTTATTATCTGTCTCTTATCTGTCCTGTTATAGTCATCAGTGTTGAGTTTATCTGCTGTTTACTGACCTCTAGTGACAAACTTTATACATTAATGTTATCATTGATGATCAGTGGATGGGTTCATATGGGGGACAGAGGTTTACAGGGGTTTTTGATAGTATACAGACACTAAAATTATAAATAACACATGTGCTTTACCCCCAGGTTATCTTCATAAACACTGCTTTTACCCCGAGTAAGAAGCGTTTCACACTTGTACTGTCCTGTGGTGATCAAAGAATGGCTTTACAAAAGGGTAACACTAGGGATAACTAATCTTAACATCATGATTTGCAGGATTGAAATCTGATGGTTTATGTGCTTACTCAATTACTGATTTTTTTTTTTTTTTTTCATTTTAATCCAAAACAAAAGCTACAGATCACACCTTTAAGGACTACAAACATGGATTTTCTCTGCAGAGATGGAGTCATGTGTTTAAAAGTAATGCAAAATAATGAACTTTTATAAATTGCAATGGATTATGGGAAGAATGCATATATGACCAAATAAAGGCATCATAGACAAGATTTTAAACATTTCCAGACAGAAACACCCAGACAGCAGAGAACTGACCTGAGTAGAGACTCAAGTAGAGATTCAAAGCTTTAAAATGTTGCAAACAGCGCCATCTGTTGGTTAATAAAACACACTGTTGTTGTTGTTAAGTTGGCTTTAAAACAAAGAATGCTGTATGTTAGGTCAGGAGGACCCCTGTACCATTATTTAACATATGAATGGTATCAGTTTGTACAGCAGTATTTAACCAAAACCTACACACTTGAGAATGTTGTGACTATGTGTTTGAATCATAGCCTGTAAAAAATATGGATGTAGTTTCTGTGATGTCACCTGTAAGTTTGTGAAGAGATTTTTTAAACCAATAGTTGGTGGAGACTGCCGTCGCCATCTTGGCAGCACGTCACTGCGCATCACTCCGAAAATAGGTAAAAAGGCGGGACATGGGTGAAGCTGAGGTGACTGATTGCTGAAACCACGCCCACCTAGCTTGACTGTAGTCACAGCAGTGGCAGTTCATCTGTCACTCAACTGGCCACGCCCCTAAACGCCCTGCTAAAAAACAATAGACACCATCACAGAAATTCGATTGGGTTTATTGGTTTTATTGGGAATTTTATTGATTTAAATGGAATATGGCCCAAAACACACTACAATGTAATGGTTTTAATGGTCAAGCTAATGGTTCCTATTGGTATTTTAATGGAAACCATTAGAATTTTCTGTAATGGTTTGTCAGTGGGGCGATGCAGAACTTTAAGGCTTAATATAATTTAAACTTAGTTACAAAAATATTCACCCCTAAAAGCTATATAGACCAATAACCAGGCTGTAAACATATTTATTTCTGCTGTAAAGTTGGGCATTTTAACATGGAGATGGGATTGGCTCCATTTTCCAGTCAGTCTCTATAGTGGTCAGTCAATGAATTGCAGTTTAAGTTGCTGCTTAGTTTAAATCTATGTATAATATGAGTATTTGTTTTGTTGTTGGAATTTCTTACTTTGTATTTGTTTGAAATTGAAAGTGTTGAAATTGTGTGATTATGGGTGGTGTTTGTTTTTGATCATCCTGACTTGCATAAACTTTATTATGCCAAGAACCCCCAGATGAACCGTCTGTGAGGGGCCCCCTGCCTAATATATATATCAGTTTGTTTTATGTATAGTGAACAATTCAATTTAAATGTATTTGTAATGCAGCCAGTTTGACTATAAATCTAGTTTGACAAGAGTTTTACAAGGAAAACTGCCTTACAAACCCCATTGAGTGAAATAAAGGGGACATTAAATAAGGAGAACACACAAAAAAGACACAAAGCAAATATAAATGATTGTGAAATGTACGTAGCAAGAAATAAAAGATAAACACCTAATAAATACATTTTATAAGTTTTCTCTGCTGTTTTCTCTGAACTTCTTGGAGGCCCCCTGTGAGTCCCCGGACCCCAGTATAAAACCCCTGCTCTAGATGATAATAATAAACACATACCTTCTTTCTGTATCACTTTGGGCTAAACCTGACTGTTTTTCAGAAAATACAGTTCAACTTCAGTGACTTCATAGACAGTATAAGGTAATAACAGTATAAGTATAAGGTAATAACAGCATCTATACTGTTATATACCGTCTTTCGGATGAGACGTCAAACCGAGGTCCTGACTCTCTGTGGTCGTTAAAAATCCCAGGATGTTATTCGAAAAAGAGTAGGGGTGTGCCCCGGCATCCTGGCCAAACTTGCCCATTGGCCTACTAATCATCCCCCATAGATACAAATCATTGGTTATATCACTCTGTCTCCTCTCCACTAATAAGCTGGTGTGTGGTGGGCGTTCTGGCACAATATGGCTGCCGTCACATCATCCAGGTGGATGCTGCACATTGGTGGTGGTTGAGGAGATTCCCCCGTTCATATGTAAAGCGCTGTGAGGTCTGCAGAAAAAGCGCTATATAAATGTAACTAATTATTATTATTATTATTATTATTATTATTATTATTATAGGATCATTAAAACAGGCAATTGTCAGCATGATGTAATTTGCTATTTTTCTCCAGCACCTTTAAAATCATTTACAACTGTTTATCCAAATGATGCAAAACTACTCAAGTTGTAATGCTCAGAAAGATTTATTAGATAATTCATTTGACTCTTGATCTGTTTTAAGTCTGTTTATCATATTCATTGAAAGACATCTGAGTGTTGAATGAAAAATCATCTTGTATCTCTACCACAATGCCATATTTGACAAATTCAGCTGTGACCCAATTAATTACATTTGGCACTTTTACGGTGCTGTGTGAATATAATCCCTTGATCTCATTCGCAGTGAGAACCTCATCCCACAAGTTCACATCTGTAATTTCACCTACAAAGCTCTGCTCTGCACCAAAATCACCCAGAAATGATTCAGGATCTTGACCGAGCAACACCGTGCCACCGGGACGGATGGTGTGACCTTTTCTGTATCTCTGGTAAATAGTGCGTTGTCCATTCATCCAAGCGGCAGTGAGACCGGTCGATGAGCTCCAGGTGAAGCACAGGTGCGTCCCGAATGTAAGAGACGGCAAGTTAAAACGCACTCCCTTACTAGAACTACTAACATACAAACTTATGGTTCTGTTTGTTTCAATCCAAACATTAAGCTCATCAACATCATTAGTACGGTAGGCAAAGAGAATAACCTCTCTCTTTCCTTGCAGCTCTGTGGAGACACGCATGCATAAAGTGAAAGCTGTGAGGCTCAGGGGTTTTTCTGGAGTAATTGTAACATAGCTGTTAGCGGTCTTATGTGGAAACACAAGTATTTTATTGGCAAGACCACCTGGTAAAGAAAAAGAAGATAATTAACAAACATCACTGTACAGTTTACATCCAAAAGAGATTTATAACTGGTAAGTTACGACCCCAAAATTGTTACAATCTGAAAGGCATTCTGTCCCGTCTATGAAATCCAGATTAAAGTCTCACAAACAAATGATGATACTTAAAGCATCAAAGTTTGATTTCACATTTCAATCTTTGACATAATCTTACTCAGTCAATATTAAAGATATCAAGGTTATATTTTCACAGAGGGTTCTTTGCATTATGGTGGATGATTTTATGTAAACAAAAAAAAAAAACAACTTTAGCTGAGTTTTCACAGACTCAGTCAAATGTTGGTGGGTTTGGTATTTTGTTTACTTTATCAAATTTAAAGGATTACTCCACTTTCATTAAAGAAATCCTAATCATTTACTAACTCCCATATAGTCAAGTCAGCGCGGCCTTACGTATTACATAATCACGTGGAAAGCTAACGTGTTACATGTGAAACGCACATTTGTTGATCATTTTAAACAATAAACTGACACAAAGACATTAATTAGTATCATTTCACAACAACGTCTGAACTCTTCTCTTTCTCTACACTTGTAAACACTGGAGCGGTAGTTTTGCATACATCATCAGTGACTTTTTCACATGATAACGTATTACGTAAAGGTTTAAACGTTTTTTTCGAACGTGGATCGTTTTGCTAGATAAGACCCTTTAGACATGTTTTAGTCCTGTTTTCAACAAACATGTTTTTATGGTGATAGATAGGAAGTAATAATTATAATCTAGCAATGCACTTCAGATGATTTGCTCTTACAAAAAACACAGTTTGACTCAGGCCCGGATTGGCCATAGGGAGAACCGGGAGGATTCCTGGTGGGCCGGTCTGTTTTTTTTTTGGCCACGAGGGCCGGTGTTGTCATGCCACCGGGATGACGCGTATTTGCGGGTGATAGATGTCCCCGCCACTTTATGCACAAGTTGATTGTGTCCCGAATCCCGACCACTTATTGGAAGAATTCTTGCATTAGGGTGCATTGACATCTAAAACGCATGGGAAACGCAGGACGTGCCGCTGTCTTCTGGTTTTCAAAGCGCTTACTTGAACACGAGTTTTGTTTCAGACGCGTCTATATTGAGTGCGCTTGCCGGCCGCGCGTCTATATTTTAAATAAACTTGAGCGCGTCTTTTGAGTGCGCTTGCCGGCCGCGCGTCTATATTTAAAATAAACTTGAGCGCGTCTTTTGAGTGCGCTTGCCGGCCGCGCGTCTATATTTTAAATAAACTTGAGCACGTCTTTTGAGTGCCCTTGCCGGCCGCGCGTCTATTATATTTTAAATAAACTTGAGCGCGTCTTAATACAAACGGGCTGGCCTCTAAACGTATTTTTTTTATCCAAGTCATAGATGAATTCTCTATGAATAGTCATTATTCATCGTTTATTGCAAGAGGAACAAAAATCTATTTGATGCAAAACTCATTAGTTTCAAAAGTATATCCATGATGTTTTCTTTTTTTTAACACAATGTAGGCCTACGTTATTTAGCAATAGACATGATCTAAGTACTAAAAAAAAGATACAGATTATTTCCATTTGTTTCCAATGCATAGGCCTACTTGATAAATCTTGCTTGTGTATTGTATATCAGGGGTTTCCAAACGTTATCAACCCAACAGTTAATCTCAAGACTCACCATTTTTTAGAAATAGAAATATAGAGGAAAATACAAACACATTTGTTTCCTTTAGTTTTTGAATAAGTTTACTTTAGTAATATATGGTCTTATGGTAGGGCTGCATGATTATGGCAAAAATTATAATTGTGTACTGCATTTGCACGGAATATGAAATTATATATTTGAAAAATACAGTGAATTGCAAGGCTGCAGAGAACAGTGCACTACTGCAGACTTATACTACTGAGGGTTTAAAGATATTATTTTAATAGTCAGTCGTGAACTAAAGTGGGCCGGTCTAAGGCATGAAACTCCAGGGCTGAAAATGAGTCCCACTCCGGCCCTGGTTTGACTATAGTAAGCTTTTTTAGTCTTTAGTAAAACCACAGTAACCACAAATTTACTGCGATCTCACCACAATTATCAAATGTAAAATATGTTATGTCCAAAAATGACCCAAAAAACATTGGTACTGTGTTACTACTTGCATGAAAAAACAGAGCATGAAAAATAATGAAAAAAATCATCAATGTAATATTTCAATCTGAATTTAAAGGAATAGTCTACTCATTTTCAATATAAAAAATGTTATTACCTTAAAGGGGGAGTACATGATGTTTGAAAGCCAATGTTGATATTTGAAATCACCTAAACAAACACGCCCCTACCCCAATAGAATCTGGACCTTCTGTTGATAGACCCGCCCCACACATACGCAACCCGGCATTTGATTTGATTTATGGCGCAATAGCACTCTTGTGAGTACTTCGACTCGGCGCAGTAACACCCTCCCTCTCCCATTATGAGAGTGAGAAGGGGAGCGGACTTTTCAGGCGAGTCCAAGTACTCACAAAAGTGCTATTACGCCACAAAACGCAGCTCCTCTTCCAAATCCGCCCAGAAAAGCGCCACGCTCTACCCTGTACCACCAAACTTGCTCGTACAACCACTCGTCCCAAACAGGAAAAACGTTGATGTGTTTGGTCACCTCCAACTTTGGGCCCTATTTTAACGATCTAAGCGCATTGTCTAAAGCGCACAGCGCAACGTCTAAATGGGCGTGTTTTTGCGCCGAGCGCATGGTCGAAAAGGGTTGGTCCTATTGTAATGGGAGTATTTTGGGCGTAACGTGCAGTAAACCAATGAGAGTCACAGCTCTCATTCCCTTTAAAAGCAAGTTGCGCTGGCGCTATAATCCCTATTTAGATGACGGACTTTGTAAACTGAAAAACTAAGCGGAGGTAGAAGATCCCCAGTTTAAGATTAATGTTAAATAATTGTGTTGTTTTTCCCTTATATTGAAATTGTTATTTTTTTATTAAAACCTTTAAAACCCGTTTTCTTTTAGTCATGGAAGTAAAAAGCAGGCTTGTAATTGCTTTAAATGTATGGCTATCCAATATCATCAAAAAATAATTTACAAGTATGTAAGATAAGGTTTGTACTCTAAAAATACTTTATTTGTAACAAACAGGAGATAAAGAAATTACAAACGGCTCTCCTCACGTTTCAGCACTTTGGACAGCGTTTTTTTTAGCAAAGAGTTTTTTTAAGCATTACTTACAAATGTTTCTCATCTCGCCATATCCACAGGTACATCATATACAATAAATCCGTGAGGTAGCATTAAAAAAAAAAAAACATGTAAAAACAGACGCATTTGTTTAAATCAAAGCATTTATTTACTTATAAGGCTGCAGGTAAAGCAGCTCTTTGCGCCTTCTAACGTCTCATAATCAGTCTTCATTTATAAATATGTCCAAGAGACTCAATAATAATCTCTTAAATTCAATCCTTTAATCTTTCATATTTAAAAGCATTTTTGTGCTGCTGCGCATTTATGTACTTTGTGATAAGCAAACCCGCGTTGTCCTCCCGTTTATAGGCGCATATTACTAATGCGCTCTTTAAATAACATAAAACATATTGCGCCATTGACTTTAGACTTTAGACCAGGTTTTTGTTGGTCAATGGCGTAGTCTATTTTAGTTGCTTCAAAATAGCAACGCGCCAACAATGCGCCTGAACACACCTCGTTTTTCAGACCAGAACGCCCATGGGCGCAAAGGGGGCGCAAATGCATTTGCTATTTAAACAACGCGGCGCTAAACGTGAAAATTAGGGTGGAAACTAGCGAAAGACACTTGCGTCGCGCATTGCGCTGCATTGCGCCGGGTGTAAGATAGAGCCCCATATCTCTAAATGGTACCATTGAATGAATGGGGCTAAGCTAAATGCTATCGAAGTGTCGCAGCGCGCTCCAGCGCTTACGTGCACACACACAGATGATAGAGGGATGTATCAACTCTTCTTAGTTAAGGTAATAACATATTTTAATATTGAAAATGAGTAGACTATTCCTTTAACCCTCTATGGCATGACTTTTTATTTTTTGGGGAAAAAATATTTCACCTCACTTTTTGGGAGCTTGGGGGTCACTGATAAAATATCCATCATACAATTTATCCCCCCACCACCCCTGACTCAGAATTTACTTTGTTGCCTCAGGGCAACATTGTGCTACAATGGTATAAAAACACCAAGGTTTTTTATATGCAGGTTTTCCATCCATGAAAGTTTGTGAATCTGGGAGGAAAAATTCAAGGCCCTGGGAAGTTTTTGAAAATATACATACATAATTACAGGTCATTGAATGTATTTTATGCAAGAAGATTTCTGGTAAAAAAATCCATATTATTCCCTGTGTAGTGTAGGATAATATCATACATTTCTAGCCTTTTAAGCACACGTGCTAAACTGTTCAGTTTAAATGCTTATATCTTCTGTATGCGAATGTTGATTCATACCAAAATGCTTTTTTGCATAGTTGTGTTTGACACTTGAAAACGTCTCGGGATACGTATGTTACTGTTGTTCCCTGAGAAGGGAACGAGACGCTGCGTCTCCCTTGCCATACTTCCTGCGTCCCTGTAACGTCGTCAATATTTCAGATAGCGATATACTTCCTGGCACCTGCGTCACCCTGTCTTTGTTGTTTAGCCTCACCATTGGTTGAATTTGATATACACATTCAGACGCACTTACCTCTAGAGGCGTCCCCAAAGTGTCACTGCAGTGACGCAGCGCGAGTTCCCTTGAAAGGGAACTGTAACAATGTATCTGTAACCTTGTTCTCCCTTGAAATATGTCCCCACATTTAGACTCTGAATTTGAGGGTATTGGACCTGGAAAGTCCTTGAAAGGTCCTTGAATTTGACGTTAACTAAGGTGTGGGAACCCTGTATATGATAAATATATGCATTAGAAAAAAAAAACATCAATCACAAATGATTATAGCCAAACATGAACACTACTAATTGTAACTAACACTGCATGTGTTAATGTTTTCCACATTTACATATAAACATATAAACCAACAAATGTGTGCATGTGTTTGTGTGTGTGTTTGTGTGTGCGTGCGTGCATGTGTGTGTGTGTGTGTGTGTGTGTGTGTGTGTGCGTGTTTTTATGTGTGTGTTATGCATCATTTTGGGATGATTTTGCCTGAATAAAAGTGGTCTAACTGCACAATGTTGCCCATAAAACTAATTAGTCATGTTTGTGATTAAGTGGAATCATTTGTGATTGATGTTTGTTAGAGTTAAACTTTCTAATGCATATCTTATCAGATAAAAAACCTTGGTGTTTTAGTACCCTTATAGCACAACGTTGCCCTGGGGCAACAAACAAAAAACACGGTCTTAGTATGAAAATAAAAACAAAGAAAGTCTTCAGACAATCAAACATACTTCTTTACATACTGATGCACATACACATATTTTTTTCTGTAAAATTATTTAAATTTAAAAATGTTAAAAAGTGATATTTATCCTGGCAATTGGTGGCACTGCATCCCATGTGGCTGTGCTTCCAAAAGCATGGCTCCACCCCCAAAACAAAAGGTCACAACCACTCCAGCCCCTCATTTCATTGGAGAGACATGTCAGGTGATATTATACATATATTTTTTTTTATACAAAAATTAAAGTGTCGGTGTGAGGCTCAAAAAGGTAGTATGTTGCCTGAGGGCTGATTTTAAACAATTTAACCACCAAAAAGTGCTAAAGTGAGCAAAGATCAGAACTCTTTATGTATAAACGTGAGAGATAGTTGTGCTACTGTGTCTCATACTGTAGTCCACTAAAACACATCCGACGAACAAAGCACCGAAAAACAACATCATTTTCACTTTATGTGGAGCGATTGTTTATGCTACATCTTCTTCCTGAAGTGCCATTTGGAATTTGTCCTCATCTGTGTGTGTGTGTGCGTGTGTATAAGTGCAAAAGTGCATACATGGAGAGACGCATTTCAAAAAGTGAACAATCTTTCTGTTCTTGACAGGACACATACAAGCAAAATGATCTCAAGACACCACAGTATTTATTTTCTAATTTATAACATTTGTTTAAGTTGTTTGCCAATAAACAACATGGCAGAAATTGTCCTTGTCTTAATTCATGTATAATGCTGAAAAAATCTAGGCATGTCAGAATTAAAGTTATGCCGCTTACATAATGTAGCCTTTTTTAATGTTTGATGACAAGATAGAGACTTAAGAAAAATTATGTAGACTAATAATATAAGTTTAATGCCCTAATGATCAGCCTACTTATTTGTATGTCCAACAGCTGACATGGAACGTTATTAACTTTTTTTTTATTTAAAGAAAATATAAGCAAAAAATTAGTTTTTGCAATAATCTGTGAGCACTGTAAGCATGTTTTCCATGTTTTTTTGTCTTTTGTAAATGCACTTTGTTTTGATTTGTTAGCTTGAAGACAAATACTTTCCTTTTTACTACTGCTTTACATCTCATCACACGCTTCAGCGCTCTGTGTGTTTATAACAGTCTGAGTTTGTGTGTTTAACACAGTGGAAACCAACAAATACACAAAATGAATCTCTTCATCATCAACCTCATCTGGATTCTTGGGGGTTTTATTCAAGGTAACAAAAATTCTTCTTTATTTCTTTTTTAGAAAAAAAAATAACTCTTGGTTTTCTGTTTTGAACTAATTTGTTTTCTTCTCAACAGAATCCAGAGGAGTTACTGTAACTCAGAGTAAAGCTCAATCTGTTTCTGTTGGACAAACCGTCAATATAAAGTGTACAACTGATACTGGAATAGCCAGCAATGGTTTATCTTGGTATCAGCAGAAACCTGGAGAAACTCCTAAACTCATCATTAAGTATATTAGTTCTCGTGACGGGGACACTTCACAGAGATTCAGTGGCACAGGAACAGTTTATGGTACAGATTTTACTCTGAGCATCAGTGAAGTTCAGACTGAAGATACAGGAGATTATTACTGTCAGAGTAGACACTATATCAACAGTAAAGATGTGTTCACACAGTGATAAAGAGTCGTACAAAAACCTCCTTCAGTCAGACTGCACAGATACACCTGACAGATACTGCAGCTGCACACACACACACACACACACACACACACACACACACACACACACACACACACACACACACTCTGGTTTCCATGTTTTGTGGGGACATTCCATAGATGTAATGTTTTTTATATGGTACAAACTGTATATTTTATTCCCAGACCATAAACCCAACCATCACAGAAAATTTTCTGCTACTTTAAATTTTCAAGAAACATCATTCTGTTTGGTTTATAAGCTTGTTTCCTCATGGAGACATCAAAATGTCCCCACAAGGTCACAAAAATACTGGTATTCCTATCTTTGTGGGGACAATTGGTCCCCACAACGTGATAATTACCAGGTACACACAAACACACACACACACACACACACACACACACACACACACACACACACACACACATGACATGTGCACATAGTTGTTATTCATTGCCTCAATGTTTTAACCCTAAGAGCCCTAAGGTCATTTTTACAATGTATTGTCCGTCTGGTTTTATTTTCTTAAAAAGCTTGTAAAACATCAACCCTGTAGTGCACAGACAATCTACAAACATCTTTTTTTTCAGGACAAGTTGGACTGTCAGAATATGTGTGTTGTATTGATGTCACATGAATGTAAAATAAGTTATGGGACCATAAAGACAAATAAAAAAATAAAACAGAAATTGAATCAATTATATATTTATTGTAATCACACACAAAATATTAAAGCTAAGCATTTTTCCTCTGTAAAACAGTTGTCTCATGTCTTTGGAGTCCTTGAGCACAGAAATGAACATTATAAATTATACAGATCAAAAATTATTTACATTTTTACAAAAAAAGTCCAGGCGCTTTCAATACATTTATTGATGCAAAGCCTCAAGCCACATGCGTGATGACGCACACATGCGTCATGACGCACACATGCGTGATGACGTACACAAACAGAAAGCATCAGTGGACATTGTAGCATTTAGCTAGCGGTAAACCCGATAGAAAAATCGATAAATTATGGACATCAAGTGGATACATCTAGGATGTAAGAGTTTGGATGCATTGCTGAACAACTCCGAAAAGAGGGACAAGTTTCAGGCTGGATAAAAAACTTTCTGTAAAAGCTAGAAAGACACCAAATATATCCCCGTGATGGCTAACTCGTCAGCTATTAGCAGAAAAAAACGGTAAGAAGCTACGTTTTACGGTTATTAAGTTATTTAAATATGAATCAGAGGTGCCGTTTTCAATCGTCGACGATTGATTAGGTTTCTGAGGGTTAAAGCTCAGTGAGCTTCATGACTTTGATGAGATAAAAACTGCTCAAGATGTTTAGTGAAGAAAAACATTAAGAAGAGTCGGACACAACTGAATGAGTCTGTGATCATCATATAAATAATACAGGTCAAGTGTTCATCAAATGATTCAATTATTCAATGTGTTCATTGTCAGTGGAAACTGAACCGATTCATTTCAGAGAGTCAAAGAGTGAAACTGAGACTCATATTTCCATCATCAGATTTCTGTTCCTCTCTGTACAGAGCAGATGTTCATACACTTACATGAGTCTGATGTCTCTGTTACACCACAAACATCAAATAAAGCACTTGTTTCATCATTTATCTGCAGATGTCTTCATGCTTCATTGAGTCAAGTTTATTTAGAAACAAACACACGAGCCAATGATCAATATACTCATTGTTCAAATTCAAAAGAAATCACAAGACAAAGAAGCAATATTTAATATTTCTTTATTGAAAAGCATAGAGAATGAATAAAGCAGAGACACAAACTGTTGATGTGAGACATGAATGAGAAGAAGAGATGAGAAGAAGAGAGGATCTACTGAGAACACAGATCTTTCTTCACTTCTCCAGTGACTGTCTGACCTTCCCGACTGATCTCACAGATCACTGAGTCTCTGTTGATCCATTCTTGTTCAGTGAGAGTCAGACTGCTGCTCCAGCTGTACAGACCGCCGTCTTTCTGTAGGACTCCAGCTCTGTTCTCCTGAGATCCTGACATCTTCCCATTCACTTTCCAGCTCAGACTCCAGTCTGAAGGGAAACCATTGCTGGCCACACACATCACTGTTGCTGTCTTCTTGCTGGAAATCTCTTCACTGGACGGCGGCAGGACGATCACTTTAGGACGAGTTAAACCTGACATACAGAGATACAGAGAGAAAAAGATGAAGAAATTCAAAAGAAATCAAATAAATCCATAATAAAATATATATTCAGTTTTTGAGTTTAATATCTTATCATCAGTTAATATCATTTACTCTGTTTATGCACTACACTTATTATAATACAAACACAGTAATAATAAAACAATATTTTATTTGAATATTTATTTCCTGTGACTCAAGTGAAGCAACAACAAGGTTTGATTCCCAAAATCTGTACAATATCTTGAATGCATATTAAAGCGTCTCGCAAATACATAAAAGTTTAAAATAATTTCTTGTAAGTTGTGTTTGAATGTAAAAGATGTTTAATATGATTTTATCCTATCATAGTGAAACTTTAATAAAGGTTTGTAACAGAGGTTTGTGTAAATATTCAGTCGGGTCTCACTGCGCTTGCGCGTCATTCTGTGACAAGAAATAATCATTTACAAATATAATAAAGTTACTTGTATCTTATACCAGTTTCTTGTTCGATCTATGTTTTTAATTTCTTTATCTTGACTCATCTCAGCTTGTAGTTATTTATGAAGTTCACTTTAAAAATAATACTGAATTTATTTGGTCAGTAACAGAGACTCAAGATGTCTTCTGTTAACTCGTGTTTATAAGAAGTGAGTCTGTGACGCCACACGACAAAAATTAAAGTAGCGCCGCTGTCAGACACTTGGATCTCAAAATGTGTTAATAAAGACAAATAAATTTTGACCTTGTTTTTGAAATTTTAAAAACGTATTCTCAAGATTTATTTTAAAACCTGTTAACATTAAACGCCTTAAGATAAAACACTTTAAATGACCTCCGTGTGTGAATCTGTCTATCAATAAACTTGCCTTCTCTTAATTTTCCATGTGAAAAATTATACATTTATAACTTCTTATTATTTTAACTTTCTGAAAAACTAACACATTTAATCCTGCATGAAAATAATTTTAATATTGAGGTTTTTGATTTTTCCTCTTGACTATTGAATAAAAAAAAAAAAAAATTGTTTATAGGACTGAATTACACTTCTTCAAAAGAAATCTCGATTTATATTCAAAATGCTTTTACTGAGAATTAAAAATAATAAATACAAGTGAAATAAATGCTATATAATATGCTAAAAAATGTATAATCTATTAAAAATGATTTTATTATATAAGTTTTGTACTTACTGCCGACGTCGAGTCTCGTGCCGGTGCCGAATGTCCACCACAGTGATAGAAACAAATCGAGCAGCTGTACAAAAACCTCTGAACGCTTCACTAACTCTGACTCTGACACAAACACATCATATCACAGCAAATATTCATACATCATAGACTTGTGAAGAAGTGTAAACACATACAACACAAGAATAAAAGTGAATTTAAAGACACATGTCTGTCTGTAGTAAAACACATTTACTGAATGTTTGAACTTCACAATATTGAAGACACAGAGACACACAAGACATCATAAACGCTCCTGATATCTTCTCATCTAATCTCAATGTGTTATTAATCCAGACTGTATAATGTGTTTCTATGAAGATAAAGCTCTGATGTGTGTTGAGTTTATTTAAATAGACAAACACTTTGCATTATCATCACATGCTTCAGTGCTCTGAGTCTTTATAACTGTCTGACACAAACATTTTATAACACAACATCATTACAAAACACACAAACACAAATGAATTTCTTCATCGTCTTCATTTGGATTCTGGGAGTTTTTATTCCAGGTAACAGAAGTGAAAGCTTGTTGTTAAGTTGAATGTTTTTGACTCTTTTATATTTCATTAAACATCATTTTCTTCTCAACAGAATCCAGAGGAGTTACTGTAACTCAGAGTAAAGCTCAATCTGTTTCTGTTGGACAAACCGTCAATATAAAGTGTACAACTGATACTGGAATAAGTGGCTGGGCTTTATCTTGGTATCAGCAGAAACCTGGAGAAGCTCCTAAACTCATCATTACTGGAGCAGATGCTCGTTATGGTGACACTTCACAGAGATTCAGTGGCGGTGGAGTATATGGTGGTACAGATTTTACTCTGAGCATCAGTGGAGTTCAGCCTGAAGATGCAGGAGATTATTACTGTATGAGTTTACATTATATCAGTGGTAGCAATGTGTTCACACAGTGATAGAGTGTCGTACAAAAACCTCCTTCAGTCAGACTGCACAGATACACCTGACAGATACTGCAGCTGCACACACATACGCGCACACACACACACACACACACACACACACACACAAATCCCTAACCCCAATGTCACAAAAACGTTGTGCCAGTCTTTAATCTATGAAAAACTACCATTTAGTTTTTTTTAGCTTTTCTGTTTATGGGGACACTCTCTGTGTATAATAAACATGTCATTATACACTATTCATGTCCTCGTAAACCACATAGACCAACCCACACACACACACACTTTTATATTCCATCATCTTCAGTCAGTTTTTGGATGTTTTGTGGTTTTATACAGACTTTAATTATTAAAGCAAGGATGAGGTTTCTGTTTGTGTGAAGAATAAAGTCTGTTGTGAAGTCAGTTCATAGAAACTTATCTTGAAATGTTTAGCCTCATAAATAACTAAAGTCTTCATTGAGAAGAAGTGAAAGTGTTCAGGTTCACATCATTTAAACAAACAGTAAATGTGAGATGTGAAAATCAGATTTGCATTGATAGTGTTGAGTGATTCTGATCCTCTCAGCTCTGTCTCATGTTAACATCTTCAAACCACATCAACTTTACTTTACTTTCATCTGGAAATGCAATTTCTCTAAACTATTAAAACAAGTCAACGTCATTCATTTTAATGTGTTAAATGTTAGCAAAATATTTTTAATGAATAATAAATGACTTCCACACAAATGTAAAGTTTTTTAAACTCTTTAATGAATGTAACATCAAACACTAAAATGTTAAATGATAAGTATAAGACAGATGTGAGCAGAGCTTTTCCTAAAGTCCAAACCCTCAATCACGTTTCCCTTTAATACTTCACTAATATCTTACACTTTAAGAATTGAATTAAAGTAACATTTCAGTCAAAAATGATATTAAATAAATGTAAACATGTCTGTATATTTTGTATAAGCTTTTTTCGCTGCTTGGTGTACATTACTGTAAAGATGCTCTGTGCAGTGTAGGGATGTATTTATTATTTTACTGAATGTTTTACATCACATTATGAAGTATACAGTATATCTTTGAGACAGGCATTAATATATTACATCTAAAAAACTCATCCACTGTGATCTCACAATCACATAAAAGTCAAACACAAACAAAACCTCAGACACAATTACTGTCATCAACATTTGAGAAGCATATATTATGAAACAGAGTTTAACAAATTTAATCGACCCAATGTAAGGTTTGTGTCACAGTTTTAATGGCTTAAATACATTTTAATGTGCTGACTCAAACTTGGGTATAAAATTGTGAATTTCTGAAAAGAAAATAGTTCACATTAAAACACTTCATGATGCTGGATAATCTTTCAGATAAATAGATGAGTCATCTAATAAATGTATGGATGTTACGTTAAAGTTAATGGGAGAAATGTCTTGTCACATCGTGTGGATGATTAACACTTGGAAAGAGGAATATAGACACTCGTTTTTTTTTCTGGAGCTATATTTCTTATCAGAACGCGAAAACACCGTGGAACTGCAGGTAAGCACCGAAGCTTTTAAATGTGGACATTGATCATTTACTTTATCGTGACGTGACTATTAAAACATGTTATGAGATATCGCCACTGATATATTTATAAGCAGCATGCAAAAACATCTCTCTGACACTTATAAAAAACCGTTTTGTATAGTACTGACAAGAACAAAGTTTAATAATAATAATCGAGTGCTCGTATCACGTTAAGAATAAATGAGAAAGCAATAGTAACATTATACAAGTATAGTTTATTCACTTTTACCTCGCGCCAAAACAATAACAACACAAAAGACACGAAATATGAATTAAAAAACAAGTAATAGTTTGATCATGACACCCAGGGTGCGATTTGCCGGGGGGGATGCGTGGGATTTCCCCCTTTCTGGTCAATGTATCCCTGACTCTGCTTAATTATTTTTATCCCCGGTGGGGATAAATTTATCCCCCCCTCAAAGTGATCAGTGCTACTACACTAGTGGCGAGATGGATCACAAAACTTATCACGGATCCGTGGTTTGATTAAAGTCAATTTTGTTTTAAAATGCGCTACTTTGGCTGGCTGGCTCTGATACAGCTGCCTCGCAGCCTCTCTGTATTCACCACTCTGCTAGTCTCAGCCTCAGACGTCACGCCCACAAACTGTTGGCTGAAGTATTGAAGGTCTGGCTACGCGAGACTACCACTCTGCAGACTTGCTCAATGTCCCGCCCACGGCGCTATCTGATTGGTTACACCTCACCTATCAACACTTGCGAGATGGTTATGGAGCTGTGTGTCGAAACGATGAAATGCAGCACACTCAGACGCATATTAATAAAGCGGGAATAAACATAACAATCTGATTATCTGTTTATGATGACAAGCAGAGTTAGTGTCCCAGTCAAACCACTGAGAATGGCTGAAGTTACACATGAGAAATGCCGATGAGGCGTTTAGCAAGGCGCGGGCGCGTCCAGTTTGCGCAAATGAGGCTAAGTGACTAACACATAATGCATCTGACTTTTCTATCATTTCACTGTAGCTCAGCATCGCGGTGTAAAGTTAATGTTATTACTTTAAAAGCAGCATTAAAACTGTTTCTACTGTAATGGTTTAACTTTGCAATCAATGCATTGTTCATATTTATGTTTAAGATGACACTATGTTGTGCCATATAGTTTTGCCATTCAAGATTTAATTCTTGCGTGTTTTTTCGTTGTGCATGATCAAAGTTCATATGCAGGTCCGTAGCCAGCCTATTGAAAGGGGGGGTTCTTTTTTTCAAAAAGTGGACCTTTTTGCAGTTTTTCTCCTCCTTTTGTATTTAATTATGAGCAGGGCCATACGCAAGATTTAATAAATACAGAGATCCATATATGTATTTTTCTAGGGCATGCACCCCAGGAAATTTTTTTTTTCTCTGCTCTACATATATGAATTTCAAAAAACATCAGAAAACCAAAGAATCATAACTATAGATTTCAAACCATGTCAGTATGCAGAAGATTTGTGTTGGTCATTATAGGAATGCATTGTAATAATTATTTTACCATCCTGGGCACAATGGGCTGTCAGTAAAGTAAACATAGGCTTACTGAATATAGGATCATTTTAGTGAATTAACTAAAGGCCATCAATAATTAGTTTATTAAATTAATTCAAAATATGCACACACTTATTATACACTTAATATGCTTAAATACAAAATCAGTAATGCAGGGAACTAGAATTGTATAAATGGGTTGGCAGAGGCAACTTTAGGGGGTCCATATCCCATGAAAGAAAACTGTAATTATTAAAAAAAGCATAAATGAATCTACGATTACTTCACATTACCCCACATTAGATAAATATTCTTCTTGCCCTGCATGCATTATACTAACTGTGTATGATGTAAACATAATGCAAGCCTTCATTTTAAACTTCTCACATCTGATTTAATGTCTGTTAATGAAGCAAAAGGCTTCTTGTTAACTGCAGTAACTTTAGTAAAAGTTGTTCAGAAAATCAAAATTCCACGATAAACCTTAAACTTACTTTTAATAGCAGAGCTCACTTACAGTCAGGACCAGTGAGTGACTTTCTCTTCTTTTGTTGTTTAATTAACTTTAGTGACTTCAACAGGTACTGTTTATATGGCTTTAAGACCGAATGCAATAAAATGTTTAAGCCAAAAGATGAATATGGGCTCATTTAAACTCCGTGCACGCGCATTACCGGTGGGCGCACGTGATGCGTCGCGTTTTCAAGTTCAAGCTTCGCAGCGCAGCAGTTCAGTACAACACAGTGAATCTAATCATACAGTAAAAAAGATATCTTAAAGAATTAAAGAGTGGCGTTGAATTTTGTTAATAAACACGCTGAATAATGGGAGTACTGGAGGGAGTTAAAGCAGCGCATTAAATTTGGACACCCATGTGGTCTAATGTTTCTTGTCTTGTCACCTTGACAATCACTGCGTTTCATATCTCACATCATTAAACTACTGTATAATAGTCAGCGTTTGATTACTTACATCTTTCTTGCACTTCCACTAACTGCGCATCTGACCCCTGTGTTGCACCTCAGTCTGATTTTATTGGTCATCTCGGAATAATTTTGACTTTATCTTACTTAATCTTACTTGTGACACCACACTACCGCGAGATCTATTTAAAAGCATAGTGAGATATTTACTATTGAATCGGTCTCGCGGTGCTAAGACGTCACATTCCGATCAGTCTGCGCAGCGCAGCCAGAAGTCAAACGAGCGCTGAGCGTTGTCAAATAAAACGAGCATCAGAAAATGACAGAAATCATGTGTCCAGCTTCAATAATGTATCATATAAATTTGAAACAGGAACCCAGAATATTTGTCACAAGCATTGATTAAAACAATGATGACAAAAATCAAGCGAAAAAACGACTTAAATTCTGGACCTTTTTAGTGAGGGGGGGGTTCGTTCGAACCACCCGAACCCCCCCTGCCTACGGGCTTGATATGTGTGGGGAAAGATAAGCTATTAGAGTAAAAATAATGTGTTAGGCTGCTTCATGAGTTAATAAGAAAAAAGATTTTACAATTCCTGCAAATGCAGTGATGAGTTCATGTTCTCATGATTTATTTTTATGAATTAAAATGTTTTGAAATGTGCTGTGGACAGAGACGCATTATGTCAAGAATGATAAAAAATCGTCAATAAGCTCATAATTTGTGCTAAAATAGTATAAATGTTTAGTTTTAAAACCATTTTGAAAAGCTGGTTATATTTTTATGTTTCTGCGCAAGTTCAGCAGACAGTGAGGTTCGGGTTTGTTCCGATCAGAGCTCGTGAGTGGGGAGCGCATTTCTGAATATTAGAAATATTTTAATTAGAATTATAAAACGGTTAGTTCCAATCCTTGATTCTGATTGGTCAATAGGTGTGCTTTATTCACAATAAAACACTGCTATGACCGCTTCACCCAACGGTTCTATTTAATATCACTGCGCCCTTAGCAACACCCTTAGCAACACATAAACATATAATGAGACAAAGTCTGAGAGCAGTTTGTTGTTTTTATTTGAGCTTCCATGTTGTTGTTTGCATTCAGGGACTATTTTTTCTAGCGGAAGGAATGCTTTTATTGATTTAACTTCATGAAAGTTGCACTAATATTTTTTTTACTTTAATATTGTGTGGTAACCGTTTTATAAAAGCAGTAGGGTACTCGAGGCAAGTGCTGTATCGTGAATAAGTAACGGCTGAAGGGGTTGCAGGCACTCCGCTTCGCGTCGTGCCTAACAACGCCCTTCAGCCGTTACTTATTCACGATACAGCACAGCCTCTCGTACCTTATTGCTTAAATATATAAAAAATAATAATAATATTATAATGGATTTTTGTTAGGTCGGACAATGATTACCAAATTTCTCATATATTGCTCTTCATACTGAAAACAGTCAAAAAAGTTAAAACTAATGGTGGGTACAAAATGACTCATGACGAAATATGGTGGGTACCCACCGTTGCCGAAATCGACGCCAATGAAAACATCCCCCCCTCTGTTTTTTTTACAAATCCCACCCTGATGACACCAAATAAACAAACAAGGCCAACATGAGAGCCAGGGTATCTCTTTCAGAAATGTAGCCCAGAGAGGGCGGTGGTCAGCGGGGCGAGTGAACACTGATGTCCGCTCATGCTTTGGTTCTCATTCGTACCGAATCTCACCAAGCAAACGTTCAAACAGGCGCTATCTTTACTAATCGACGGCAGATTTAAATATAATTCATATACATTCTCGACTGAACTAATCTTAAAACTACACTTTGTGACCAAGAAACGGTAATATAAAAGGACAGTCTCTAATATAAAGTTACGGCTTTTCCGTCTATTGAGTTGTTATGAGATTCAAAGCAGCCGAAAGTGTTACCTGTCATTCTGGCAGCCCTCAAATTCGTGGCGGAAGAAGTAGTTCTCAAACAAAGAGGCTTTTAAAATAACTCTGTTGTTGTTTTCTAGTTTTCGTTTTTCAAACGTGTGCTGTCGAACTGTTGTATAAAAGCAATATCGCTCTCGGCCTGCGGCCTCGTGCCTCTGGCCTAATCACAGCCATGATGATATAGAGCTATATCACACTCCTACTCAAGCAATATTGCTTAAGAATGTATCAGATGATTCCTCTTTCTTCTTGATGTTATTCATGATCTGTCTGTGAATGATGTTTTTAGATTGAATGTTGTGTTTTAGGGACTGAATATCATGAGTGGATTAATCTCACTGGGTCATGTTTCACCCTAAAATCTAATAAAATAATTCAATTTCTTTATGCAATATTATTTTATATTCTTTATATTTGGGTATTTTAGTGTGACAGATTCTCAATAGTTTTGATGAGCTAAATGCTGTTTTATTATCTTGAGATGTTTTGAAAGCTGCTTCAGATGTAAAGAGGACGTTTAGATGTTTGTCATGAATAATTGAACAGAAGACATTTAACTGAAGTCACATCTGCTGTATGTTTAAGTCACTTGATATGAATCTGTGGAAAACATTACAACTGGACATTAAAACTACATGAATGTGAGGTCTTTATTCTCCTGATGGGCAGTGCATGCAAACACACATGAATGTTTCAATGATCACATTAAAGAATTTCGAGTTTAAAGGGTTTTTAGCGCTCTGCCTTTGGTGAAAATTCAGTTTAAGTAGATTAAAAAAAGCAATCATTTTAATAAACCCCCTAATAAGAAACACTTAAACATTTAACATCAAGACTTACCAGGTCACAAAAGCTTTCAGAATCTCTGAGCCGTTTGTTTTTTAAAATCAAGAAATAAGAAAATATATTTATGCACATAAAAATATTTATAGCACTGTTTATAGGCTTTTATTTTACTTTATTAAAAAATAATTTCATTCTCAATAATAAATTATGTTGATTTAAATTTTATAAAGTACAATTATAGATAACAGCATAATAGTATTTGTTGTGCTGCTGTGAATTTAGGATGATTTATAATAAAATCTTCTCAGACAGAATGGTTTACAGCAGTATACTCATGAAGCTTAAAACAAATAATCCAGACTTTTTTTTTGTGACCATAACCAGAAGTTATATTTTAGCTCTCATCAGCTTTGAATGGGTGGAGGTGAAAATGACGGACATGTTTTTAATACTAAATCTCATCAACCGTGTGCCAACTCAAATCTTAAACACCTCTATCTTGCTCCAATGGTGTTTACGTGTTAAACCTTTAGAGAGACACATCATCTATCCTAACAAGAAAAATAAACTGACAAGAAAAAAATCAATTCTACAAAATGGTTGAGCAATAAACGGCCCGAATCACTTCTTTACAAAACCCTTACATGTGTCACTTCATTAATTTATCAACATCCTCGTCAATACTGTAGGTCAGTGCTGCTTAAACTTTTCCAGCGTGTGCCCCCCACCCCTTGTGTACGGTGGGTGCATCATTTTGTAGTACCCAAAGAAATTTTATGACATAAAACTTTGCAAAACTTAAAATTTGAATTAAACAAAACATATTTAATTTCACACTGTAGTGTTGTTGGTTAGTAGCCTTATTTATCTGAGGTTTAAATAAACAACATTATGATAAATGAATGTATTTTATAAAATGTTTGTCTCCTGGCACAATCTCACACCCACCAGTATGAGAGCCACTGCTGTATAATGCATATTATTTTTATTAAATCATGTGTAAATAAATCGTGAGTAAATATCTCAATTAATGTTATTTGTATTATTTTGTATTTCCCCAATGAAAGATCAAAACTATTTCATGTTTAGTTTGTATATGTTGCCCATCAGCAGTGCTGTATTGTCAGTTGCTGTTCATTTCAATGTTTTATGAATGATTTTAATGATATTTATTGTATTATATGTATATTGTGGACTCTTGTATATATTTGAGAGTGATGGACTGACTCATATTTATCGCTGTAATAATGTACTAGCAGCATTAAGTTTGATATTTTCGGATGGAAGAAATGACTCGTGACTCTGTTCAATGTTAATTATAAAGCTCATTAAAGTGCATCATTGGACTGTTCTGAGAACAGCTGTCAGTGTTACACTGCATCATTTATGTACACAGATGTATGATGAAATGTGTTTCTGAGAGTTCAGAAAGTCTCTGAGATGGTTTACAGTATCTGATGCTGTGCTTTCTATGAAATAAATTTAAATTCAGACTCTTGATGTTTTCTGGATCTGTTTGTTTCTTATACTTCACATAAAGTCTCTAACTGATGTTTCATTGAGCTGTGATATCTGTCTCACTAATGAAATAAACAAACATAACTGATATTGTTCAGCCTTTGAGTATAGCCGTGATTACACACGTATAATACTTTAGTCTATATGTTTTATACTTTTACATTTTTAATATAATTTAATTATATAATTTTATTTAATAAGTATAGAATATATATTTCTGAAGTCATTGTTAAGAGGGGTCTTATATAGGTTTCCATTAATGCTGATCAGGTGAACATCTGATTGATGATTATTGACAGCTGGTCACAATAACAAGGTGATTAGTTAGATTATTTAAAGTGTTCCTCCTGAACTTTTGTTGATAAAACATCATTAAATCAGTGAGTTTAGTGAACAAATGCTGACGTTACAGCAGATTAAATGAAGATCAGTGTTTGTGTGGAGTCACCCCATATGACAAATATCATTTTAAATACATTTCAAAATATACAAAAAATGGTTTCAACTGTCATTTAAACTTATTGTTGTTTACTACAACTTATAAAATATTGTTAAAATAAGTCAACTTCATTTTATAAGTTATAAAAACTCATCACTACTCAAGATAAATAATCATAAATTGAAATGACTTAAAAATCTGACTTAATTGAACAGAAAAATAATTTTTTACAGTGTGCTGAAGTATATTTTGAAATCTATTTAAAAATAAGTATGTTAAAACATTTTTATTCATGTCGCATTGGAAGAAAAACTTTGTTTCAAACCTGTAAACATAACGGGTTTGAAAACATTAAAATTAAATATCTTTTCAAATTCAGAATATACTTAATTAAGCAATATCGCTCGAGTAGGAGTGTGATATAGCTCTATATCATCACGGCTGTGATTAGGCCAGAGGCACGAGGCCGCAGGCCGAGTGCCGGAGGCAATCACAGCCGTGATGATATAGAGTAGGGTTGCCGCGGTGACAGAATTTTCTCACCGGTTAATCGGCGCGTCACAAACCCGGTGATCCCGGTTTCACCGGGTGGGAGGGGCTTATAAATGCGCATGCAGACGTGCACATTTTACTTTCACTTTTGAATTACGCAACTGTTTAAATGCAGTGCTTGCTTACGCTGCGTTAAATCGCGTATGAATTTGCGTGCAATGCGAGTTCAACAGCTGGTTTAATTAAGTGCTTAAGTCAATGTGCCCAGGTAATTCGCACAAAACCCGCCAGTCCCAAGCAGAGCAACCGGCTACTTCTCCATAAAGCACTGCTTGAATGATGGGTTTATTATTTTTCTTGATGAAAAACACAAGAACAAAACGATCTCTGTTATATTAAACATCATATATGTATATTATAACAAAAACGAGTAACCACGCGGCTTCTGCCTTCGTCTGGTCGGTCAGCTTGCCTCGCACACTCTGACAGGAATAAATGAAATCTGACACCTGCGGCTCTGTGACGTGCCGCGCGTTCAGCTCCGCTAAATTCAGTCTGCAGACACATTCAGTTATAAGTGTTTGCTCTCTCTCTAACGAAACTAAATGATTTAATTAATTACACGAAAATATCAAAACGACGGTGTCGCGGTGGGCAAGTGATCTAACCGGTGAGAGGCTGAAGCACCGGTTATCACCGTTTCACCGACCATCGCGGCAAGCCTAATATAGAGCTATATCACACGACTCCGAGAGCGATATTGCTTTTATACAACAGTTCGACGGCACACGTTTGAAAAACGAAAACTAGAAAACAACAACGGAGTTATTTTAAAAGCCTCTTTGTTTGAGAACTACTTCTTCCGCCACGGATTTGAGGGCGGCCAGAATGACAGGTAACACTTTCGGCTGCTTTGAAGCTCATAACAACTCAATGGACGGAAAAGCCGTTTCTTTATATTACCGTTTCTTGGTCACAAAGTGTAGTTTTAAGATTAGTTCAGTCGAGAATGTATCTGTATTATATTTAAATCTGCAGTCGATTAGTAAAGATAGCGCCTGTTTGAACGTTTGCTTAGTGAGATTCGGTACAAATGAGAACCAAAGCATGAGCGGACATCAGTGTTCACTCGCCCCGCTGACCACCGCCCTCTCTGGGCTACATTTCTGAAAGGGATACCCTGGCTCTCCTGTTGGCCTTGTTTGTTTATGATCGTCAAAATGAGATCAAATCAGCAGTATTTGGTGTCATGATCAAACTATTACTTGTTTTTTAATTCATATTTAGTGTCTTTTGTGTTGTTATTGTTTTGGCGCGAGGTAAAAGTTAATAAAACTACATGTATAACGTTACTATTGCTTTCTCATTTATTCTTAACGTGATACGAGCACTCGATTATTATTATTAAACTTTGTTCTTGTCAGTACTATACAAAACGGTTTTTTATAAGTGTCAGAGAGATGTTTTTGCATGCTGCTTATAAATGAAGAGTTTGGTTCCAAAACGCAATAAACGCCATTTTTGAAAAAAATGAGTTACTGCCAAAATCAGTATTATATCAGGTCAGTAGTTAAAAGTAAATTCTTAATTTTACGCAAAATCCAATATCCGCCGTGTTATTCTGTCATCTTTTCTCCCTTTTTTCCCAAAATGCGACAAACGCCACTCCCACTTTTTTACAGAACGCAATAACTCCATTTCTGATATTACAGCCCACCGTTCACGCAATGTAAACAAACAATGGCGGACGCGCGTAGTACACGGAGTCCTGGTTTTCCTCATCTACTTTGTACTACGTGATCAACAAACAAAACAAAATAATACTTTAATTGCATCGCTAAACCTGTGATGGTTTTCTGTGATGGGAAAGAAACGTAAGCCATCAGCATCTAACAATTTCCCTGAGAGGCACTCGGGAGACGGGTGCTTGTTCTCCCGACAGCATCAAGCTTCTCATGCTAACACATTGACCCCAGAGGATCTTATGAAAAACTTTCCATTATTTTACTCAAAGTCAACGAAAATCGAGCAGGACCAAAAACATTTTACAGTCGATCGCTGTGAAAGACGTTAAGCGAAGACGTCAAGTAACCGCAATGACAGGGTTCTTAATATGACAAAGTAAGTGTTTTGATTAATAACATTAATGTTTATATTTTTAATTAGTGTGTACAATTAGTCAACTAAATGAATATAACATGGCAAAGATGAATGCACATTTATATAGGCTATTGATTCAATAGATTTATAGCATTTTGAATAAAAACTTGTCATGGATTTATTGCATTTTGTGGAAAAAATAATCCGTTTTTATAATAAATCTTTGAAAATCAACTTATGGATTTGAATTTTTTATGTTTTTATAACCTAAAGATGCTGTGTGAAAGTTTGTAACAGAAAATAGTTGTTTTCATCTTGTCACTTTCTTGGTATAGAAAACACGTTTTTACCAAAATTTGTCAAAATGGATTTATTGCGTTTTGGAACCAAACTCTTCAAATATACCAGTGGCGATATCTCATAACATGTTTTAATAGTCACGTCACGATAAAGTAAATGATCAATGTCCACATTTAAAAGCTGCGGGGCTTACCTGCAGTTCCACGGTGTTTTCGCGTTCTGATAAGAGATATAGCTCCAGAAAAAAACGAGTGTTTATATTCCTCTTTCCAAGTGTTAATCGTCCACACGATGTGACAAGACATTTCTCCCATTAACTTTACCGTAACATACAAGAGCGCTGATCTTTGACGGAATAATACTTCTGATTGGGGATTCACAGACTGATTTATGAGCTAGTAAACTAATGAGACACACAAACGGAGAGTGATTCACACAGCGCGTCTGTGTTTTTCCATTCAGAGATGAGCCTGCTTAGGACCTCCATTCACTAGGTGGCGGAATAATACGAAAGGTGAAGAGGTTACAGTGCCGATATCAGTACAATATCGTAAAGCTCTTAGCCAATCAGATTCGAGAACCAGAAAGAACTGTTGTATAACATTGAATATTTTATACTTGTACATTTTATAGTCTAA
The DNA here is from genome assembly GCF_027580225.2 of Misgurnus anguillicaudatus. Lineage (NCBI taxonomy): Eukaryota > Metazoa > Chordata > Actinopteri > Cypriniformes > Cobitidae > Misgurnus > Misgurnus anguillicaudatus. Next base: position 31,905,335 of record NC_073361.2, on the reverse strand, counting down.
TATTTTGGACAAAAACCTTTTTTTTTGCCACATCCACTGTAAAATTAGAAATGAATTTATTGTCCCTGAAATTCATTTTGAAATATGTTAATATAAGAATGTTAAAACTAAATATATTATCAAATTCAAAAATATATTCAATTAAGCTTTAATTTCAACAAAATGTATTTAATATATATTTAAATCATATTTTGTTCCAGAGAAATGTATTTTTTGCCGTATGAGACAGGTGATGTTTTGTGGTGATGTTGTAAAGGACTTTTGGATTAATTAAACAAGTTCACAACAATTATTTACTAACTCACTGTAAAAAATGCAGCATGAAGTTAAAACAACTTGGTTTTGCAAGTCAATTTAACACACTATTTTAAGTTATGTCCTTTAATAAGTTAAGGGTTGAGATTACTTAAAAAAAGTTAAACAATTTCAACTTGTTTAAATAACATAAAAACAAAAATATATGTTGATTTGACAAAAGTGCACCTTTTTGATTAAATAAAACAATATAAAACTTCTGATCAAATCCTGAACTTGATCTCACCTCGTCTGATATATAAAAATGTACACAAGCTACTCATATATTTGATCACATTTGATGATATTATATTAAATTCTCAATGTTGTCAGAAGGGGGGGCTACAGCACATCTAGTTATCATGACCATGATGATCTCAAGAGGTTTAGTAAAGTCTGATCACTACTTTACATCTCATCACACGCTTCAGTGCTCTGTGTGTTAATAACAGTCTGACTTTATAACACAGTGCTGGAAAAACAACAAATACACAAAATGAATCTCTTCATCATCACCTTCATCTGGATTCTTGGAGGTTTTATTCAAGGTAACAGAAATTCATCTTTATTTGTTTAGAAAATATTTTAAATCTTAGTTTTCTTTGAACAAATTTGTTTTCTTCTCAACAGAATCCAGAGGAGTTACTGTAACTCAGAGTAAAGCTCAATCTGTTTCTGTTGGACAAACCGTCAATATAAAGTGTACAACTGATACTGGAATAGATAGCTATGGTTTATCTTGGTATCAGCAGAAACCTGGAGAAGCTCCTAAACTCCTCATTTATGATATAACTACTCGTCATGGTGACACTTCACAGAGATTCAGTGGCAGCGGAGCAAATTATGGTACAGATTTTACTCTGAGCATCAGTGGAGTTCAGACTGAAGATGCAGGAGATTATTACTGTATGAGTGAACACTATATCAGTGGTAGCTATGTGTTCACACAGTGATAAAGAGTCGTACAAAAACCTCCTTCAGTCAGACTGCACAGATACACCTGACAGATACTGCAGCTGCGCACACACACACACGCACACACACGCACACACACACACACACACACACTTATTCAGTCCACTGTCATGTTGATTCCAAATCGAGGCTGTGAGGGATGGACATCCAGAGCATGCGATTTAAAACTATTGTTTTGTATCAGGATGCTGGTCAAATACAAAACTTTTTAACAAATTTCCACAGAACAAACAACGTCAGAAAAAACTGGATTGTTAAAATTAGAAGCAATATATGACCTAATTTGTTGAATAATTTCTCATGTAGTAAGCATGTTTCCTTTTTTTAATTGAACATCAATATAATACAATACAATATTTTATGATAACAATTACAGTAAGTATACATCTCTAGTTTGTATAGGTCATAAGAGTTTGACCCATGCATTATTTCTCCATTACATGAACATCTAATAACGTGTGATTGACTTCATAACAAGCTATTTACGTGATAGTTTGTTGTGCGAAGGGAAAACACCAAATAAATGCCCAAAGTTGTGTAGAAATGTTATTTAGTTAGAAATTAATTCTGCTTCTGTTTATTCAATGTGCTCAAACTTACTGGAGAAAAGAGTTTAATGTATTCATATCTTGCGTATTTTGTGATTTGTACAAATTTGAGATTAACTTTTAGTTATAGGACTATATTAGTGTTTTAAAGAAAAACACTGAAGTAAAATTATGTTTTTTGTGTGTTTTCATAACTGAATGACCGGCATCCTGGTACAAAACAACAGGTTTAAAACGCACGCTCTGGACGTCCATCACTCACAACCTCAGTTTGGAATTAACATGGTGACAAACTGAATGACGTACAGAGAGTTTGTCAGATTTCACTGCTATAGTTGTGTATTTATATATCTGTGGATGCAGGGACGTGCACAGACATTTTGAGGGGCAGGGGCTCAAGTGAAATAAAGGGCACCTTTCATAATTATGTTTTTTTTTTTTTTTTACAAAAAGTATATATATTAACACAATTCTGACTTCCTTTTTAAAAAAATATTAAAAAAGTTAATTAATTTTATCTTCCTCAAACTCACGCAATTGTTTAATTTTCAAAAGATGTCTACAAAATAATCAGTTTAACAGACACCATGGTCTCCTTAGTAGTCTAGGTTTAGCAAAGGAAGCCATTACACAATGTGCATGTTTTTAAAAAAACATTAAATTACACATTAATTACAAATTTGTTAAAATGCTAATAACAGAGTTGTGACTGCTGAGTTAGCGCTACATGCCAATAAATGCTATATCATATGCTAGCGTTTAGCTGATTAGTTGTTAGTTGTTACTCAAAATGTATTTTTGTCTGATAAGGGCTCAAAATATAACGTCTGTTTACTAATGTGAGCTTCTGGCATGAGCCTCAGAGCAGAGCAATCAGAGCAGAGCTCAACATTATTATTCATGACCCTTTCAAATAGGGCAAAAATAGACCATTTAAATAAATTGACAAATTCTAGGGTTGTAAATAGACATGTAAAAACGTTTCTGGATAATTTTTGCACTTAATAAAGCAACATACCTTCTATGTAATTGTCAAAGAACAATTTAACATATTATGACAACACATCATATGGCACCTTTAATCTTAGGTTTCATATTTATTAGGGTTACACATGTCAGAAACAACAAAATATAGATTAGGCCTATTTTATTTGTATTTTATATTTTACTTTGGGCAAGTAAAATACTGAACCATCAGATTTCTTCCCAATCTACTCCAGCACTCCAGTATAACACATTATACTTATTTAACAGACATTACAAAAAACGCAAACAAAAAAGCTTACTACTGCAGTTAGCAATTATTTTATTGTTTGTGCTTTTTTTATGAGCAGTCTGTTTAAACTACATACACTACACTGTTACAAGTTTGCAACTCTTCAGCTTAATATGAGATTGCCATGGAAAACAATGTCCCTAAATCGTTATGTGTAACAACGTGTCCCATATTTTGTGCATAGAACTGTTAATATAAGAATGCTTTCTTCCTCACACACTTACCGGTAGCTGCCTGCATAATCATGAACATCGCGTCTCGTTCAGACAGGCTGAGCTTTGGCGCTTGAAGCGCAAATGATGCAGCAGGAGTGTAGACAAGCCAGTCATAAAGCAAAGTACGTTAGAGAGGCGGGACTAAGGAAAGGTAAAGCCAATCATATTAGCGATGTGAATTTTGGAGGCGGGACTCATCTGTTAACCGTTTGTGTGCCACAAATAGCGCTATTTTTCTTTATGTAAGAGTTTAAATCTCATTTAAATGATTCCTGAATAAATTCATGTTAAATTAAATAAGCAACAAGTAAAAAACAAAAGAAACAGACATACATCAGTTGTTATATGAATAAAGATCATATTATTCTTTTTTTTAAAAAGCACCCCAGAAAAAAAGGGCACTTTCTCTCCAGGAATAAAAGGGCAGGTGCTCAAGCCCCCTTTGATGTCTATGTGTGCACGTGCCTGTGTGGATGTGAGAAATAAATCTTGAATGTTGAAGTGCAGGTTAAAAACATTTCTTCATTTGATTTTCTCTAAATATTCAATATATTAATCTGACTTCTGAGATCAGACTCATTGTGAAGTGTTGAATCTGTTCAAAGCTCATTTCTTCATCCATCAGTTAAACTCATCAGCGTCTCATTTCAGAGAATAAAGAGTTAAAGAGTGAAACTGAGAGTTCAACTCATATTTGTATCTTCAGGATGAAGAGATTCAGTTCCTCTCAGAACAGAGCAGATGTTCATACACAAGAGTTTGAAAGATAAATATAAACTACATCTGCAGATGTCTTCATGCTTCATTGAGTGAAGTTTATTTAGAAACAAACACACGAGCCAATGATCAATATACTCATTGTTCAAATTCAAAAGAAATCACAAGACAAAGAAGCAATATTTAATATTTCTTTATTAAAGCAGACAGAATGAATAAAGCAGAGACACAGAGTGTTGATGTGAGACATGAATGAGAAGAAGAGATGAGAAGAAGAGAGGATCTACTGAGAACACAGATCTTTCTTCACTTCTCCAGTGACTGTCTGACCTTCCCGACTGATCTCACAGATCACTGAGTCTCTGTTGATCCATTCTTGTTCAGTGAGAGTCAGACTGCTGCTCCAGCTGTACAGACCGCCGTCTTTCTGTAGGACTCCAGCTCTGTTCTCCTGAGATCCTGACATCTTCCCATTCACTTTCCAGCTCAGACTCCAGTCTGAAGGGAAACCATTGCTGGCCACACACATCACTGTTGCTGTCTTCTTGCTGGAAATCTCTTCACTGGACGGCGGCAGGACGATCACTTTAGGAGCAGACACACCTGACATACACAGATACACAGAGAAAAAGATCAAGAGATTCAAAAGAAATCAAATAAATCCATAAAATATATATTCTGTTTTTGAGTTTAAAGGCACACCAGGCAAGTCTGAGTATTATTTCTCTACTAGCTCCCCCTAGTGTCTGGGAGTAAATGCTTTCTATATCTGAGACTTTACAAGACGGAAGGACACCGGGTCGGATACAGCGAACTTGCAAGTGGGGTATTCTTCCTACAGACGGTAGGGGCGGGCGAGAGAGTCTTCATTCTTCATGTAATGAGTCATTTAACCATATACCGACTTACGAAGATGATTTATTAACATAAAAATGCTGCCTTGTGTCCCTTTAATATCATATCATCAATTAATATCATTTACTCTGTTAATGCACTACACTTATTATAATACGAACACAGTAATAATAAAACAATATTTTATATGAATATTTGTTTTCTGTGACTTAAGTGTAGTAACAACAAGGTCATGGGTTTGATTCCCAAAATCTGTACAATGTCTTGCATTGTAGATCACTTCATATTAAAGCGTCTCGCAAACACATAAAAATGTCAAAATACCAAAATTTCTTGTCAGTGCTTGTAGTTATTTATGAAGTTCACTTTAAAATTAATACTGAATTTATTTGGTCAGTAACAGAGTCTCAAGATGTCTTCTTTTAACACGTGTTTATATGAAGCGAGTCTGCGGCGCCACACAACAAAAATTTAAGTGCCGCTGTCAGACACCCGGATCTCAAAATATGTTAATAAAGACAAATAAATTTGTATTTAAACTTCAGAAATTTTATTCTCAAAACACAATGACTTCAGTCTAGAAAAAATCTTACAAAAATATAACACATTTAATTTTTAACTATAAAAATTAAACACCTAAAAATAAGACACTTTAAATGACCTCTGTGCATGAATCTTTCTATCAAAAAACTGTCTTGCTTTAATTTTCCATGTGAGAAATTACAAATGATTAATTCCTATTATTTTTACTTTTTTTCTGGAAAACTAACACATTTAATCCTGAATGATGATAATTTTAATATTGAGCATTTAAACAACATTATGTTTATTGCACTGAATTACATGCAGTCTTCAAAACACTCTTACTACGAATTAAAAATAATAAATAGAAGATAAATAAATGCTTCAGAATATAACCACATGCTAAAAAATCTATCTAAAATTATTTTATTTTATAATTTTTGTACTTACTGCCGACGTCGAGTCTCGTGCCGGGGCCGAACGTCCACCACAGTGATAGAAATAAATCGAGCAGCTGTACAAAAACCTCTGAACGCTTCACTAACTCTGACTCTGACACAAACACATCATATCACAGAAAATATTCATACATCATAGACTTGTGAAGAAGTGTAAACACATGTAACACAAGAATAAAAGTGAATTTAAAGACACATGTCTGTCTGTAGTAAAACACATTTACTGAATGTTTGAACTTCACAATATTATTGAAGACACAGAGACACACAAGACATCATAAACGCTCCTGATATCTTCTCATCTAATCTCAATGTGTTATTAATAAAGACTGTATAATGTGTTTCTATGAAGATAAAGCTCTGATGTGTGTTGAGTTTATTTAAATAGACAAACACTTTGCATTATCATCACATGCTTCAGTGCTCTGAGTCTTTATAACTGTCTGACACAAACATTTTATAACACAACATCATTACAAAACACACAAACACAAATGAATTTCTTCATCGTCTTCATTTGGATTCTGGGAGTTTTTATTCCAGGTAACAGAAGTGAAAGCTTGTTGTTAAGTTGAATGTTTTTGACTCTTTTATATTTCATTAAACATCATTTTCTTCTCAACAGAATCCAGAGGAGTTACTGTAACTCAGAGTAAAACTCAATCTGTTTCTGTTGGAAAAACCGTCAATATAAAGTGTACAACTGATACTGGAATATATTACTATGGTGTATCTTGGTATCAGCAGAAACCTGGAGAAGCTCCTAAACTCATCATTAAGGCAGTAGATGAAAATTATGGTGACACTTCCCGTCGATTCAGTGGCAGTGGAGCACAGGGTGGTACAGATTTTACTCTGAGCATCAGTGGAGTTCAGACTGAAGATGCAGGAGATTATTACTGTATGAGTTATCACTATATCAGTGGTAGCTATGTGTTCACACAGTGATAAAGAGTCGTACAAAAACCTCCTTCAGTCAGACTGCACAGATACACCTGACAGATACTGCAGCTGCACACACACACACACACACACACACACACACACACACACACACATCAATCCCTAACCCCAATGTCACAAAAACGTTGTGCCAGTCTTTAATCTATGAAAAACTACCATTTAGTATTTTTTTTTAGCTTTTCTGTTTATGGGGACACTCTCTGTGTATAATAAACATGTCATTATACACTATTCATGTCCTCGTAAACCACATAGACCAACCCACACACACACACACTTTTATATTCCATCATCTTCAGTCAGTTTTTGGATGTTTTGTGGTTTTATACAGACTTTAATTATTAAAGCAAGGATGAGGTTTCTGTTTGTGTGAAGAATAAAGTCTGTTGTGAAGTCAGTTCATAGAAACTTATCTTGAAATGTTTAGCCTCATAAATAACTAAAGTCTTCATTGAGAAGAAGTGAAAGTGTTCAGGTTCACATCATTTAAACAAACAGTAAATGTGAGATGTGAAAATCAGATTTGCATTGATAGTGTTGAGTGATTCTGATCCTCTCAGCTCTGTCTCATGTTAACATCTTCAAACCACATCAGCTTTACTTTTATCTTGGAATGCAATTTCTCTAAACTATTAAAACAAGTCAACGTCATTCATTTTAATGCATTAAATGTTAGCAAAATATTTTTAATTAATAATAAATGACTTCCACACAAATGTAATGTTTTTAAACTCTTTAATGAATGTAACATCAAACACTAAAATGTTAAATGATAAGGATCAGACAGATGTGAGCAGAGCTTTTCCTAAAGTCCAAACCCTTATTCACGTTTCCCTTTAATACTTCACTAATATCTTACACTTGAAGAAGTGAATTAAAGGGATAGTTCAGTCAAAAATGATATTAAATAAATATAAACATGTCTGTATATTTTGTATGTTTTTTTTATTTGCTGCTTGGTGTACATTACTGTAAAGATGCTCTGTGCAGTGTAGGGATGTATTTATTATTTTACTGAATGTTTATCACATTATGAAGTATACAGTATATCTTTGAGACAGGCATTAATATATTACATCTAAAAAAACTCATCCACTGTGATCTCACAATCACATAAAAGTCAAACACAAACAAAACCTCAGACACAATTACTTTCATCAACATTTGAGAAGCATATATTATGAAACAAACAGAGTTTAACAAATTTAATCGACCCAATGTAAGGTTTGTGTCACAGTTTTAATGGCTTAAATACGTTTTAATGTGCTGACTCAAACTTGGGTATAAAATTTTGAATTTCTGAAAAGAAAATAGTTTTAAAACATTAAAACACTTCATGATGCTGGATACACCGTGGAAACACCGTGGAACTGCAGGTAAGCACTGCAGCTTTTAAATGTGGACATTGATCATTTACTTTATCGTGACGTGACTATTAAAACATGTTATGAGATATCGCCACTGATATATTTATAAGCAGCATGCAAAAACATCTCTCTGACACTTATAAAAAACAGTTTTATATAGTACTGACAAGAACGAAGTTTAATAATAATAATCGAGTGCTCGTATCGTGTTAAGAATAAATGCAAGCAATAGTAACATTATACAAGTATAGTTTATTCACTTTTACCTCGCGCCAAAACAATAACAACACAAAAGACACTAAATATGAATTAAAAAACAAGTAATAGTTTGATCATGACACCAAATAAACAAACAAGGCCAACATGAGAGCCAGGGAATCCCTGTCAGAGATGTAGCCCAGAGAGGGTGGTGGTCAGCGGGGCGAGTGAACACTGACGTCCACTCATGCTTTGGTTCTCATTCGTACCGAATCTCACTAAGCAAACGTTCAAACAGGCGCTATCTTTACTAATCGACGGCAGATTTAAATATAATACATATACATTCTCGACTGAACTAATCTTAAAACTACACTTTGTGACCAAGAAATGGTAATATAAAGGACAGTCTCTAATATAAAGTTACGGCTTTTCCGTCCATTGAGTTGTTATGAGATTCAAAGCAGCCGAAAGTGTTACCTGTCATTCTGGCAGCCCTCAAATTCGTGGCGGAAGAAGTAGTTCTCAAACAAAGAGGCTTTTAAAATAACTCCGTTGTTGTTTTCTAGTTTTCGTTTTTCAAACGTGTGCCGTCAAACTGTTGTATAAAAGCAATATCGCTCTCGGCCTGCGGCCTCGTGCCTCTGGCCTAATCACAGCCATGATGATATAGAGCTATATCACACTCCTACTCAAGCAATATTGCTTAAGAATGTATCAGATGATTCCTCTTTCTTCTTGATGTTATTCATGATCTGTCTGTGAATGATGTTTTTAGATTGAATGTTGTGTTTTAGGGACTGAATATCATGAGTGGATTAATCTCACTGTGTCATGTTTCACCTGAAAATCTAATAAAATTATTCAATTTCTTTATGCAATATTATTTTATTTTATTTATATTGGGGTATTTTAGTGTGACAGATTCTCAATAGTTTTGATGAGCTAAATGCTGTTTTATTATCTGGAGATGTTTTAAAAGCTGCTTCAGATGTAAAGAGGACGTTTAGATGTTTGTCATGAATAATTGAACAGAAGACATTTAACTGAAGTCACACCTGCTGTATGTTTAAGTCACTTGACATGAATCTGTGGAAAACACTACAACTGGACATTAAAACTACATGAATGTGAGGTCTTTATTCTCCTGATGGGCAGTGCATGCAAACACACATGAATGTTTCAATGATCACATTAAAGAATTTCGAGTTTAAAGGGTTTTTAGCGCTCTGCCTTTGGTGAAAATTCAGTTTAAGTAGATTAAAAAAAGCAATCATTTTAATAAAACCCCTAATAAGAAACACTTAAACATTTAACATCAAGACTTACCAGGTCACAAAAGCTTTCAGAATCTCTGAGCCGTTTGTTTTTTAAAATCAAGAAATAAGAAAATATATTTATGCACATAAAAATATTTATAGCACTGTTTATAGGCTTTTATTTTACTTTATTAAAAAATAATTTCATTCTCAATAATAAGTTATGTTGATTTAAATTTTATAAAGTACAATTATAGATAACAGCATAATAGTATTTGTTGTGCTGCTATGAATTTATGATGATTTATAATAAAATCTTCTCAGACAGGATGGTTTACAGCAGTATACTATTATGAAGCTAAATACAAATAATCCAGACGTTTTTTTTTTGTGACCATAACCAGAAGTCATAGTTTAGCTCTCATCAGCTTTGAATGGGTGGAGGTGAAAATGACGGACATGTTTTTTAATACTAAATCTCATCAACCGTGTGCCAACTCAAATCTTAAACACCTCTATCTTGCCCCAATGGTGTTTATGTGTTGAACCTTTAGAGAGAGACATCATCTATCCGAAAAAGAAAAATAAACTGACAAGAAAAAAATTAATTCTACAAAATGGTTGAGCGATAAACGGCCCGATTCACTTCTTTACAAAACCCTTACATGTGTCACTTCATTAATTTATCAACATCCTCGTCAATACTGTAGGTCAGTGCTGCTTAAACTTTTCCAGCGTGTGCCCCCCACCCCTTGTGTACGGTGGGTGCATCATTTTGTAGTCCCCAAAGAAATTTTATGACATAAAACTTTGCAAAACTTAAAATTTGAATTAAACAAAACATTTTAAATTATACAATGTAGTGCTGTTGGTTAGTAGCCTTATTTATCTGAGGTTTAAATGAACATCATTATGATAAATTAATGTATTTTATAAAATGCGTCTCCCCTGGCACAATCTCACACCCCCAGTTTGAGAGCCACTGCTGTAGGTAATGCATATTATTTTCAGATATTTTTATTAAATCATGTGTAAATAAATCATGCATAAATATCTCAGTTAATGTGATTTGTATTATTTTGTATTTCCCCAATGAAAGATCAAAACTATTTCATGTTTAGTTTGTATATGTTGCCCATCAGCAGTGCTGTATTGTCAGTTGCTGTTCATTTCAATGTTTTATGAATGATTTTAAAGATTAGGGTTAGGGTTAGGTATTATATGTATATTGTGGACTCTTGTATATATTTGAGAGTGATGAACTGACTCATATTTATGGCTGTAATAATGTACTAGCAACATTAAGTTTGATATTTTCTCTGCAGTATGATGATGGCAGAAATGACTCGTGACTCTGTTCAATGTTAATTATAAAGCTCATTAAAGTGCATCATTGGACTGTTCTGAGAACAGCTGTCAGTGTTACACTGCATCATTTATGTAGACAGATGAATGATGAAATGTGTTTCTGAGAGTTCAGAAAGTCTCTGAGATGGTTTACAGTATCTGATGCTGTGCTTTCTATGAAATAAATTTAAATTCAGACTCTTGATGTTTTCTGGATCTGTTTGTTTCTTATACTTCACATAAAGTCTCTAACTGATGTTTCATTGAGCTGTGATATCTGTCTCACTAATAAAATAAACAAACATAACTGATATTGTTCAGCCTTTTAGTATAGCCGTGATTACACGTATAATACTTTAGTCTATATGTTTTATACTTTTACATTTTTAATATAATTTAATTATATAATTTTATTTTATAAGTACACAAGATATATTTCTGAAGTCATTGTTAAGAGGGTTCATATAGGTTTATATTAATGCTGATCAGGTGAACATCTGATTGATGATTATTGACAGCTGGTCACAATAACAAGGTGATTAGTTAGATTATATAAAGTGTTCCTCCTGAACGTTGTTATTAAAACATCATTAAATCTGTGAGTTTAGTGAACAAATGCTGACGTTACAGCAGATTAAATGAAGCTCAGTGTTTGTGTGGCGTCACCCTATATGACAAAAATATATTTTCAAATATCATTTTAAATACATTTCAAAATATACAAAAAATGGTTTCAACTGAGTCATTTCAACTTGTTGTTGTTTACTACAACTTATAAAATATTGTTAAAATAAGTCAACTTCATTTTATAAGTTATAAAAACTCATCACTAGTCAATATAAATAATCATAAATTGAAATGACTTAAAAATATGACTTAATTGAACAAAAAATAAATTTTTTACAGTGTGCTCAAGTATATTTTGAAATCTTGTTGAAAAATAAGTATGTTAAAACATTTTTATTCATGTCGCATTGGAAGAAAAACTTTGTACGTTTTAAACCTGTAAACGTCACGGGTTTGAAAACATTAAAATTAAATATCTTTTCAAATGCAGAATATACTTAACATTAAATATTTTATACTTATACATTTTATAGTCTAATATTTTGGACAAGAAACTTTTTTTTTGCCACATGCACTGTAAAATTAGAAATGTATTTATTGTCCCTGAAATTCATTTTGAAATATGTATTAATATAAGTGTTAAAACTAAATATATTATCAATAAAAAATATATATAATTAAGCTTTAATTTTAACAAAATGTATTTAATATACTTAAAACATAATTTGTTCCAGAGAAATGTATTTTTTGCCGTATGAGACAGGTGATGTTTTGTGGTGATGTTGTAAAGGACTGTTGGATTAATTAAACAAGTTCACAACAATTATTTACTAACTCACTGTAAAAAATGCAGCATGAAGTTAAAACAACTTGGTTTTGCAAGTCAATTTAACACACTATTTTAAGTTATGTCCTTTCATAAGTTAAGGGTTGAGATTACTTTAAAAAAGTTAAACAATTTCAACTTGTTTAAATAACGTAAAATATCAAAAAAATATGTTGATTTGACAAAAGTGCACCTTTTTGATTAAATAAAACAATGTAAAACTTCTGATCAAATCCTGAACTTGATCTCACCTCGTCTGATATATAAAAATGTACACAAGCTACTCATATATTTGATCACATTTGATGATATTATTTTAAATTCTCAATGCTGTCAGAAGGGGGGGGGGGCTACAGCACACCTAGTTATCATGACCATGATGCTCTCAAGAGGTTTAGTAAAGTCTGATCACTGCTTTACATCTCATCACACGCTTCAGTGCTCTGTGTGTTTATAACAGTCTGACTTTATAACACAGTGCTGGAAAAACAACAAATACACAAAATGAATCTCTTCATCGTCACCTTCATCTGGATTCTTGGGGGTTTTATTCAAGGTAACAGAAATTCATCTTTATTTGTTTAGAAAATATTTTAAATCTTAGTTTTCTTTGAACAAATTTGTTTTCTTCTCAACAGAATCCAGAGGAGTTACTGTAACTCAGAGTAAAGCTCAATCTGTTTCTGTTGGAAAAACCGTCAATATAAAGTGTACAACTGATACTGGAATATATTACTATGGTGTATCTTGGTATCAGCAGAAACCTGGAGAAGCTCCTAAACTCATTATTAAGTTAGTAAATGAAAATTATGGTAGCATTTCACAGAGATTCAGTGGCAGTGGATCATCTTATGGTAAAGATTTTACTCTGAGCATCAGTGAAGTTCAGACTGAAGATGCAGGAGATTATTACTGTATGAGTTTACACAGCATCAGTGGTAGCTATGTGTTCACACAGTGATAAAGAGTCGTACAAAAACTTCCATCAGTCAGACTGCACAGATACACCTGACAGATACTGTAGCTGTACACACACACACACACACACACACGAACACACACACACACACACGCGCACGCACGCACACACACACACACACACACAAACACACACAGCATTAACTTTTATATCCTAACCAGATTTCAGTCGGGTGGATTTTGGATGTTTTTTGGTTTTTTACAGACTTTAATTTTTAAAGCAATGATAGGGTTTCTGTGTTTTGTGAAGAATAAAGTCTGTTCTGAAGTCAGTTCATCGAAAATTCTCTTGAAATCTTTAGTATCATAAATAACTAAAGTCTCCATTGAGAAGAAGTGAACGTGTTCAGGTTCACATCATTTAAACAAACAGTAAATGTGAGATGTGAAAATCAGATTTGCATTGATAGTGTTGAGTGATTCTGATCCTCTCAGCTCTGTCTCATGTTAACATCTTCAAACCACATCAGATTTAGTTTACTTTCATCTGGGAATGCAATTTTTCTAAACTATTAAAACAAGTCAACATCATTCATTTTAATGTGTTAAATGTTAGCAAAATATTTTGAATTAATAACAAATGACTTCCACACAAATGTAATGTTTTTACAGTTTTTTTCAATCGCTAACAAGCGCTTACCCATACTTCAGATACTTTTTCTAAACACTTAACACCTACAAAACACAATTGGCCAAATGCATAATTTTCTTCTTAAAAACACATTTTGTTAAATAAATACTAACTCTTCATTTCAAAATAGAACACATCTTTCTCTGCACACATTAACTTTACCAAAACACTGGAAATTTGACTCAAAATGAAATTATTCAGTCAAAGAACAACACTTCTTTTCACTTCACAAGGTACATGCAATCAATTAAAGTACACCAGGTTTCAAAATACTGGCTATTGTTGACATTACAAAAACTGCATAGACTTTTATGCTTCAGTTTTACAGGTATTTGCATGCAAAACATGCAATCAACCTTTTTTTACACTACATTTCTTGGTTGGGAACTATATGTCCACATGTACAGTAAAAGCATTCTAGTGAAAAGCAAATTGGTTTTTTACCTTTACTGTTGACTACAGGAGGTACGGTATGATAGAACTGAAAAAGTTTTACAGTATTGATCTTGATCATTATTGAGGAGCTTTCCTCTTCCCCCAGAGGGTCCCTTTAGAGCAGGGATGTCCAATCCAGCTCCTGGAGGGCCGGTGTCTCTGCAGAGTTTTATTCCAACCAGGGCCGCATTAATGCATGGGCTTACCTGGGCTTAAGCCCAGGGCCTCAGGCTGGGAAGGGCCCCGAGTTGCCGGAAAAAAATAACTGCCGCATTTTATAAAAAGTTGATACTCCCTTTAAAATTATGCTTAATCGCTTTGCTTTGAATGTCCGTGCGTGAATGCAGTTCCTGCGCAGAAAATCTCTCACTTACTATAGGCTACCCTGCAATCATTAGTGAGCTTTTTAAAATTTCTGTCTGAAATATCCATTATTGCATTTCTGAAGGCAACACAGACAGCTTTCTGATAAAGTGACCAAAAGTGCCTTTCAAGTGATGAACAAAGACTAAACTGAGGACGCGTTTTTATCTTAATATGAAAGACAACGTGTATATGTCACGCCGGGAAACAGGAATCAGGACACATACGCAGGGTTCACATAAAAGGATAACATTTAATATAAATAACATAGAAAACAAACACGGGAACCAAACAACAGGCAGAATAAATAAACAGGAACAGACAGGATGGAGACAAATGGCGACAATGATCTGGCAAGTGAGTATAGCACAAACAGGGGTATAAATACAGACAGACTAACAATGCACAGGTGTGATGAGGAAGGTAATTAATCAATTAATGTCCAGGTGATGGTAATCTGAACAGACACAAAACATGACACGGATTTAACCGTGACATTACCCCCCCTCAAAGAGTGGCTACCAGACACTCAAGACAAAAAAAAAAAGTCTGGTAGGGTGGATCCAGGGGAGAGGGCTCGGAGACCACAGCAGCCGGCAGGGTAAAAGCCGAGGTAAAACCGGCAGGACAGGAAGCCGGGGCAAAGCCGGGAGAACCGTAGCGGCCATCTCAGGGACCGGCTCTGAAGACTCGATCCTCCTGGGAACTGACGGGGATTCGACAGTCCTGGGAGTCGACTCCCACCATATCGGGGAAGCGGGCTCCTCCACATTAGCGACCATCTCGGGGAATAATCGAGCATGGCGTCCGTGCCGAGCCCTAAATCGATCATGGCGGTGGACCTCCCAGGAACCAACCCAGACGACTCGACCAACAGGAGAATCACAGGAACCGATTCGACCCTCACATAACCCGGCTCGAGTGTCGCGGCCACCACCCCGGGGAATGAATCGGGCGTGGCGACGGCTATCTCGAGCCCGGCATGGAGTTCTGAGCATTCCCTCACAGTAAGCTCCAAGGGACCTCCTTTTTGAACCCGCTGCGTCCTTGAAAGGCCGGATCATTCTGTCACGACTGGGAACAAGAATCCGGGAACATGTGGAAGCCACACACACAATGTGATTCCACATGTCCCCACACAGAACATAATACTGTCACGGTCCTGTCAGATGCACTCAGACCTACATCTAGCACAGATGTCTGACAAGACCGTGACAGTATATAAACATTCATTAAATGATTCCTCGTAACATTTTAAAGCCAAGATGTACAGAACAGCACACAAAGATATTACACAAAACATTTTTGATAACTAAATCTAATAAATAACAAATTAGATTCTGCCTTGGAAGCCACGGCTAAGTTCAGCGATCGTTTCATTTTGAGATTTAGCGTGGCAGGGAAATAAAAGACGAGAAATTACATATAATTTGTTACTGTAAATTATAAAAAACAAGCTTAATATACAATTACTTAAACGGTTCATTTATAACCAAAAAAACACTGAAATTAAGGATTTTATAGACACTATATATGCTTTATTATTTTGCACAGAAATATCTGATTGCTTACTTTCACTTTGATCATCTCTGTATTCACAAAAACGGCTTACCTGTTTTGTAGCTCAACTTTTGACAAGTTAAGCAACCTTTTTAAAATACATTTTAAAACTTATACTTGTCGAAAAAATCAGTTTTTTGATGTTACGTTTGATGAATGCCTAAATATGATCACGCAGAGCACCTAGCACGTTCGGCTAAGTTGAATGTGACAGCATGCAACCGCGCAACATCGACACAACGAAAAGCAATCCAAAACTTACAGAACTTAAATTAGATCAGAATTTACCTTTATAATTAATAAAACATAAAAACAAAATAAAGTCAGAATCAATGCAGAACATGGGTGCAAAATGCCTAAATGCGCAGGGGAATAAAACCCACAAATAGTTTAATCAGACAACACTAAATAATCTATAAATTAAATAAAAACAAGGAAATATTAAAATTAATTTTAAAATAACGAAAGTATAGAATTACCTGTTTTGTCTTTTTAATTGCAGAAACAAAGAGACTTTGCAATGGTTTCTGGATATGGACGTCTAGCCCTGTCACGGGATTTAGGCTATTAACAGACTTTAAAAATATTTATTAAAAGCTACTATATTATTTACTTAGTATTATTATAATAGGATGTATATTTTTTATATTGGGAGAAAGCTGTTAAATGTGAAATCAGATACTGTGCACTCTTATACAGCCAAAATTAAATGATCCTCAATTTTATAACACATCTGCGACAATTGACTGTGCAGTAGTCGAATCAGGCTTCTCCTGTCAAAGCATCGAATCTTAGACTATTCGGGTCAACTAGGACTATGTGCATATGTTATGCAGTGATATTTGTGTATATTGCGGGCATTCTGATATGGTTTTAATATTTTGTAATACCATTTATTCCAGCAAAATAAAAGCCTGACAACTTGCACTTAGTGATTATAAAGATTGTGTGAATGTAGGCTGCAATTCTGGTGGATAAAGGGCCACACAAAATGATAAAGCCCAGGGGCCCCTTACAGTGTTAATGCGGCCCTGATTCCAACCCCAATCAAACACACCTGATCCAGCTAATCACGGTCTTACTAGGCAGACTAGATACTTTGAGGCAGGTGTGTTGAGGGAAGTTTTAGCTAAACTCTGCAGGACGCCGGCCCTTCGGGACCGACTTTGGACACCCCTGCTTTAGAGGGACAAAAAATTCTACATGCATTACTGTATGACCGTATCTTATTGACATGTCAAGTGAGAATAGAAACAATCCATGTAAAATGCAACACTTACCAGTTGGTTTGTTGAAAGATGCATATAATGGAGGCAACCGTTGACTGCCTCAAATTGGGCTGCACTCTTTCACCAGCCTCTCTTACTGAAATCTGTGAAATTAATCACTGACTACTGTACTTGCACCTCTCACTTTCTTTTACTGCATCTCTCAATGCACCTGTACCTCTCACTACATCTCTCACTGTCTTGCACCTCTCACTGGGCCTGCTCTTCTCCCTGTGCCCTTTGCTCTGACTCTTCCTCGTCCAGACATTACAGTGTTTTTCTGTTTCCAAAAATATAATTCCTCAAAGTCCTCCTTTTACTGTATAAGTGTCAATGTAAGAGTCTAAGCCAGACTGGAATCAGCAGTGGTTGGCCCAATTTACTCAAAATAAAGGTTTTTATACTGTATCTATGGTTTGGAATATTGTTTTTGCTATTGTGGGATGTTGTGTGTTAACATTCGTAAATACTACAAAAACAATCCATAATTTTGTTGGGAGGTATACTGCCCTCCAAAGGCTAAGTGCAGTATCTACGCAAACACTGAAACTGAGAAAAATGGCTTTAAAGTTTTTTACACCAGCCAGTCAAACATGTTACTGCAATTTTGGCACACACATTTCTCTGAAATGGGACAAAATTTAACCAGGAGACTTTGTCACAAGACACAACAGATCTCACAAAGCCCATTTTAACCCTTAACTCAATTTTGACCAAATACGTAGTTACTGCGCTTTCGCTTTGTAGGGCAAAAACACACACACTAAAACATAGTATTACACACTGATGCAATAAAATCAAAACAATATATCCAAAACTGGTAAATTGCTTGTGGTTCTCTCCCTTAAAAACCTTTTCATATGACCAAAAAAGACACAATCAGTGTATGCATTAGCACTTTTTATTCATTCATGTGCTACACAGCACAACTGTAAAAAAAAAAGGTTTTACAGTTTTTACGATTGCTTACACACAAAATCTTTTCATGTCACACGATTTTTGAAAGCTCTTACTCAAAGTGCCAAACTACATGCCAAATATTCAAAACCAAGCTATTTCTTAGCCTTTGACTCAGTTTTCAATTGCATAAAACACTTTTTTCAAAACACTACACACAATTCTCTACCTAAAACACAAAGATCTATGAGGAAGTCACTTGCTTTCCTTTTCCAAACACAGCCAATCAAAATGCTACACCTATTCACCAGGTCACACAGACACACTCCTCACATGTGCAAATACTAAATGCTTAACTGATCACTAACCAATCACTGCTTTACAGTAGATTATGAATAGGTCAAAGGTCAGAATCCCTGTTTTGGCAATCTGCAAACCCCACCACACACAATTTACTGTATTCTACTGTAAAGAATATACTTTTGGTTTACATGTTTATAGTTTTGTTGTATGCTAATGTATACAACATTAATGTTTGGACTAATAAATATTTTCTGTTTCTACGTTGCATTGGTGTTTTCAGAGTACTTGTTACCCCTCTTAGCAGATTACTTTCACTGTAGAACATTGTATTGAAATGTAGATATAAGCCCATGAAAGACCAAAGAGCTTTAGATTTAGAAGAGTAGTGTTTACATGGTATATCCAAAAATGTATTACAGTTTTTCTCGATTGCTAAGACACATTTCTTGAATGCTGCTCTCCTTTTCTCTAAACTGTGAACACAAAACCCAATTTTCAAGCTACATTCACAAAACCTCAGACTCTTCTTGCAAAACCAAACTTTCACCTCAAAACAGTTCAATCTGTGCTCAAAACTGAACTATGTTGTCAAATCATGCCCCGGGTCAATCAAAATTAAAAACACTACGGAACGGTCACTAAACACTACGTAGAAAAATAGAAAACACAATGCTCAGGACATGAAAGGGAAAGTTCACCCAAAAATGAAAATTCTGTCATCATTTGCTCACCCTCATTTTGTTACAAACCCACATACATTTCTTTGTTCTGATGAACACAAAGGAAAATATATTGAGAAATGTTTATAACCAAACCATTCGTGGACCCCATTCACTTCCATAGTAGGAAAAAAGTATACTATGGGGTCCATGAATGGTTTGCTTACAAACATTTATCAAAATATCTTCCTTTGTGTTCATCAGAACAAAGACATTTATACAGGTTTTGTCACGAATTCGGTTTGGTCGATTGTTTTGCTTTGGGTTTTTGTGTTGTGTCTGTGTGTGTTCTTATTTTGACAGTTTTCATGTGCGCGCCGTTTCACTCGGGTGCTCCTCCCTTCACTCATCATTCTCACCTGCGCCCGCACCTGATGGTAATTATTTCCTCCGCTCGGTTTGTTATTTAATTCCCCTCTTCCTGCAGTTCTCTGCGAGTCCGTTGTCTTATGTTTATCGCCAATCTAGTCTTGCCCTGTTTATTTGTTTTCTAGTCTAGGATTTTTTCTTGTGCATTCTGTCGTGTTTTTGCCCGTGCTGCCTGGTGTGCTTTTTACTTTCTCTGCTTCAGGATTACGCTCTATGTATCTCTGCTGTGTTGGACTGTGATTGACAGATCTTCAGTACTGGCGCTGTCCAGTGTGCTTGCTGACCATACTCGCTGCTAGTTCAGAGACTCTACTGACTGTTTGCTTCCCATCTGCTCTCCCTGCGGTTTACAGCGAGTTTTTTTCTCGTAGTGTTGGTATTGTGGATTATCTTACCATTGTAATCTACCACTACTTCTCCCTGTTTTTATACAGAGAGATCTACACGTTGGTTACGACCAGCGATCTCATCACCCTGTCTACGCGCAGCGGAGCTCGTCACTATTTGAAGCTAGCGAGTGTCAGAGATCAAGCATCACCGCGCTGTCTATTCGACTGCCAGTTATAGCAGAGATTTCTTCACCCTGTCACCAAGCAGTGGATACGTACATGATAGCAGAGATTTCTTCACCCTGTCACCAAGCAGTGGATACGTATATGATCGAGCAGAGATTTTTTCACCCTGTCACCAAGCAGCGGATACATTCACATCTGAACTCTCCAGCTAGACTCTTTACATCTTTTTCACCCTGCTCTTCTAGCAGCGGATCTCCTCTCTCTCTCTCTCTCTCTGTTTTTGGTGACTTTATTAAAATAACACATTGCAATTGGATCCTTGTCTGTTTGTTATTTCCTGACAGGTTTGTAACAACATGAAAGTGAGTAAATGACGACAGAATTTTCATTTTTGGGTGAACTATCCCTTGAAGCTTGAGAAATAAATGTTTATTGTTTACGGTAGGCTAAATGCATGTTGCTAAACAAAAACAATTTAGCACTTGTACAAAAAGACAAAACAGAAATCTTGTGCAGAACATGGTCAATCACAGTAGCTCTGATATTACTGTTCTTTTCCTTCACTGACCACCTCGACCTCCTCTCACACAAACTCTTTCACACAGATTTCTATCCATTGTAGGGCCTCACAAAGCAGTGCTTTCTGAACTGGTTTACTGTATACGTTTCCTCATATCATTACCCAAAAGTGTGATCAATTTTGAGTAGTTGTGTTCAATAGTGACACTTGTGCTTTCATTGTGTTTGACTTTTGTCGCCTGTGTTCACCATTATGCGCCATGGGTGGATGAAAATGTGTTGTCTAAACAGGTGAAAAGTGCTTATGGTTTTGCCAAAAGAGTGACTGATTCAATCAGTGGGTTCAGGCAACTGAGCATTTGGTTCAGCCAATAGGGTTTAGTGTTTTAGCAATTGAGAAAAACTGTATTATGAAAGAAGTGTTTGCCATTTGATGCAAATGCTTGATTCTGACATGTGTTTGTGGCATTTTGAATGCAGTGTTGCATTTTGAAGGAGATGTGAGCTATTCTGCATTTTGTGTGTGCAGTTTTGAGAATTGTGTGTAGAGTTTTGAAAAAAGAAGACTTAGTTTTGAAAACGTGTGTAAGCAATTGGTTAAAAACTGTAAATGATTCCTCCTCAACGTGTCTTTGTTCTGGGTCAGGCCAGAGAATCTCATTCCACATCACATTCTATATTGGTCCTAGCCAAACAGCGAGGGTAAAATCCTCTTGCATGATCCACCCCTGACATTCATCAACTGATATGTTGATCTGTATGGAAGGCAATTTGATGCATTTCTTTATTCCAGTGTTATAGTCCAACAGTGTATGCACACTAAAGTTACTGTACAGAACAGTCTTACTGTAAGTACATTTATCTGTTTTCCTCCCTGAAGGCTCTGAAGATGGGGTGACAGTGAAGCCACTCAAATTAGGCTTTACTCGTTGCTCAGCCTCCCTCATAGTCATACCATGAACCAGAACATGGTCAACTAGAGTGGCTCGAATTTCATTTGAGACTGCCTGTCACCTTGCCCTTCGTCTCCCTCTTCCTCTTTCACCACGTCCTCCTCCTTTTCTACCTCTTCCTCTCCCTCCTCCTCTTCCTCCTCCTTCTCCTCGACCTATTCTTTCATTTCTCTGTGGATCCATTGTTCCAAAGCTCAGTGAATTGATTCAGGCTCTTTTATCTATTGAAGGATCTGATTGATGTGTGAGAATTTTAACTCTTAGTGTTTCCACCTTGGTAATTGTTTGCTAATTGAGTCTAAGCTGTGCTGACTTGAGTGAACAGTATTGAATGCCAGTGCTTTCCATATGACCCAACCTGATGACCAGATGCTGTAAGCACTGAGAAATGTAGGGATTTGTGTGTAGAGTTTTGAAGTAACAGCTCACCAAATCTGGCTCATGTGTTAAAGCAGAGGAGTAGTGTTTATAGTTCAGCAAAATGATTGTTCTTCTTAAAAATTTGGTGTTATGGTTTTGAAATTTTAGTTCAAAAGCCTGGTTATAGTGTTTTAGCAATTGAGAAAAACTGTACAACATATTTTGGGACTAAAAATTTATTTTTTGCCATATGTGACACAGATAGACAGGTGATATTGTAATGAACTTTTGGATTAAGTTCACAACAACTATTTGCTAACTCACTGTAAAAACATTGTTGCATGAAGTTAAAACAACTTGGTTTGGCAAGTCAAAGCAATCCACTAATTTAAATTATGCCCTGTTATAAGTTGACATAACTTAAAAAAATAAGTTAAACAATTTCAGCTTGTTTTAATAAGTTAAAATAGCATAAAACATATGTTGATTTGACAAAAGTGCAGCAGTTTTTTTTCATGAAATCAAACAATGTTAGGGTGTTAAGAAGTCCTGATCACATCCTGAACTTGATCTCACCTCGTCTGATATCTAAAAATGTTACACAAGCCACTCATAGCATTGGTAACATAATTTGATCACATTTGATGATATTATTTTAAATTCTCAATGCTGTCAGAAGGGGGGGCTACATCACATCTAGTTATCATGACCATGATGCTCTCAAGAGGTTTAGTAAAGTCTGATCACTGCTTTACATCTCATCACACGCTTCAGTGCTCTGTGTGTTTATAACAGTCTGACTTTATAACACAGTGCTGGAAAAACAAAAAATACACAAAATGAATCTCTTCATCATCACCTTCATCTGGATTCTTGGGGGTTTTATTCAAGGTAACAGAAATTCATCTTTATTTGTATAGAAATTATTTTAACTCTTAGTTTTCTTTTTTTGCACAAACCTGTTTTTTTCTCAACAGAATCCAGAGTAAAGCTCAATCTGTTTCTGTTGGACAAACCGTCAATATAAAGTGTACAACTGATACTGGAATAGATTACGATAATTTATATTGGTATCAGCAGAAACCTGGAGAAACTCCTAAACTCCTCATTTATGATACAAGTACTCGTCATGGTGACACTTCACAGAGATTCAGTGGCAGTGGAGACGCTTAGGGTACAGATTTTACTCTGAGCATCAGTGGAGTTCAGACTGAAGATGAAGGAGATTATTACTGTATGAGTTATCACTATATCAACAGTAAAGATGTGTTCACACAGTGATAAAGAGTCATACAAAAACCTCCATCAGTCAAACTGCACAGATACTGCAGCTGTACACACACACACACACACACGCGCACACACACACAGCTGGTCTGTGTTTGTGTATAAAACAGCAGAGTGCCTCAATACTAAATAAGTTTAGTTTGGCTGAAGCTACAGTATAATCAATCATTGAATTTTGAAGTGAAGACTATCAGTGAGTTCAGACAGAAATCTATGAGTGTTAGAGACGAGCGAGTGATCTCTCTGTTCAGTCTGATAAAATCACACACGAGTCTTCTGTAGTCTGATAACTAAAACTGAGAAACTCATGAGGAGCTTCTTCATTCAGACCATCAGACTCCTCAACATTTACATTTATAAAGTATTCATCTTATACACACACTATAGAGAGTTTGTCAGATTTCACTGCTATATTTGTGTATTTATATATCTGTGAATGTGAGAAATAAATGTTGAATGTTGAAGTGCAGGTTAAAAACATTTCTTCATTTGATCTTCTCTAAATATTCAATATATTAATCTGACTTCTGAGATCAGACTCATTGTGAAGTGTTGAATCTGATCAAAGCTCATTTCTTCATCCATCAGTTAAACTCATCAGCGTCTCATTTCAGAGAATAAAGAGTCAAAGAGTGAAACTGAGAGTTCAACTCATATTTGTATCTTCAGGATGAAGAGATTCAGTTCCTCTCAGAACAGAGCAGATGTTCATACACAAGAGTTTAAAAGATAAATATAAACTACATCTGCAGATGTCTTCATGCTTCATTGAGTGAAGTTTATTTATAAAATCTGACTGAACAAACATACAAGCCAATGATCAATATACTCATTGTTCAAATTCAAAAGAAATCACAAGACAAAGAAGCAATATTTAATATTTCTTTATTGAAGTTTATTAAAAGCAGACTGAATGAATAAAGCAGAGACACAGAGTGTTGATATGAGACATGAATGAGAAGAAGAGATGAGAAGAAGAGATGATCTACTCAGAACACAGATCTTTCTTCACTTCTCCAGTGACTGTCTGACCTTCCCGACTGATCTCACAGATCACTGAGTCTCTGTTGATCCATTCTTGTTCAGTGAGAGTCAGACTGCTGCTCCAGCTGTACAGACCGCCGTCTTTCTGTAGGACTCCAGCTCTGTTCTCCTGAGATCCTGACATCTTCCCATTCACTTTCCAGCTCAGACTCCAGTCTGAAGGGAAACCATTGCTGGCCACACACATCACTGTTGCTGTCTTCTTGCTGGAAATCTCTTCACTGGACGGCGGCAGGACGATCACTTTAGGACGACTTACACCTGACATACACAGATACACAGAGCGAAAGATCAAGAGATTAAGAGACAAATTACAATGAGATTTAGTTATCAAAAATTGTTTCATAGTTTTGCCTAAAATGATCGAGTTTATGAGTTTGGGTTCACGTCTTCAGTTTCATGCATGGCTCTCCGTTGAAACATTCAGTTTTAAAGGAAGGTTATTTGATGAGAAAATCACTGCCCAAACATAATATAAAACTTATAAAAAACAAACAATAAAGATTTAGAAACTACAAAATTATAGGATTTTTGTTCCACTGGATTAATGCTCTGTATTTAAAATAATAACATTTTTGCATAAATATTTGATACCTTTATCTCAACTGTTAAAGAATGACAATAACAACAATAACGTAATTCATTTTCGATTATAAAATCACTTCAGATAAATGTGTCTGCTTATGCTGGATTTTTAGGGCAGCCACCATATTTTACAGATTATTTTCAATTCAATTGTGTCACACTAAAATAACACAACAGATCAATAGCATGAATTTCTGTTTGTATTTGTTGCAATATTTACACGCAGAAGTTACCTTATGGGCATATGATACACACTGTTAACCCCTTAGTTATGTTTAGTGGTGTGTGTTAAGTGCGTATCTACACAAAAGATGTGTGTTTTATATTCACACCACAAACTGCACGCAAAAATAAAGTTTTGCCAAGCATGTAAAATACAAACATCCATTTTGTGTAAAGTGATGATTTTCCAGATGTTGTGTGTTGGAATATGAAGGACATTTGTAAAGACACAAAATTGGTCTTGAGTCCTGAAAAATCTGCAAAGCAACATCTACAATCCAAGTCTTTGTGCCTCTTAATGATTTCTTGTTCTTCTGAGTGATATTTTCAGTTTCTCGCTTTAAATTGAGACATCTGAGCTTAGTTATTGTGTTAATCTTTAAATTAATACGTAATTCTTCTGAATGGTTTATCATCTGAACTAAAGCGAGATCTTCCTTTAACTTGTCTTTTATATAAAGCGAGTCGCAACACGACAAACATGAAAGTAGCGCTGCTGTCACATACCCACATGAGCAAAAATATACAAAAAAGAGGAAAAGGCGAAAAATATACACACATAAACAAAAGTATTTCGACTTTTACAACATTATTTTAATTATTGAGGTGTTAATAAAAAAACTTGTCTCTGCCTTTTTAAGACATTACATAGAGCAGCACAATATGGCACATAGTCTACAAAAGAAATGCATATTAAATACTCATAGCACCCTGACTGAGAATTAAAAACAAACTAATAAATAAATAAGAAATGTCAGATAAAATTATTTTAATTAATAAAAGCAATAGCAAGAAAATGTTAAAATAATTTTCTACTTACTGCCAACTTCCAGTCTCGTGCCGGCGCCGAATGTGTACCACAGTGATAGAAACAAACTGAGCAGCTGTACAAAAACCTCTGAACGCTTCACTAACTCTGACTCTATAACAAACACATTTAACACAACACAAATTAACGCTTTATTTATAACAATATTATACATAATATCTTTAAGTAAACATCACATATTTTTACAGTGTAATTTAACCTTACTTAGTAAACTTAAGTAAATTCTACTCATCATCTACTTATTTGTCAATTTAAATCAGCTTTTCTAAGTTAATTTTACTTAATTTCACAAGTGTGAAATTTACTTGAAAAACCTGAGTGCAAAAAAAAATGCAAAAGAAAAATTGAGTACATTTTACTTATTATTTTTTCAGTAATTCCAATCAGTGTTTAACAAGAGACACAAAACCTTAATAAATACATACACTGCTATTATTTTTATTAAATCAGATCTCATCTCTGTGTCATGAAGATCTGAAAGATAAAAAATAAATGCAGATCATAAAAGTGGACAGAAAAAACTTCAAAACAATCAATATCCCAACACAAATGTGTCTTGTGAATGTAATGATCAGATTAATATAATGAGCACTTCATTCATATCTTACACTTCTCTATAAGTCAGATATCTGCTGTATTGAGCAAGAAGATTTTCATAATGTGTTTGCATATCAGATGAGATGCTTCAGATCTCTGAGAGTTTATAGTGCTGTGAGTTTAACACTTCATAACTCAACACAACACACAAAACTAAAGATCAACAATGACCTTCACCATCATCTTCATCTTGACACTTTTATTCTCGTTACAAGGTAGATTTTTAAATAAATACAGTTAACTTATTTATAAAATGTAAATAAATATTTAATATAATATGATTTATCTTTCAGGATGTAAATCACAGTATACAGTAACTCAAAGTCCTTCAGTGAAAACTGCAGCACCAGGAGACTCTGTTACTATGAACTGTAAAGTCAGTTCTCCTCCAGCCTGTACTCCACCCTGTGTGTTCTGGTACTTACAGAAACCTGGAGAAACTCATAAGCTCCTGATAAGATATACAAACATCCGCCAGTCTGGAACTCCATCAAGATTCAGTGGCAGTGGATCAAACACAGATTTTACTCTGAGCATCAGTAAAGTTCAGACTGCAGATGCAGGAGATTATTACTGTATGAGTTATCACAGTGGTGGTGTGTTCACACAGTGATAAAGAGTCGTACAAAAACCTCCATCAGTCAGACTGCACAGATACACCTGACAGATACTGCAGCTGCACACACACACACAATCACACACACACACACACGCACAGTTGATGTAATGTAAAGATGTAATGACTTTAATACTGTATACAAACTGTACATTTTATGCCCTAACCAGGTTAAAGGGACTTTTCATCGGTAGCAACATTAATCTTTATTGAAAGTGGGTCATATTTGTAGTCGAAATGTAATATAAATTTAGAATTTTGTGCCTATTTGATCGAGAAAAGACAGAACGTGACTTTAGAGCACATTTGTATGGAAAACTACAACTCCCACAATGCACATCTATGCAAGCCACTCCCATTAATCGAAACACCGCTCAGATATGCTATTGTGTACATAAATGCCATGTTAGTATAACAAAGAAGATAGAAACACTTTCTTTATAGTCAGACGTCTGTTTATCCCTGCAGGCTTTGGCTGTCGCTTCAAGTTTAGGATTCTAAAATATGTTTCCAGGACGCTGCTGTCCATATACGGTACGAAGCTTGGGTATGAGCAAGCTTCATTCAGTTTCTCATTTATTTTTGAGAGTGCTTGGCCAAACATGTATATTTCCAAAGAAGAAAATGCCGCATCCTGCACACAAACGCGTCCACCACATAATATGTATACTCCACAGACACGCTGGCTCAGCGCTTGTGCTCGTAAGCCAAAACATGTCTGTGAAATAAACACGTGCAAAGTACCTCTTCTTGCCTGGGACCATTCACCAAACAAACGTCCATATCCTGATCTGATGCGGAAATGTTAAACAGAAGTGGACTACTAGTCCGTCCAAGCTCGAGCCAGTCCGGGCTTCTCTACACAGCAGAGGCCGAGGGTTGCGACATCTTCCGAGCTTTTTTTGTCTGTGTTCGTTTATTTTCGTAAGTCCCACCAACTGATCTGTAATAGGTCTTTAGCGTGAGTGGGTCCTAGCCAAAGCCCCCACCTTGGAAAAATGAGGAATGAGCGTCTGT
This sequence comes from Misgurnus anguillicaudatus, assembly GCF_027580225.2. NCBI lineage: Eukaryota > Metazoa > Chordata > Actinopteri > Cypriniformes > Cobitidae > Misgurnus > Misgurnus anguillicaudatus. The sequence continues at coordinate 31,876,881 of NC_073361.2, read as the reverse complement.
AGTCTTTCACCGTTGACAAAGATACAGCAGTTCCTTCTTTCAATGATGCAAAATGACGATTTTTAGATCATTGAAAGAAGGAAGTTCAACACTGAAATCTGTATTTCTCCTGTCTCAGGGGAAACTGAGGGAATGATGCACGACCAATTAAAAACATGACTGGTTCTAACGATAAAGCTTAATGCAAAGTGTGAAGTGTTCCTATAAAGTCAGGTGGATTTTGGATGTATATGTGATGTATTGAGTCATTAATCATATCTCTTATGAATGAGACTTATCTTGTTTTATACAGACTTTAGTATTAAAAGAGAGGATAAGGTTTCTGTTTGAGTGCAAAACCAGTCCTGCTTTGGTCAATTCATAGAAAGTTTCCTTGAAATCTTTAATAACCTCACAAATAACTAAAGTCTCCCATGAGAAGAAGTGAAAGTGTTCAGGTTCACATAATTTAAACAAACAGTAAATGTGAGATGTGAAAATCAGATTTGCATTGATAGTGTTGAGTGATTCTGATCCTCTCAGCTCTGTCTCATGTTAACATCTTCACATCAAACTTTAGTTTAATTTCATCTAGAAATTCACTCTCTATTTATAAAACTTCAGCAAATGACTTATAATGAAAATCACTTGAACACAAATGTAATGTCTTCAAAATCTTTATTGAATGTAACAGCAAACACAAGAGATGTTGTGAGAGTTATAAAAGTGTAAATGATCAGATGTGTATGAGTAGACTGACATGAGTCTGACACAGATCATCAGATATATGAGAGATCTTCAGCTGGACAAACATCAACACTCAGATCTCCTAACAGCGACTCTTACACATGGAGACCTCGTGAAGAGTTTCATCATGTGTCACTCTGCAGACGAACACCTCCGCCTCTTCCCAGAGTGCTTTACTGAGAGTCAGGACACTTTTACGGCTGTATCGGCCGTCCTGCTCGCTCTCGGCACTGGTCTGAATCCCGTCAGTGACCTCTGACCCATCCAGTGTCCAGCTCACCAGCGCCCCCTGTGGAGAGTAAGAGTTGAGCAAACACTTTGCATTATCATCACATGCTTCAGTGCTCTGAGTCTTTATAACTGTCTGACACAAACATTTTATAACACAACATCATTACAAAACACACAAACACAAATGAATTTCTTCATCGTCTTCATTTGGATTCTGGGAGTTTTTATTCCAGGTAACAGAAGTGAAAGCTTGTTGTTAAGTTGAATGTTTTTGACTCTTTTATATTTCATTAAACATCATTTTCTTCTCAACAGAATCCAGAGGAGTTACTGTAACTCAGAGTAAAGATCAATCTGTTTCTGTTGGACAAACCGTCAATATAAAGTGTACAACTGATACTGGAATAGCTGGCGATCCTTTATCTTGGTATAAGCAGAAACCTGGAGAAACTCCTAAACTCATCATTTATTCTATAAATACTCGTTATGGTGACACTTCAGATCGATTCAGTGGCAGTGGATCATCTGGTGGTACAGATTTTACTCTGAGCATCAGTGGAGTTCAGACTGAAGATACAGGAGATTATTACTGTATGAGTGGACACTATATCAGTGGTTGGGTGTTCACACAGTGATAAAGAGTCGTACAAAAACCTCCTTCAGTCAGACTGCACAGATACACCTGACAGATACTGCAGCTGTACACACACGCACACGCACACGCACACACACACACACACACACACGCACACACACACACACACGTGTAAAAAGACACAACAATGATTGTAAAAGCCATCTCATGGTGTTGATATTTCAGGAGTAACTGTTGGTCACTGTCAACTTTAATTATTTAACAATCTGAATATCTGATCTCAGTTGATATTGGTCTCTGATGTTATTTAGGTTTGGATAAATCATACAAAGAAAGGCTGATTTTAGATGTACTTGTGATGTCTGCTGTCAGTTTATTGTTATGAATTATACAACAGTTCTTTCTGGTTCTCGAATCTGATTGGCTACGAGGCATGCAATATTGCTTAAATATCACACGACTCCGAGAGCGATATTGCTTTTATACAACAGTTTGACGGCACACGTTTGAAAAACGAAAACTAGAAAACAACAACGGAGTAATTTTAAAAGCCTCTTTGTTTGAGAACTACTTCTTCCGCCACGGATTTGAGGGCGGCCAGAATGACAGGTAACACTTTCGGCTGCTTTGAATCTCATATTAACTCAATGGACCGATTCGTCGTTTTTAAATATTACAATTTCTTGGTCACAAAGTGTCTTTTGTGTTGTTTTTGTTTTGGCGCGAGGTAAAAGTTAATACTTCTATAATGTTACTATTGGTTTACCACTTCATCTTAACGCGATACGAGCACTCGGTTATTATTAGATTTCGTTCTTGTCAGTACTATATAAAACGGTTTTTTATAAGTGTCAGAGAGATGTTTTTGCATGCTGCTTATAAATATATCAGTGGCGATATCTCATAACATGTTTTAATAGTCACGTCGCGATTACATAAATGATCAATGTCCATATTTAAAAGCTGCGGTGCTTACCTGCAGTTCCACGGTGTTTTCGCGTTCTGATAAGAGAGATAGCTCCAGAAAAAAATGAGTGTTTCCAAGTGTTAATCGTCCACACGACGTGACAAGACATTACTCCCATTAACTTTAACGTAACACGTGATCATTAACTTAAACGTGATCAAACATCACAGATCTTATGAAGCACTTCATCATGACTGCTTCTCATGCAAACTGAATATACTGAAGAGCAAGCACACAGTGCCAAAGCTACCAGTACCTGGTTTAAGGGCCATGGTATCCCTGTTATTGATTGGCTACAAACTCACCTGACCTTAACCCCATAGAAAGTTTGTGATCAGACCCCAGGATTTAAATAAAAAATATGAATTTTTATTTCAGAAATTATAATTGGATGCCACTTACTAAATTATTTATGCTCTGAAATACCATTTGAAAAGTTATTTGTTGCCCAATCTGAACAGCTGTTAATGAGCTCTGTTTGTTCATATCAAGCATTTGAAGGTGGAATGGACGATTTGGAAACATGCTAACGTTAGCCTGCTAGCACTGAAATCACAATATCAAAGTCCTTTAGTAACAGAGTAGCATCATCAAGACTTACTGGGGTGGGGTACACTGGGCTTGAGCACATTTTAGGCCCTACACTCTTAGAATAAAAGGTACAACAGCTGTCACTGGTAATATTTACCATTTAGGTACATTTGTACCCATTAAATGCACTCTTTATTTACAAAGGTGTAATATTTGAAAGAGTACAACCCCAGAGACAGCTTGTGCACTTACAGTAAGCAACCTAAAATAGAAAATATATCAGAGCTGTATTATAAGGTCAGTTTCCCGGACAGGGTTTAAATTTAATCCAGGACTAGGCCTTTCTATTAGGACATTTAAGTCGTTTTTACAAACAAACCTTACAAAAAACAATACTGGTGTGCGTCTTGAGACAAAACAATAACACTGATATATATGTTAAGATATGTCAGTACAAGATGTTTTTAAATGAAGGCAGCTCAAACATGCATTATAGTCTGGGAGTAGTATAAACCCTGTCTAAAATTAAATCATGTATTTTTAGGGCTGTCAATAATCAAATTAATTGCATGATGTGTACATGAATTCAAATAAATTATGCACAGATTAAAATAATACCCCACATTTAAAATAATTGTAAAAGAATAATATTTCTTGATAAACATTCACTTTATTACACACCATATACAACGTGTAAACAAAATGACTGACATCTCAAGCAGTGGCGGCTCCAGAGATTTTCTTATGCAGGTGCTATGGGGATGCTCATCACTTAAGAGAAGGTGCTTTATATATATATATATAAGACCCTTTAACAGCCCACGTGACCAAATAGCCTGCTAACGCATTTTGGCAACGGGAATGGTGTTATTGCCCATTGGTTCTAACGTGTTAGGAACTCAGAAAGTTTATTAAAACGGTTTCCCAGCATCAAATTGTCTGGTTGTTGCATTTGGTTAAACTAATATAATATACTAATATACGTATAAATGTATCTGGTCACTTTATATTTGGCCATCTGCTAACGTCTTCTATCCACTCCACGGCTGTAGCTGTGTTGAAAAAGTTGATAAAGTCAACTTTTTAAAATAACTTTGTCTGTCTGTGTTGCTTCACTGCTGATTCTCGCCATACTTTCGTTTCCAAAATGCGCGTGCATACGTTGACACGTCGTAATTGTGTATAAACAGTAAATCGGTCTTAAAAGGGTCTATACGCGTACACGCCCGCATTAAAAACAACACAAGCAGAAACTGTGCACACTTCTGCCCAAAATGCTCAGATCACAAAATCACACACCCAGCTACCAACACTAGTCTAATGATGAATCAGCAGTATTCCTATTGTTGGAGCATTATAGATGAAACTAAGATTTCTGCTGCTTCAACCACCAAATTAATTCAATTTGTAATAGCCAACAGAGGGGAAAATCAAGCACTTACCATAGACGTCTTCACAACAAAACAATACGTGTTGTGATTGAGTTCGAAGGCATTAATGATGTTGTCGCAATCAAGGGTCCTACTTTGCTAAATTTCCAAACTTGCTATCAATAACAAACTGCCGTGCGTTAAGGTCAAAAGTTTACCGGGTGCTGCGCCCATTGGCCAAAGATCACCTGTTTGTGCTTCATGTTATTTTAGACTAAAATATATTTTTTTTAAATTATTATTTAATTCCTTTTTTAACAACATGAAAAAGACTATTCAAACATGACATTAAATTATAAATATAAAAAAATTACAGACATTTCTTGGGGGTGCTGTAGATATTATAGGGGGAGCTACAGCACCACCTAGCTCCTCCCTGGCGCCGCCACTGATCTCAAGACTGAATAGGTCTAGGCCAGTACATGGCAGCAATAATTTATAACAGGAGCTAACCTCTTCACCTCTGTTTACATGCAGTTTTTATTTAAATGTTAAATGACTAACACATTCTTATGGATGTATTTCATTATTCTGTGCCGTGATGAAGACAGAAATATTATGACAGTGCCTGTAAGGATTTTGTACGCTGCTGTCGGGTTATTTGAGCAGTTTCTGGATAAAGGCAAACTGCTGTCAACGAGTCGTGTTGCTCAGGGAAAACTTCCTAATGTCAAGTTTAAAATGAATTCACGCTTAAGATGAGTGACACAAACACACGCACACTTTAGTTAAGTTGGTATTTAGTATAATTATATGAAAACACAGTCAGGAATGAATATAAACATTTGCATAAGTAGGTTGTCATAAATATATGCCTTTTAGTTATTCTCAATCAATACAGTATTAGTATTCTTCTTAATACATGAAAAAATTTAATTAATGATTCTGCTGTTTACGTCCGGCTGGTCTAGAACATGAGCGGGTAAATAATAGACATGATGGGGGGCGTACATCTCTACTGTTACGTCACTGTTGATGTTATGTTGAGATTGGCCTGTTTTTTGGTGGACTTGAGGAAACATTACTGTTTGAAGCCCATGATATAGCATATACAGAGCTCAAATAATTCAGATATAATGAGGTAAATACAGTTTCTTGGGCACCTTTAAATGCATAAAAATCTGAAAATTATTCTACATTAATTTTAGTTTGTAGAAATCTGTAAGTCCATGCATTGGTTAGATTTTCATTGTTTTGTTTAATTTGGGGTTTGTTGATGTTTATCAATCCCTTAAAATAATGAAAGGATTTTAATAAGACACAGTCTGATGAGATGTGAAAAGATACTAAAGATAAATTTGCATAGAGACTCTTTGCATTGGAAAGACTTGAGGATTTTTTATAGACGCATCAGAAGTTCATCATCAGAAATCTAAACTCTCAGTCATCATGACCTTCATCAGCATCTTCATCTGGATGTTAACTTGTTTCTGTTTCAGAGGTGAGAACAACATTCAAATTCATCTGATTAAACTTCATCCTCTGTGCTAAATAATTCATTCATTCTGAATCTTTACTCATATTTTTATTTTCTTTATGTAGAATCAAGAGGTGAAGTGACCGTCATTCAGACACCTGCAGTCAAATCTGTTCATCTACGAGACACAGTTACTATCACCTGTAAAACTAATCCTGGAGTATATCAGTACTCACATTATTATTATCTATCCTGGTACTTACAGAAACTTGGAGAAACTCCTAAACTCCTGATATATGCTGCAAATAACCTTGAGTCTGGAATTTAATCAAGATTCAGTGGCAGTGGAGCTAAAACAGATTTTACTCTGAGCATCAGTGAAGTTCAGCCTGAAGATACAGGAGATTATTACTGTATGAGTTTTCACTATCCTGGTAACACAAGTGTTCACACAGTGATAAAGAGTCGTACAAAAACCTCCATCAGTCAGACTGCACAGATACACCTGACAGATACTGCAGCTGCACACACACACACACACACACACACACACACCTGGAAAGTTGTATATTACTAAATATGTGGATGTGAGAAATAAATGTTGAATGTTGAAGTGCAGGTTAAAAACATTTCTTCATTTGATCTTCTCTAAATATTCAATATATTAATCTGACTTCTGAGATCAGACTCATTGTGAAGTGTTGAATCTGATCAAAGCTCATTTCTTCATCCATCAGTTAAACTCATCAGCGTCTCATTTCAGAGAATAAAGAGTTAAAGAGTGAAACTGAGAGTTCAACTCATATTTGTATCTTCAGGATGAAGAGATTCAGTTCCTCTCAGAACAGAGCAGATGTTCATACACAAGAGTTTGAAAGATAAATATAAACTACATCTGCAGATGTCTTCATGCTTCATTGAGTGAAGTTTATTTAGAAACAAACACACGAGCCAATGATCAATATACTCATTGTTCAAATTCAAAAGAAATCACAAAGACAAAGAAGCAATATTTAATATTTCTTTATTGAAAATCTGACAGAATGAATAAAGCAGAGACACACAGTGTTGATGTGAGACATGAATGAGAAGAAGAGATGAGAAGAAGAGAGGATCTACTCAGAACACAGATCTTTCTTCACTTCTCCAGTGACTGTCTGACCTTCACGACTGATCTCACAGATCACTGAGTCTCTGTTGATCCATTCTTGTTCAGTGAGAGTCAGACTGCTGCTCCAGCTGTACAGACCGCCGTCTTTCTGTAGGACTCCAGCTCTGTTCTCCTGAGATCCTGACATCTTCCCATTCACTTTCCAGCTCAGACTCCAGTCTGAAGGGAAACCATTGCTGGCCACACACATCACTGTTGCTGTCTTCTTGATGGAAATCTCTTCACTGGACGGCGGCAGGACAATCACTTTAGGATGACTTACAGCTGAGAAAACAGAGATACACAGAGAAAAAGATCAAGAGATTAAGTGACAAATTAAAATAAAACAAATCAAAAATGTAGATATCAAATAATGTTTTAAAGAAGTATTGACTATAACCTATCCAATTTTGTTATCATAAAATTTAAAACCTAAAACAATCAAGCTTATGCATTTGAGTTCATGTCTTCAGTTTTATGCATGGCTCTTCTCTTCTTTAATAAATAGTACGAATACCCCTTCCTTACACCTTATAACATAACAGTTCCCTTACGAAAATTAACAATGGTTTTACTACATTTAAAAAAAACGTGATTACTGTAGTAAAACCATGGTAAACACAAAATAACCAGAAATCTGAGTTTAGTTATCCATTAAGTATTGTGTTATGTTTAAATTAATAATTAATATAATGGTTTATTCTCCGAACTGAAGTGAGATCTTCCTTTAAAATGTGTTTTATATGAAGTCACATGAAAAACATGAAAGTAACACAGCTGTCAGATACCCGGATGAACACAAAGAGGAAAAGTCGAAAAATATACACGAATAAATAATGTATTGCATGCTTAATCTTTTCAATTTTTGTCTTTATATTTTATTCTGTTTTCATTTAAAACAAAATTATATTTATATATTTTATCCACGAAATTAATACAGCATGGTAATGACTTTAAATATTGATGTTATGTTTTTGTACTTGGCATTATGATCATTTAACAGATTCAATAGAGTACAACATGGCACAAAGTCTGAATGTTAATACTCAAAGTACCCTGCTTGAGAATTAATAACAAACAAATTAATGAATAAATAGAAGGAATTTAAGATGAATGATACTTAACTTAATTGTATTTAAAAAAGCAATAGAAAGTAAATATTAAGATATTTTTGTACTTACTGCCAACTTCCAGTCTCGTGCCGGTGCCGAACGTCCACCACAGTGATAGAAACAAACCGAGCAGCTGTACAAAAACCTCTGAACGCTTCACTAACTCTGAATCTATAACAAACACATTTAACACAACACAAATTCATGCTTAACAATGTTTCATTTCATTTAGTTGTTAGTCATCTCTGTGACACTATACACAAATAACAGAATTTCTAAAAGTAAATGTTTGTTGTAATCAATCTCAGCTGAATGTTTGATAGTCAGAATGAAAGATTGAATCAAACATCTAAGACTCAAGGTTTTTCGTTTGTAGGTTAACTGACTGCATGTAGATATCACATCAGATCACTGAATACTGTCTGTCTGATCATAACACTGGAGAAATTGGTTCAACTTTAACATTTTCTTTAATTGGTAATACCTAAAAAAAATTTGTTGAATTTTTTTTAAAGAATTTGGTGTTACAAATTCAAAAAACTTTTAAAGTTGAACAAACTTTTTTCACCTAAAGAAAAGTGAAACTAAAGTGAAATTTTAGTTGATCAAACTTTTCACTTTTTACAGTGTAATTCAAATCAGTGTTTAACGAGAGACACAAAACCTTACTAAAGTGACCGTACTATAAACACTGTGATTATTTTTATTATTAAATCAGATCTCATCTCTGTGTTCATGAAGATCTGAAAGATAAAAATAATGCAGGTGATAAGAGTGGACAGAAAAAAAACTCAAATCAAACAGAAATCTCTCAACACAAATGTGTCTTGTGAATGTACCCACTAAACACAGGACGTCGGATAGACGTTCAGATCATGTCTATATTGGGTCCGTCGGTCCATGACCAATTCTGGACATCTATTTGACGTCCAAACTAGGTCCACTATTTGGACGTCCAACCATGACCCCACTTGGACGTCATATTTACGGGCAACATTTGACGTTTGAACTGGGTAATTTTTTGGACATTATTAGGACGTCATATTTACGGGCAACGTTTAACGTTTAAACTGGGTAATTCTTTGGATGTCATTTGGACGTCTATGACAGGCCTATGTCTATATTACATGATTAGGCCTATAAAATGTGTTTATTTACAAATATCAGCATTATTGTACCAACATGATTAATACTTACGAATAGTCTTTATTATTTATACACTGTTTTTTCTGCTTTCTGGAATTATATACAAATTTATCTAAATGTACAATTAAAAATCTGTAATTAAATGTGTAGTTTGTTAGATTAAAAGTATATGACCAAACTAACAATTTAACATGAAAATATTCTCACGTATTCTCATAATGTGAACAATGCTGAGATATGGCTGTGTGGCCGAGTGGTTAGTGAGACTTGCTTGTAACCCAGAGATTGGTGGTTTGAATCCCGCAGCTGGCAGGAAATGACTGAAGTGTTACGGTGTTGCAATGGATGGGTGAAGTGCAGATACAATTATTTATTTTCGCTTTTTTCATGTGTTTTTTCCTTACACGGAGGTCCTACGGATGTAAACATTTAGACGTGCAGAAGACGTCAAGAAAAAGACGTCGCCTGGCGTTACAAAACAACCCCTTTTATGGACCGGATTCGGACGTCCAAAAATTACATGAAAAGACCTCATTCCGACGTCACGTTGCGCAGTGGGTAATGATCAGATTGACATTGTGAACACTTCATTCATATCTTACACATCTCTGTAAGTCAGATTCCTGCTGTAGGTGAACCAAAAACAACTGATAACAACTCTCAGTGATGTGTGTTGGGTCCCTGCTATGATAATACTAAAAATTGTATCAATTGTATAAAAAAAGCAGAAACCCTGTGTGCCTATATCTTTCTCTATTTCTGTTTTAGTACATGATAGAAAGCGTAAGGCTAGATCAAATCGTGTGGCAAATCAAGCTAATCTGCTGCCTGTGACTTGTCAAACTAAGATTTCTGTTAGGGAAAAAAATTTGTACTGTTAAGTTAGCACTTTTAAATATCTGTTCTATCTATCTGCGACTTAATAGCTACAAACAACCTGGATTTTATGTTTCTAAATGAAACATGGCTAGAAGAAAGCTACAGTGCAACAGTCCTTAATGAAACAGCCCCTCCTTTTATGAGTGGCTGCAGAACTACTAGGAAAGGTGGAGGTGTAGCTGCTCTTTTTAAAGATGTCTATCAGTGTAAGCAAGTGTCATTTTTTGCTACTATAGAGAGACTAACAACCCCCCCCAAGTCACATTCCAAGTGAAATGCTCTCAGACAGCAAATGTAGTGAGTTTGCTTACTTCTTCTCTGAGAAAATCAATAATATCAGAAAGGTGATCAGCACATCCTTGAGCTGCACCGGCGTCAGACAAGTCAGACCACAACATCAGAAAGTAGTTACGATGTCTGATTTCGAAGCAGTTGATGTAAAATTTTGGAAGAAACAGTACAGCACCTTAAAACACCAACCTGTGCCCTTGACACACTCCCAACATTTTTTTCAAAAGTGTCTTTAACTGTTTAGAAGCAGATCTCCTAGAAGTGGTAAATTCATCACTTTTCCAAAGTCCCTTAAAACTGCAGTTGTTAAGCCCCTCTTGAAAAGAAGCAACCTGTATAACACTGTGTTAAGCAACTACAGACCAATCTCAAATCTTCCTTTCATAGGCAAGATCATTAAAAAAGTTGTTTTCAATCAGCTGAACAAATTCTTAATTTCAATGGTTACTTTGACATTTTTCAATCTGGTTTCCGACCACACCACTGTACAGAGACAGCGCTCATAAAGATAATAAATGATATTCGCCTCAATACAGAAATAGGCAAACTATCAGTGCTGGTGCTACTCGACCTCAGTGCTGCTTTTGACACTGTCGATCACAACATACTTCTTGACAGGCTGGAAAACTGAGTCGGGCTCTCTGGGATTGTCCTAAAATGATTCAGGTCATACTTAGAAGAGAGAGGTTATTATGTGAGTATAGGTGGCCATAAATCTGAGTGGACATCCATGACATGCGGAGTCCCGCAAGGCTCAATTCTTGCCCCACTCCTGTTCAACCTGTATATGCTCCCACTAAGCCAAATAATGAGAGAGAACCACATTGCCTATCACAGTTATGCAGACGACACTCAGATCTACTTAGCTCTATCCCCTAACGACTACAGTCCCATTGACTCCCTGTGCAAATGCATTGATGAAGTTAACAGTTGGATGTGCCAAAACTTTCTTCAGTTAAACAAAGAGAAAACTGAAATCATTGCGTTTGGAAACAAAGATGAAGTTCTCAAGGTGAATGCATACCTTGATGCTAGAGGTCAAACAACTAAAAATCAAGTCAGGAATCTTGGTGTGATTCTGGAGTCTGACCTTAGTTTCAGTAGTCATGTCAAAGCAATAACTAAATCAGCATATTATCATCTCAAAAATATCGCAAGAATTAGATGCTTTGACTTAGAGAAACGTGTGCATTCTTTCATCACCAGCAGGGTGGATTATTGTAATGGCCTCCTCACTGGCTTTCCCAAAAAGACCATTAGACAGCTCCAGCTCATTCAGAACGCTGCTGCCAGGATTCTGAGCAGAACCAGAAAATATCACACCAGTCCTCAGGTCTCTAAACTGGCTACCAGTTACATTTAGGATTGATTTTAAAGTATTATTAATGGTATATAAATCACTCAGTGGACCTCAATACATTGCTGATATGCTCATTGAATATAAACCCAACAGATCACTCAGATCATTAGGATCACATCAGCTAGAAATACCAAGTGTTTACTCAAAGCAAGGAGAGTCACCTTTTAGCTATTATGCCAGTCGCAGCTGGAACCAGCTTCCAGAGGAGATCAGATGTGCTCCAACAGTAATCACATTCAAATCCAGACTCAAAACACATCTGTTTAGCTATGCATTTACTGAATGAGCACTATGCTGCGTCTGAACTGACTGCACTATATTTTATATGCACTGTTTTAATTCTTTTTTTATTTCTCTTGTTTTTATTCTTATTTCTAACTGTTTTATACTTTTATTCCTCTTTTATTCTTTTTCACACATTTAAACAGTTTTTATTAAAATCACATTTATTTTCATTTAATTGATATTTTAGATTCATGTATCTTTGATTTTTGTTTTCTCATTTCTATGTAAAGCACTTTGAATGACCTCTGTGTATGAAATGTGCTATACAAATAAACTTGCCTTGCCTTGCTGTATTGAGAAAGAAACTGTCCTTAACGGTGTTTGTTGAAATCTGTAAGTCCATGCATTGGTTAGATTTTCATTGTTTTGTTTAATTTGGGGTTTGATCATGTTATCAATCCATTGTGAATAATGAAAGGATTTTAATAAGGCACAGTCTGGGGAGCTGTGAAAAGATACTAAAGATACATTTGCATAGAGACTCTTTGCATTGGAAAGACTTGAGGATTTTTTATAGACGCATCAGAAGTTCATCATCAGAAATCTAAACTCACAGTCACCATGACCTTCATCAGCATCTTCATCTGGATGTTAACTTGTTTCTGTTTCAGAGGTGAGAACAACATTAAAATTCATCTGATTAAACTTCATCCTCTGTGCTAAATAATTCATTCATTCTGAATCTTTACTCATATTTTTATTTTCTTTATGTAGAATCAAGAAGTGAAGTGACCGTCATTCAGACACCTGCAGTCAAATCTGTTCATCTACGAGACACAGTTACTATCAGCTGTAAAACGAATCCTGAAGTCTATCAGTACTCAGGTACTCATTATCTATCCTGGTACTTACAGAAACCTGGAGAAGCTCCTAAACTCCTGATATATCTGGCAAACACCCTTCAGTCTGGAACTCCATCAAGATTCAGTGCCAGTGGATCAAACACAGATTTTACTCTGAGCATCAGTGGAGATCAGACTGAAGATGAAGGAGATTATTACTGTATGAGTTAGCACTATGTGGCGGTTTCCCGGACAGGGATTCGACTGGTCATAGACTTAAACACTTTTAAGAGCTCTCCAAACTGAAAACAACTTGCACTGACATATCTTAAAATAGATCAGTGCCCTTTGTTTTACCTCAAAATGCACACCAGGCGCGTAGCTATGGGTGGGCCTGGGTGGGCCTTGGCCCACCCACCTGTCAGGTAGGCCCACCCACCTGCCTATCCAGTAAAGCCTATTAGTTATCCTAATGAGTAAATTATGTTGCAATTATACTTGACCTATAAAATAAAAAAATTAAACTCTTGTTTGCTATTATAATAAGGAATAAGTTAATTTTGTAAATAGTAGTGCAATAAGTAGCGCATTTCGAACAGCCTCCTCGCCCCTCCTACACCCCAGATCATAGAAATGAACACCAGGTTGGCTGACACGTAAGGAATAATGAGAGCTGCGCTGCTTCATTGTCTTAGAATGAAGGTCACGAAGACCTTCGGTGAGAACTGAGAAGACTTTATTACAGCTTGATGGTGTACCCTTTAACATTACCGTTGAGGATTCTGAACATGACGTGTTGATTCAGCAGCTAGAAAAGTCTTTGCCGATAACATTTGCGCCCACTTTTGCGCCCATGAGCCTTCTGGTCTGAAAGCATTGTTGGTGAGTTGCTATTTTGAAGCAAATAAAAGACTACGTCACTGACCAACTAAAACCTGCTCTTAAGTCAATGGAGCAATATTGCTTTTGTTATTTAATGAGTGCGTTAGTAATATGCGCCTACGGGACGACAACGCGCATTTGCTTATCACATGGATGCGCAGCAGCACACAAATGTTTAAAATATGAAAAAAATCAAAGGATTAAAATGTTAAAATGTTTAAAAACATTATTATTGAGTGTCTTGACTTTATGAGGACCGAGTATGAGACGTTAGAAGGCGTATAAATCTGCTTCACCTGTAGCCTGGTAAGTAAATAAATGTTTTGCTTTAAACAAATGCAAATATTGCATTTATTTAAAAAAATTAATGCTACCCCACATAATTATTATATATGATGACTTTGTACCTGTGAATATGATGAGCTGAGAACCGTTTTTATGTTATGCTTAAATTTTAAAACACCCGACGCTGTTCTAGTGCTGAAACGGCACGTTTGTAAATTATTGATCTCCTGTTCGTTACAAATAAACTATTTTTAAAGTACAAACCTTTTCTTGCATATTTGTAAATTATTCTTTGAGATTACACCGATCCAGAGATGTTCACAAGTCTCTGAGCTCGAGTCCGAGTCAAGTCTGAAGTCTTTGACCTCGAGTCCAAGTCAAGTCTGAAGTCTTTGAGCTTGAGTCCAAGTCAAGTCTGAAGTCTCGTTGTAACAAATAAAACTCTAATAACAAAAAGAAATTATAAACATTTATATAAAAAAACAAAGTTGCACATTAAGTAAGGTCAGTGGTGTAGTCTAGATTTTTGTAGTGAGTATACTGTGATTTTTCCCTCTCACCCTTATGCTCACTCGTCCCAGCGCAACGCACCACCACACTCACAGATGCATACAGTATGGATCTTCATGTAACAGAGCATTCTGAAAGTGTACTCATAAACACATAAACTGAATGTGTTATCAACATGTCAGTTTATTATAAGAAAAATAAAATACTTTAACAGCCAATGAGATTACAGCTGGGGAAACTGGACTGATTTTTAGACTGGTTTAGTGTTAATCAACATCTAACTCTGGGCCAAAACTTACTCAACTGTTAATTAAAATTAAAGAAACTGTTTACAATCTTCACTCCGTGGCTAACACATGCATTGAAGAAGAAAAATATCCACTCTTAATAGCCATTATCTGACAACTATTGATAACATTACCATGTGTAATTTAATGGTGTAAATGTTTTTAATTAATACACATTTAAGATGACCATGAATTAACTCTAATTTGCATAGTCATTGATATAAAAAGCTTATTTTTTGCATATAATACAAGCATTGTCTAAAAATGAAAATAGGCTTTTACTTTTATTATTACAAGACCATCATGTAGCCTAATATTAGACACCAAAACCAAAGTGAAGAAAATTATCTTTAATTTGCAAGTCTGAACTGAACATCAACGCAGACATGAATTTCCTCACAGAAGTTTAAGATCATATACATCTTGAACGTAGATATATAAATGAACACAGAGAAGGGAAGTTTAACACTGTGAAGTACCACCAAACATGCTGAAGGCAGCTAAAAACCATCAGGATATAATCACGGGCTTATTTTATTGCACTTGAAACCTTATCTATTAAACTGGACTGATGATTTAAATGTCGTTTACTCACATGTGCGTGTTAACTCTCGGATTTCATGTTGAAGCACTGCTCCACTCGTTAACTTCTTAAGATGGACAATTCCTGTTTGTTTACAGTGTCGCGTGAGCAGCTACACTGCAGGTTCGAGTTCATTTGGCGCTAAGCAGACCTCTTGGTGATGTCAAAGTACCGCGAGAGCGATTCAAAGCAGATTTCTCCATGTGATAACTGAAATCGCTCTCGCGGTACTTTGTTGTCACTTGCCTGTGGGTTCTTGTGGCGCCACAGCAGTCTGCTCCCCAGTCACTCTAGATCCGCTATAGTATTAATTTGATTTCATACGCCGATCGGATCGCGCAATTCGGCAAGTACAGTATGACACAAAGTAGCGCAACTCTGGACCTGACTGGAGCTGGACCGGATACACTGAACCGCATGTGCGTACAGAAATCTGTTCACTTGAGCGCCTTTTTGCGGTTAAATTGTTTAACCATTTAAACAATTGCAAGCCTTAGAAATTCAATTCAATTCAATTCAATTTTATTTATATAGCGCTTTTCACAATACTCAATTGTTTCAAAGCAGCTTTACATTAATAAAAGCAGTAAAAGCACAGAAAAACGACAGATAGCATAACATAATACACAATAGCATAAGCAGTCAAATTTGCTGCGGCTATGACGCGACATTATGAGCGAGCATATTACTAATGTAACGTCGAGAAGAAGAAGCTAAGTTAAGCCCAAGCAGGCTACCTCCCCGGGGTAAAAAAACCCCTAGGAGAAAAAAAACAAAAACCCCGGGTTGTTTAGCCGAGGAAATAAAAATAAAAGTCCTAGGAGGGAAAAACCCTTGGGAGATATACATGTATATACACACATATTAACGGATAAGGAGATAAAGCAGAGATTAAGCGGATATTAAGCGGGTCCTGCCGGTGGTCGTTGGTCAGGCATTAGCTGGGCATCACATTGAAGGACGACCAGTAGATCAGAGGTGTGCCGACTTTCACATCTACAGGAACTGGGTCTGTTTGTCCCATTGTCCTCAGGGTCAATGGGACCCAGGGACGAGACAGGGAGAGAAAAACAAAATCATATTAGCGTAGGGGCCGTTCACATGTAATGCAAGTGTCACACAGTGATGTGGTTGAATCATCTTAGTTTCAGACAGACTAACTATTGCAGCATAATTATATTATCCACAGTTGAGGATTTTGCAAATTGGGGGCCCACTGCGACAGTATATATGGTAACTAAGGGTCACCTTCCGATTTTTAAGAGAAAATGAAACCTGTCGACCCGTTTGACTAAGGCCGTAACCCCACTGTCGTCGTTAATGCAGGTTCAGTGGCAAACGGGTCTATATTGCATACTATTTACAAGATCACGAAAAAACGCCAACATCGCAACCTGACCATACGTGTCAACCCGTTTGACTAAGGCTGGAGGCCCCACTGTCGTCGTTAATGCAGGTTCAGTGGCAAACGGGTCTGTATGGCATACTATTCGCAATAGAAAGAAAGCGCCAAAATCACAACCCAACCATACGTGCCAACCCGTTTGACTAAGGCCAAAAGCCCCACTGTCGTCGTTAATGCAGGTTCAGTGGCAAACGGGTCTGTATGGCATACTATTTGCAATACAAAGAAAGCGCCAAAATCACAACCCAACCATACGTGCCAACCCGTTTGACTAAGGCTGGAGGCCCCACTGTCGTCGTTAATGCAGGTTCAGTGGCAAACGGGTTTGTATGGCATACTATTCACAAGAACACGAAAGTTCCAAAATCGCAATCCGACTATAGGTTAAGATAAGATTATTTATTTATTTATTTGGTTGGTCTGTGTTATGACCGCGAGTGCTTTGTTCCGTACAGATAACTATTTCGAGTTAAGTACTTTTACTAGACAAATTATGCGAATGCTTTGTTGAAGAGAAAAGTTTTAAGTCTAGATTTAAAATTATCGACTGTGTCTGATTCTCGGACATCGGTTGGTAAATCATTCCAGAGCTTAGGGGCTAAGTAGGAAAATGACCTTCCACTTTTAGACACTTTTGATAGTCTAGGGATAATCAAGAGACCAGAATTTTGTGACCGTAGTGTGCGTGATGGATTGTATTCTGATAGTAATTCTCTAAGATATGAGGGTGCTAGGCCATTTAAAGCTTTGTAGGTGATTAGTGATATTTTAAATTGTATGCGATATTTAACTGGTAGCCAGTGTAAAGATGCCAGAATTGGGCTTATGTGGTCATACTTTTTAGATCGAGTAAGTACCCTTGCGGAAGCGTTTTGAACTAGCTGCAGCTTGTTTACTTGATTTGCATGGCATCCCCCGAGTAGCGAGTTACAATAGTCTATTCTAGAGGTCATAAAAGCATGGATAAGCTTCTCTGCGTCAGATGTGGACAGTATATGGCGTATTTTCGAGATATTTCTAAGATGGAAGAATGCTGTGCGGCAGACGTTGGCGATATGACTATCGAAGGATAAGTTGCTGTCAAACATCACACCTAAGTTCCTAACCGTGGAAGATGGCACCACAGTGCAGCCATCTATGTTCAACTTGTAATCTGACATATTATGTTTGTAGCGATTCGGTTCAATAATAAGTATCTCTGTCTTATTGGAGTTCAGCTTAAGAAAGTTATGTGCCATCCAGTCACTAACATCGCTAAGACAGTCTGTTAGCTTAGAAAACGTGTGTGTTTCGCTGGGATGTGAGGAGATGTAAAGCTGGGTATCATCCGCATAGCAGTGAAAACTTATGTTATGTTTCCTGATAATGTCTCCTAGAGGTAACATGTATAACGAGAACAGGATAGGACCTAAAACCGATCCCTGCGGTACACCGTATTTAACCAGGGAGTGATATGACTCTTCCTCGTTTACATAAACAAAGTGATAGCGATTGGTTAGATACGACCTAAACCAGGCTAGCGCCTGACCACTGATACCAACATAGTTTTCTAGTCTATTGAGTAAGATTGTATGATCTATTGTGTCAAAGGCTGCACTAAGGTCTAATAATATAAGAATTGAGATTTCACCACGATCGGATGTTAATAGGAGGTCATTTGTAACTCTAAGCAACGCTGTCTCTGTGCTATGGTGGGGCCTGAATCCTGATTGGAACTTTTCATATGTACTATTATTCTTATCATTAAGAAACACGTTAATGATAAACGTACCCTATTTAAATTGCATATTAATCCGCAAATCGCATGCGAGCCAAACCGCGGATCCGTCACAGCACTACCCAAAGCTTCAGATGAATGCCACAGCAGCGGCTGCCTGCAGGTACAGTCGACATATATGTTCGCGGCCGCGCGCGCGGAGCAGATATGTCACGTGTTCCATGACTGAAAAAAAAACGAATTTAAAAAGTTTAAATGAAGAATTTCGTTGCAAAACAATATAACTACGTTTTTAACATTTTTGTCAAATTATTATTATGTTATCTGGTTATTATTTTGTTTTATAGTGATACTTAGCTGTATTTTTTAAGTTATGAAGGTTTAAATCAAAACAAACCAACTGCAGTTGAATTGATATTAATTGGAATGCACAACCAAAAAACGAGATTTCTGAAAAAAAAGCGGAATTGTCTATTTTTGCAACGAAACTCTTCAAATACCAACAAATTAGGCTTCTATTTAAAGTATTTTTAAAGTACAAAGCTTTTCTTGCATATTTGTAAAATATTCTTTGAGATAAGACTGATCATCTGGGCTATCAATACATTTACAGCAACGAAAAGACTGCTATTTTTACTTCCATGACTGAAAGAAAACAACTTTAACAAGTTTAAATGAAGAATTTCGTTGCAAAACAATATAACTACATTTTTAACATTTTTGTCAATTATTATGTTATCAGGTTATTATTTTGTTTTATAGTGATACTTAGCTGTATTTTTTAAGTTATGAAGGTTTAAATCAAAACAAACCAACTGCAGTTGAATAGATATTAATTGGAATGCAACCAAAAAACGAGATTGCTGAAAAAAGCGGAATTATCTCTTTTTGCAACGAAACTTTTTAAAACCCAACAAATTAGGCTTCTATTTAAAGTATTTTTAAATTACAAAGCTTTTCTTGCATATTTGTAAAATATTCTTTGAGGTAAGACTGATCATCTGGGCTATCAATACATTTACAGCAATGAAAAGCCTGCTATGTTTACTTCCATGACTGAAAGAAAACGACTTTTAAAGGTTTTAATACCAAAAACTAACAATTTCATTACAAATACAAACAACTCAATTTTTTAATATCAATCTTAAACTGGTGGTCTTCTTTCTCTGCTTAGTTTTTTTTAGTTTACAAATTCTGCCAAAATATGGAATCGGGATGGCGCCACCAACTGGCTTTTAAAGGAGATGAGACTCTTATTGGTTTATTGCACATTGCGCTTAGATTGTTAAAATAGGGCCCATACAGGCTTTTGTTCTTAATAAATGGTGATATATTGAAGCTGGTGTAGTTGTGTGTTTGTATATTTTGATAACAGATGCATTTTGGGTTAAGGCCCACCTGATTTTCTCTGGGCCCACCCACATTGTGAATCCTGGCTACGCTAGTGATGCACACATGTAATGTTTTTAGAAGGGCATATTTGTTAAAACTAGTTATATTTCCTAAATAAACTAATGCCTAGTCCTGGATTAAGCTAATCCTGGTCCGGGAAACCGCCCCTGAATCAGTAAAGATGTGTTCACACAGTGATAAAGAGTCGTACAAAAACCTCATTCAGTTAAAGAGGAACTGCAGACACATTAACATCATTATTACTGTCAATATTACAAATAAACAGTTTAGACACTGATAAATCATCATCACCATTACATATAAGACTCTGTCTCCACATTCAGAAATATTTCTTGTTATACAACAGTTCTTTCTGGTTCTCAAATCTGATTTGCTAAGAGCTATGCGATATTGTGCTGATATCGGCACTGTAACCGCTTCACCTTTCGTATCATTCCGCCACCTAGTGAATGGAGGTCCTAAGCAGGCTCATCTGTGAATGGAAAAACACAGACGCGCTGTTTTGAATCACTCTCCGTGTATCTCATTAGTTTACTAGCTCATAAATCAGTCTGTGAATCCCCAATCGGAAGTTATTCCGTCAAAGATCAGCGCTCTTGGATGTTACGTTAAAGTTAATGGGAGAAATGTCTTGTCACATCGTGTGACGATTAACACTTGGAAAGAGGAATATAAACACTCATTTTTTTCTGGAGCTATATCTCTTATCAGAACGCGAAAACACCGTGAAACTGCAGGTAAGCACCGCAGCTTTTAAATGTGGACATTGATCATTTACTTTATCGTGACGTGACAATTAAAACATGTTATGAGATATCGCCACTGGTATAACGTTATTTATAAGCAGCATGCAAAAACATCTCTGACACTTATAAAAACCGTTTTATATAGTACTGACAAGAACAAAGTTTAATAATAATAATCGAGTGCTCGTATCACGTTAAGAATAAATGAGAAAGCAATAGTAACGTTATACAAGTATAGTTTTATTAACTTTTACCTCGCGCCAAAACAATAACAACACAAAAGACACTAAATATGAATTAAAAAACAAGTAATAGTTTCATCATGACACCAAATACTGCTGATTTGATCTCATTTTGACGATCATAAACAAACAAGGCCAACATGAGAGCCAGGGTATCTCTGTCAGAGATGTAGCCCAGAGAGGGCGGTGGTCAGCGGGGCGAGTGAACACTGATGTCCGCTCATGCTTTGGTTCTCATTCGTACCGAATCTCACTAAGCAAACGTTCAAACAGGCGCTATCTTTACTAATCGACTGCAGATTTAAATATAATACAGATACATTCTCGACTGAACTAATCTTAAAACTACACTTTGTGACCAAGAAACGGTAATATAAAGTAACAGCTTTTCTGTCCATTGAGTTGTTATGAGCTTCAAAGCAGCCGAAAGTTTTACCTGTCATTCTGGCCGCCCTCAAATCTGTAACGGAAGTAGTTCTCAAACAAAGAGGCTTTTAAAATAACTCGGTTGTTGTTTTCTAGTTTTCGTTTTTCAAACGTGTGCCGTCAAACTGTTGTATAAAAGCAATATCGCTCTCGGAGTCGTGTGATATAGCTCTATATCATCACGGCTGTGATTGCCTCCGGCACTCGGCCTATGGCCTCGTGCCTCTGGCCTAATCACAGCCGTGATGATATAGAGCTATATCACACTCCTACTTGAGCGATATTGCTTAAATACAAACTGTATATTTTATGCCCTAACCAGGTTAAATGGACTTTTCATCGGTAGAAACATTAATCTTTATTGAAAGTGGGTCATATTTGTATTCGAAATGTAACATAAATTTAGAATTTTGTGCCTATTTGATCGAGAAAAGACAGAACGTGACTTTAGAGCACATTTGTATGGAAAACTACAACTCCCACAATGCACATCTATGCAATCCACTCCCATTAATCGTAACACCGCTCAGATATGCTATTGTGTACATAAATGCCACGTTAGTATAACAAAGAAAATAGAAACACTCACTTTATAGTCAGATGTCCGTTTATCCCTGCAGGCTTTGGCTGTCGCTTCCAGTTTAGGATTCCAGGATTCCAGGTTTCCAGGATGCCGCTGTCCATATATGGTATGAAGCTTGGGTAGGAGCAAGCTTCATTCAGTTTCTCATTTATTTTTTAGAGTGCTTGGCCAAACATGTATATTACCAAAGAAGAAAATGCAGCATCCTGCACACAAACGTGTCCACCGCACCATATGTATACTCGTAAGCCGAAACACGTCTGTGAAAAACTCGCGCAAAGTACCTCTCTTGCCCGGGAACATTCACCAAACAAACGTCCATATCCTGATCTGATGCAGAAATGTTAAACAGAAAGCACACAGCGAGAGCACAGCCACTACTTGTCCGTCCAAGCTCGAGCCAGTCCGGGCTTCTCTACGCAGCCGAAGCCAAGGCTCCGGCCTACTCCTCGGACTTCTGTTCCTCCATCTGCCTCAGCTCTTTGCTGTATTCTGGCTCATAAAGGTGCAATGAATAGCAGATTAGAGCATCACGCTTGCGAAATCACCTTCTTCTATATCATATCGATTACCTTCCGCTATTATTGTAACATGAAGTCTTGCTCGCTCCACAACGTCTGTTAGCTTAGCTTAGCATAAAGATTTTTCAAAAGCCCCCACCTTGGAAAAATGAGGAATGAGTGTCTGAAGTCTTTCACCGTCGACAAAGATACAGCAATTCCTTCTTTCAATGACGAAAAATGACGATTTTTACATCATTGAAAGAATGAAGTGCAACACTGTAATCTGTATTTCTCCCGTCTCAGGGGAAACTGAAGGAATGATGCACGACCATTCAAAAACATGACTGGGGTTCTAACTATACAAAGCTTAATGCAAATTGGTGAAGTGTCCCTTAAAAGTCAATATGTGATGTATTGAGTCATAAGTCTTATTCATAAGAGATATAATTTATCTTGTTTTATACAGACTTTAGTATTAAGAGAGTGTAGGGTTTCTGTTTGGGTGCAAAACCAGTCCTGCTTTAGTCAATTCATAGAAAGTTCCCTTGAAATCTTTAATAACATCAGAAAAAAATAAAATGAGAAGTGAAAGTGTTCAGGTTCACAGCATTTAAACAAACAGTAAATGTAAGATGTGAAAATCAGAATTGCATTGATAGTGTTGAATGATTCTGATCCTCTCAGCTCTGTCTCCTGTTAACATCTTCAAACCACATCAACTTTAGTTTAATTTTATCTGGATGTGCTCTCTATTTATAAAACTTCAGCAAATTCAAGAGAAAATCTCTTGAACACAAATGTAACGTCTTCAAAATCTTTATTGAATGTAACAGCAAACACAAGAGATAATGTGAGAGTTATAAAAGTGTAAATGATCAGATGTGTACGAGTAGACTGACATGAGTCTGACACAGATCATCAGATATATGAGAGATCTTCAGCTGGACAAACATCAACACTCAGATCTTCTAACAGCGACTCTTACGTATGGAGACCTTGTGAAGAGTTTCATCATGTATTACTCTGCAGACGAACACCTCCGCCTCTTCCCAGAGTGCTTTACTGAGAGTCAGGACACTTTCACGGCTGTATCGGCCGTCCTGCTCGCTCTCGGCACTGGTCTGAATCCCGTCAGTGACCTCTGACCCATCCAGTGTCCAGCTCACCAGCGCCCCCTGTGGAGAGTAAGAGTTGAGCAAACACTTTGCATTATCATCACATGCTTCAGTGCTCTGAGTCTTTATAACTGTCTGACACAAACATTTTATAACACAACATCATTACAAAACACACAAACACAAATGAATTTCTTCATCGTCTTCATTTGGATTCTGGGAGTTTTTATTCCAGGTAACAGAAGTGAAAGCTTGTTGTTAAGTTGAATGTTTTTGACTCTTTTATATTTCATTAAACATCATTTTCTTCTCAACAGAATCCAGAGGAGTTACTGTAACTCAGAGTAAAGATCAATCTGTTTCTGTTGGACAAACCGTCAATATAAAGTGTACAACTGATCGTGAAATAAATCATGGAGGTTTATATTGGTTTCAGCAGAAACATGGAGAAGCTCCTAAACTCATAATTTATTATGTAAATAAACTTAAAGGTTACACTTCAGATCGATTCAGTGCAGAAGGAGAACTGCGTGGTACAGATTTTACTCTGAGCATCAGTAGAGTTCAGATTCAGGATACAGGAGTTTATTACTGTCAGAGTGAACACGGTCCCAGTGGTAGCACAAGAGTGTTCACACAGTGATAAAGAGTCGTACAAAAACCTCCATCAGTCAGACTGCACAGATACACCTGACAGATACTGCAGCTGCACACACACACACACACACACACACACGCGCACACGCACACACGTAAAAAGACATAAAAGTGATTGTAAAAAGCCATCTCATGGTGTTGTGTTGACATTTCAGGAGTAACTGGTGGTCAATGTCAACTTTAATTCTTTAACAATTTGAATATCTGATCTCAGTTCATATTGGTCTCTGGTGTTATTTAGGTTTGGGTAAAAGAAGGGCTGATTTTAGATGTACATGTGATGTCTGCTATCAGTTTATAATTATGAATCATACTTTAATATTGTGTAGCTGTAGTTTCATTCAGATGTTCTTGTGTGCTTATTATTTCTGATAAAGAAAGAGAACAACATCAGTCCTGTTCCTGTCAGTTCATAAGAAATTCATAACTTACTAACAGACTCTATTGAGAAGTGAAAGTGTTCAGGTTCACAGCATTTAAACAAACAGTAAATGTGAGATGTGAAGATCAGATTTGCATTGGTAGTGTTGAGTGATTCTGATCCTCTCAGCTCTGTCTCCTCTTAACATCTTCAAACCACATCAACTTCAGTTTACTTTCAGCACTTTTTCTAAAGTTTTAAACAACTCTGAACTATTTTTAAAAGGTTAACACTTCAGCAAAGAGGTTTTGATTATTGAGACTGATAAATAAAGGACTTCAACACAAATGTGAGATGTTAGGACATCAGGAGTGATCTTCAGGAGAGAGCTCAGATCAAACATCACAGATCTTATGAAGCACTTCATCATGACTGCTTCTCATGCAAACTGAATATACTGTAGAGCAAGCACACAGTGACAAAGCTACCAGTACCTGGTTTAAGGACCATGGTATCCCTGTTCTTGATTGGCTACAAACTCACCTGACCTTAACCCCATAGAAAGTTTGTGATCAGACCCCAGGATTTAAATGCAATATAGGAATTTTTATTTCAGAAATTATAACGGATGCCACTTACTAAATTATTTATACTGTGAAATATCATTTGAAAAGTTATTTGTTGCCCAATCTGAACAGCTGTTTATGAGCTCTGTTTGTTCATATCAAGCATTTAAAGGTGGAATGGACGATTTGGAAACATGCTAACTTTAGCTTGCTAGCACTAAAATCACAATACTAGAGCCCTTTAGTAACAAAGTAACGTCATCAGGACTTACTGGGGTTGGGTTCCCTGGGCTTGAGCACATTTTAGGCCCTACACTCTTAGAATAAAAGGTAGAAAAGCTGTCACTGGTAATATTTACCATTTAGGTACATTTGTACCCATTATATGCACTCTTTAGGTACAAAGGTGTAATATTTTAAAGAATACAACCCCAGAGACAGCTTGTGCACATACAGTAAGCAACCTAAAATAGATAATAGAGCTATATTATAAGGTCAGTTTCCCGGACAGGGTTTAAATTTAATCCAGGACTAGGCCTTTCTATTAGGACATTTAAGTCGTTTTTACAAACAAACCTTACAAAAAACAATACTGGTGTGCATCTTGAGACAAAACAATAACACTGATATATATGTTAAGATATGTCAGTACAAGATGTTTTTAAATGAAGGCAGCTCAAACAGTCTGGGAGTAGTATAAACCCTGTCTAAAATTAAATCATGTATTTTTAGGGCTGTCAATAATCAAATTAACTGCATGATGTGTACATTAATTCAAATAAATTATGCACAGATTAAAATAATACCCCACATTTAAAAGAATTGTAAAAGAATAATATTTCTTGATAAACATTCACTTTATTACACACCATATACAATGTGTAAACAAAATGACTGACATCTCAAGACTGAATAGGTCTAAGCCAGTACATGGCAGCAATAATTTAAAACAGGAGCTAACCTCTTCACCTCTGTTTACATGCAGTTTTTATTTAAATGTTAAATGACAAACACTTACTTATTTATGTATTTCATTATTCTGTGCCGTGATGAAGACAGAAATATTATGACAGTGCCTCCTGGAACGATTTTATACACTGCTGTTGTGTTATTTGAGCTGTTTCTGGATGAAGGCAAACTGCTGTCAGTGAGTCGTGTTACTCAGGGAAAACTTCCTAATCTCAAGTTTAAAATGAATTCACGCTTAAGATGAGTGACACAAACACACGCACACTTTAGTTAAGATAGTATTTAGTATAATTATATGAAAACACAGGCAGGAATGAATATAAACATTTGCGTTAATAGGTCGTCATAAATCTATGCCATTTAGTTATTCTCAATCAATACAGTATTTAGTATTCTTCTCAATACATGAAAAAAATTAATTAATGATTCTGCTGTTTACGTCCGGCTGGTCTAGAACATGAGCGGGTAAATAGACATGATGGGGGTGAACATCTC
Organism: Misgurnus anguillicaudatus; assembly: GCF_027580225.2. Lineage (NCBI taxonomy): Eukaryota > Metazoa > Chordata > Actinopteri > Cypriniformes > Cobitidae > Misgurnus > Misgurnus anguillicaudatus. Next base: position 31,850,234 of record NC_073361.2, on the reverse strand, counting down.
GACTGTTACGTCACTGTTGATGTTATGTTGAGATTGGCCTGTTTTTTGGTGGACTTGAGGAAACATTACTGTTTGAAGCTCATGATATAGCATATACAGAGCTCAAATAATTAAGATATAATGAGGTAAATACAGTTTCTTGGGCACCTTTAAATGCATAAAAATTTGAAAATTATTCTACATTAATTTTAGTTTGTAGAAATCTGTAAGTCCATGCATTGGTTAGATTTTCATAGTTTTGTTTAATTTGGGGTTTGATGATGTTTATCAATCCCTTAAAATAATGAAAGTATTTTAATAAGGCACAGCCTGATGATCTGTGAAAAGATACTAAAGATAAATTTGCATAGAGACTCTTTGCATTGGAAAGAACTGATTTTTTATAGACGCATCAGAAGTTCATCATCAGAAATCTAAACTCACAGTCACCATGACCTTCATCAGCATCTTCATCTGGATGTTAACTTGTTTCTGTTTCAGAGGTGAGAACAACATTAAAATTCATCTGATTAAACTTCATCCTCTGTGCTAAATAATTCATTCATTCTGAATCTTTACTCATATTTTTATTTTCTTTATGTAGAATCAAGAGGTGAAGTGACCGTCATTCAGACACCTGCAGTCAAATCTGTTCATCTACGAGACACAGTTACTATCACCTGTAAAACTAACCCTGAAGTCTATGAGAGCTCAGGTTATCACTTTCTATCCTGGTACTTACAGAAGCCTGGAGAAGCTCCTAAACTCCTGATATATGCTGCAAATAACCTTGAGTCTGGAATTTCATCAAGATTCAGTGGCAGTGGATCAAACACAGATTTTACTCTGAGCATCAGTGAAGTTCAAACTGAAGATGCAGGAGATTATTACTGTCAGAGTGCACACGGTGGTCCAGTGTTCACACAGTGATAAAGAGTCGTACAAAAACCTCCATCAGACTGCGCACATAAACCTGTCAGATACTGCAGCTGCACACACACACACACACACACACACACACACAGAGAGAGAGAGAGAGATAGCGCACACACACCTGGAAAGTTGTATATTTCTAAATCTGTGGATGTGAGAAATAAATCTTGAATGTTGAAGTGCAGGTTAAAAACATTTCTTCATTTGAACTTCTCTAAATATTCAATATATTAATCTGACTTCTGAGATCAGACTCATTGTGAAGTGTTGAATCTGATCAAAGCTCATTTCTTCATCCATCAGTTAAACTCATCAGCGTCTCATTTCAGAGAATAAAGAGTCAAAGAGTGAAACTGAGAGTTCAACTCATATTTGTATCTTCAGGATGAAGAGATTCAGTTCCTCTCAGAACAGAGCAGATGTTCATACACAAGAGTTTGAAAGATAAATATAAACTACATCTGCAGATGTCTTCATGCTTCATTGAGTGAAGTTTATTTATAAACAAACACACGAGCCAATGATCAATATACTCATTGTTCAAATTCAAAAGAAATCACAAGACAAAGAAGCAATATTTAATATTTCTTTATTAAAGCAGACAGAATGAATAAAGCAGAGACACAAACTGTTGATGTGAGACATGAATGAGAAGAAGAGATGAGAAGAAGAGAGGATCTACTCAGAACACAGATCTTTCTTCACTTCTCCAGTGACTGTCTGACCTTCCCGACTGATCTCACAGATCACTGAGTCTCTGTTGATCCATTCTTGTTCAGTGAGAGTCAGACTGCTGCTCCAGCTGTACAGACCGCCGTCTTTCTGTAGGACTCCAGCTCTGTTCTCCTGAGATCCTGACATCTTCCCATTCACTTTCCAGCTCAGACTCCAGTCTGAAGGGAAACCATTGCTGGCCACACACATCACTGTTGCTGTCTTCTTGCTGGAAATCTCTTCACTGGACGGCGGCAGGACGATCACTTTAGGACGACTTACACCTGACATACACAGATACACAGAGAAAAATAAATTAAAAAGAAATCAAATAAATAATAATATATATATTCTGTTTTTGAGTTTAATATCATATCATCAGTTAATATCATTTACTCTGTTAATGCACTTCACTTATAATACAAACACAGTAATAATAAAATAATATTTTATATGAACATTTGTTTTCTGTGACTCAAGTGCAGTAACAACAAGGTCATGACTTTGATTCCCAAAATCTCTACAATATCTTGCATTGTAAATCACTTCATATTAAAGCATCTCGCAAATACATAAAATATCAAAATACCACAATTTCTTGTCAGTGCTTGGAGTTATTCATGAAGTTCACTATAAATGAATACTGAATTTATTTGGTCCAGTAACAGAGACTCGAGATGTCTTCTGTTATCACGTGTTTATGTGAAGCGAGTCTGCGACGCCACACAACAAAAATTTAAGTAGCGCCGCTGTTAGACACCCGGATCTCAAAATGTGTTAATATTAATAAAGACAAATACATTTGTATTTGAACTTGTTCTTGAAATTCAGAACATGTATTCTCAAAACACGATGACTTCAGACTAGAAAAAATCATACAAAAATATAACACATTTAATTTTTTACCATAAAAATAAAACACCTACAAATAAAACACTTTAAATGACGTCTAATTTAATTTTCCATGCAAGAAATTACAAATGAGTAATTCTTATTGTTTTGACTTTTGTCTGGAAAACTAACACATTTAACCCTGCATGATAATAATTTTAATACTGAGGTGTTTGATTTTTCCTCTCGACTAATGAATTTAAATAACAATAAGTTTACTGAATGACACGCAGTCTTTAAAAGATCTTGATTTATATTCAAAACACTCTTACTAAGAATTAAAAATAATAAATAGAAGATAAATAAATGCTTCAGAATATAACCACATGCTAAAAAATCTATCTAAAATTATTTTATTATATAATTTTTGTACTTACTGCCGACGTCGAGTCTCGTGCCGGGGCCGAATGTGTACCACAGTGATAGAAACCAATCGAGCAGCTGTACAAAAACCTCTGAACGCTTCACTAACTCTGACTCTATAACAAACACATCATATCACAGCAAATATTCATACATCATAGACTTGTGAAGAAGTGTAAACACATGTAACAAGAATAAAAGTGAATTTAAAGACACATGTCTGTCTGTATTAAAACACATTTACTGAATGTTTGTGTCACAAGCCAGGGGCTGGCTGCTAATTTCTAAGCCACGCCCCTTCTCAACTTCCACCTCGAGGAGGTCCAGACAACAACGAGGACAGGTAAGTATAAAACAATATTCTTTATTTATTTAAATATTTAAAATGTACTGGGAATTGGGGAAAGGGAAATTAAAACTAATGTCAGGCTCTGCCCTCCAGGGGGCCACGGCCGAATGAGTGACAGAGGGTGGGGGGGTTGCGTCGAGGAACAGGCTCCCGCCTCTGGTTCCTTCTGCCCGTGGCGCACTCCTCTTCCTTCCTGGAGGCAGAATAAATAAAATCAGTGTTGGTATAGACTTTTTCCTGTCCGTGTACCTGTATGTAGCTCACGGCGCTTCACCGCCTATCTCACACAGCTCCTTGTTGGTCGACTCACTCTCCTTCCCTGTTCTCTCTCTCTCCACAGACTACAGCTGGGACACGAGGACACAGTGGATCGATCTCGAAGGGTTCTCTCACCTCTTCACCGACTGCAGCTTCTTAGTAAGTATGGGTTTTCCTTCCTAGCTCGTTTCTTTAGCACTCACACTTGTTCTCTCTACTCCTCCACAGATGACAGCTGGGACACAAAGGCACAATGAATCGATTTCCAATGGTTCTCTCACCTCGTCGCTGACTACAGCTTCTGGTACGTATGGCTTTCCTTCACAGCTCGCTTCCTTAGTGCTCACGCTTGTTCTCCCTCTTCCTCCACAGATGACAGCTGGGGCACACAAACACAGTGAATCGCTCTTAATTGGTTCTCTCACCTCTGCGCTGACTACAGCTTCTGGGTAGGTATGGCTCTCTTCACAGCTCGGTATCTCAGCGTTCACGCTGGCTCTCTCTCTCCACAGACGACAGCTGGGACACAGGGACACAGCGAATCGTTTTCAAGTGGTTCTCTCACCTCTGCGCTGACTACAGCTTCCGGTAGGTATGGCTCTCTTCACAGCTCGGTATCCCAGCGTTCACGCTGGCTCTCTCTCTCTCCACAGACGACGGCTGGGACACAGGGACACAGTGAATTGTTTTCAATTGGTTCTCTCACCTCTGCGCTGACAGCTTCTGATAGGTATGGCTCTCTTCACAGCTCGGTATCTCGGCGTTCACGCTGGCTCTCTCTCCCTCCACAGACGACAACTCTTCGCTGACTACAGCTTCGGGGTAGGTATGGTTCTCTGCACAGTTCTCACAACACACTCCTCGTCCCTGTTGATCGGCAGACTTAACAGGTTATGCGGTATTTTACAGGGTGGCGGACTTACGATAGCTGGCTACGCAATGCGTCAACTGGACAGTGGTTTCTATATGACGCCGGGGACCAAGACCCTCTCGGCGAGCTCGTTGGTCTACAGAGGGGCGAGAACGTCACGCCGGCACGCTGGGTCGAGCGCTGCCCTTTCCTCGAGACCCGTTGGTCAATCGAAAACTGGACCGGGGCGCCCTTTCGTCGATACCTCGGGGCGGCGGATCTCCTTCACCTCAAGCTCTGCGATGATGAAAAGACACAGGTAAGGTAGCAATATTATATGTAATACTCACACAACGCCAGTTGCACAGTTCTTCACCGCCACTCCTAAACACAAGTCCGCCAAGCGTTTGGCTGCGAAAATACTTCGAGATGCCACTCCGTGTTTTTAAGACTGAAACACTCTCACAGCATAATCATATACAGGTTTTACTCTAGGACCGCTTTCCTCTTCGTCGTCCCGGGACGAGTGACTGGAGGCGGGGTTACGTCTGACAAGACACAGCAATCTCACTGCAAATACACAGCATTACACAGCACCACTTCAAGTGAAAATTCCTACATCCAAAGACTCACCCACCACACTCCGTGCACACAATAGACACCCGTCTTCCTTCACTTCGCTCTGGGCGAGAATATGGAGATGGTAACACGGCCTAGTGTTTGTTTTCGTCACTGTAGCTGTTTCAACACAAGGACCCTTCGGCTCACCCACCACGCTGGTTCAGGGGTAGGGCCACCCACTCTCTTTTGGAAACACTCAAAAAGATATACAAGTCAAGTACATGCACAACACTTCCATAAAGGGATTCGGTTACTCACAACTACTGTACTTTCTTCGTCCCACGTTCCCCTAGGTTGATTTCACACTTGCAACGACTCCAGACGCATAGACATGGCGGTTTCCAGCCACCAACACCACTTTTCCACAGGTGTATACTCACAATGGTACGTTTCTTCTTCCTTCGTTTCTCTCACCCAAAATCAGTATCCGTTTGATCTTCAACCTATAAGGTCTTCGATATCTTCATCAACGTAAGTCTACAATCCAAAACGAGAGAGAGAGCGAGTACAGCAATCCAAATAGCGTATCCGGCGAGCCCAACTCAGCGCTACGATACACACCACCAACAGGGATAACAAGCACACAAACTGTGGTTTAAACTGCTCTTAAATACTCTCCTGGGTGTTGCCATCGTCCAATCACCCGGCGCTCCTCTAAATAACTCACAGCTGTACGTAGTTTGGCTGATTACAGCCCTCGCGATGCTACCGGATGTCCGGTGTTTTCTCTTCCCGGTCCGGGCGGAAACATCCGGGCGGAACCAAACTTTCCCAACTTTTGGTTCCACCTAAAAGATCGTCACTCCTGTGACATTTGAACTTCACAATATTGAAGACACAGAGACACACAAGACATCATAAACGCTCCTGATATCCAAATCTTCTCATCTAATCTCAATGTGTTATTAATCCAGACTGTATAATGTGTTTCTATGAAGATAAAGCTCTGATGTGTGTTGAGTTTATTTCCATAGACAAACACTTTGCATTATCATCACATGCTTCAGTGCTCTGAGTCTTTATAACTGTCTGACACAAACATTTTATAACACAACATCATTACAAAACACACAAACACAAATGAATTTCTTCATCGTCTTCATTTGGATTCTCAATATAAAGTGTACAACTGATACTGGAATAGCTGGCTATATGTCACAGGTGACGATCTGTGAGGGCGGAACCAAAAGTGTGGAAGACGGGTTCCGCCCGACGAGGGTTCCGCCCGGACGATTACTCTGAACACCGGAATTTCCGGGGTTTCCCCGAACACGAAATCAAGCCCGATTACGCACAGGTGAGAGTGATTTACGCAGGGGTTGCTGATAGGCCGATAAGGAAGAGAGGCAGAGTATAAATAGACCTTTGAAGACATCAAACGGGGTGCTTTGGTGTACTTTGTGTGTGCTGTGTTACTGCTGTGCAGACGCTTTGTGCTGGCCTTGATCGATTCCCTTGGGGAAATAAGAGACGGAAGGCGACCGGGCGAAGAGTTATTGGTAGTGATGGGCAGAGCGAGGCTTCGTGAAGCACTGAAACAGTTGAATCAATTGTGTCGAGGCTTTGAAACATAGTTCGAAACCGCCTCCATAGTGACACCTAGTGGTCATTTGCACGTATAGCCATAGCGCAGCCTTGACAAGGTTTTAGACGATCGCTGACAAATTGTATCCCACATGTTGATTATTTAACACAAGTTATCGGGTGGGAGAGTGGATAGTGTCGTCGACTCTCATACAACAACCCTTTGGATCGAATCCCGGGAAACGCATTACTATTACTGTCGTCACAATGAAGTTACATATTTTTTGTTGTTTTAACATCTGTTTGACAACTACATGAGCTTTTAGGCTCATCATTGTCAATAACTATAAGCTGGTCTATTTAATAAATAAATTGAATAGAGATAAATACCACCTAAACAATAAGAAATTATTAAAATATATCAAGCCACCATGTCACATATAAATATCTGCTGTGTGTGGAAGGACTTAGCCTACTTCATTTTTTACAGATAATTTCTCCAGCCTTTGAAAAACTCCTCTCACAAAACCCACAAGGTCAATATGCGTTTATTTCACTTTTATACAGATGTGCGATTGTGTTGTTTGTTCCCGACTGTGCCAATCAAACGCTGATTCGGCAGACCACACCTGATGAAACACTTAGTGAAACACTTCGAGGCTTCGTTTGGTCATAGTCACGTGACATGGGTGTTTTGAATCACGCTTCGAATCAGTGTTTCGACACATCTGCGCTTCGGGATCTCGCAAAGCTTCGGAACGACTGTTTCGCGTTAGCCATCCCTAGTTATTGGGTGATTTCACTCGTGAGTGGGCAGATACAGAGTCATCGAGTCCATTGATGTAGGAATATATTGACAACGAAGAGTGAGTAACAACCGTTGTGTGTTATGTGAAGTACCCAGAAAAGGAGTTGCTTGGTGTATGTTCTACGTGTGTTTAAGGTCCCTGGCCCCACCGAAGAGGAAAGTGTGGGCGAGCCGCGGATCGACCGGAAGCACGGACGAGACACATCGGTTGGGAAAACCGTCTGCCATCAGGTCAGTTGGCCCTGCGGGTACAGAGAGCGTGGGTGAGCCAGAGAAGTAATAAAGAACATACCGGGGCTGTGAGTATTACAATTGTGAATCAACCTATTCTCCTCGGTGGCAAGAACACCGCCCAACTACCCTCACGAGGGAGCCGAAGCCAGGCGGCTAAGTCCATTGAAAATCACGTGAAGTGTGTACAAGAGTGCTGTGGGTGAGTTTCACTTATCATTGGTGTTTACGCTATGCTTGCTTTGTGTATGCTGTGCTTGTAGCGACCAAACTGCCCGGCCTCGGACGAATCGTGAGACGACAACACACGTTGTGGCCCGAGCCCTACGAAGAGAAGGAAATTAAGCTATTTGCCCCGGTGTGTCAGCGAGAGCTCCACTCCCCTAGTGAGCAGACAGTGGCGAAGCCCAGCGGTAGATCGTAGTGAGTATTAGACGAAGTGCACTGTACGGATTGGGGGTCATAGCTGTGTGTGTTGATCCATCCAACAGAAGCTCGTGGTGTGCGGAGCCTCGACGAGAGTTCGCCCCAGCTCGTGACTCCGGCAGTTGAAAACAGGAGGGGGAGTTTGGGAAGCGTTCGGCTCCGTGTCACTCGACCCATCAGTCCCTACGACGCCCGAGAAGCTTGAGTGGACGGGTGAAGGCATACGGTGCACCGACGCTGTAGCGAAAGTCCACTGCCTGCGAGTGAGTGTAAACCCCAAGTTTCGCGAGTAGCTACCAGTGTGTTGTGTCTCTCATTTGTGTTTATAGGAATGTTCTGAGGAGGAACGAACAGTGTGAAGTGTGTGAGCCACCTCCCCGTGTACCAGTGAATGTCCGAAGTGAGTGAAACGCCCAAGCTGTGTGAGTAACTTACCTGTGTGTTGCGACACTCTCCTTTGTCTAAGACAACGCTTTGAGGAGGAACGAACAGTGTGAATTGTGTGAGCCACCTCCCCGTGTACCCGTGAATGCCCGAAGTGAGTGAAACGCCCAAGCTGTGTGAGTAACTTACCTGTGTGTTTCGACACTCTCCTTGTCTAAGACAATGCTTTGAGGAAGAGCGAAGTGTGTGAATCGTGTGTCACCTCCCTGTGTACCAGTGAATGCCCGAAGTGCGTGCAACGCCCAAGCCGTGTAAGTAACTTACCTTTGTGTAGTGATACCTACCTGTGTTTACAGCAACCCCTTACCTGTGGCCCAGCGAATGCTCCACCGTGAACGAAGACCCCCAGTGCTTTGAGTAACTTACCTGTGTGTTGCGACACTTTCCCTTGTCTAAGACAATGCTCTGAGGGCGAGCGAATGGTGTGAATGGTGTGAGCCACCTCCCTGTGTACCAGTGAATGCCCGAAGTGAGTGTAACGCCCAAGCCGTGTGAGTAACTTACCTTTGTGTAGTGATACCTACCTGTGTCGACAGCAACCACTTACCTGTGTCCCAGCGAATGCTCTGTCGTGAACGAAGACCCTCAGTGTTGTGGGTAACTTACCTTTGTGTGGTGATACCTACCTGTGCTTCCAGCAACCACTTACCTGGGTCCCAATGAATGTGCTGTCGTGAAGGAAGACCCCTAGTGCTGTGAGTAACTTACTTTTGTGTCATGCTAACTATCTCTGCTTCCAGTATCGTCTGAAGAATAAATAACGACGGAGTCGATCTGGCCAACCACTCCTCTGAGTTTCAGTGAACGTCCCGAGGAGGGCGGGGACCTCAAGTTCCGTGAGTAACTCACCTTGGTAGTGTGTAACCTACCCTTGCTCACAGCAGTACCGACCACTTCGTGCGGGCCTCTGGTTCGGAGTTGGGAGACATAGTAGGCCTCTGGAAAAACCTAAAGGCAGAGGAGAGACGAACAGAGATTAGACCAGTAGTATACCGCACCGAAGCAAATAACTGATTGTATTTTCTGATTCTGCCTCCAGGAAGAAGCGGAGGGCGCCACGGATTCTAGGACAAAGCCATAAGGGAATCCCTGTCCCCAGTCCCTGCCCCAAGCGGCCCTGAAGGCGAGAAGAAGCCACATTAGTTTTATTTGCCCTTTCCCCCTTTCCCCTTCCTCTTTTAAATATTTAAATAAAGTTTGTTTTAAATTGTAGTTTACTCGTCTGTCTGGTCATTGGGGTGGTCTTGGGAACCTCCTCGAGGTGGAAAATTTGAGAGGGGCGTGACCTTTAGCAAATTCGGGTCCGCCCCGGCCGTGACATAGTTTATCTTGGTATCAGCAGAAACCTTGAGAAGCTCCTAAACTCATCATTAATGGTGTAAATGATGGTTATAGTGGCATTTCACCGAGATTCAGTGGCAGTGGATCATCTGGTGGTACAGATTTTACTCTGAGCATCAGTGAAGTTCAGACTGAAGATACAGGAGATTATTACTGTCAGAGTGTTCACAGTGGTCCAGTGTTCACACAGTAATAAAGAGTCGTACAAAAACCTCCTTCAGTCAGACTGAACAGATACACCTGACAGATGCTGCAGCTGTACACACACACGCACACGCGCACACGCGCACACGCGCACACGCACACGCACACGCACGGACACGCACACGCACGCACACGCACACGCACACGAACACACACGCATGCATTGGTAGTGTTGAGTGATTCTTATCCTCTTCTGTTAAGTTCAAATCACATCAACTTTAGTTTAATTTCATCTGTAAATGCAATTTTTCTCAACTATTAAAACAAGTCAACGTCATTCATTTTAATATGTTAAATGTTAGCAAAATATTTTTAATTAATAATAAATGACTTAAATGTAATGTTTTTAAACTCTTTAATGAATGTAACAGCAAACACTAAAATGTTAAATGATAAGGATCAGACAGGTGTGAGCAGAGCTTTTCCTAAAGTCCAAACCCTTATTCACGTTTCCCTTTAATACTTCACTAATATCTTACACTTGAAGAAGTGAATTAAAGGGATAGTTCAGTCAAAAATGATATTAAATAAATGTAAACATGTCTGTATATTTTGTATAAGCTTTATTTGCTGCTTGGTGTACATTACTGTAAAGATGCTCTGTGCAGTGTAGGAATGTATTTATTATTTTACTGAATGTTTAACATCACATTATGAAGTATACAGTATGTCTTTTGAGACAGAAATAGGCATTAATAAATTACATCTGAAACTCATCCACTGTGATCTCACAATCACATAAAAGTCCAACACAAACAACACATCAGACACAATTACTTTCATCAATATTTGAGAAGTAAATATTATGAAACAAACAGAGCTTAACAAATTTAATCAACCTAATGTAAGTTTTGCGTCACAGTTTTAATGGTTTAAATACGTTTTAATGGTTGAAGTCGACTCAAACTTGGGTATAAAAAAGTGAATTTCAAAATAATGGAACATCATGAACTTTCAGAAAAGGAAATAGTTTACATTAAAACACTTCATGATGCTGGATGATCTTTCAAATATAATCTAATAAATGTAAGCACTGTACAAGTAAAAAAAAACATCTCTGTAGGACAAAAGATTGAGAATAATTAACTTAAAACATATCTCTGTTTATATCTTAATAATATTAAGCGTGTCATCTCATATTTATTTGAATGTGTCAGATGATTCCTCTTTCTTCTTGATGTTATTCATGATCTGTCTGTGAATGATGCTTTTAGATTGAATGTTGTGTTTTAATGACTGAATATCATGAGTGGGTGAATCTCACTGGGTCATGTTTCTAATAAAATAATTCAATTCCTTTATGCAAAATAATTTTATTTTCTTTATATTGGGGGATTTTAGTGTCACAGATTCTCAATAGTTTTGATGAGTTAAATGCTGTTTTATTATCTTGAGATGTTTTGAAAGCTGCTTCAGATGTAAAGATGATGTTTGTCATGAATAATTGAACAGAAGACATTTAACTGAAGTCACATCTGCTGTATGTTTAAGTCACTTGATATGAATCTGTGGAAAACATTACAACTGGACAGTAAAACTACATGAATGTGAGATCTTTATTCTCCTGATGGGCAGTGCATGCAAACACACATGAATGTTTCAATGATCACATTAAAGACTTTATAGTTTAAAGGGTTTTTAGTTCTCTGCTTTTGGTGAAAATTCAGTTTAAGTAGATGAAAAAGTCAATTCTTTTAATGAAATCCCTAATAAGAAACACTTAAACATTTAAGGACTTACCAGGTCACAAAAGCTTTCAGAATTTCTGAGCCGTTTGTTTTTTAAAATCAAGAAATAAGAAAATATATTTATGCACATAGACATGAAGCTTATTTATAGCACTGTTTATAGGCTTTTATTCATGACAATATTTATTTAAACTGTTTTACTTTATTGAAAAATAATTTCATTCTCAATAATAATTGTTGATTTATTTAAATTTTATAAAGTACAATAATAGGTAACAGCATAGTAGTATTTGTTGTTCTGCTTTGAATTTATGATGATTTATAAAATCTTCTCAGACATGATTGTTTACAGCATTATATCATGAAGCTAAATACAAATAATCCAGACATTTTTGTGACTATAACCAGAAGTCATATTTTAGCTCTCATCAGTTTTGAATGGGTGGAGGTGAAAATGACAGGCATGTTTTTAATACTAAATCTCGTCAACTGTGTGCCAACTCAAATCTTAAACATTTACACCTCTTTCTTGCCCCAGTGGTTTTTATGTGTTGAAGATCACACATAAAATTTCATATCTCAACTTCAATGTTGCTTCATAATGAATGAATGATTGTGTTATGAAGATTTATACACTAAACCTTTAGAGAGAGACATCATCTATAACAAGAAAAATAAACTGACAAGAAAAAAAATCAATTCTACAAAAGGGTTGAGGGAATTGAGATTCACTACAAACCCTTACATGTGTCAGTTTACTAATTTATCAACATCCTTGTCAATACTGTAGGTCAGTGCTTCTTAAACTCTTCTAGAGCGCCCCCCCACCCACCCCTTGTGTACGGTGCACACTGTAAAAAAACGCAGCATGAAGTTAAAACAACTTTGTTTTGCAATTCAATTCAACCCACTGTTTTAAGTTATGCCCTGTCATAAGTTGAAATAACTTAAATTAAACAATTTCAACTTATCATAAAATAAAGAAAATATATGTTGATTTGATGACAAATGCACCTTTTTGATGAAATCAAACAATGTTAGGGTGTTAATACTCCTGATCACATCCTGAACTTGATCTCACCTCGTCTGATATATAAAAATATACACAAGCTACTCATAGCATTGGTAACACATATTTAATCACATTTGATGATATTATATTAAATTCTTAATGCTGTCAGTAGGGAGGGCTAGAGCACATCTAGTTATCATGACCATGATGCTCTCAAGAGGTTTAGTAAAGTCTGATCACTGCTTTACATCTCATCACACGCTTCAGTGCTCTGTGTGTTTATAACAGTCTGACTTTATAACACAGTGCTGGAAAAACAACAAATACACAAAATGAATCTCTTCATCATCACCTTCATCTGGATTCTTGGAGGTTTTATTCCAGGTAACAGAAGTGAAATGTTGTTGTTAAGTTGAATGTTTTTGACTCTTTTATATTTCATTAAACATCATTTTCTTCTCAACAGAATCCAGAGGAGTTACTGTAACTCAGAGTAAAACTCAATCTGTTTCTGTTGGACAAACCGTCAATATAAAGTGTACAACTGATACTGGAATATATTACAGTAATTTATATTGGTATCAGCAGAAACCTGGAGAAACTCCTAAACTCATCATTAAGGCTATTAATACTCGTCATGGTGACACTTCACAGAGATTCAGTGGCAGTGGATCATCTGGTGGTACAGATTTTACTCTGAGCATCAGTGAAGTTCAGACTGAAGATACAGGAGATTATTACTGTATGAGTGGACACAGCATCAGTGGTAGCTATGTGTTCACACAGTGATAAAGAGTCGTACAAAAACCTCCTTCAGTCAGACTGCACTGCAGCTGTACACACGCACACATGTGCGTTGTTGCGGTTAAGCATCTGGATGAACTTACAGTTTTTTTTCAATTGCTAACATCCCTTTCTCCAATCTGTAGTCACATTTTCAAAACTCAATTAGCACAACATCCGTTTGTTGTGACCATACCATTAACACAATTCATGTTGTTTTCACACAATATTCAGTCAATTAACATGTTTCTAAGATGCTTACTTTTCACACAAGCTTACCTCATACCAAAATCATGGATTGTTCTTATATTTTGCACAAATGCTTAAACACAGCATGACAGAAATGTAGAAGATATACAGCCAATATAAAGAAATAACAGCCACCATCATAGACCATCATAGTACAACTGGTACCAGAAAGGGAACAAATGGGAGGAAACATTTGTGATTGTGAAGACATTTACATTTAGTCATTTAGCAGACGCTTTTGTCTTTATTAAGAAATGTACAGATAAAGAGAAAGGAAGAATAGAGAAAGATAGTAAGTCCTATATTAGGAAGTGAGGTATTGGCGGAAGAGATGGGTTTTTAGACAATTCTTAAAGACACAGAGTCAGCAGTTCATGTCACGACCGGCATCATTTCACAGATTAGGAACAGCTCCAGAGAAGGTACGTGCTAATGCTTTTTCCCTTTCTGAGATGGCACCACAAGCCGTCGCTCAGTGACAGAGCGCAGGGATCGAGATGGTACGTAAGTCTGTATAAGTAAGTGAATGTAAGGAGGTGCTGACCCAGTGGTGGTTTTAAAGGCCAGGAGCAGAGCTTTACATTTGATGCGAGCTGCTATAGGAAGTCAGTGTAATTTGACAAAGAGAGGAGTGACGTGTGCCCTCTTTGGCTCATTGAAGACCACTCTTGCCGCTGCGTTCTGATTCATCTGTAGGGGTTTGGTTGTGCCTGCTGAAAGTCCAGCTAGTAGCGCATTGCAGTAATCCAGCCTGAACAGGACAAAAGCTTGGACTAGGACCTGCGTAGCTCAATTAGGAAAGGTCTAATTTTCCTAATATTGTAGAGGATGAATCTACAAGAGCGAGGGGTGCTGGCAACATGATCCGTGAAGTTAAGCTGATCACCAATGACCACTCCCAGGTTTTTGGCCATCCTGGAAGGCATGATGGTCGAGGAACCTAGCTGAATGGAAAGATTGTGACGAATCTTTTGTTCAGATTATATGATAAGACATTTGTGATTGTGAAGACATTTGTGATTGTTTGGAACAACGTAGAATCCCACCATTCACATGCAATCCTCAATCCCATTGAGGATTTTTTTTCTGCCTGGAGGTGGAAAGTCTTTGATCATAAACCACATGATCAAATGTCCCGACAGGATGCAAAGGAGGCTGGTTGCAAAGACATCTCAGCTGAAAATTGCCAGGGTGGATAAGGCATGCTAAGCGTTTCTATACACTCTAAAAAATATTTAACCCAGGGCTGGGTAACTATAGGACAGAACACATTTCTGGGTTAAAATGACCCAAATAATGGGTTGTTTTAACCCAACTGCTGGGTTATTGTTAATCAACGATGTTGAAACAACCCAACAGTTGGGTTAAAACAACCCATTATTTGGGTCACTTTAACCCAAAAATGTGTTCTGTCCTATAGTTACCCAGCCCAGGGTTAAAAACAACCCAATACTTTTTAGAGTGTATTCTATCCAAAGTGCTTAGCGGGAGACAATAAGGTGTGCTGTCGACAAGAACATGTGGCCAAATCCTGAAGATTAGAGCTAAATTTGTGCCTTTTGGACTGTCATTTTGTAACATTTTTTTGCAGTTTGTGTAAACAAAAGTTTGTTTAGCATGTTGTGATTCGATAAAAGCTTAGCCTGCCGTTAGCTTAGCTGGAGTTTAATCAACAAACTGTTCTAGTGACGTCATTAAAGCAGGAAGTAGAGGACTGTAGTCTAAACCAGCCATTGGCTGTATAGGCTCTAAAGGCGAATTCTGTTATAGAAAATATATCGTCTGGCAGTGAACTTTGAGCTTTATATTTTTACAGGTATTATTTAGGCTATTAAAGCAACATTACACACTGATAAGGGTTTAAAATGGGATTAAGAAGATTGTGACCTTTAATCTTTTTGAACCATTAACACACTGCTGTTGCTAACCTAAAATAATTTTAGCAAGTCTAATTTTCAGTGATTGGAGTACTGTACATGTAGTACACAGAGAAAGTGAAACTATACAATAGTTCACCAAACACCACACAAATCCAATGCTGCAGACTGAGGAAAATATCATTGATTTCTTTCCATATACCCAAATGAGTCAACATGGAGAATCACAACAAAACATATCCCAGTTGTCATGCTACTACAATAGTGTACATAACACTGTTAGCTCAGCAAACAACAGACAAACATAAAATACTAAATCCAGTGCAGTTACAATTACAGTAAATAACAACAACAAGCATAAAAATAATCTGAAAAAAACCTTACACTATTGTACAGAAAATACTACTGTAAACATACTATACATTATCTTTTTGCCTAGCTGGATCTGACCAGAGAATTTCATCAACATCACAAGCAATATTCTCATTAGCAAGACAACGCGGGAAGAACCTTCTTGAATGTTAAATGTTGGAAGGTTGGAGATCGTAAACCTTCCACCGCAATGCAGAGAAAAACTCTTCAATAGGGTTTAGAAACAGAGAGTATGGTGGAAGGTATAGTACTGTCAACTGTGGATGGTGTTGAAACCAGTCCTGGACCAAAGCAGAGTGGTGGTCCACTAGTGTTGCACAAATGTAATTTGATAAGTTTGGCCATCTTCTTCTTTGTGCACGTTCTCCTCTTGCTTCAGGTCTTCCTCTACCTTCTTCTCCTTCTCTGTGTTATTCCCTCACCCTCATTCTTCTTCTGACTACTTTCATTTTGGTTGAAGGCAGGTGAGCCTACATGCTGCATTTTTATAGTGCCTAAATTTGATTGGTGTGTCTACAATTTAGCAATCATGTGTTTGTGCATCTGATGGCTGTGTTTAACAGATTGGCTCATAAGTGTGGTAATTTGACTGTCAGTGCTTTGGAATTGCAAGGAAGTGAGGAGGAAGACGTGGTGAAAGAGAAGGAGGGAGACAAAGGGCAAGGTGACAAGCATCTCAGCGTCTCAGATGAAATTCAAGCAACTCTAGTTGATCATGTCCTTGTTCATAGTATGACTTTGTATGTATTCATTGTTGCCTCTGTAGCAGAGCGGTCAGGTTGAAATATAATTTCTCTATTGGAAGATTATGAAATACCAACAAGGCCCAAAAAGGGCACAGCTTTCGACTACGCCACCCCCAAATATACCGGGGGAACAGTCCAAAAAGGACACAGGTTCGTTACCTTAAGAGTGAGCAAGAGACAAGGGCACAAGAATAATTAAAAATACACCTTTATTTTATATTAGCTAAAAAAAGAGTATCAAACACTGGTCTTCAGTCACTTATAAAATCAGCACAATACATACAAAACACTTAACATTGGCTGGGTCTCAACTCAAACAAGAGGAGATAACAACCCCCGGTTACACATGGAATCACCCCAACACCACGCACAAACACGGCACACGTGTGAAAGGTATAGATTCAGCACAGCACACAGTGTAAAAAATCACTCAAAAAGAAAAATACAAAATTATCTCCTCCCATCCAAAAGAATGACCCACCCCACACAATCGGCAAAACAAACAAATCTACAAACAAAAATACAAAAACAAACCCACAATTAGTTACACAACAAACCAATATTAAATATAAATCACAAAACAAAAACAACAAAAACTACTAAACACTGACACAAATGAAAAAGAAAATTAAATAGCCCACGTTCAAAAGAGGCAGTACCTTTACATATGCTGTGAGTCAAACGCCACCAGCGGACTTGATGGCACAAACTGACAGTAAACTCACCTATAGTCGTACTTACAAATCATCAAGCCAGCTCTGATGCACACGTGGAGGTTATAGTCTACCAATAAGAAACACAAGCCTTATAGGGTAGTAATAGTAAGGCCCAGACTGATACACGTGCAGGCATTAGAGAGAGATTTACAGGAAGACTGGCCAATAACCTCAACTTATAATAGTTAGGCCCAGACTAATACACATGCAGGCATTAGAGATTTACAGGGAAACTGGGCAATAACCTCAACTTATAATAGTTAGGCCCAGACTAATACACATGCAGGCGTTGAAGGTTTACATGAAAACTGGAAAATAACCTCAATTTGTAATAGTTAACCCCAGACTAATACACATGCAGGCATTAGAGATTTACAAGGAAACTGGGCAATAACCTCAATTTATAATAGTTAGGCCCAGACGGATACACCAGCAGGCGTTGAAGGTTTACATGAAAACTGGGCAATAACCTCAAATTATAATAGTTAGGCCCAGACTAATACACAAGCAGGCATTAATGATTTACAGGGAAACTGGACAGTAACATCAGATTATTATAGTTAGGCCCAGACTGATGCACAGGCAGGCATTAAAGGTTTACAGGGAAACTGGGCCGTAACATCAGACTATAATAGTTAGGCCCAGACTAATACACAGCAGACTCCCAAACAGGACCAAAGAAAGAAAGAGTGGTATTAAACCACATACAAAATAAGAAAACAAGCAAAATAATTCAAAAAAATCTCAATTACACAAGAAAAAAACAAATAAATGTAGTAAAACACTAAACCCACATTAACTAAGCGACTTATCAGTGAACCATGGACACAAGAAGTTCATGTGAATAAACACAAAGTCGCTGACACAAATACCGGCATACCGAGTGAAGCCCCGTTGCCTAAAATCGGATTCAAAAGTGACCCATACAGTTTCAAAGGCAAAACAGCAGCGCAGTCAAACCCTCGAAAATAACCCTCTCATTCCCCAGAAAGTGGTCGGAAGACCAGATCAACCTGCCGAGCATATAACAGGATATTATTATTTTAAAAGGTTAGAAATTGACAAACCAGCGCGAATAGAAACAAAATAATACGTACCAAAGATTAGCGGTCGTAACTCACTAAACGAAAGCGTCTTCGCTAGAATGAACGTTGTTCACTGTTCACAAACCAGACGCCAAAGCACGCTAAAATGGTGCAGCATGTAAGTTTCAGTACACCAGTTCCCATAGTCCAACAAATAGAGCGCACATACCTGGGATAGCAGACAGCCCACGCCAACAACAGTAGTCAAATTATCCTGTAGTGTTAAACAAAGTAACGTAAACAAACGCACATAAAGGTTGCCGGAAGGTTACACGCTGCTAACGCACATACCTGGAGAAAACATGAATGAGGTCCCACAAGAGGGCGGTGACAAGGATGACGCATAGCCAGGTAACCAAATACATGCCTTTATATAATGATTCACACATCACGTGACCTAATGAGCAGATAACCTTCCTTACTCTGCTACATCTGCATCTTCAGAGCCTTCAGGGAGGAAAACAGATAGATGGACTTACAGTAAGACTGCTCTGTACAGTAACTTTAGTGTGCATACACTGTTGAACTATGACACTGGAATAAAGAAATGCATGAAATTGCCTTCCATACAGATCGACATATCAGTAGATGAATGCCAGGGGTGGATCATATAAGAGGATTTTGGCTAGGACCAATGTAGTGTGTGATGTGGATGAGATTCTCTGGCCTGCCAGAACAAAGACGGGATGTTGAGGCAAAATTTTTTTTTATATTTTTTTACAGTTGTGCTGTGTAGCACATGAATGAATTAAAATGTGCTAATGCATACATTGATTGTGTCTTTTTTGGTCATGTGAAAAGGTTTTTCAGGGGGAGAACCACAAGCAACTTACCAGTTTTGGATATATTGTTTTGAATTTATTGCACCAGTGTGTAATACTATGTGTAATATCAAGCATAGTTTCAATAAATGTGTTTAAACAACCGAGAAAAACTGTAAGCCTTAAAATTCTGCATAATTAAGGGCATGGCCACTTGAGTGATGGGTGAACTGCCACTGCTGTCACTAGAATTGAGCGGGCGTGGTTTTAGCAATCAGCCACCTCAGCTTCACCCACGTCCTGCCTCTTTACCCATTTTCGGTTTTCCACGAGTGATTCACGTGACGCCTAGCCTGGCTCCGCCCTCCTACGTTCTTCCACTTAATTTTCATTTCGCTTCAGAACAATATCTGGGACTGCTGTGTAGAGTTTCATTTTCTCCGGCAAAAATCTGCAGGTCCAATCAGCAGTGTTGGGAACGTTACTTAAAAAGTAATTAGTTATAGTTACTAATTACTTCTCGCAAATAGTGTAACGTGAGGGTTCGGTATGTGGTGGTAGATCACTCTTTAACACAATAAACAGCAGACGGGAGACGGAAGACTTTCTCAAACGGCACCTCTTTACTGAACACCGTCAACAACAACAACACTTCCTCCTCAACCCCTTACGTCACCCCCACAAACCAATCACAGCCAAGAACGTAGACTGATAAAAATCAGAAAAGGAATCAGAGAGGCAGATACGGCAGAATAACCTTACTGCATAAAATACTAAAACAAATATAAATAATTAACTAAACATTGTAACTATACTTTCATTAAATTAACTCAAATATACATCATATTAAATAAGCATTACAAATATAAAATATGAAATTCACTTCTAAACTTTACATTTTCTCCCCCCCCCCACAAAAGAAACGTCCCCGTTTCTCATCAGATAAACATGGAACTGTTAACGACAATAACAAAGCAACAGTGTCACTCAAGAACGTAGTCCTGAAGATACCTGGGAGGTACCACGGAACGTTTCCCAGGGAGTAGCACAGAACCAAGAGCTAGAGGAGAGGAAGAGGAGACAATGTCAAACTGGCATACTGGGCCACATGGGGGGGCAGAACCAGACTGAGCTGAAGGAGATTGGGATTGGGGCTGTGGCCGGGATTGTGAATGGCCAGCTGGAAGAACCACTGAAGGGGTACTGCGGCAGCCAGATAAAGTGCAGCTGTTTGTGGCTGTGATCTTTGAAGGTCTAAAGGGCAAGGCACCTGACAATGCCGTCACACGAGGAAGTTGAGACTGCAAAGAGCCACATGCAGATGTCTCATGTCCCCGATCTGGCACTGGAGCATGATAGGGTCTGAGACGGTTGTAGTGGACAATCTGGGATTTATCAGACTGATCCAAGAGGTAGTGAATTCTGTATGTCACTCCAGGAGACTCCACATCAGATCCAAGGCACTCTAATATTTCAAAGGGGCCTCTCCAGTGAGGAGCGAGTTTTTGTTTTGCTGTAGTAGGGTCATTCAACCAGACAAGATCTCCTGGAACATAGGGAGTGTGCCTAACACTCTTGTCATACTGTTGCTTCTGCTGATTGTGAGCACAATCTCGGTTCCATGCCGCAGAACCGAATGCGGACTGAAGTTTCTGCATCAATTTAACTGCATAGTCAGCAGGAGAACCCGTAAAAGATGAAGATGTTGTACCGCTAGGTAACAGCATGTTGACAGGCATCCTGGCTTCATGACCATGTGTGAGGAAAAATGGTGTGAAACCCGTCGTAGAGTGTGGGTTGGTATTGTAAGCCAAAGCAACTTGGTTGAGGCAGTCATCCCATTCCCCAGGCTGCTGGAGAAGTGTCTTGGCTAACTGATCAATAAGTGTCCTGTTAAACCTCTCAATCATGCCGTCACATTGTGGATGATATGGGCTGGTTCGTGTTTTTTGCACGCCCAGCAGGTCACACAAATGTTTCACCAGGTCAGATTCAAACTGACGTCCCTGATCTGTGTGAAGCATTTCCGGGATGCCATGTTCACAAATGAAGTTTTCAAACAGACATTTTGCCACTGTTAGGGAACGCTGATCTGGAATGGCATAAAGGTTGACATACTTAGAGAAGTAATCTTGGACAACAAGCACATACCTGTTGCCACGACTCGTGATGGGGAGCTCCAGTATGTCAGCAGCAACCTTTTGAAATGGCTCAGTAGCAACAATTGTTTTCATTGGAGCTCTCTGATGAGGTGTGGGACTTCGTCTAGCGTCACATGGAGTACACTGCTTACACCACATCTTGATGTCGCGTGACATAAAGGGCCAGTAACACAGCTGTTGAGCACGTTTCAGGACCTTATCAGCCGATAAATGACCAGTTACAGGATTTCCATGCAACAGCTGCAGAACAGTGTCTTTCAAGGCATGAGGGACAATCAGTTGATGGACCACTGATGCTGTAGGTGGGTTGAAAACTTTACGGCAGAGTACACCATTATGAAAAATTAGTCTGTGGAACTCATGCCAAAGTACTTTCTCATCAAGTGTGCGTTTTTTCATGCGCCAGTATGGTGGTTTCTGTCCCTTAACAGTCCAGCTAATAACCTCTGACAGTATGGAGTCTCGCTGTTGTTCCTTCTTCTTCAGAAAACTGAAGCACAAATGTGGAGAAGACAGACTGTGGAACGCACTGTGAGGAGGCTGGAGGAAGCTGCGGTCCAGTCAGGTTACACCCAACTGACTTAGTGGCAGTACTGCAGAGGTTGTGATGTACAAAACTGCCCGGACTAGACAGACTTACAGGACTAGAATGTGTCTTCTCAGATGGTGAATTACCAAGAGCACTGGAGGAGACGCTCTGCTCAGTTTGTCCGATGTCAGCAGGGCGACGTGACATTGCATCTGCATTGAGGTGACTGTGGCCATCCTTGTGAATTACTGTCCATTCAAAAGGATCCAGTTCAAGAGCCCAGCGTGCACGACGACCAGTTCTGTCATTGTCAATGGGTATTTTTCTGAGACCCAGGAGAGGTTTGTGGTCAGTAACAATAACAAAGGGCTGTTTGTAAAGGTAGTGGCAGAAATGTCGCACGGCCCAGACAATGGCCCAGAGTTCTCTGTCATATGTTGACCATTTTCTTTCTGCTTTTGTAAGAACATGGCTAGCATACGCGACCACTTTTTCTTGATTTCCTTGTCTCTGAGCAAGCACAGCACCAATAGCAGAGCCTGAAGCATCTGTGCAGAGGGAGAATGGCACCGTAAAGTCAGGAAATGCCACCACTGGAGGGTTTGTGAGGGCATGTTTCAGGTAAGTGAAGGCATCCTGACATTTAGAAGTCCACTGAAAAGGTGCATTCTTCTCTGTGAGTGCATGTAAGGGGACACTGTGATGTGCAAAGCTTCGGATGAACTTGTGGTAATATGAACAAAGTCCCAGAAAGGCTCTTACTTCTGTAGCTGACCGTGGGGTAGGCCAGTTTTGAACACTTTTCACATTATGCGGGTCTGGCTGAATACCGTCTTTGGAAACAACATGGCCCAGAAACTGTACCTGATCTCTGGCAAAATAGCATTTTGAGGGGTTCAGCTTCAGGCCACTTGACTGGAATCTGGAGAGAATTTCTTCCAAATGCTGGAGATGTTCACTGAAAGAGCGACTATAGATGAGAACATCATCCAAATACACTAGGCAGGTTTTCCATGGGAGGCCACGCAGTACCATTTCCATCAAACGCTGGCATGTGGCTGGAGCATTGGTCAGACCCATTGGCATAACTTTAAAGTGATAAAGGCCACTACCTGTCGTGAATGCTGTTTTTTTCACGGTCTTCCTCCTGCAGCTCGACTTGCCAATAGCCATGTTGCAGATCCATTGTAGAGAACCAGGCAGAGCCAGACAAAGCATCCAGTGCGTCGTCAACTCTCGGAAGAGGGTGGGAATCTTTGATTGTCACTGAGTTAAGTTTTCTATAGTCCAGGCAGAAACGCCATGTGCCATTTTTCTTGCGCACCAAAACCACTGGTGCAGCCCAGGGACTATAGCTTTCTTCAATGACATCTGCCTTTAACAGGTTTTCTACTTGAGTCTGTATTTCAGCTCTCTGTTCGGGTGTCACTCTGTAGGCTCTCTGTTTAATTGGTATGGCCTCACCAGTGCGGATTTGATGCTTGATGATGCTCGTGCGACCTCTGTCCTCTGAGTGTTTACTGAATACAGCTGAGTATTTTTGAAGCAGTAATTTCAGCGACTGGACTTGGGAAGGGGACAGGTTGCTGTCATTTATTTGGACAGATGGAGCTAAATCATGTAAGGGGGAGGTTGCAGACCCTGTTCCTTCCCCTGATAGAATGTCGACCGATGAGACCGAATGAAACTCACCCAAGTGTTGACCGGAATGCAGCTCGACGTCATCTCTGGAGGGATTGAGGATTCGAACAACAGTTGTACCATTCTGAACCTCACTGAGAGAGTGTGCCACAATGATGTCACACGATGGGTTGGGCATAAGAACACCATAATAGTCAGTTGGCATGGGAGAAGCAGGTGTAGCTGCAGACACACAGGCTGTGAGCAGGGTTTCACTCATAGCTGGAATCTTAGTGGGCGCTAGAACAGACACATTACAGCAGGCAGCCACTTCATGTCCTTTGGGCAAGAGAGGAATTTTCATGTCCCAAAGTTGCAGCATTTTGTTGTTAATGTCAAGGAGGGCATGGTGTTTCCGCAGAAAATCGAAACCAAGAATGACTGGTTGGCAAGCACCTCTGAGAATTTCAAAGTCCTGTTGCCATACCTGATGTCCAAGTCTGATCCCAATCGTTAACTTGCCTAAAATGTCCAGGCACTGTCCATCGACTGAGCGAGCTGGCAGAGCAGAGGGTGTCATGGGGCGTTTTCTTAATGCTGGGTGAGAGTTACGAAAATCTTCACTCACAATGGAGGCAGTAGAACCAAAGTAAATTTAAGTGCACACTTCAATGCCCTCAACAATAGCCAAGATTGTAGAAGAGACAGAATCATCAGAGTGTGAGTCATTCTTGTCAAGCATTAACTTGGGGAAATCCTTTTGGGGCAATGAGACAGTAGCTGATGTTTGCCCCCCAACAGCAGCTAATGGAAGTTTCCCTGACGGTTGGATCCAGAGTGCGGATATCTTTCAGGAGACTGGAAACGAACACTGCCTCTAGCGTGTGGGCTGGCATCTCTGTTACCCCGTGGGGATGGACTAGGACTGCGTCTGTATCTGTTTGTATCATCCTTGTCATGGTGACCATACCTGGAGTACTGATAGGACTGGCGTGAGGGAGAGCGATACCGATCACGTCTGTCACTGTCATGCCATTTACAGTCTCTTTGAGGAACAGGGGAAGTAGGACCACGGTCATAGTTGGACCCTGAATCATGACCATGACACTGCTCATGTAAGTAAGCATCTCTGCTGTGTTGTCTGCTATGGTAGGGTTGTGGAGAGACACTGCGTGCACTGTATCGAGCATCCTTGGAGGAAAACCGTTCAGGTTGAGAGTCCAGACGCTGAACTAGGTAGTTGTGTTTCTCTCGTAACAGGTGTACTTCACTTTGTAAGCTGTTGACAGTAAGAGTCAGCTGCTCGACCGCATGCAGAAGCTTATCATCAGTAGGTTTAGGACGAACCATAGCTACCTGCTCTGAAGATTGAGTGTGCGGAGACCCCACAGTGGTCAGTTGGAGCGCTGCACGTGCCCTCTCACAGCGGCTGGCAATACGCAGGGCATCCTCAAGATCCTCCGCACCCATCTCATGGATTTTTGACTGAAGATTTGGGTCCAATCCAGCAACAAAACGGCGAAATTTTTCACCCTCCAGTGCATTGTGATCATAGTTGGGAAAGGCTTCTAATACAAGACGAGTGATGTCTGCACTGTACACATCCAAACTTTCACCTGGTCGACGAGGTCGAGCATTCACATGTGTCTGGAAGAACGGCAGGGAGTATATTGGTCCAAAAACATCCCTCAGTTTCTCCTTTACTGACTCATAGTCTTTCTGGATCGAAGGCGGAAGGCTGTCCCAATAAAGAAATGCAGCATCTGCTAAGCGAGTAGGGAGAACAGAAGCCATCACCATATGCAGATCTGTATCAGTTGAACTCATAGCCTGCACTGCCACTTCAAAACGGCGAGACCAACTTGTGAATGATTCAGTCCCATCTCCTTTAAATGCAGGTGGAAGATCAATTTTCAGGGCACTGGAGACAGCGTGTGTGGCTAAAGAAACAGCACCTGTCGATGTAGCAGCTGCAGCTAGGGGAGGAGACTGCAGCCCAGCTTCACTTTCATCAGCCGACATGATGTCAAAATGTACAGTTCAAACTCACAAAAAGCTCTTAAAGGAGGAAAAAATATATATATATAAACCACAAAAGTCCAGTTATGTCTCCACAGGCAATCCGCTGCTCTTTAAGAGTGTAAATCCAGATGGCACAAAAAAAAAATGAGCACATCCACCGTTTGTAGGATTAAAACTCACAAAATGCGCCAAGTCCACCAAAATAACACCACGCTGCCACCAAATGTAACGTGAGGGTTCGGTATGTGGTGGTAGATCACTCTTTAACACAATAAACAGCAGACGGGAGACGGAAGACTTTCTCAAACGGCACCTCTTTACTGAACACCGTCAACAACAACAACACGTCCTCCTCAACCCCTTACGTCACCCCCACTAACCAATCAGAGGCTAGAACGTAGACTGACATAAATCAGTAAAGGAATCAAAGATGCAGATTCGGCAGAATATCCTTACTGCATTAAATACTTAAACATATATAAATAATTAACTAAACATTGTAACTATACTTTCATTAAATTAACTCAAATATACATCATATTAAATAAGCATTACAAATATAAAATATGAAATTCACTTCTAAACTTTACAATAGTAACTGAGTTAGTAACTGCGTTACATCATTATAAAAGTAACTAATTACCAGGGAAAGTAATTACTGCGTTACTTAAAAAAATATAATATTTTAAATAACTTGGATGCCCCTTAAAATTAAATATGTTAAATGAATAAAATGGATACTAAAGAGAAACCACTAATTTTGTGGCAGCATGTGACGATGTGAGGTGCTTTATTAGATCAGAATTACTTGCCACAGACATGGAGAGACTTTTTCTTCCTGGGCATAAGTTGCACATTACATAAACATTCTTGCCTTTCACATCAACAATGGAAAAGTAGTGCTTATTATACTTTGTATTTGCGACCACTACCTTTGAGCTCATTGTACTTGCCATCACCCTGTCGCCGGTGTGTTCGGAGTTATTGCTGCGCGATGACCGGGCTGCCTGTCAGTGCTTGGTGGGGTACCGCAGCAGCAGCCGCTGCTCGTTGAGAATGATGCGTGTTTTCATGTCAGTCTACAAAACTCTTCAACCACGCCAGAAAAGATCGCTAGATTTGTCCTTGTTGCTTTTTTGAAATAAAGTCGCTAAAGTGATAGAAAGTTGCTAAATCTAGCAACAAAGTGACCAAGTTGCTAAGACTTTTTTACACTGCTCGAAGTCGGACTGTCCGTGCTTGTGCGTGAACTCTGCCTCTGGTTGGCTAACGATGGAAGTTAAGCCAATCATCATCAGCTATGTGGTTGTCCCACCCCCTCTAACACGCACACACCAATCATCATCAGTTATGTTTCTCCCAACACACACACACACAAGAGAAAAACAGTGTCTGGCTGAGAGAGCGAGCATACATGGATGAAAATCACTTCAGCGAGATAAATTTTAGTAACGCGCATCATTTTAATGTAAGTAACGATAACGGCGTTATAACGGGGGAAACAGTAATTTATTTGATTACTCGTTACTGAAAAAATAACTCCGTTAGTAACGCCGATTACTTATAACGCCGTTATTCCAATCACTGCCAATCAGCGAACAGTGGGGAGTGGCTAAAAACACAGACGTTGAGGTCGTGCGCCAGACTGAGTGACATACGTCACAACCAAACGTTAGCGATTGGTTATGGCAGATTCAGAGTGACTCTGGGCAGATCCAATAGTTTTAAACTTCAACAGAGGACCCTCCTTAATGGAAGTAACGCTTTGCAATGGAGCGTGGCCAGACTCTCTGTACAAATGAAATGAATGTATGAGAGTCTGGTTGCACCAGGCTAGGTGACGCCTACTTTAAGCTTCAAAAACGATCTTCACAAACCAATGGGTGACGTCACGGACTCTATATCCATATTTTGGACTGTTATGACAAGATTCATTCTAAAAGATTGAACATTGTTCAACATTAAATAAATTGTGCGTGACTAAATTATGTTTAGATGAGAAACATAAATGAATCATGTAAGAAATAATAATTTTATTTTTGCTAATTAATTAACAACCACCCCATTGCCATTTTTTTCAGTGCATATTATTAGATTGATTCCTCTTCTCTGAATACAAACTTTAATCCAGCAGATATTATTGTAGAGTAGTACAGATACAGACTCCACTCATCTGTTTTAATATTGAAATATTTGATGATAGTAGGAGGTTTAGTAAAGTCTGATCACTGCTTTACATCTCATCACATGCTTCAGTGCTCTGTGTGTTTATAACAGTCTGACTTTATAACACAGTGCTGGAAAAACAACAAATACACAAAATGAATCTCTTCATCATCACCTTCATCTGGATTCTTGGAGGTTTTATTCAAGGTAACAGAAATTCATCTTTATTTGTTTAGAAAATATTTAAACTCTTCTTTTTTGAACAAATTTGTTTTCTTCTCAACAGAATCCAGAGGAGTTACTGTAACTCAGAGTAAAGATCAATCTGTTTCTGTTGGACAAACCGTCAATATAAAGTGTACAACTGATACTGGAATAGATACCAATCGTTTATACTGGTATCAGCAGAAACCTGGAGAAACTCCTAAACTCATCATTTATTTAATAAATACTCGTAATGGTGACACTTCAGGTCAATTCAGTGGCAGTGGAGACGCTTATGGTAAAGATTTTACTCTGAGCATCAGTGGAGTTCAGATTGAAGATGAAGGAGATTATTGCTGTATGAGTGGACACAAGATCAGTGGTAGCTGGGTGTTCACACAGTGATAAAGAGTCGTACAAAAACCTCCTTCAGTCAGACTGCACAGATACACCTGACAGATACTGCAGCTGTACACACACAGAGAGACACACACACACACACCAACAAACTTATTCAGTCCACTGTCATGTTGATTCCAAACCGAGGCTGTGAGGGATGGACGTCCAGAGCATGTGGTTTTAAACTATTGTTTTGTATCAGGATGCCGGTCAAATACAAAACGTTTTTACAAATTTCCACAGAAAAAACAACATCAGAAATCATGGATTGTTAAAATTAGAAGCAATATATCACCTAATTTTATATGAGAATAGCGCAAATATCTGTTTTGGATAATAATCTGTTTAATAATTTTCATGTAGTAAGCATGTTTCCTTTTTCTTAGAACACCAATATAGTGCAACAATACAATATTTTATGATAACAATTACAGTAAATATACATCTCCAGTTTGTATAGATCATAAGAGTTTGACCAATGCATTTTTCACCATTACATAAACTTTGACTTAATAACGTGTGATTGACTTGATAACAAGCTATTTACGTGATAGTTTGTTGTGCAAGAGGTAAAACACCAAATGGACCCCCAAAGTTGTGTACAAATGTTGTTTAGTTAGAAATGAATTCTGCTTCTGTTTATTCCAGTCAATGTGCTCAAACTTACAGAATTTTTTTTTTTAATGTATTCATATCTTGCGTATTTTGTGATTTGTACGAATTTTAGATATTTACTTTTAGTTATAGGTATTAGTGTTTTAAAGAAAAACACTGACGTAAAATGATGTATTTTTTGTGTTTTCATGGCTGAATGACCGGGATCCTGGAACAAAACAATAGGTTTAAAACGCACGCTCTGGACGTCCATAATCAGGGTATCTTCCGTCCATTCCATATCCGTTTTACAATCAAAAACGAAAAACGAAAAAACTAATTGAATTTTCATTTATCGTTTCCATTTATAAAATGAAAAAAGAAAAATAGGAATTGATACATTTTTCTAGTTAGCTTCTCAGTTTTACTAAGAAAATTCTTAAGGGCCGTTCTCACGAATAAATTAATAAAACATTTTGTTACTACACGACTTGCCTTGAGACTGTGACTATAACGTTAATTATATTCACATTGTAACAGACGTTAATTTTAACAATAAATATATTAGCGTCCACCATGCAAATCACTAACCTTCAAAGGCATATTGCATATTTAGTGTAATAAAAACTTTTGCAATTGTTTACATGTCATTGAATGTGTATAGCTACTGTTCTTGTTACGTTTACACATCGAGTAACCAGCAGATGCCCTCCACACGCTGCGTTTTACGTAACAGTAAATAGTAGTTTGTTTAATCTAATATCTTACTATTTGGCGTAGTCAATGTAGTAAAGTAAAAAGCATTAGGTAGTCAATTTCACAGTAACTGCATCAGTGCTGGATACCTGATGTAATTTTATGTAATGGACCTTATACTTCTTCATAGTGGCATCTGTCATTCAAATGCGCGTGCACTTGAAGTTCAAATAGATATAATTGGCTGTCAATGGTTTATCGTTTAATCAGTTGGAGGAAAATCGCTCAGAAAGTGATCACAACGATATCGTTCATTGTAACTTTGTCGTTATAGTTGTGGTGTGAACTCTGCTATTCTCTTTAATATAAAATATTTTTTAAACAATATTTTTATAGTTATAATGTGAATGGCCCTTTATTGAGACGAGGGAAGCGAAGACTTCCAATGACTATTGGCATGGCACGCAGATTTAGTCATTGACATGATTAATGATCCTATGACTAATAAACTTTTACAATTATGCATTTGGTAGACGCCTCAAAGTGCATTATAATGCATTTTATCAATATTTGTGTTCCCTGGGTTCATGACTCATGACATTTGCAATGCTCCACCAAGCAATGCTTTAACATGAGCAATTTGGGACCAACTGGGAATTATATTTTTTCTGCACACCTTTCCCACATGGGCGTACAAAAATGCTCTGCAATGTTTTGGAGATTTTGTGAAAAGTTGAAACGTGAAACGTTGCTGCCACTCCAATCATAGATATCTATAAATTAGATAAGTTTGTGGACTATTTTTTAAGCTCATTATTGTTTGTTCATGTTATGTAAGGGGAGATTTATTATGAATGCAGTACATAGAAACTCATTCAACCGGCAAAAGCAAATTGTTATTACTGATGATGATTGTGTGGATCTTGGGGGGTGATGAGGTGGGTTATCTTTAATACTGATCATGAATTCCAAGCCACTGGCACATTGGATGTCATAATCTATGTGGCAGTGACTTTTCATGCTGTGTTCTCTGCAAAACCTACAAACATTCATTGCAGAGCATTTTTGTACACCCATTAAAAGGTGTGCAAACAATTATAATTCATATGATCATTAAAAATTTTAATGATTACATCTGCGTGCCCTGCTTAAGGTGCAACTTTCGTGTATTTGCTCCCCCCAGCGGTAAACTTTTGTAAATGCTGGGGAGAAAAGGTAGCTCCTTGGTTGAAAATTGTAAATAAAGCATTTTAATATTTTCTTTATTTCATTTTTTTACAATTTAGTTTTAAGAAGTGAGACTGAGAGACTAAATATAGAAAAATGTATCAATTCATTCTTTTTAAAGCAGCTTTCAATATTTTTCATTTTATTAAAGGAAACGATAAATCTAAATACGATTTGTTTATTTCGTTTTCCGTTTTTGATTTTAAAACGGATATGGAATGGACGGAAGATACCCTGATTGTCCATCACTCACAACCTCGGTTTGGATTTAACATGGTGATAAACTGAATGATGTATAGAGAGTTTGTCAGATTTCACTGCTAATATATTTATATATCTGTGGATGTGAGAAATAAATCTTGAATGTTGAAGTGCAGGTTAAAAACATTTCTTCATTTGATCTCTAAATATTTAATATATTAATCTGACTTCTGAGATCAGACTCATTGTGAAGTGTTGAATCTGATCAAAGCTCATTTCTTCATCCATCAGTTAAACTCACCAGCGTCTCATTTCAGAGAATAAAGAGTTAAAGAGTGAAACTGAGAGTTCAACTCATATTTGTGTCACGGTTAATCCGTGTCATGTCTTGTCTCTGTTCCGATTGTTATCACCTGGACATTCATTGATTAATTACCTGCCTCATCACACCTGTTTGTCATTTAGTCTGTGTGTATATATACCTCTGTCTTCTGTTTGCTCACTGCTGGATCATTGTCATTTCTTCCCTGTCTGTTCCTGTGTTGGATGTTCCTGTTTTACCCGATGTTGTATGTTACTCGTGTTTTGTTTCCTGATTTATATTAAATGTTATTTATTTCATGTAGTGGTGGGCAGAGCGAGGCTTCGTGAAACACTGAAACAGTTGAATCAATTGTGCCGTATGTTTCGAGGCTTCGAAACATCAATCCGAAACCGCCTCCACAGTGACATCTAGCGATCGTTTGCATGTCTTTACATGAAGCAGCCTTGACAAGATTTTAGATGAGCGCTGACAAATTGTATGACACATGTTGTTTGATTGATAACAAGCGATAGGATGGGAGAGTGGATAGTGCTCTCGACTCTCATGCGTAGATCTTAGGATCGAACCCGGGAAATGCATGCGCTTCGTCATCATTATAAAATTCTTTTTGTTGTTGTTTTAACATCTGTTTGACAACTACATGAGCTTTTAGGCTCACAATTGTCGATAAATATAGGCTATTCGGGTCTATTTAATTAAAAAAATGGAATAGAGATATACCAAATAAATAATAAGAGATTCATAAAATATATCAAGCCATAATATGCCACATTGTTTACATATAAAGATCTTTATTCAAATATATAAATTGTTCTGTGTTGATAAACTCAACCAGCTTTTTTTACATAAAATTTCTCCAGCCTTTGAAAACATTCTCACACAAGGGACACTTTTGCTGGCATGCATTTTTTTGTAAGTGTTACATACCTATGAGGAAAAATTACTTATTTTCAGTAATTTATAGTATTTGATCTTGCCAAAAACGCATCTATGAGGTATTGTCAGATTTGTTTCCTACCCTGTCAGTTTAAGATTCGACGCAGATTCGACAGGCACGCCACCTTTCGAAATACTTGTGAAATGCACCGCTTGGTGTTTCGAATCACTTCATCACGTGACATGGGTGTTTCGAATCACATTTCGGAGCAGTGTTTCGAAACATTTACGCTTCGGGATCTCGACACAGTGTCGAAACGTCAGTTTCGCGGGAGCCATCCCTAATTTCATGTGAACTCTGCACTTGCGTCCTTACTCCCGTTCCCCATTCATGACAATTTGTATCTTCAGGATGAAGAGATTCAGTTCCTCTCAGAACAGAGCAGATGTTCATACACAAGAGTTTGATGTTTCTCCAAATAAATCAACAAACACTAAAAATATTCAACTAAACACTCATTTATAATGATGTTTTATTGTCTTTTCTCACAGTACGTTTTAATATTCATGACATTCATAAGATCAAATGTAAGTGGTTGCTGGTTTGTCTTTCTGGTCTTGTGTCAGTTTATCTGCAGGTGTCTTCAAGCTTCATTGAGTGAAGATTATTTATAAAATCTGACTGAACAAACACACGAGCCAATGATCAATATACTCATTGTTCAAATTCAAAAGAAATCACAAGACAAAGAAGCAATATTTAATATTTCTTTATTAAATCAGACAGAATGAATAAAGCAGAGACACAGACTGTTGATGTGAGACATGAATGAGAAGAAGAGATGAGAAGAAGAGAGGATCTACTCAGAACACAGATCTTTCTTCACTTCTCCAGTGACTGTCTGACCTTCCCGACTGATCTCACAGATCACTGAGTCTCTGTTGATCCATTCTTGTTCAGTGAGAGTCAGACTGCTGCTCCAGCTGTACAGACCGCCGTCTTTCTGTAGGACTCCAGCTCTGTTCTCCTGAGATCCTGACATCTTCCCATTCACTTTCCAGCTCAGACTCCAGTCTGAAGGGAAACCATTGCTGGCCACACACATCACTGTTGCTGTCTTCTTGCTGGAAATCTCTTCACTGGACGGCGGCAGGACGATCACTTTAGGATGACTTACACCTGACATACAGAGATACACAGAGCAAAGATTAAGAGATTAAGTGGCAAATTAAAGTGAAATTTAGATATCAAATATTGTATAAAGTTTTGCCTAAAATTATTGAGCTTTTGTGTTTTGGTTCACGCCTTCAGTTTCATGCATGGCTCTTCGTGCAACGTTCAGTTTTAAAGGAAGGCTATTTGTTAAGAAAATCACTCCCCAAACATTATAAAACTTATAAAAACAAACAATAAAGATTAAGAAAATACAACAATCTTTGATTTTTGCTCCACTGGAAGTTATGAAACATTTTGGCATAAATATTTGATACCTTTAGCTCAACTGTTAAAGAATGACGATAAGAACAACAATAACGTAATTCATTGCCGATGATCAAATCACTTCAGATAAATGCGTCTGCTTATGCTGGATTTTTAGGGCAGCCACCGTATTTTACAGATTATTTTCAATTCAATTGCGTTGCACTACAATAACACTACAGATCAATAGCACGAGTTTCTGTTTGTATTTGGTGTGCTATTTATAAGCAGAAGATAACTTATGTGGATATGATACACACTAACCCCCTAGTTATGTTTAGTGGTGTGCGTTAAGTGCGTATCTACACGAAAAGTGTGTTTTATATTCACACCACAAACTGCACGCAAAAATGTTTGGTAACACTTTATTTTACGACCCGCAAAGTACCGCGTAATTAAACCAAATTTACAGCGTACCTATTTGTAACAACAGGGTACCTCACCAGTACGTACTTGTAGGTCTAAGGAAATAATATTTTAAGTTTAGGGTAATAAGGGGGTAAGAATATGAAGAATTATAAATTATTTATACTCTAAGTATTTTATAACAACAGGGTACCTATTGTAATATTACGTGGTATGTATGACTTAGTCTATGGGGAAAATTATGTTTTATTTTATTTATTTTTTATTGTGAATTTTTCATATTGACTACTGAATGTTGTACAGTATACAGTCAATGTCTACGAGCCACATCGGCAAATAAATATAACAGCACATCACTTTTATTTTAGTAGCCTATACTTGCTTTTAATAACAAAAGTCCAGCTGATTCAATGTGGTTATTTTTTTTTATAAGGTAAGTACAATAAAAATAGCAACTTATTCCCTATTTACCAGGAAACTCCTACATTTGCGAACATATTTGAAGTGGTGCTTTGAAATGTATTTACTGTAAACACAAGTATTTTAGCCAAATATAATTTATGCAATGGCAAACCAGAATGAAACAACAGCAGCTCCCGCTAAAGCAAAAGACGACTACATGCGTAGGCTACTGCGCAGGTGTAGAGCGCGCGGCCGTCTGTAGGAGGTTTGATGGAACGCGATCCTGAGGTGAAATTTCTTTAAGAGGTTTTAAAAACGTTCTACACTGTGGAGTACGGCTGCGAGTGATGTTAGCAGGATCCGCATGCTGGATAAGGTGACTGGTTTTGTTAATGCATGACTCACGCAGGTTAGCTAGCACATAAGTTAGCCTAAAGTTATTAACGTAACTGGCTCAGAAAACTCTGTTTCTGTCAAGGCACAGTGAAGAAACATTTACTGAAGGCTTTCATTTATGTTTTTTATATGTGATGCAGAACAGCATTTGTGAGACGACATCAACTCATCATCCAAGTGGACAAGAACACGAACAGAGGAAGCCAAGCCGCAAAAACAATTAAAAATTGTCATGACTTTTTATTTTAAATAAAAGTTATGTGATAATAAACATTAAGTGTTGGCTTAATTATAGTGTTTTAAAGATGTTTTGAAATAAGTTGTTTTAAAATAAAAATAACAATATTCTGTATGTTTATGGTATTTACCCTATAACATTTATTAACAAGAGGTGAACAAAGCACCACTTTAGTTTACAGCCCGCAAATATAAGAGTTACCTCGTAACTCATGTATACATATACAGATCAAAGAGGTACAAGTTGCTATTATTTTTATTGTGTGTTATATTTTATTTGCCGACGTGGCTTGTAGACATCAACTGTAGGCTATACAAAACACTTCATCAGGTAAGTAGCAAATATGAAAAAAAAAAACATATTACACATAGACCATATGACCCATGGACGTAGGTCATACATACCACGTAATATTACAATAGGTACCCTGTAGTTATGAAATACTAAGAGAATAATTTTCCATATATTCTTACCCCCTTATTACCCCAAATTTAAAATATTGTTCCCTTATAACTACAAGTACGTACTGTAGAGGTACCCTGTTGTTACAAATAGGTACGCTGTAAATTCGGTTTAATTACGCGGTACTTTGCGGGTCGTAAAATAAAGTGTTACCAAATGTTTTTTTTTCCAAGCATGCAAAATACAGTATTTTGTGTAAAGTGATGATTTTCCATTTGTTGTGTTCAAATATGAAGGACATTTGTAAAGGCACAAAATTGGTCTAGAGTCCTGAAAAATCATCAAAGCAACATGTACAATCCAAGTCTTTGTGCCTCTTAATGATTTCTTGTTCTTTAGTGTGATATTTTCAATTTCTCAATTTAATTTGATACATGAGTTTATTTATCCATTAAGTATTATGTTAATCTTTAAATTAATACTTAATTCCTCTGAATGGTTTATCATCTGAACTGAAGTGAGATCTTCCTTTAACTTGTCTTTTATATAAAGCGACTTGCGACACGACAAACATGAAAGTAGCTCTGCTGTCACATACCCGATGAGCACAAAAAGAGGAAAATGTGAAAAATATACACAAATAAACAAAAGTATTTAGACTTTTACAACATTATTTTAATTATTGAGGTGTTAATAAAAAAACTTTTCTCTGCCTTTTTAATTCATTAAAGCAGCACAATATGGCACATAGTCTACAAATATTAAATACTCAAAGCACCCTGACTGAGAATTAAAACCAACTAATTAATAAATAGAAGGAATGTAAGATGAAATTACTTTAATTATTAAAAAGCAATTGCAAGTAAATATTAAGATAATTTTGTACTTACTGCCAACTTGCAGTCTCGTGCCGGTGCCGAACGTCCACCACAGTGATAGAAACAAAGCAAGCAGCTGTACAAAAACCTCTGAAACGCTTCACTAACTCTGACTCTATAACAAACACATTTAACACAACACAAATTAACGCTTTATTTAATTATTTTATTAGTTTTTCTATGTCGCTATAGAGAAATAACAGAGTTTCTAAAAGTAAATGTTTGTTGTAATTAAACCTTAGCTGAATTTTTAATAGTCAGTGATAAACTGTGAATGAAAGATTGAATCAAACATTAAGAGTTAAAGTTTTCAGTCAGGTTAACTGACTGCAAGACTTGTTAGTGTTTAATGTTCATTTATCTTTGAGATTTAGTCGAGTTTCTGTTTCTTCTTTGAGTTTTGTGGTAACAATCATTCAGAAAACTCCTGCTTGTTTATAGACAATAGGTGATGAAAATCATGATGTGTGTGAATTCACTCAATGAGCAATAACTGTGCTGATGTCAGTACTGAGATCAGTCTTTTCTTACTTGCCCATCATAATGTGGTATTTACAAATAAATATGTAAGGAAAAGAAGGAATTTTATGTGATTCAATCAGGAAGATTCAATTAAAGATGTAAGCCTTTAAAAGTACTTAAAATGTTTTAGTAACATAAGTAAACATCACATATTTTTACAGTGTAATTTAACTTTACTTAGTAAACTTAAGTACTTATTTGTTATTTTAAATCAGCTTTTCTAATTAAATTTTACTTAATTTTACAAGTGTGAAATTTCAGCCCTACCGAAATGTCGTTATATGGTCACGTATTTTTTTATTCTTTTTTCGTGATATCACGAATTTCTGCGTTTTTTCCATGATCGTATAACGAATTCCTGTTTTCTTGTGATTATCACGTATTGGTTACTCAACTGTTTTGTCCTATTTTTTTACCATTGTCGCTTTGTGAGACTGGGTAGGAAATTTGCAAAAAAAACTTGCAAAAGAAAAATTGAGTACATTTTACTTATTACTTTTTCAGTGTAAGTCCAATTGGTGTTTAACAAGAGACGCAAAACCTTACTAAAATGACCATACATACACTGTAATTATTTTTATTCAGTCATATATCTCATCTGTTTCATGTTCATGAAGATCTGAAAGATAAAAAATGAATGCAGGTCATAAAAGTGGACAGATAAAAAACTTCAAAACAATCAATATTCCAACACAAATGTGTCTTGTGAATGTAATAATCAGATTAATATAATGAACACTTCATTCAAATCTTACACATCTCTATAAGTCAGATATCTGCTGTATTGAGCAAGAAGATTTTCATAATGTGTTTGCATATCAGATGAGATGCTTCAGATCTCTGAGAGTTTATAGTGCTGTGAGTTTAACACTTCATAACTCAACACAACACACAAAACTAAACATCAACAATGACCTTCACCATCATCTTCATCTCGACACTTTTATTCTCCATACAAGGTAGATTTTTAAATACATTTACCTTATTTAGATAAAACATGACTGAAAATATTTGTATAAACTGTATGTTTACATTTGATTCTTATGATTTATCTTTCAGGGTGTAAATCACAGATCACAGTAACTCAAAGTCCTTCAGAGAAAACTGCAGCACGAGGAGAATCTGTTACTCTGAACTGTAAACTCAGTTCTCCTTCAGACTGTGGCACACCCTGTGTGTCCTGGTACTTACAGAAACCTGAAGAAGCTCCTAAACTACTGATATATTATGTAAACCGCCTTCAGTCTGGAACTCCATCAAGATTCAGTGGCAGTGGATCAAACACAGATTTTACTCTGAGCATCAGTGAAGTTCAGACTGAAGACGCAGGAGATTATTATTGTCAGAGTTTACACTATATCAACAGTAAATATGTGTTCACACAGTGATAAAGAGTCATACAAAAACCTCCTTCAGTCAAAAGTGACACGCCTGACAGATACTGCAGCTGCACGCACGCACACACACACAGATGATGTAATGTAAAGATGTAATGACTTTAATACTGTACAAACTGTATATTTTATCCCCTAACCAGGTTTAGGTCAGGTGGATTTTAAATGTATATGTGATGTATTGAGTCAGTTTCATAAGTCGTATTCATAAGCGATGATGTCACAGGAGTGACGATCTTTTAGGCCAGGGGTCTCAAACTCAAACTGGCTTGGGGCCATTTCTAAGACAGACATTTCATCGGGGGGCCGCAGAGCTATTTTAACGTTAAAAAAGTACAATATTTCTGTAAATGTCATGTTTAATTTCTATTATTTAATGTATAATAATACTTGAAAATGTATAAGCAGTGGTTTTATCTTTTTAATATACATTATTTGATAAAAGTAGCCTAAGTAAATCTTTTCTTAACCTTATCTAAACTAAGACCTATTATAACCTTGCACTAAACTAACAAATTTAATTCCTGGCTGTATACATTTATATTAAATTTAACTATTATAAAAAATACCACCAGTAAGTGTTTATGTTTTGATTAATTTTGGATTGTTTTCAGTCATAGTATTGACTTCATTATGTTCTTTGTTATTTCAGTTTTAATGCATTTTCTATTATATGTGGAAAAATATTAATAAGTGAAAGTGATCCCATAACTTTTGAATGGGTAGTCTATGTTATATAAGCTGGTTGGACAGAACAAAATAATAATACTGCTCTATGTGTAATTGAATATTAAGCTACAAAATAATATATTATACTTTATTTTATATAGCAGTATACATACTTTTATCTTTTGTTAGTAATTTATAATTTGTTACATTTCTCCTCATCTTTTCTCTTTTCTTAACCTGGGCACTTTGATGGCTCTTTTCTTATCTGTAGTTTAAAATGTGTTGCATTACATCTACCGCTCTACCTTCCTATGCGGTGTCTCCATTAGATGCTGTGACTAACCCCACCGCAGCTCGATCTTCTCCGAGTAACAGCTGAGCATCCACCCGGAAGTAACAAATCTTCTCTGGACAAACCATAGATATGTATATAATAGCTAGATGGCTCGTCCGCGCTGCTGGCCAATTGAGTGCAACGTCCGCATTTTGGCGGCCATCTTACGACAGGGCGCTCGCTCACTCGTAGCATTGAGTTTTAATGATGCAGGTACTTTTAAATGACCATAACTTGCTTAATTTTTTACCGATTTTCAAACGGTTTGGTTTGTTATAAACGTCAAAGATGTACCTATGACACTGCATACCTATACTAAAAATAAAAAATAAATTCATGAAACATGTTAAAGCATCCAGAATTATAGCCACGTTAATAACGTTTGTAAAAACCCAAACCGTTTGAAAATCGGTAGAAAATTGAGCAAGTTATGGTCATTTAAAAGTACCTGCACCATTAAACTCAATGCTACGAGTGAGCGAGCGCCCTGTCGTAAGATGGCCGCCAGGTGATGCCGTTAGGGACTCCGCCTTGAGCCATCTAGCCTTTATATACATATCTATGGGACAAACACTACAAAGTCCCGACCAGATTAACTGATCGCATGGTGACAATGGTATGATTGACGCGAGGTTCAGTTGAGGAATTAAAATTCGATCACGCATTTCGTTAACCTCGACATCACGGAGCGCGTGGTTCACGGCTGCGCAGCAACGGGTGACGCGACCCACGCCACGGAGCGCAACTTCCGCTCCCGAGCACTTTGAAAAGTAATGCTTTGACTCGTTTCTTTTTTTACAGTCTATGGTTTTAACGCGTTGTTAGACACGACATTTGAACGAACACTTGAACGTTTAAATCAAAAATCAAACGAATATAAAAGAAAGTGAATAAAAATCTTTCTGCGGGCCAGATTATGTTATATTTTTGGAAGGTGACGCGGGCCGCAGAGAGGGGGAGGGCGGGCCGCAAATGGCCCGCGGGCCGGGAGTTTGAGACCACTGCTTTAGGCGGAACCAAAAATCGGGCAAGTTTGGTTCCGCCCGGATGTTTCCGCCCGGGCCGGTAAGAGCAAACACCGGACATCCGGTAGCGCCGCGAACGCTGTAATCAGCCGAATTACATACAGCTGGGAGTTATTAAGAGGAGCGCCGGGTGATTGGACGAGGACAACACTCAGGAGAGTATTTTAGAGCAGTTTGAACCACAGTCTGTGTGCTTATTATCCCTGTTGTTGGTGTGTATCGAGCGCGGAGTTGGGCTCACCGGGTACGCTATTCTGGGTTGCTGTATTGCTCTCTCTCTCGTTTGGATTCTAGACTTACATTGAGGAAGTTACCGAAGACCTTATAGGTAGAAGGATTAAACGAATACTGACCTTGGATGAAAGAAACGAAGGGAAGACGCACCATTGTGAGTATACGTCTGTGGAAAAGTGTTGTTGGTGGCTGGAAAACGCCCTGTCTGTGCATCTGGAATTACTACAGCGTGAAGGCAACCTAGGGCGAAGAAAGTACAGCAGTTGTGAGTAATCGAACCTTCTTGGGAAAGTGTTGTACATGTATCTGACCGTATGTCTCTCTGAGTGTTCCGAAAGAGAGTGGACGGCCCTGCCCCTGAGCCAGCGCGGTGGGTGAGCCGAAGGGTATTTGTGTGGAAACAACTCCAGTGACGAAAACAAACACTAGGCCGTGTTACCATCTCCATATTCTCGTCCAGAGCAAAGTAAAGGAAGACGGGCGTCTATTGTGTGCACTGAGTGGTGGGTGAGTTTTGTATGTAGAAATTTTCACTTGAAGTGGTGCTGTGTAATGCTGTGTATTGCAGTGGGATTGCTGTTGTCTTGTCTGACGTACCCCCGCCTCCAGTCACTCGCTCCTGAGACGACGAAGAGGAAAGAACGGTCCTAGAGTAAGACCTGTACATGATTATGCTGTGAGTGTGTTTCAGGCTTAAAACCACGGAGTGGCATCTCGAAGTATTTTCCCAGCCAAACGCTCGGCGGACTTGAGTTTAGGAGTGGCGGTGAAGAACTGTGCTATTGACGGTGTGTGAGTATTATCTATAATATTGCTACCTTACCTGTGTCTTTTTGATCATCACAGAGCTTGAGGCGAAGGAGATCCGCCGCCCCGAGGTCTCGACGAAAGGGCGCCCCGGTCCAGTTTTCGATCGACCAACGGGTCTCGAGGAAAGGGCAGCGCTCGACCCGGTGTGCCGGCGTGACGTTCTCGCCCCTCTGTAGACCAACGAGCTCGCCGAGAGGGTTTTGGCCCCCGGCGCCATCTAGGAAACCACTGTCCAGTTGACGCATCGCGTAGCCAGCCATCGTAAGTCCGCCCCCCTGTTAAATGAAATATAACCTGTTAAAACTGCCAAATCAACAGGGAAGAGGAGTGTGTCGTGAAGGCTGTGCAGAGAGCCATACCTACCTCGAAACGGTGGTCAGCAGACATCTGTGGAGAGAGGGAGAGACAGCGTGAACGCCGAGATAACGAACTGTGAAGAGAGCCATACCTACCCAAAGCTGTAGTCAGCGACGAGGTGAGAGAAACCATTGGAAACCGATTCACTGTGCCTTTGTGTCCCAGCAGTCATCTGCGGAGAGAGAGAGAGAGACAGCGTGAACGCCGAGATAACGAACTGTGAAGAGAGCCATACCTACCCAAAGCTGTAGTCAGCGACGAGGTGAGAGAAACCATTGGAAATCGATTCACTGTGCCTTTGTGTCCCAGCAGTCATCTGTGGAGAGAGAGAGAAAGCCAGCGTGACCGCTGAGGTATCAAGCCATTCAGGAAAGTCCAACGTACCAGAAGCTGTAGTCAGCGACGAGGTGAGAGAAACCATTGGAAACCGATTCACTGTGCCTTTGTGTCCCAGCAGTCGTCTGTGGAGGAGTAGAGAGAACCAGTGTTAGTGTTGAAGGAACGAGCAAGGAAGGAAGCCCATACTTACCCAAAAGCCGTAGTCGGTGAAGAGGTGAGAGAACCCTTTGAGGTCGATCCATCGTGTCCTTGTGCCCCGGCTGTAGTCTGTGGAGAAAGAGAGAACAGGGAAGGAGAGTGAGTCGACCAGCGAGGAGCTGTGCGAGATAGGCGGTGAACCGCCTCGAGTGAGCTACAGGTACACGGATAAGAACAAGTCTATACCAACACTGATTTTGATTTATTCTGCCTCCAGGAAGGAAGAGGAGCGCGCCACGGGCAGAGGGAACCAGAGGCGGGAGCCCGTTCCCCGACGCAACCCCCACCCCCCTGTCACTCACTTGCTCGTGGCCCCCCTGGAGGGCAGAGCCGGACATTAGTTTTAATTTCCCTTTTCCCCAATCCCCAGTACTTTTTAAATATTTAAATAAATAAAGAATATTTTTATACTTACCTGTTCCTCGTTGTTGTTTGGTCATTGGGTTGGTTTTGGGGACCTCCTCGAGGTGGAAATTAAAAAGGGGCGTGGCCTAACCATTAGCAGCCAGCCCCGGGCTTGTGACAATATGATTTATCTTATCTAAGTGGTTTTAAACAGACTTTAGTATTAAAAGAGAGGATAGGGTTTCTATTCGTGTGCAAAACCAGTCCTGCTTTGGTGAATTCATAGAAAGTTCCCT
This sequence comes from Misgurnus anguillicaudatus, assembly GCF_027580225.2. Taxonomy (NCBI): domain Eukaryota; kingdom Metazoa; phylum Chordata; class Actinopteri; order Cypriniformes; family Cobitidae; genus Misgurnus; species Misgurnus anguillicaudatus. The sequence goes on along the minus strand of NC_073361.2, from coordinate 31,807,303 downwards.
TGAAATCTTTAATAAACTCATGAATATCTAAAGTCTCCATTAGAAGAAGTGAAACAGTAAATGTGAGATGTGAAAATCAGATTTGCATTGATAGTGTTGAGTGATTCTGATCCTCTCAGCTCTGTCTCCTGTTAACATCTTTAAACCACATCAACTTTTGTTTACTTTCATCTCTAACTGTGCTCTCTATTTTTAAAACTTCAGCAAATGACTTATAATGAAAATCACTTGAACACAAATGTAACATCTTCAAAATCTTTATTGAATGTAACAGCAAACACAAGAGATGTTGTGAGAGTTATAAAAGTGTAAATGATCAGATGTGTATGAGTAGACTGACATGAGTCTGACACAGATCATCAGATATATGAGAGATCTTCAGCTGGACAAACATCAATACTCAGATCTCCTAACAGCGACTCTTACGTATGGAGACCTTGTGAAGAGTTTCATCATGTGTCACTCTGCAGACGAACACCTCCGCCTCTTCCCAGAGTGCTTTACTGAGAGTCAGGACACTTTTACGGCTGTATCGGCCATCCTTCTCGCTCTCGGCACTGGTCTGAATCCCGTCAGTGACCTCTGACCCATCCAGTGTCCAGCTCACCAGCGCCCCCTGTGGAGAGTAAGAGTTGAGCAAACACTTTGCATTATCATCACATGCTTCAGTGCTCTGAGTCTTTATAACTGTCTGACACAAACATTTTATAACACAACATCATTACAAAACATACAAACACAAATGAATTTCTTCATCGTCTTCATTTGGATTCTGGGAGTTTTTATTCCAGGTAACAGAAGTGAAAGCTTGTTGTTAAGTTGAATGTTTTTGACTCTTTTATATTTCATTAAACATCATTTTCTTCTCAACAGAATCCAGAGGAGTTACTGTAACTCAGAGTAAAGCTCAATCTGTTTCTGTTGGACAAACCGTCAATATAAAGTGTACAACTGATAGTGAAATAAATGCTGGAGGTTTATATTGGTTTCAGCAGAAACCTGGAGAAGCTCTTAAACTCATCATTTATTATGTAAATAATCGTAATGGTGACACTTCAGATCGATTCAGTGCAGAAGGAGAACTGCGTGGTACAGATTTTACTCTGAGCATCAGTAGAGTTCAGATTCAAGATACAGGAGTGTATTACTGTCAAAGTGAACACGGTCCCAGTGGTAGCACAAGAGTGTTCACACAGTGATTAAGAGTCGTACAAAAACCTCCTTCAGTCAGACTGAACAGATACACCTGACAGATACTGCAGCTGCACACACACACACACACACACACACACACACACACTTGGTCTGTGTTTTTGTTTAAAACACCAGAGTGTCTCAACACTAAATAAGTTTAGTTGGCTGAAACTATAATCACTTATTGAGTTTTTCATTTCCAGCTGAATATTGTGTTTTGAAGTGAAGACTATCAGTGAGTTCAGACAGAAATCTATGAGTGTCAGAGACGAGCGAGTGATCTCTCTGTTCAGTCTGATAAAATCACACACGAGTCTTCTGTAGTCTGATAACTAAAACTGAGAAACTCATGAGGAGCTTCTTCATTCAGACCATCAGACTCCTCAACATTTACATTTATAAAGTATTCATCTTATACACAGACTAGAGAGAGTTTGTCAGATTTCACTGCTATAGTTGTGTATTTATATATCTGTGGATGTGAGAAATAAATCTTGAATGTTGTTGTATTTGATATACCGCCTGTATTCCCTAAATACCTTGCATTTACCTTATTTGACAATAAAATATCCCCCAACACATGAATGAATGTACTCTTTAATACATCAACATCACAGTGTTTAATAATAGGTCTCTCTTACCGTTAGGTTGAGTGCGTAGATAGGTATTCAGTAACCTTGGGCGGTGCCAGTGCCAGCTTCAGCTGGATTCAGCCTCGGAGCTCAGGTTTAGAGTCTTGTTCAGTTATGAATTGTCATCTTAAAATGAATAACTTCACTCAGAGACTCATTTAAAGAATATTTGACGAATCGCCATTTATAGCTGGCTTCGGTTTAATGAACAATTTTTCATAACATACAATCATGAATCAAAAATAATAATAAAGCGATAAGTCTTCACCACGAGGTTCGGCCCCGAACATTCTTCAACATCAGTATTTATTGACTTCGGTCCAGGCGTAGTCACAGAGAGGTTTCCTACCCCTCCCCACACTCGGATGTCTGTCCTTTTCACCTTTCAGTTCTCTACTTAGCCGAAACCCGTATTCACACTTGCGTGTGTATCTGCGAAAATCATAGCTGAACTTTATTTCACCCTTATGCGGGTTAGTCATTTTTTCCACCCATCATGACACCTTAACTAAAGATAAGCAGAAAAATAAGCATGTTTGATATAAACGATTTTCACACCCTCGTTGCCAGAAGCTTTTTTCCTATGCACAGCGTTTCTGTTAAAACCCGCAAACACACCTACATTAACACCTTTATATTTTTGTATGCAAAGCGTATCTACTGAAAACCATAAGTTTTATCTTATACAATTCTTAAACTCAGCCGGCGCTCCATCTTTAAATTAATAAAGATGCAACCTCGTCTGTTACAATGTTCATCTCTGTTCCAATATAAAAGTTAGTTACTAGCTTGGTCAATTCTCGTAACATCCTTATCAAAACCCTGTTTTGTTGTTCTTGTTTCTTAATTACTTGGATCATCAGGCTTGTAGTTTTGATGAACTCTTCTTTGTTTATTAAAGCGTTTTCGTCCCCTCTTGTCTTTCTTCTGCTCTTTTTTGGTCCGTCTGTCTTTTTCTTTTTGCAGACCTTGATTGATCAGATCAGTGACATTAATTTTAGTCTGCTATTGCATTTCATTTTGTATACCACCTGATACAACACCCTCTCTTGCAATCATACTATCGATCTCAGCAGTTAGTTTTCTGGTGTAATGCCCCTTTGCTGGGATTCTATCTAGTTTACATCTTACCAGCAATGTTCCTATCATCACACTCTCATATTCCCTTTCAATATACACATCAAATACGTTTTTTCTGTTTCTCTTCAGTGTGACTTCACGGTACTTCTCCCTAGCCATTCTGCTAAGAGGTTCCCTATTTTTAGGATATTTATGAGCCTGGCTGAACCCAACTCCGTCCTTCTCTACGAATGCGTCTAGAATCCTCACAGAGAGCCACATTCTTTCAATTTTCTCTGGTTGGGTTTTAAGCCGGTAGAGAAACTGTCCGAATGTCCATCCGACTGGGTTGTCGGTGCCCTCCTGAATCAACGTAGGCATCTGTAGGATACACGCGAATCATCAGCACATGCCAGTACCATAAAAACCCTTTTTAGTCACTCTTACTTTAATCATGGTCCTCATTTCCGAGCCTTTGGCCCGTATTTTGTTAATTTTACATTTTGTAAAAATCAAACGTATTTTCAGTGACTTATTTCATTATTTATCAATGATCTTGTTTTCCATACATATACATATCGACCAGTATGTACATTCATAAGTTTTGTATTTGCTCTGATTTTATCTTAACAGCAAAACATAATAAACGAAAATAACATCTGCTAAACACATTTACTTATGTCAACGACATCCGCACATGTTACATTGTTTAATCTTTCTTCTTATTCGGTCCCATCGATTCATAAGAATTAAAATTCCCAAAATTATGACATTATCATCATTAAGTACAAAGCCCAACATAAAGATTCCCATAGTTAGACTTCCTATGATTACCCATAGGCCTGCATATTTCTTGTACTTTAATATCATCACCCCTGTAAGACTTATGGTCTCAACAATCATCATTGATACCTCACACCATTTTATTATATCATCCCAGTGTGATAGTTTTCTTGTCATGTCTATACCAAATTTACAAACACTTGTCATAATTAAAACGGCTATTCCTTTATTGCCCAATATTTCACTCCATCCATCAGATGTAATCATCACGTCACATACTAAAATGGTTTTACTTAATTTTCCCATAATCAGTATCCTTATCACTTGTAACGACCCAATGAATATGTGCCACCAGAGATGTTTTGCATATGATAGTATTATCATCCATATAATAAAGACCCCAATTTCACTGACCTGCTCGGGATTGATTCCAATCCCAGAACTTCCAGCTCCGGCTGAGGTCTCGTTATCATAAGTCATATTGGTTTCCCCCTTGGATGACATTCTACCATTTATCATTTTGGATCTCTGTTGGTCTTTTATCTTGAACAATTGCTCTTTTATCTTGCAATTCTTTTGTCCCCAAAGGTTTTTCTCTCCTCATAAGCAGCTTTTGGTTTGGTGAAGGGTTTTCTCTGTGTCTTTCAGGTTGGAATCGGTCTCTGTTGTCTTTATATGTATATATACCTATTTTTTTTTTTTTTTTTCTTAGACCCTCTCTATCCTTTCCGACTCCTCCTGTCTACACCCCCTTCAACTTGTTTCATCAATGTACGCATCTCCTCGTAGTGCGGGTCCTTCCTACTTCTATGTGGCCCATGCCCCCTTTCCTGTACATCGACTATCCTTTCTATTAGGCCCAACTCATCTGTCTTTTTGGCTTTCTTTGAGCATATGCGTCCCCCAGCTTCTTTTGCTAGAAGTTTCGCCACTATGACTATAAGGCCTAATCCTATCATTATTAGGACTATGTACAGGGCATACCATCCTGCAGTAATTAATGCACTAACAAACCCATGCCATATATCTTTAGTAAGGAAATTACCTACTGCTGTAGCAGCTGTCTTTACTCCTTTGATACCAGCTTCCACAAATTTCACCGGCTCTTCATACCATTTTGGACCTCCATCATTCTCTCCTCTTACTTCTCCACTAGTACCACAGCTTACATTTCTCATCCAACCCAGCCCTAAATAGTATGTTCCGTCCTTTCCATTGCACCATGCTTCTTTCCAGCTCTTTCTCTCTATCGTGTCACTTAAGTCATCAATAGCTAATGCGTCTAGGTTTGGCATAACTCCCGCTTCTCCTCCGTATGTGAAATTATATCTTATTTTGCTATTATCGCTGATTCGTGCAGGCCCGTGGAATAATTTCCATTTCAAATTTTTGTCTATTATCCTTACCACCCCTCCTAGGCCGTAAGTCATCTCGTACCGATTCGGTGTCTTACCTTCTCGGAATGTCCACGGTAGTGGGACCATGCCTTTGCTCCAGTAACACAACACTGCGGCCATTTGGTTAATCGTTACAGAGTCACGTCCCTCCGAACAACTCTTAATTAGTTCTCCGCACTCTTTTCCTGCTAACCCATACAGGACATCTTCGTGAAAGACCAGGTGTCGTCTATATACCCCGTCTTTACCTTTTTGTCTTTTTAGACTAACTCTCTTAATACACAGCTTTCTTTTTACGCTTACAGTCTCTACTGTTCGGTTTCCCGTCATTGGATCTGTACCGTTTACAATATCCCTACAATCCATTTTCTCGTCATCTTTGTCACATAGATTATTATACGAAAAATCGTTGTAATCGTTTTTCACATACCAGTATTTCTTTCCGTGTCTTTTGTTTAACACAGCTCTTACACACCTATCCATCTCTTTTACTTCTCTCTCATAATAATTCCGGAATTCAGATTCCGTTGACGGCGTTTCTGTAAGGCCCATTTTAATCAGGTATACGTCTTCATCTTTTTTATTTTCCTCTATCTCCCAGAATCCCACTTTATGATTATATTTAACTCTAGGCAGTTTCATTTTCTCCCGCCAAATCCAAGGTACTGTTTTATTTAAGTCTATACTTAACGAACTAGGGAAATATCGCTCGTACTCTTTATATTCCCATCCGTTGAACCCCAAATAGCGATCCCTCACGGTGGTTAACAATACAAATTCCCCTTCTGGATTTAAAATCTTGCTTGACTTAATCCATTCTTCTACGCTCTTACGGATTTCTCCCGCGTATTTTTGTCGTTCTATGTTTTCTTCCCGTTTACGTTTCTCCGAACTCTTTCTGCCTTCGCAGCCCTCTACTTCCCACGGGTTGAACTTTTTACTAGACCTAAACACCCAGCACCCTTCCAATTCTTCATTCACCCCCGTTCGGTAAGTGTTTCCAATGAAGTAATTTTTAGTTTTATTCCCTTCGGACTCTTGTATATAACTATTACTTTCGTACACTTCTACTTTCTCGCTGTACCAACTTCTGATTGAGACAGTTATTTTTTCTTTAATTTTTGGCTCTCTAACCATGTAATACATTACTCCACTGCTTTCGTTATTTTGCGTGTCATTAATCTCTATCCATTTCCAAAAATTTTCCGTGTTCGTTTCTACCTTTACCTTGTTTTCGTTATTTTTCGTAGCCCACACGGTCACGTCGTATCCCGACACGTTTTCCTTCTCAACCTGTATTTTAGCCAATACGATTTCTCCGCACATAATTTCCCATTGTAACTCATAATTTAATCTCACAGTTGTTAATGACAATGTTATCATTCCAAATAAAAACCATAAGCATATACTTATCCATCTGCTCCATTGTCTCAGTTTTTTCCGTTTTCGGACATTTTCTTCAGCCGTTCCTACTCCCTCCATGTGGCCTCTTATGTCCGGTGATTTCCCCATTCCTGTAATTACATGTTAGTCTTAGGCTCTGTTACGAGCCTTGTCTTCTTTCTCAAAAATCCACATTTTTCCATTTTTAAATCCAAGGATTTCCTGTGAAGTTCCGCCTCAATGCCTCCCAACCAACTGAAGTCAGGATGTGCGCATTTCAATATATTCAATTTAATGTGCATGACTACTTCAACTTGTGTCTTTGGTTCCTCCGTTATCTGTTCATCATGATAAGGAACACCTGTTATATATTTCTTGTCTTCCTCAGACCACACTTTGTGCTCGCCTGTCGGGTTAACTTTTGACACCAGCAGCTCAACAAACTTCTCCTTTCTCTCTGACTTCCTCTTTTCTTTTGTCACGTTTGACCTCTGCTGATTGCCTCTGAAGTCTTTTGTATATTCTGGAGTGTCTATCCACCCCCCTTCTTGGGCTAATTCTATCGCCAGTGAGCACCAACTCCTGACTTCCCATTTATCTCCCCTTTTAACATAAATCCATGCTAGCGCTCCCTTATAGCCTAGTTTGGGGTTTACTTCGGGAAAGCATTTTTTTAACGGCTCATGCCATAATGTGAGATGCCATTTCATGGTCTCATAGTCTGCTAACGAGAGGTCGCTCTCTCGATCTTTATTCCTTATTTCCTCTATTAACTTCTCCCTCTCTTGGTTAGCTTTGTTCCTAGCTTCTCTTCCATCACTAAAGAAGATAGGAACTCTTGCGTCTAGGAATGCACTCTTTTCGCATTCCCTCATCCCTAGGTAGGGATGTCTGGAGAACCGGAGTATTATTCCCTCTTGGAACAGGCCTATGGGCTTCATGACCCTCATACTCTCCCATATCGCTCGGGATGATTTCAGTTCTCGGCCTTTGCTCCCACACACTGCGCACTGCCACATTAGTTCGCCGTCCCATTTACAGCTACATTTTTCACCGATATTTCCAGATACCTCATACGAGTCTACCCGTACTTTCGCGTGATTTGACCTACAACTCCCGCATATCAATACTCCACCTATTTCAATATGACTTTGTTCCGTTACTAGCCATTCAGCTCCCATCTCCTTTCTTTCGAACGGACTGATGTTTGGCATAGCTCGGACCTCATTGCATATTATGCACTGGTACGGTCGCACAATGACCTCTACCGGTGTGGTCGGGATTGCTTTTAGGCCCATGACCCTTTCTAATTCCGGGCCTAACCAAAGCATTGCTCTCGATCCGTGCTTACCGTGTTCCACCCTGATCAAACCCCTTCTATTACACGTTTCGATGATCTCCTGCATCGTTTCACACTTTAATCAGATCTTTATTACTGTATATGCCGTTGTTTTCCAACTCTACAGTATTGGAACCTGTTATTGTTTTTACCGTGTCGATGGTCCCTAGACCTTCACAAAATCTTCCTACCTTCCTTCTTCTAGTAATTATCACTTCGTCACCAGGCTGGAATTTCCAGTTCTCTTTAACCTCTTTCTCTCTGGGTCCCACTTTATTGCACCTGTTAAGATCCAAGAGACATTTATCAATAATCGTGTCCCATTCTCCCAGATTCCGGTTTTTATTAAAATAATTTTTAACTTCTTGTATCCACCTTTCGGCTATTCCGTTCGTTTCGGGCCTATATGCGATACTTTTTGTTAGTATTATTTTATTCTCCCTGCAAAAGTCTTCTACTAACTTTCCGCTCACATTGTGAGCCCCGTCCGCTCTGAGACTTTGCATCTTTCCCTGCCACTTTATCCATTCTTTTAGACATTCTACCACATTTGATTCCAATGCCGTTCGCATTGGCCAAATCATTTTCTTTTTAGTGTAGTTATCGACGGCTAATAGAAAATAACAATTTCCTAGTCTCGTCTTGGGCCTCAGTGGCCCTGCAAAGTCAATGCTTACTTCCTGCCCCTCATATTCTTGTGGCAGTTTGCTCTCTGCAGCAGCTTTTGCGGTCATGAATTTCCTGCATATTTCGCAGCTTATTTTTACCTCCCTGTAGCGCGTTCTCCAGTTTGGTATTTTCAAACATCTCAGTCTCAGCTCCATCTGAATCATATTGTAGCTAGGATGGTTTAACTCATCATGCATTCTTTTGAACAATTCAAAGACCTCTTTTTGTTTTACCTGACCTATCAACTTGTCCACCTCTCTGTTCCCTGTTGCAGCTTCAGTGTTTTGTTTCGTATGACTGACTTGGTGGTAACAGTGAGTTTTCACTTTTGTCAAAAGTTCAGCAATCTTTTTCCACTGCTCTTGGTGGGCCATCGGTTTACCACGAGCTGTGTGATACCCGTTAACTCTCCATGTTTCTAGTTCTTTGTTTATTCCTTCTGCCACATACTCAGAGTCACATGTCAAAACTATCTCTTCATGGCCTAGCTCCACAGCTTTTTCTAAAGCCTTTTCGGCTGCCACTACTTCTGCCAACTGAGATGTCCCGGATATTTCACCACTCTGCGACGTTAACAGTTTGCCATCCTTTTTGACTAAATATCCCCATTTTATCTTTCCCCCTCTCTCGCTACCGTCTGTGTAGTACTTTGGGAGGTTTTGATGGGTATCATGATACTTGGTCATTTTGTCCTTCCTGTTCTGTTTGATCATTCTCCAGTCTAACTGGTTGTCACCTAAGATCAAATTCCATTGATCCCATCTATGTGAATGAATCCTTGCTTGATTCATCACGAGATTTTTCTTTAGTCGTGCTAGCTCTCCTGCCATTGAGTGAATTATTATAGGTTGTTCTTTAGCCAATGCCTTTAACTGTAACAGTCTTTTAGAGATTGAGGCTAAAACTCTCTCTGGCCCATTCGGTTCATATTTACACATTGCTGGCTCTTGTGTGTGGGTGAGAAAGGCAAGGGGGCCCTTACCTTTGTGGTTAGAAACTGTGAGAGTGACTTCCTGCTCGTCTTCTAACACATGCACACACAAGGCCACCTGCTCTGCTCTCCTCTCTAATTCCCCACTGTCTAAAGCCATTCTTATCAATTTCAGTCGGGCTGTTTCCATCTGCTCTGTCCACTTCCACACATCCCCTTTTGTGCCTTGATATAATACCCTGGCTTCTCGCGAATATTTGGGTATTAGTTCTCGGACATAATTGAGAGTCCCTAACAGAGATTGCAGCTGTCTACGAGATTTAGGAGGGCCAGACTTTTCTAGTTCCTCCAACTTTCTTCTCGTGTTTGTAGTTAAGGCCTTTGTGTCTTTTCCTAGCTTAAAGCCTAAGAAATCCACCTCATGTTTTCCAATCTCCATTTTCTTTAAACTGGGTTTTAACCCTGCCTCTGTTAATCTGTTTAGTGTCTTTTCTAACAGTTTCATGTGTTCCTCTTCTGTTTCAGACGCGATCAAGATATCATCAACATATACTGTTACGGGGATCCCTTCCAGGATTTCCAGCATCATACTCTGGAAAACGTTACTGGAATTGGAATATCCCTGTGGAAGGCATTTATAAACATATTGTTTACCGTTATATGTAAACGCGGTTTTACTCTGGCTCTCTTCGGCCAACGGCACGCTCCAGTACCCATTAGCTAAATCAATTTTTGATAGCCAGTTTTTGTCTCTGCCAACCTCTCCACTCGCTTCTCCACAGTTAATCAAATACCTGGTGTCTGGTATTGTAACCTTGTTCAGAGCTTTGTAGTTTGTCACTAACCTCCACCCTCCGTCCGGCTTAGCTACGGCCTGGATTGGGGAGTTCGTGATAGCAGTTTCATTTTTCTTTAATTCTCTTATGACTCCTTGGTCATTCAGTTCTTTAATCGTCTCATGAATGTCTTTCTCTGCTTTAGCATTGATTTTATATTGCCTTTGGGGGCTTGGGACCCCTCCTTGTATTACATGTTCATATTTTGCCTGCACTTTTCCGCAATCGTTTTTGCTGCTTGCATATGAATTTTTGTACTTACGTAACAGTTTTTCCAGCCCCTCTTTGTCAGACAATTCAGATTCCGCCACGATTCTTTTTATTTCCTTCTCTTTGTCTACTATTCCGAGCTTTCCAATTCGTATTAAGTCTTCCGGACATAGTAAATTGTCGCTACCCATGATCACTTCGATCTCGCCTTTTTCCCAGACACTTTTTTCCCTGGCTTTACCTTCAAAATCCTCCACGGTTATCGAATCTACCAATCTACCATGTCTCTCTGTTTCCTTAATTACTGAAAAATCGGCTCCGGTGTCGATTCGGAACGTGGTTTCATCATATGTTTTATACAATTTTTTATCCATTTCTTCTACAGCTGATATAGCATTCTTAAGAGGGGCCGAAAAATCCTAATCTTGCTTGGCCTCGGCCTGTTTCTTTCTGGGTCTTTTGACTTTTATTTTAGGCACTTCACTATCCTCTTTTACCTGTGTCTTTACACTGCCAACTCGAGCATTTGGCCGGTTCTTCTCTCTGTCTGCTATGACTTTTGCCCTCTCTTCTTGAGAGAGTTTGTTCCATTTTTCAGGGCTAATGTAACTTCCCTTCTCTTTCTCAGCTCTGTCTCTCGGATGGGGCCTTTCTTTAACAGCACCCTTACCGTGCCCCTTAACAGGCTTCCTGCTTCGACTGCTGTCTTCTCCACGGCCTGCCTGCCATGTATGTCTGCCTTCCTGTTCGTACCTACTGTTAGGTTTTCTTTCTCTCTCTGACCTCCTGGGTGGATTTTTCCCTTGTTGAGGTCTGCCACTAGGCTTCCCTTTTTCTGTTTGAATTATGTGAGTCTTTCTATCATATCTGACCAACGCCTTCCCTAACTCTTCGGGCGTTGTTTCGGGACCGAGTAACAAAAACTCTTTCGCCCCTATTATCGTTTTTCCTTTTATTGCCTGAACGATCCGTTTAAGCGTCTTTTCCAGGTTTGTACCTTTCTCTGCTAGTTCACTGCAGGCTGTGACGGCACCTATTTCGTTCCATCTTTCTTCAAAATTCTTCTGTTCTATTTCATCAACATCTAAGGGTATTATTGAATCTAACCGTTCTGCCATTCTCTTTCCTCCTTCCATCCCATATTCGGTCAGGATGTGATTATCCACCGCCTCTGCAGATATCCCTACTCTCTCAGCATATCTCACTATTTCTCTGATTTTTCCTTTGACGGTGGTGTTTTTCAATTTAGTGCCCTGCAGCATTTTCATCTCATGATCTAATCTTATTAGTTTCTCCCACCCACCACTAGTTCCTGTCTGTGCTGTTCTTGCTCCGCTTTGCACCCTTTCTTGGCTCCGCGGTGTTCCTTCTGTTTGTGCCGGTGTACTTATGCATACTGCATTCAATCGCCGGCTAAACTCTTCGCTTTCTAGTGGTCGGTTTGTGTTTGGGGTCTCTTGGAACATTATTTCCGGAGTTCCCTCTGCAAATTGCAACCTTCTGGGTCGCTGTGTTGTTTTAGTGGGGTTTGGAGTCTTAGCTGGTGCTTCCACCACTAATCTTTCATAGTCAGAGTCTGTATCTTCTTCGTCATCTGACTCATCCTCTGAACCCTCACTGTCTGTTGCGGCATCGGAATAATATTCATCATAGGCTTCTTTGCCCACGGCTGCTTTTATTATTCTCGTTAACGCGGCCCTATTCGTTAAATCTTTCTGAGCTAATATTGCTTTCTTAGCTCTCTGAGTTAGTGTGGTGTCCTCCAAAATTTTTATTGCGTTCCCGCCATTCAGTAGACTCCACACTTGGCCGCATGTTATACCTGGCACATAATCTGTGTACCATTTGTCTTCTCTGTCAAGAGCCGTCTCTTTTTTCTTGCTCTTTGCGTGTGTGGGCCTATACCACCCGTTGTCTAGCCAAAAGGTCTCATGACCTGCCCCGTGTTTAAGTTTGGGAAAAGGATTCTCTACTACATCTTTTCTCCCCCGCGAGGTCTTTGTTCTATTTAATACCGGCCAACTTGGTCCTGGCTGATAGTCTGTGGCCTCTGCCCTGAGACTGTGGGTTTTTCGACCTTGTCTTATCGTCTGTTGGGAACCTCCCTCACATACCATTTCGTCTCTGTTAACCATATCTCTTATTTTGTATAGTAACTCAACATTTGGGTGACAGATTATCCACATTGTAGGCCATCCTGTTCTATTTGCCTTTCTGAGGAGTGCCTGGACTAGGTTTTTACCCATTTCAGCGTCACTGAAGCCGAAGATCCCGCCTGATATTATGGGCATTGCTATGGATTGGTATCTATAGTCTCTGGCTACATCACAGATTTTATCCACTAGCCTATCTAGCGTGCTAATCGCTCTTAACTCTTCTTCTATGTTTTCTCCGTGCCCTCTCCGGTGCCCTACCGCGTGGATCACGGGTTTTCCATTTGGGCCATACAGCTTTTGTACCAAAACATCTCCCTCTTTTAGTGGGTATTGTCTTAGTTTTATCAACCTGTTTGATTCTCTTTGGAACTCTTGCCCTGCCCTCTCTCGAAGGCTCGCAGCCACCCCGGCCCCGTGGTTTAGTTGTTCATTAGCAGCATTTACTAATGCATCTGTTTCCTCCTCGTCCTGTAAGAGGCTTTGCTTTAGTACAACTAAATTTGCCCCTTTACCAAAATACAATCTCACCGGCACTTCGCCCTCGAGTTCGTATTCGTCTACCGGGCTCTGTGGGTTATCGGGTATAGGTGCACTTGGATCGAGAGCACTTTCGCACCTCTCTGTTCGAGGGGTTAACGCAGGGGCTATTGACCCCCGTTCGGACCCTTCCTCAGGATCACTTTCACCTAAGGTTGCCCAACTTTTAGTTAGCACGTTTTTTATTTCGGATCCTTCGTTATTGAACACTCTTACTCTAGGAGCTCCTATTTGGCCCCCTTTGTCCGAGTATATAAAGGTCGGGGCCTCTGCCCCTTCCTTTACTATTAAACTCACCACGGGAGCGATCTTTCTGATCTCTCCCCATGGTATGTAGCCAAAACCACATTTGATTTGTGTGGGTGATTGCCATTCTAGTTTCCCTCCCGTGTCTACGGGAACTAGCTCAATGGTCACCATTTGGCTCATTTCTCTTTGAAACCGGTTTCAACACAAGTAACTCACTCCTCGCCTTGGGAGATTTTGAGTTTCTCTTTCTCTAACAGGTCTTTATAAGCCTGCGCGCGCGTGTTTAGAGATTCAGTTTCCTTAAACCGATTTTTGTGGCCGCAGTGTGTGGAGCTTTTCTCGCTCGTTATTGTTTTTGATTCTGACTTTTAAACCTTCATCGAGCCCCTTTACGTTAGGGCGCCATGTTGTATTTGATATACCGCCTGTATTCCCTAAATACCTTGCATTTACCTTATTTGACAATAAAATATCCCCCAACACATGAATGAATGTACTCTTTAATACATCAACATCACAGTGTTTAATAATAGGTCTCTCTTACCGTTAGGTTGAGTGCGTAGATAGGTATTCAGTAACCTTGGGCGGTGCCAGTGCCAGCTTCAGCTAGATTCAGCCTCGGAGCTCAGGTTTAGAGTCTTGTTCAATTATGAATTGTTATCTTAAAATGAATAACTTCACTCTGAGACTCATTTAAAGAATATTTTACGAATCGCCATTTATAGCTGGCTTCGGTTTAATGAACAATTTTTCATAACATACAATCATGAATCAAAAATAATAATAAAGCGATAAGTCTTCACCACGAGGTTCGGCCCCGAACATTCTTCAACATCAGTATTTATTGACTTCGGTCCAGGCGTAGTCACAGAGAGGTTTCCTACCCCTCCCCACACTCGGATGTCTGTCCTTTTCACCTTTCAGTTCTCTACTTAGCCGAAACCCGTATTCACACTTGCGTGTGTATCTGCGAAAATCATAGCTGAACTTTATTTCACCCTTATGCGGGTTAGTCATTTTTTCCACCCATCATGACACCTTAACTAAAGATAAGCAGAAAAATAAGCATGTTTGATATAAACGATTTTCACACCCTCGTTGCCAGAAGCTTTTTTCCTATGCACAGCGTTTCTGTTAAAACCCGCAAACACACCTACATTAACACCTTTATATTTTTGTATGCAAAGCGTATCTACTGAAAACCATAAGTTTTATCTTATACAATTCTTAAACTCAGCCGGCGCTCCATCTTTAAATTAATAAAGATGCAACCTCGTCTGTTACAATGTTCATCTCTGTTCCAATATAAAAGTTAGTTACTAGCTTGGTCAATTCTCGTAACATCCTTATCAAAACCCTGTTTTGTTGTTCTTGTTTCTTAATTACTTGGATCATCAGGCTTGTAGTTTTGATGAACTCTTCTTTGTTTATTAAAGCGTTTTCGTCCCCTCTTGTCTTTCTTCTGCTCTTTTTTGGTCCGTCTGTCTTTCTCTTTTTGCAGACCTTGATTGATCAGATCAGTGACATGAATTTTAGTCTGCTGTGGGCGATTAGTATATTGCATTTCATTTTGTATACCATCTGATACAACAATGTTGAAGTGCAGGTTAAAAACATTTCTTCATTTGATCTTCTCTAAATATTCAATATATTAATCTGACTTCTGAGATCAGACTCATTGTGAAGTGTTGAATCTGATCAAAGCTCATTTCTTCATCCATCAGTTAAACTCATCAGCGTCTCATTTCAGAGAATAAAGAGTCAAAGAGTGAAACTGAGAGTTCAACTCATATTTGTATCTTCAGGATGAAGAGATTCAGTTCCTCTCAGAACAGAGCAGATGTTCATACACAAGAGTTTGAAAGATAAATATAAACTACATCTGCAGATGTCTTCATGCTTCATTGAGTGAAGTTTATTTAGAAACAAACACACGAGCCAATGATCAATATACTCATTGTTCAAATTCAAAAGAAATCACAAGACAAAGAAGCAATATTTAATATTTCTTTATTAAAGCAGACAGAATGAATAAAGCAGAGACACAGAGTGTTGATATGAGACATGAATGAGAAGAAGAGATGAGAAGAAGAGATGATCTACTCAGAACACAGATCTTTCTTCACTTCTCCAGTGACTGTCTGACCTTCCCGACTGATCTCACAGATCACTGAGTCTCTGTTGATCCATTCTTGTTCAGTGAGAGTCAGACTGCTGCTCCAGCTGTACAGACCGCCGTCTTTCTGTAGGACTCCAGCTCTGTTCTCCTGAGATCCTGACATCTTCCCATTCACTTTCCAGCTCAGACTCCAGTCTGAAGGGAAACCATTGCTGGCCACACACATCACTGTTGCTGTCTTCTTGCTGGAAATCTCTTCACTGGACGGCGGCAGGACGATTACTTTAGGAGCAGACACACCTGACATACAGAGATACATTTTGGCATAAATATTTGATACCTTTATCTCAACTGTTAAAGAATGACGATAACAACAATGACATAATTCATTGCCGATGATCAAATCACTTCAGATAAATGCGTCTGCTTATGCTGGATTTTTAGGGCAGCCACCGTATTTTACAGATTATTTTCAATTCAATTGCGTCGCACTACAATAACACAAGAGATCAATAGCACGAGTTTCTGGATGTATTTTGTTCAATATTTATAAGCAGAAGATAACTTTTGTGGATATGATACACACTGTTAACCCCTTAGTTATGTTTAGTGGCGTTAAGTGCATTTCATATGTAGGCTACACAAAAAGTGTGTTTTATATTCACACCACAAACTGCATGCAAAAATTTATTTTTGCCAAGCATGCAAAATAAAAACATCCATTTTGTGTAAAGTGATGATTTTCCATTTGTTGTGTGTTGGAATATGAACGACATTTGTAAAGGCACAAAACTGGTCTAGAGGAAAAATCATCAAAGCAACATGTACAATCCAAGTCTTTGTGCCTCTTACTGACTTCTTGTTCTTCTGAGTGATATTTTCAATTTCTCGCTTTAATTTGAGACATCTAAGTTTAGTTATCAATTAAGTATTGTATTAATCTTTAAATTAAGACTTCCTCTAAATGGTTTATGAGCACAAATAGAAAAAAAGGCGAAAAATATACACAAATAAAAAAAGTATTTCGACTTTTATTGCATTATTTTAATTTTGAAATTTTTAATACATTACATATAGAGCAGCACAATATGGCACATAGTGTACAAAATAAATGCATATTAAATACTCAAAGCAGCCTGACTGAGAATTAAAAACCAATTAATTAATTATTAAAAAGCAATTG
The DNA here is from genome assembly GCF_027580225.2 of Misgurnus anguillicaudatus. Taxonomy (NCBI): domain Eukaryota; kingdom Metazoa; phylum Chordata; class Actinopteri; order Cypriniformes; family Cobitidae; genus Misgurnus; species Misgurnus anguillicaudatus. The sequence continues at coordinate 31,790,626 of NC_073361.2, read as the reverse complement.
GAAGTAAATATTAAGATAATTTTTGTACTTACTGCCGACATCCAGTCTCGTGCCGGTGCCGAATGTGTACCACAGTGATAGAAACAAACTGAGCAGCTGTACAAAAACCTCTGAACGCTTCACTAACTCTGCACACCCGTCGCTATGGGCGGGCCTTAGGGGGCCGGGCCCGCCCTCAAGGACGCTTGTGCCCCCCCAGTATTTAAAAAAATACTGTCATTTTAAATTATTAATGTTGCTAATTTTGTGTTGCATTAATGTTGTATTCTTTATAATTAAAACATAAAAAATATAAAAAACAATGGTGTGATTTTGTTTGATTGATGGGAATCTAGCTACACTGCAACAGCCTATCACGAGGCTACGTACGACACGTACGTGACGTAGCCTACGTCAGTGTAGCCGCTCAACAGTTACCGCACTTTTTTTAAACTGGATGAGTTTTCGCTTAGCTATACGGCTTTAAGATGGATATTATCCGCAAATGGTTAAAAGCCCAACAACAGTCTCCAAAAGACGCACAGCAGTCAGACAGAAAGAAACTCCGGTGGCCTTGCAACCAATTTGGCGAGCTGCTCCATTGGTTTTACTTTGTTATCTGACGACGACACCAACGTAACCGCTAAAATGTACATTTATAATTGACTGACATGTTTGTCTCAACGAAAATGAACCTTCCGACAACCACACAATGTCGCAAGCGCTCTTGGCAAACAGATGAGAGGTTTGAAAAGGACATTGAGGCACACAGGCGAGAGAGTTCGGGTCTTCTCGGGTCCGTTCAGAAAAAACACATTCATTTTTAAATTACCCGAGACCCGCTGCCGCTTTTGTTGTACCCGACCCGTGTCCGAGGCACATGTGAAACTTTTAGACCCGAACCCGATCGGGTCTCGGGCCGGGCCGGACCTCGGGTTTTCGGATCTAAGTGGACCCGTGAAGACCTCTACCGTGGAGCCCGACCCCGGGCCTAACAGACTACTACATTCAAAAGATATGGACACTTTATTAATGAGGAGCTTCTGCTCGGAGAAACGCCGCCTGCCGCTGTACTGACAGGAGGGAAAGGAGAGACGACAGCGCTGCCTCCACAGTACCGTAGGTTCAAAGTCTGCGTGTGTGTGATTGTGTGTGTGTGCGCGCGCACGTGTCTCATGGCAATGCATATCCCTCTGTTGACTGCTTTAAAATGCAATGTTTGAGAGATGTCTCTGGTGTTACATGTAATATGTTGTATAGATTTATGGATATTCATAAAATTGTTTCTATATGTAATGTGGTGTGTAGGCTATAGGCTATCTGGTCATATTGCTGATGGTTGTTTAACGTGATGATTACGTGCTGCGCGAATAGAGTATATATTATTATAAGTATACTGTAGGCTAATAATAAGTGTGCCCTCCCATGCATTTCATATGCCCCCCTTAAGACTGAGGTCTGGCGACGGGTCTGTAACTCTGACTCTATAACAAACACATTTAACACAATGCTTAACAATGCTTTTATTTAGTTATTGTATTTATTGTATTTATTGTAAATTAATTAATTTAGTTTTTTATTTGTATTTTTATGAACATAACAAAATTTCTGAAAGTAAATCTTTGTTGTAATCTAACCTCATCTGAATGTTTGATAGTCAGTGATTTACTGTAAATGAAAGATTGAATCAAACATTAAGGGCTCTATCTTACACCCGGTCCAATGCAGCGCAAAGCGCTATGCAAGTGTATTTTGCTTGTTTCTACCCGGCGCAATTATAATTTTCACGTTTAGCGCCACATTGTTTAAATAGCAAATGCATTTGAGCCCATGTTTGTGCCCATGGGCGTTCTAATCTAAAAACGAGGTGTGTTCAGGCGCATTGTTGGCGCGTTGCTATTTTGAGGCAACTAAAATAGACTACGCCATTGACCAACAAAAACCTGCTCTAAAGTCTAAAGTCAATGGTGCAATATGTTTTTTTATTATTTAAAGACCGCGTTAGAAATATGCACTATATAAACGGGACGAAAACGCAGACTCTCGTTGGTTTATTGCATGTACGCCCAAAATACTCCCATTACTAATTAAAAAAATAGGACCAACCCTTTTCGACCATGCGCTCGGCGCACAAAGCATTTTTCCCGTCGTTAAACTAGCAAAAGTGGATTCGGACACGCCCATTTAGACGTTGCGCTGTGTAAGTTAATTTTACTTAATTTCACAAGTGTGAAACTGCAGTGAGTGTCAAAAACTTGCAAAAGAAAAATTGAGTACATTTTACTTATTTTTTTCAGTGTAATTCCAATCAGTGTTTAACAAGACACAAAACCTTCCTAAAATGCCCATACATACACTGCAATTATTTTAATTAAATCAGATCTCATCTCTGTGTCCTGTTTATGAAGATCTGAAAGATAAAAAATAAATGCAGGTCATAAAAGTAGACAGATGAAAAAACTATAAACCAATGAATAATATCCCAACACAAATGTGTCTTGTGAATGTAATGATCAGATTAATATAATGAACACTTCATTCATATCTTACACATCTCTGTAAGTCAGATGTCTGCTGTATTGAGCAAGAAGATTTTCATAATAGTCTAGTAGCCAGCCCATAGAGCCCCATTGTGAACCCGGAAATGTTGAGTACACCAAAGTTTTATTGCATGAATGGGAAGTATAGGTCCCCAACATACAGAAACTGCCGGATGCTAATTTGCATATGTTGAGCAATTTGCATAATTAGCATAATTAGCAATATTAGCTTAATTGTCCATTTTGGTCACATATTTTGCACTGTATGGCCAATTTCTACAATATGTAAGTGGTTTTGGAGGTTTTGGAGGATTCTGATTTCATTTCTGCCACTTTCAGACTTCAAAATGGTAATTCTATAACAGATTTGGATTAATTTAGACACTTTTTTTATTAATTCCTAACAAAATTTTGGGTTATTTTTATGGTAAACACTATATTCTCACATTTCAGAATCACAAGAACTCATGCTCTTTGATGTGAATGTTGATAACCTCAATATGTTTACATTTCTTGAGGTCTGGTCATGTTTTTATGCAAATAAGCTGTTGCAGTGAGCTGTTGTATATACAATAAGTATGTTGTAAAGCAAAGGAGCATAGTCTATTTTTACAGTCAAAATTATCCTTGCCGATATTTTTATATTCTTATATCATATTTGTTTTCACATTAAGATAAAAGGTTATAATGAGTTATAATGACAGTTTTGTTTAGTACATTGTGAATTTCTATTCAGATCCGTTTTGTGAGTGAATCTGGTGTTCAAAAATTAGTTACCATTATTAAAAAAAAATTTATTCTTCTTTTTTTTAATTCAGACTTCTTGTGATTTGATCTGGAATGGATTAAAAACATTTGATATTCAGTGTTCTTGCTGCTTTCTCAAGTTGTCGTGTAGTATTAATTTAACCATTCGGATCTAGGTTTAAAGGACGGGTTGGGTGTTTTGCACTTAAAGCACTGTTTTCAGATTGTTTATGATGAAATAGAACGGTTTTGGCTGAAATTTCGACATATGCGGCTGCCCTGAGAATCTTTGGGTGTTTGTTTCACCTCACACCTCTACAATGGGTTTAATGGTGCACTGGAACAATCCTTTCTAAAATGCATTAAACTTTCGTTTACCACGACGTGAAACTCAGCGAGTGGTCAGGGGTGTTCACTTATATGCTCACACAAAAATCGCTGCAAAAGATGCTATTTCACTATTTCATCATAAACAATCTGAAGGCAGGGCTTTGGGAGTAAAATACCGAACTTGTCCTTTAAGTACTTTCAAAACAAAGAGAAACGTTTTGATCAAGTCGAAATGTCAGAAAAGAAGTTTCTGTTTGCACCATGCAGTGACAAAAATAGCGACTTTAAAATATCTTTACAATCAGAGGAACTCTGTAACCTTGGATGGAGCCCGTATGAAATTTACCGAAAGCGCAAAAGGCCCCCAGCAGTGAAAGCACTACCTCCTACAGAACGTAATATGCGCCTTCATGGAAGACGTGCCCACCTACAGGTGCTACTATGAAAATCAGCTGACCAGCCTGATCCACCGGTTGTGGATATCACCTTGTTTGGATGGGACAAGAAGATGGGTCTAAAGGAAGGAGAGGAACTGCTTATGCCCACACAGGATTCAAGTCCAGTTGCTCCTCCTGCTTTGTTAGATATTGTCAGCTGTGGTTTCAAAGCTGTGTTGAAACCTTGTACATCAGCAAAGAGCAGCTGTGTAGCTGCAGGTCTGGGCTGTACCAGTTATTGTTCCTGCAAAGGCAATGATGGTATATACTGCAACATACTTGCACAACACCAAGAACACAAAGAAAGAGATGAAGGGTCTGGAGAAGATGATGACAGAACAGAAGAGAATAGTGAAGATGATGAGGCTGCCTTTTTATTAATTGTGAGGCATAGCAGTTTGCCTGAAGGTGGTAGCCAGTGTGTGCTTTGTGTGGTGCGGAGGTAAGGCCCTCTTGGTTAGCCTCCCGTCTCCGTTTGGCGGAGTTTTAACTGGGTCCTCGTTTGATTTTGCGACTTGCGGACCAAGCTGGAAAGCACATCTGCCATTCCGGCATGGCCCTAGTGACTTGCGGGGCCTGTCTTGTATGGCATGTATATGTTGTATATTTACATGTTTGCCTTGGTGCAGAGGTGAAGCCCTCTTGGTTAGCCTTGCGTTGGCGAGCTGACCCGGGTTGCCCAGACTCAGTTTTAACTCTTGCGTCTGGCGAAGTTTTAGTTTACCCGATTACTATGTATCATACAGTTCCAGGATCCAAGTTATGTCAAATTCCCGCATTGCTTTTTCATCCAGAAATGCATAACATTCAGCCTAACAAAGATTCATTGTTTATCCAAAAAGCTATTTTGAATTTTCAAAAGTGTCAGGAGGGGATTCAGCCTCACTATACCCTGTAAACAATGAATCAACATTTATAAGTGCACTCATGATTCTGAAATGTTAGATTATTTTATTTACCATAAAATAACCTAAAATTATGATTGAAAGTAATAAAAAATTTAATAAATAAATCAAAATTTGTAATAGAATTAGCTCTTTGAAGTCTGAAAATGCCAGAAATGAAATCAGCATCATCTAAAACCTCTAAAACCACTCACATATTGTAGAAATTGGCAATTTAGTGCAAAATATGTGGTCAAAATGGGCGATTGAGCTAGTGTTGCTAATTATGCAAGTTGTGCAGGTTGCTCAGCATATGCGGATTGGCATCCGGTAGTTTCTGTGTGCTGGGGACCCGTGCTTCGCATTTCTGCGGTGAAGCTTTGGTGTGCTCAACATTTCCGGGTTCACCTAGTTGGCTACTAGACTATATGTGTTTGCATATCAGATGAGATGCTTCAGATCTCTGAGAGTTTATAATGCTGTGAGTTTAACTTTTACTTCATAACTCAACACAACACACAAAACTAAACATCAACAATGACCTTCACCATCATAATCTTCTGGACACTTTTATTCTCGTTACAAGGTAGATTTTTAAATACTTTTTACCTTATTTATAAAATGTGAATAAATATTAATTTTTTTTCTTTCAGGGTGTAAATCACAGATGACAATAACTCAAAGTCCTTTAGTGAAAACTGCAGCACGAGGAGACTCTGTTACTATGAACTGTTCTCAGTCACGTCCTTATATAAGCTGTTACCCATCACCCTGTGTGTCCTGGTACTTACAGAAACCTGGAGAAGCTCCTAAACTCTTGATATATATGACAAACAGCCGTCAGTCAGGAACTCCATCAAGATTCAGTGGCAGTGGAGTATATGGTGGTAGAGATTTTACTCTGAGCATCAGTGGAGTTCAGACTGAAGATGAAGGAGATTATTACTGTGTGAGTCATCACAGTAACACGGTGTTCACACAGTGATAAAGATTCGTACAAAAACCTCCTTCAGTCAGACTGCACAGATACACCTGACAGATACTGCAGCTGCACAGACACGCTTGCACGCGCACCCCAGCACACACACACAGGAAAGTAAAGACTGTAAGAAAAAATGAGGAGAACGTTGAAGGTCTCAATCAAAAAGTAGTTTATTCAATCGAAGCAGTAGCAAAGTACATGAAGCACTCAGGGTTCATCGAAGTTGGAGTGAACCCTGAATCTTAACACTTTATAGTTTCAAACCTTTTTTCCCACCCCTAATGCTAATGAAGTATCCCTTTAAATGTAAATTAAGACTAATACAAATGACCTCTATATCTCCCGCTGTGCCCAAATGGGTCATTGTATTTATATGATCAGACTATCTTAGTACCCAACTCTGTGCTCAACCAAGTGATCAGATAATGTTTAGATGTATTTTTTGTCTTTCTATCATGAACCATCTTTGACCTGTGTTGGTTCAAGAAGTCTCACATTTGCTCCCATACTACTAAGAAAATATTGCTTCAGGTTATATTATTGTATTGCTTAAACTGAGATTACCTTTTATGATTATCAAGCCTTTTAGAGGGATGAGCTTTATTCAACAGCTAAATTGGAGTAGAATCTTTGTCAAAGCTGACTATAAATTCTTACAAGACACAATTTTAACACACATCAGACTGTTTTGCTGATCTGAGTAATCTAAAGATCTGATCCCAGGTTTGCCTACATTATGTCAGAAACGCTGTCTGATTTTAAAATATAAAGTCATCAGTTCTTCCTAATATAGACAATTATAAACCAGTTATCATGCAGATGTTTATCTTGACATTTTCAAGGATTTTTACAGTAGCCTATTGGCAACACTGTTGCCAGTAGTCTACTGTAAACAAGATTTACAGTACTAAACTGTATTTCCATTTTACAGTATCTAAATGCTACTGTAAATGTGTAATACAGTGTGCTACTGTTAACATTATAATTCAAAGAGACACAATTTCAAATATCGAAGCCTTTATTTAAAACAATACAAATGCTTTAAGAAGTTGAAAATTAAAACATACACATTTAAAAAAAATTGCAGTAATACAGTTTAAACAACACAAATTATAAACATGCATACATATAACACTGATTACAGGTTTAGTTAATCCAAAAATTATTATTTAAACCCAATGATTTTATTTGACCTTAAACCCAAAATGCTGATGTTTTAAGTTTTCTAGTTACAATAGGAGTAGGCTGTCAGTCTTCTAAAGGATACAAATGCTTTATAAAATGGCTCCATGTTATATGTGCTATGCATCCTGAGGACATACAAATAGGTGTGTAAAAATATAATCCAAATAAATAAATTTCGATCCGTCATTTCTCTAAATAAGTGTTCGTGAAATTGCAATACAACTGTACCTGATGGATAGGATGCTCACAGTCAAGTTTTTTGTCTGGAACAACCAGGAAATACCAGCAAAATGTACACATCAGAAAGAAAGTGTAGATGCAGTATTTGGAGAGGCTTTGGCATATAGGACTTCATGAAATGGATTACACACACAATCATGTATGCCTTTAGAAAACTTATGTCAATTTACATGGAGTTATGCTATAATGATTTCGTGTTATACATTTTGCATTCTCTTTTTGAAACTGGAGAAGGTGGTCATGGTCCACTACCACTGTAACCAGAAAACCCAAAACACCACAAAATCAGCAGAAAAAATAGCTAAATTAACATTTTTGTAACCTTTTATTTAGTCAAAAGGTTTTCTGGACTTAAAATAGAACTGGTTTAAAATGAAACAATGACTTTCTGTCTTTACATTTATCTTACATTTATTTATGAAAAAAGGCAAACAGTGCAATTCAAAGTATACATTTTGTTATTAGCATATGCATTTCCTGGTTCAGCATTCCCATGACGTTTTATGATGCTAACACAAGAGAAAGGTTCTAAGAATGTTAATTGAAAGTTCCCAAAGTTCTCAATAATGTTATGTATGTTTTTGTTTGTAAATGATAAAGAAACATTACATTTTATTATTTTAAAACTGTTATAAAACATTATTTCTTAATGTTATGTAAAAAAAATGCATATAAGCATTCTTAACAGGTTAACATTTGAAAATTATAAAATGTAACATTCCTTAACACAATCAAGAAACATTCCTAAAACCTTTAAAAACTGGACACTTATGTTGGCTTAAGATTATTGGGACCTTTGGGAACGTTGAAGGAACGTTCTTAGAACTTTTCTCTGTTAGCTGGGGAGCTATAGAGGAGAAATACTCTTCTCCTTTTACTACAGTAAATACAGTAAATTTACTTACCAACTTACAGTACTGAATGCACAGGAAATGATTTGTCATAAGAAATAAAAGAGTAGTTTCAAAAAAGACCATGCTATATTATAAAATAATTCTGTGAGTCCTGTAAGCAAAAGAAAGATGGTCATACTTATTTTGTTTACATTTAAGTTTTAATTAAGACAGTACTGTACGTTATGTATGTTACAGCTGTTAGTTAATTAAGGAGACCTAACTAACCCGTATATGCAGCACATATCTTATTGAAAAGTGTCTCACCTATAACAGGTTGTTCAATTATCTTTTTTCTGAAGCTGGTTTATGTAATTTACTGTAGTTTTTATCACGCTGATGTAAATTTGAGTGTTTGTTTTTAAAATAAGTTTGTTTTTAGTTAGTTATTTAATGCTATAAAAACGGCGGTGTCACGTTATGATTGACAGCTGTAATATGCGCATTCTGCAAGAGCGAGGGCAGGGGCCTTGATTTTATGCTTTACTTCCTGTTCACTAATGCGCAGGACTGGTCCCGAAATCACTACTGCGCAGACTCAAGACCCAAGATTTCAGCGCCGTATCGGGACACTGATGGCTTCACTTTTCACCAAGGGAAGAGAGCGAACGGGCGTCGTTACAGTCTATGGTTGCTAAATGGTTTCTTAACTAAAATAAGTCAACGCCTGTATGTATGCAATTGAAAAATAAAATAAGGATTTGTGTGAATGACGAAAATACTGCCAAAAGACTGTTTGAATAAATACAGTAGCATATAGCAATTTTCAAAAATAAAGAAAATTCCCATAATGCATTTACTGTATAAATAGTTTTATACTAGGTGATATACAGTAAATAACTGTAAAAATTACAGAAATGTCTATCAGTGTAGTTTTATACAGACCTCAGATTTAAGGGGTTTATGTCTGTATATCTGTTTGTGTGTTCATGAATCTTCATGTTCCTGTCAGTTTAGTGAAAATTTTCTTTATAACTTCATAATTGACTAACAGACTCTATTGAGAAGAAGTGAAAGTGTTCAGGTTCACAGTATTTAACAAACAGTAAATGTGAGATGTGAAAATCAGATTTGCATTGGTAGTGTTGAGTGATTCTGATCCTCTCAGCTCTGTCTCCTGTTAACATCTTCAAACCACATCAACTTTAGTTTAATTTCAGCACTTTTTTCTAAAGTTTTTAAACAACTCTAAACACTTCAGCAAAGAGCTTTTGACGGATGACACTGATAAATGAAGCACTTCAACACACATGTGACATGTTAAGACATGGAGTGATCTTCAGGAGAGAGCTCAGATCAGACATCACAGATCTTATGAAGTGCTTCATCATGACATCATGAATCAAACATCATGATATGAACATAAAGGCATTTTATGCTAAAGACTTTTACAGAAGATTTTTGCCTTTTGGTGTGATGCTATAGCACAGAATTGAAGACTGAATATCCTGTAGAGTCTCAGAGTCTCACCTGATCATCACCCTAACATCTGACCTGAGACCAGTGCACTGATGATCAGATGTCTCTTATCTGTCCTGTTATAGTCATCAGTGATGAGTTTATCTGCTGTTTACTGACCTCTAGTGACAAACTTTATACACTAATGTTATCATTGATGACCTCTAGTGGATGGGTTCATATGGGGGACAGATGTTTACAGGGGTTTTTGATAGCACACAGACACTAAAATGATAAAAAAACACATGTGCTTTACCCCTGGGTTATCTTCATAAACACTGCTTTTACCCCGAATTAAGAAGCGTTTCAGACTTGTAAGCCCAAACTGTCCTGTGGTGATCAAACAGAGGCGTGTTTACCCACCACGCAAACCACGCAATTGCATGGGGCCCCACGGGCTTGGGGGGCCCCCTACTGGCCACAAGGTGTGCGAAAGTATGTTACGTTTATTCAGACCCAAATCTAAGGTACGGATGAAGCATGCACGAGCACGATATGTGCGAGTCTGTACGCAGAATAATATATGCGCGCATCCTTGTGAGGGCACATATAGGCTACTTCATGAGCGAAACTCTACGGGAAAACGCACCTCTGCTCAGCGCTCACAAATGCAGCCACACAAGTGCTGGAATGAGCGCTCCCTCGACTCTCTCTGCTCTCGTAACTGCACAACATTCACTCTATGGTCAAGTTTACTTTAAAGACTTTGGGCTTCACACCTGTGATTGGTGACACGCATTTTTTGTTCCACGCTCGTACAGGTATAAACATGATAAAGACACCACGCAGGGGTTTTAATCATGTCGAAAATAGATCAATCATATTCTGTATCTCATTATTGTCATCAAATCTCATCTTTAATGTTTGTCTAGTCTATATGCTTGTTGTATCTCACAGTAAGTTTGGTTTTACAATATGAACATGAGAGTTATGTGATTCCCATCCATAAATTCAAGCAATAACCAACTTACAATGTTGTTTGCTGGTGTTTGTTAGTTCAGCTTGTTAGATCAGTCTGAATCATAATCTAAAGCTTCGTCTTTTTCCTCATTTAGTTTTTTTAGTAAGATGTCAGACATTGAAGTTGCAGTATTAATTACATTGTTTGAAATACATCCTGTAAGACATTTGCGAGCAAAAAATATATCTGAGAGGGGCGTGAAACATTTTTTTAAACCAAGAATTTTTGTCATACCAAACTGTAACAATTTAGTGTTATTTTAAGCAGTGTAAAACAAAATAAATCCGCTTTATATATATCTCACTTAATTTTATATACTGAATATTATTGTTGTGCAATTCAAATGAAAAACCTTGGGCAATGCTGGGGCATGGGGGGCCCAGTTCTTGGACTTTGCTTAGGGCCCCCAAAATGGTAAACACGCCACTGTGATCAAAGGATGGCTTTACAATTTTTATTTATTTTTTTCATTTTAATCCAAAACAAAAGCTACAGATCACACCTTTATGGACTACAAACGTGGATTTTCTTTGCAGAGATGGAGTCATGTGTTTAAAAGTAATGCAAAATAATGAACTTTTATAAATTGCAATGGATTATGGGAAGAATGCATATATGACCAAATAAAGGCATCATAGACAAGATTTTAAACATTTCCAGACAGAAACACCCAGACAGCAGAGAACTGACTTGAGTAGAGACCTAAGTAGAGATTCAAAGCTTTAAAGTGTTGCAAACAGCGCCATCTGTTGGAAAAAAGCACACTCTTGTTGTTGTTAGGTTGGCTTTAAAACCAAGAATGCGGTATGTTAGGTCAGGATGACCCCTGTACCATTTTTTAACCTATGAATGGCATCAGTTTGTACAGCAGTATTTGACCAAAACCTACACACTTGAGAATGTTGTGACTATGTTGATATGTGTTTGAATCATAAACTGTAAAAAATATGGATGGAGTTTCTGTGATGTCACCCGTAAGTTTGTGAAGAGATTTTTTAAGCCAATAGTTGGTGGAGACTGCCGTCGCCATCTTGGCAGCACGTCACTGCGCATCACTCCGAAAATGGGTAAAAAGGCGGGACATGGGTGAAGCTGAGGTGACTGATTGCTGAAACCACGCCCACCTAGCTTGACTGTAGTCACAGCAGTGGCAGTTCATCTGTCACTCAACTGGCCACGCCCCTAAACGCCCTGCTAAAAAACAATAGACACCATCACAGAAATTCGATTGGGTTTGTTGGTTTTATTGGGAATTTTATTGATTTAAATGGAATATGGCCCAAAACACACTACAATGTAATGGTTTTAATGGTAAAGCTAATGGTTCCTATTGGTATTTTAATGGAAACCATTAGAATTTTCTGTAATGGTTTGTCAGCAGGGCGATGCAGAACTTTACGGCTTAATATAATTTAAACTGAGTTACAAAAATATTCACCCCTAAAAGCTATACAGACCAATAACCAGGCTGTAAACATATTTATTTCTGCTGTAAAGTTGGGCATTTTAACATGGAGATGGGATTGGCTCCATTTTGCAGTCAGTCTCTATAGTTGTCAGTCGATGAATTGCAGTTTAAGTTGCTGCTTAGTTTAAATCTACGTATAATATGAGTATTTGTTTTGTTGTTGGAATTTCTTACTTTGTATTTGTTTGAAATTGAAAGTGTTGAAATTGTGTGATTATGGGTGGTGTTTGTTTTTGATCATACTGACTTGCATAAACTTTCTTATGCCAAGAACCCCCAGATGAACCGTCTGTGAGGGGCCCCCTGCCTAATATATATATCAGTTTGTTTTATGTATAGTGAACAATTCAATTTAAATGTATTTGTACTGCAGCCAGTTTGACTATAAATCTTGTTTGACAAGAGTTTTACAAGGAAAACTGCCTTACAAACCCCATTGAGTGAAATAAAGGGGACATTAAATAAGGAGAACACACAAAAAAGAAACAAAGCAAATATAAATGATTGTGAAATGTACGTAGCAAGAAATAAAAGATAAACACCTAATAAATACATTTTTATAAGTTTTCTCTGCTGTTTTCTCTGAACTTCTTGGAGGCCCCCTGTGAGTCCCCGGACCCCAGTTTAAAACCCCTGCTCTAGATGATAATAATAAACACATACCCTCTTTCTGTATCACGTTGGGGTAAACCTGACTGTTTTTCAGAAAATACAGTTCAACTTCAGTGACTTCATAGACAGTATAAGGTAATAACAGTATAAGTATAAGGTATATAAAAGCATCTATACTGTTATATACCGTCTTTCGGATGAGACGTCAAACCGAGGTCCTGACTCTCTGTGGTCGTTAAAAATCCCAGAATGTTATTTGAAAAAGAGTAGGGGTGTGCCCCGGCATCCTGGCCAAACTTACCCATTGGCCTACTAATCATCCCCCATAGATACAAATCATTGGTTATATCACTCTGTCTCCTCTCCACTAATAAGCTGGTGTGTGGTGGGCGTTCTGGCACAATATGGCTGCCGTCACATCATCCAGGTGGATGCTGCACATTGGTGGTGGTTGAGGAGATTCCCCCGTTCATATGTAAAGCGCTGTGAGGTCTGCATAAAAAGCGCTATATAAATGTAACTTATTATTATTATTATTATTATTATTATTATTTTTATTATTATTATTATTATTATTATTATAGGATCATTAAAACAGCCAATTGTCAGCATTATGTAATTTGCTATTTTTCTCCAGCACCTTTAAAATCATTTATATCTGTTATCCAAATGATGCAAAACTACTCAAGTTGTAATGCTCAGAAAGATTTATTAGTTAATTAATTTGACTCTTGATCTGTTTTAAGTCTGTTTATCATATTCATTGAAAGACATCTGAGTGTTGAATGAAAAATCATCTTGTATCACAACCACAGTGCCATATTTGTCAAATTCAGCTGTGACCCAATTAATTACATTTGGCACTTTTACGGTGCTGTGTGAATATAATCCCTTGATATCATCCGCAGTGAGAACCTCATCCCACAAGTTCACATCTGTAATTTCACCTACAAAGCTCTGCTCTGCATCAAAATCACCCAGAAATTATCAGGATCCTGACCGAGCATCACTGTGCCACCTGGACGGATGGTGTGACCTTTTCTGTATCTCTGATGAATACTGCGTTGTCCATTCATCCAGGCAGCAGCGAGACCGGTCGATGAGCTCCAGGTGAAGCACAGGTGTGTCCGAAGGTTAAGAGGCGGCAAGTTAAAACGCAATCCTTTACTAGAACCACCAAGATACAAACTTATGGTTCCGTCTGTTTCAATCCAATCATTAAGCTCATCGACATCATACGTACGGTAAGCAAAGAGAATAAGATCTCTCTTACCTTGCAGCTCTATGGAGACACGCATGCATAGAGTGAAAGCTGTGAGGCTCAGGGGTTTTTCTGGAGTAATTGTAACATAGCTGTTAGCGGTCTTATGTGGAAACACAAGTATTTTATTGGCAAGACCACCTGGTAAAGAAAAAGAAGATAATTAACAAACATCACTGTACAGTTTACTGTACATCCAACAGAGATTTATAACTGGTAAGTTACGACCCCAAAATTGTTACATTCTGAAAGGCATTCTGTCCCGTCTATGAAATCCAGATTAAAGTCTCATAAACAAATGATGATATTTGCAGCATCAAAGTTTGATTTCACATTTCAATCTTTGACATAATCTTACTCGGTCAAAATTAATCAAGGTTATATTTTCACAGAGGGTTCTTTGCATTATGGTGGATGATTTTATGTAAACACAAAAAAAAAACAACTTTAGCTGAGTTTTCACAGACTCAGTCAAATGTTGGTGGGTTTGGTATTTTTGTTTACTTTACCAAATTTAAAGGATTACTCCACTTTCATTAAAGAAATCCTAATAATTTACTAACTCCCATATAGCCTTATGACATGTCAGCGCGGCCTTACGTATTACATAATCATGTGGAAAGCTAACGTGTTACATATGTGAAATGCACATTTGTTGATCATTTTAAACAATAAACTGACACAAAGACATTAATTAGTATCATTTCACAACAACGTCTGAACGCTTCTCTTTCTCTACACTTGTAAACACTGGAGCGGTAGTTTTGCATACATCATCAGTGACTTTTTCACATGATAACGTATTACGTAAAGGTTTAAAAGTTTTTTTTGAATGTGGATCGTTTTGCTAGATAAGACCCTTTAGACATGTTTTAGTTCTGTTTTCAACAAACATGTTTTTATGGTGATGATAGGAAGTAATAATTATAATCTAGCAATGCACTTCAGATGATTTGCTCTTACAAAAAACACAGTTTGACTATAGTAAGCTTTTAGCCTTTAGTAAAACCACAGTAACCACAAATTTACTGCGATCTCACCACAATTATCAAATGTAAAATATGTTATGTCCAAAAATGACCCAAAAAGCTTAGAAACATGAAACATTGGTACTGTGTTACTACTTGCATGAAAAAACAGAGCATGAAAAATAATGAAAAAAATCATCAATGTAATATTTCAATCTGAATTTAAAGGAATAGTCTACTCATTTTCAATATAAAAAATGTTATTACCTTAAAGGGGGAGTACATGATGTTTGAAAGCCAATGTTGATATTTGAAATCACCTAAACAAACACGCCCCTACCCCAATAGAATCTGGACCTTCTGTTGATAGACCCGCCCCACACATACGCAACCCGGCATTTGATTTGATTGGCTATAAGTGTGTTTTGGTAGTCGGCCCGTCTCCTTTTCCAAAGCGTTTTTCAAACATCGTGGACTCCGCCTTTAACTAAGAAGAGTTGATACATCCCTCCATCATCTGTGCGCGCGCAAGCAAGCGCCGGAGCGCGCTGCGCCACCTCGACAGCACCTAGCCTAGCCCCATTCATCCAATGGTACCAATCAGAGACAAAGCCAGAAGTGACCAAACACATCAACGCTTTTCCATTCAAGACAAGCAGCCACACGAGCAAGCTTGGTGGTAGAAAACAAAACGTAGCGCTTTTCTAAGCGGATTTAAAAGAAGAACTATATTTTATGGCGCAATAGCACTTTTGGGAGTACTTCGACTCGGCGCAGTAACACCCTCCCTCTCCCATTATGAGAGTGAGAAGGGGAGCGGACTTTTCAGGCGAGTCGAAGTACTCCCAAAAGTGCTATTGCGCCATAAAATGTAGTTCCTCTTTTGAATCCGCTTGGAAAAGCGCCACGTTTTATTTTGTACCACCAAACTTGCTCGCACAACTACTCGTCTCAAACAGGAAAAACGTTGATGTGTTTGGTCACTTCTGGCTTTGTCTCTACATGGTGCCATTGAATGAATGGGGATAGGCTGGATGCTGTCGAGGCGTCGCGGCGCGCTCCAGCGCTTGCGTGCGCGCGCACAGATGATGGAGGGATGTGTCAACGGTTCTTGGTTGGGGTGGTGGCATATTTTGATGTTGAAAATGAGTAGACTATTCCTTTAAGTGATTTTAAACAATTTAACCACCAAAAAGTGCTAAAGTGAGCAAAGATCAGAACTCTTTATGTATAAACGTGAGAGATAGTTGTGCTACTGTGTCTCATACTGTAGTCCATTAAAATACATTTGGCGAATAAAGCACCGAAAAACAACATAATTTTTACTTCATGTGGAGCGATTGTTTATGCTACATCTTCTTCCTGAAGTGCCATTTGGAATTTGTCCTCCATCTGTGTGTGTGTGCATGTGTATAAGTGCAAAAGTGCATACATGGAGAGACGCATTTCAAAAAGTGAACAATCTTTCTGTTCTTGACAGGACACATTCCAGCAAAATGATCTCAAGACACCACAGTATTTATTTTCTAATTTATAACATTTGTTTAAGTTGTTTGCCAATAAACAACATGGCAGAAATTGTTCTTGTGTTAATTCATGTATAATGCTGAAAAAATCAGAATTACAGTTATGCCGCTTACATAATGTAGCCTTTTTTAATGTTTGATGACAAGATAGAGACTTAAGAAAAATTATGTAGACTAATAATTTAAGTTTAATGCCCTAATGATCAGCCTACTTATTTGTATGTCCAACAGCTGACATGGAACGTTATTAACTTTTTTTTTTATTTAAAGAAAATATAAGCAAAAAATGAGTTTGTGCAATAATCTGTGAGCACTGTAAGCATGTTTTCCATGTTTTTTTGTCTTTTGTAAATGCACTTTGTTTTGATTTGTTAGCTTGAAGACAAATACTTTCCTTTTTACTACTGCTTTACATCTCATCACACGCTTCAGCGCTCTGTGTGTTTATAACAGTCTGAGTTTGTGTGTTTAACACAGCGGAAACCAACAAATACACACAAAATGAATCTCTTCATCATCAATCTCATCTGGATTCTTGGGGGTTTTATTCAAGGTAACAAAATTCTTCTTTATTTCTTTTTTAGAAAAAAAATAACTCTTGGTTTTCTGTTTTGAACAAATGTGTTTTCTTCTCAACAGAATCCAGAGGAGTTACTGTAACTCAGAGTAAAGCTCAATCTGTTTCTGTTGGACAAACCGTCAATATAAAGTGTACAACTGATACTGGAATAGCCAGCAATGGTTTATCTTGGTATCAGCAGAAACCTGGAGAAGCTCCTAAACTCATCATTAGATATATAAGTGATCTTCATGGTGACACTTCACAGAGATTCAGTGCCAGTGGAACAGTTTATGGTACAGATTTTACTCTGAGCATCAATGTAGTTCAGACTGAAGATACAGGAGATTATTACTGTCAGAGTAGACACTATATCAACAGTAAAGATGTGTTCACACAGTGATAAAGAGTTGTACAAAAACCTCCTTCAGTCAGACTGCACAGATACACCTGACAGATACTGCAGCTACACACACCCACACACACACGCACGCACGCACGCACGCACGCACACACACACACACACACACACACACACACACACACACACACATTCTGGTTTCCATGTTTTGTGGGGACATTCCATAGATGTAATGTTTTTTATATGGTACAAACTGTATATTTTATTCCCAGACCATAAACCCAACCATCACAGAAAATTTTCTGCTACTTTAAATTTTCAAGAAACATCATTCTGTTTGGTTTATAAGCTTGTTTCCTCATGGGGACATCAAAATGTCCCCACAAGGTCACAAAAATACTGCTATTCCTATCTTTGAAGGGACAATTGGTCCCCACAACGTGATAATTACCAGGTACACACAAACACACACACACACACACACACACACACACACACACACACACACACGTGTGCACATAGTTGTTATTCATTGCCTCAATGTTTTAAAGCTTTAGTGAGCTTCATGACTTTGATGGGATAAAAACTGCTCAAGATGTTTATGAAGAAAAACATTAAGAAGAGTCGGACACAACTGAATGAGTCTGTGATCATCATATAAATAATACAGGTCAAGAGTTCATTAAATGATTCAATTATTCAATGTGTTCATTGTCAGTGGAAACTGAACTGATTCATTTCAGAGAGTCAAAGAGTGAAACTGAGAGTTCAACTCATATTTACATCAACAGATTTCTGTTCCTCTCTGTACAGAGCAGATGTTCATACACTTACATGAGTCTGATGTCTCTGTTACACCACAAACATCAAATAAAGCACTTGTTTCATCATTTATCTGCAGATGTCTTCATGCTTCATTGAGTCAAGTTTATTTAGAAACAAACACACGAGCCAATGATCAATATACTCATTGTTCAAATTCAAAAGAAATCACAAGACAAAGAAGCAATATTTAATATTTCTTTATTAAAGCAGAGAGAATGAATAAAGCAGAGACACAAACTGTTGATGTGAGACATGAATGAGAAGAAGAGATGAGAAGAAGAGAGGATCTACTCAGAACACAGATCTTTCTTCACTTCTCCAGTGACTGTCTGACCTTCCCGACTGATCTCACAGATCACTGAGTCTCTGTTGATCCATTCTTGTTCAGTGAGAGTCAGACTGCTGCTCCAGCTGTACAGACCGCCGTCTTTCTGTAGGACTCCAGCTCTGTTCTCCTGAGATCCTGACATCTTCCCATTCACTTTCCAGCTCAGACTCCAGTCTGAAGGGAAACCATTGCTGGCCACACACATCACTGTTGCTGTCTTCTTGCTGGAAATCTCTTCACTGGACGGCGGCAGGACGATCACTTTAGGAGCAGACACACCTGACATACATAGATACACAGAGAAAAAGATGAAGAAATTCAAAAGCAATCAAATAAATCCATAATAAAATATATATTCTGTTTTTGAATTTAATATCATATCATCAGTTAATATCATTTACTCTGTTAATGCACTACACTTATTATAATACAAACACAGTAATAATAAAACAATATTTTATTTGAATATTTGTTTCCTGTGACTCAAGTGAAGCAACAACAAGGTTTGATTCCCAAAATCTGTACAATATCTTGAATGCATATTAAAGCGTCTCGCAAATACATAAAAGTTTAAAATAATTTCTTGTAAGTTGTGTTTAAATGTAAAATGTTTAATATGATTTGATCCTATCATAGTGAATCTTATAAAGGTTTGTAACAGAAGTTTGTGTAAATATTCAGTCGGGTCTCACTGCGCTTGCACGGCGTTCTGTGATAAGAAATAATTATTTACAAATATAATAAAGTTACTTGTATCTCATACCAGTTTCTTGTTCGAGTGATGTTTTTAATTTCTTTATCTTGACTCATCTGAGCTAATTGTAGTTATTTATCAAGCTCACTTTAAAAATTAATACTGAATTTATTTGGTCATTAACAGACTCAAGATGTATTCTGTTAACACGTGTTTATATGAAGCGAGTCTGCGGCACAACACGACAAAAATTTAAGTAGCGCTGCTGTCAGACACCTGGATCTCAAAATGTGTTAATAAAGACAAATAAATTTTGACCTTGTTTTTGAAATTTTAAAAACCTGTTAAAATTAAACGCCTTAAGATAAAATACTTTAAATGACCTTCATGTGTGAATCTGTCTATCAATAAACTTGCCTTGTCTTAATTTTCCATGTGAAAAATTATACATTTATAAATTCTTATTATTTTGACTTTCTGAAAAACTAACACATTTAATCCGGCATGATAATAATTTTAATATTGAGGTTTTTGATTTTCCTCTTGACTATTGAATTAAAAAAAAAAATTGTTTATAGGACTGAATTACACTTCTTCAAAAGAAATCTCGATTTATATTCAAAATGCTTTTACTGAGAATTAAAAATAATAAATACAAGTGAAATAAATGCTATATAATATGCTAAAAAATGTATAATCTATTAAAAATGATTTTATTATATAAGTTTTGTACTTACTGCCGACGTCGAGTCTCGTGCCGGGGCCGAATGTGTACCACAGTGATAGAAATAAACTGAGCATCTGTACAAAAACCTCTGAACGCTTCACTAACTCTGACTCTGACACAAACACATCATATCACAGCAAATATTCATACATCATAGACTTGTGAAGAAGTGTAAACACATCTAACTGTCAGGACTCTGCCTTGAAGTCTTGTGTTATATTTGTATTTTGTCATGGTGGCAGAGTTCTGGCAGTCCCTGGCCTTGTGTGGAGGTTCATGCCTAGTTTTTGTGTTTGGCATGTGCCTCCGATGTCTTGTCATTTGTCCCCGCCCCCTTGTTCTCCTGCTTATTGTTAATTATTACTTATTCCCATCACCTGTTCCCTCCTCGTTATCTTGTTTAATTTCTCTTATATAATGTTCTCTTGTCCTTAGTTCTGTGCAGGTTCATTTTGTATTGTTGGTGTGTTATCCAGTTTTGTCAAGTCAAGTCAAGAGTTTTTGTCTAGTCTAGTGTTTTGTGTCAGCAGTCTATGCTGTATGCCCCCACGTGGGCTTTTGTTTGTCTTGTTATTATTAAAATCCTTTGTTAACCCCTTCATCGTCCGCTATTGGGTTCATCTGTGCTATTCCTGACAGAATGAACCTGCCAACATTGAACCCAGCGACGGTGTCGGGGTCAGCTGCAGCCCCTGTTTTTGTCTTGTTGCCGGTCGTGGTGCGTCCTCTTCCGGAGTGGCTTACCAGAGGGGTCCGTGACCGGTTCTTCTCTGAGCTGTGGAGGGCTGCTGTAAATTCGGATCCGGACCTTGGGGAGTTGGCGGCCTCTTTCGGCCCAATCTCCGGCTTGGCCGCTGTGTGGTTTCCTCTGGGGCTGGCCGAGCCCGCGCAGCCCACCGAGCCCGCGCAGTCCGCGCCGCCCACCGAGCCCGCGCAGTCCGCGCCGCCCACCGAGCCCGCGCAGTCCGCGCCGCCCACCGAGCCCGCGCAGTCCGCGCCGCCCACCGAGCCCGCGCAGTCCGCGCCGCCCACCGAGCCCGCGCAGTCCGCGCCGCCCACCGAGCCCGCGCAGTCCGCGCCGCCCACCGAGCCCGCGCAGTCCGCGCCGCCCACCGAGCCCGCGCAGTCCGCGCCGCCCACCGAGCCCGCGCAGTCCGCGCCGCCCACCGAGCCCGCGCAGTCCGCGCCGCCCACCGAGCCCGCGCAGTCCGCGCCGCCCACCGAGCCCGCGCAGTCCGCGCCGCCCACCGAGCCCGCGCAGTCCGCGCCGCCCACCGAGCCCGCGCAGTCCGCGCCGCCCACCGAGCCCGCGCAGTCCGCGCCGCCCACCGAGCCCGCGCAGTCCGCGCCGCCCACCGAGCCCGCGCAGTCCGCGCCGCCCACCGAGCCCGCGCAGTCCGCGCCGCCCACCGAGCCCGCGCAGTCCGCGCCGCCCACCGAGCCCGCGCAGTCCGCGCCGCCCACCGAGCCCGCGCAGTCCGCGCCGCCCTCCGAGCCCGCGCAGTCCGCGCCGCCCTCCGAGCCCGCGCAGGCCGCGCCGCCCACGGAGCCCGGGCATGAGCTGCAGCCTCCACCACCCAAGCCCCCAGGGCCTGGTTGTTTGATTAATGTCATGGACTTTTGTGTGTCTGATTTAGTTTCGTAATTATCTTGTTTTTGGCACCTTTTGTTATGTTTTATTCTGATGTGTTCATTGTCTGGTCATGTTGTTATCTGTCGTGTTTTCTTGTCTTGTCTTGTGTGTTCCCTTTTGGGACGCCAGGTGGCGTCCTTTGAGGGAGGGCTACTGTCAGGACTCTGCCTTGAAGTCTTGTGTTATATTTGTATTTTGTCATGGTGGCAGAGTTCTGGCAGTCCCTGGCCTTGTGTGGAGGTTCATGCCTAGTTTTTGTGTTTGGCATGTGCCTCCGATGTCTTGTCATTTGTCCCCGCCCCCTTGTTCTCCTGCTTATTGTTAATTATTACTTATTCCCATCACCTGTTCCCTCCTCGTTATCTTGTTTAGTTTCTCTTATATAATGTTCTCTTGTCCTTAGTTCTGTGCAGGTTCATTTTGTATTGTTGGTGTGTTATCCAGTTTTGTCAAGTCAAGAGTTTTTGTCTAGTCTAGTGTTTTGTGTCAGCAGTCTATGCTGTATGCCCCCACGTGGGCTTTTGTTTGTCTTGTTATTATTAAAATCCTTTGTTAACCCCTTCATCGTCCGCTATTGGGTTCATCTGTGCTATTCCTAACACTAACACAAGAATAAAAGTGAATTTAAAGACACATGTCTGTCTGTAGTAAAACACATTTACTGAATGTTTGAACTTCACAATATTGAAGACACAGAGACACACAAGACATCATAAACGCTCCTGATATCTTCTCATCTAATCTCAATGTGTTATTAATCCAGACTGTATAATGTGTTTCTATGAAGATAAAGCTCTGATGTGTGTTGAGTTTATTTCCATAGACAAACACTTTGCATTATCATCACATGCTTCAGTGCTCTGAGTCTTTATAACTGTCTGACACAAACATTTTATAACACAACATCATTACAAAACACACAAACACAAATGAATTTCTTCATCGTCTTCATTTGGATTCTGGGAGTTTTTATTCCAGGTAACAGAAGTGAAAGCTTGTTGTTAAGTTGAATGTTTTTGACTCTTTTATATTTCATTAAACATCATTTTCTTCTCAACAGAATCCAGAGGAGTTACTGTAACTCAGAGTAAAACTCAATTTGTTTCTGTCGGACAAACCGTCAATATAAAGTGTACAACTGATCCTGGAATATATGGCTGGCATTTAAATTGGTATCAGCAGAAACCTGGAGAAGCTCCTAAACTCATCATTAAGGCAGTAAATGAAAATTATGGTGACACTTCACAGAGATTCAGTGGCAGTGGATCATCTGGTGGTACTGATTTTACTCTGAGCATCAGTGAAGTTCAGACTGAAGATGAAGGAGATTATTACTGTATGAGTGTACATGAGATCAGTGGTAGCTATGTGTTCACACAGTGATAAAGAGTCGTACAAAAACCTCCATCAGTCAGACTGCACAGATACACCTGACAGATACTGCAGCTGCACACACACACACACACACACACACACACACACACGCACACACACACACACACACACACACACACACACACTTGCATTGGTAGTGTTGAGTGATTCTGATCCTCTCAGCTTTGTGTCCTGTTAACATCTTCAAACCACATCAACTTTACTTTAATTTCATCTGTAAATGCAATCTTTCTAAACTATTAAAACAAGTCAACGTCATTCATTTTAATGTGTTAAATGTTAGCAAAATATTTTTAATTAATAATAAATGACTTCCACACAAATTTAATGTTTTTAAACTCTTTAATGAATGTAACAGCAAACACTAAAATGTTAAATGATAAGGATCAGACAGATGTGAGCAGAGCTTTTCCTAAAGTCCAAACCCTCAATCACGTTTCCCTACAATACTTCACTAATATCTAACACTTGAAGAATTAAAGGGATAGTTCAGTCAAAAAAATTATATTAAATAAATGTAAACATGTCATCTCATATTTATTTTAGTGTTGCAGATGATTCCTCTTTCTTCTTGATGTTATTCATGATCTGTCTGTGAATGATGCTTTTAGATTAAATGTTGTGTTTTAGGGACTGAATATCATGAGTGGATGAATCTCACTGGGTCATGTTTCACCATAAAATCTAATAAAATTTATCAATTTGTTTATGCAAAATAATTTTAGTGTCACTCTCAATAGTTTTGATGAGTTAAATGCTGTTTTATTATCTCGAGATGTTTTGAATGCTGCTTCAGATGTAATGAATCATTTAACAGAAGACATTTAAAGGAACAGTAAAAAATGTATATCAATTAATCATAAAATGGCCCTGATATAGACATTTAGAAATCATTTTCATTTCAAATACTTATATCACTCACAACAGTGGTCTGTCCAGGATATTGTCATTAAAAAAGTGGAGTTGCAGCCCTCAACTAATGTTTATGTTGTCATTTTGTGTATTGGCCACCAGTTGTGTTATTGCAGTACCAGTTTTGGCCACAATCCTACATACTGTTCCTTTAACTGAAGTCACATCTGCTGTATGTTTAAGTCACTTGACATGAATCTGTGGAAAACATTACAACTGGAAATGTAACTGGACAGTAAAACTACATGAATGTGAGATCTTTATTCTCCTGATGGGCAGTGCATGCAAACACACATGAATGTTTCAATGATCACATTAAAGACTTTATAGTTTAAAGGGTTTTAGTGCTCTGATTTTGGTAAGAATTCAGTTTAAGTAGATAAAAAAGTCAATCATTTAAATAATCCTTCTAATAAGAAACACTTATTTAACATAACGACTTACCAGGTCACAAAAGCTTTCAGAATTTCTAAGCAATGTGTTTTCTTAAATCAAGAAATAAGAAAATATATTTATGCACATAGAAATTTGATTTGATTTGACTTTATTGTCTGTTCAGATTCACTGGACAGAAATTCATCTTTGACACTGGCTTCAACAAACATTCCACAACAAAATTACACACCACATAATAAAAAATACATTATAAATCACACAAACATACATACTAATTAAAAGATACATGATTCAGTTAGATTAATACAACATTCAGAATAACGGCCCTAATTAAAAGTTTGGTTTAAAACAGTCACTGCCAATGGAATAAATGATCTTTTAAAAATGTTCTTTTTGGCATATGGTGCGCGTAGCCTACGCCCGGAAGGGAGGACCTCAAAGCAGTAGTGGAGGGGATGAGTCTGGTCTGAGTAAATCACTAACGCCCTTCTCCAGAAAATGTGAGAATAATTCTTGCAATGTACTCAGTTTATGGCAGATAATCTTATTCGCTTCATTAATTACTCGTGTTAATTTATTCTTGTGTTTCATTGTTAAATTTCCCTACCATGAGACGATGTTGTAAGTTAAAATGCTTTCAATCATTGATCTATACAGTAGTTAAAATGTTCCTTTCGATGTTGAAGTTTCGCAACTTTGTAAGTAGACTTAAATGTTGTGTAGTTTTCTTATGTACATAGTCCACATTATCCTGGAACGAAAGTTTGTCATCAATGATTGTGCCTATATATTGAAAATTTTGGACTTGCTCTATCTTTACATCTTTTATAGTAACTTGTTCATATGGGAGAGCAGTTGTGCATTTCTTATTCTGATTCCCACAACATAATTTCTTTGTCTTTCCAATGTTCAACCGTAGATGACTGTTGTCAAACCATTGTACAAGACTTTCAATAGACTCAAAATAGGTGGAACAGTTCCGGTCTGTTTGGCAAGAAATTAAAACCAGATCATCTGCATATTTAATCAGAGCAAGATCATCCCTGTTCCACTGGAGCTCATTGGTATAAACAGAGAAGAGCAAAGCGGGATAATACACATCCCTATGCAGTCAGATGAGACTCCATTAACACAGACTCTTTCTCTATCAATAAAATTAACCAGCTACCCAGCAAGCAAAAACCAAGACGTTGAAATGACAGCTAACTATAGACCCAATATTGACCGGCTATGAGTAACCCACTTCTACCCTAAATAGCCTTTAATTTGGTTACATGCCATTTTTGCCAAAATAACTTGAAGATGTATGATATTCCAACATGTAGGCAAAGTCAACAGGTGTTCAAGGTGTTTGCTTTCATTTGCATTAAACTTATACGTATCGTCTATTCTTGGGCATTGGTAGACGTATTAGACTTTCACTGACAGCCCAAATTTAGCCGGGTTTTAGCCCAAATTGCTTGCTGGGTATGTACACCTAAATCTTGTAACCTTCCTTTTAAAATTTGGGTCTGTACAGTATTAATGTCACGACAGGGTTGGAGCGGAGCGATCGCTCCGAGAACCGAGGCAGACGAATTACCCCCCTCCTGGGAATTGTCGACGATCAGATGCCCCCGGAAATCATCTCCCATCCCCTCGCGGAAACGGAGACCCTCGGTAGCCACCCCGGGGAAATGATCGGGCGTGGTCCGTTTCGGATCTCCCTGCGAGCAGGATGGTGGTCCTCCGAGGGACCGTCGACGACGACTCAACCGTTGGGGGACCGCCTGGGCCGATCCTCCTCCAGCAGGCCCACAGGAGCGAGCGATCGCTCACGGTGGTCCCCAAGAGACATCGGGGCTGATGGGGAATGATCCCTGATGTCACTACTCCCCCTCGACGAAACTCCTGGGGGAGCCGCCCTCCGTGAACCTGCTGCGTCCAGTTTGGCTGGATCATTCTGTCACGACAGGGTTGGAGAGACAGGACGCAAACGCAAGGTTCAAAATAAATAACATTTAATAATTAAAGCTGCAAGCAGCGATGGAAGGGCCCTCGCACGTATGTGCACCGCCACCCTATGGCATTAGTAAAGCAGTGAACCAGGGGGATTTTAATTTAACTGGGTAAATATAGGTGGATATTCAAAGGAACTTTGATGTGCCACACCTCCTGTGTGCAGCAGATGGCGCTATGACTGTAACTGATTGTTGTTATATTGATGTGTACAGGTCAAGAACCTTGTTAAACATATGAAGTCTGTGAAAGGTCGGACATTGTATGCCTGAATTACAACAGCTTTCTCATGGTGAAACATCAAATTTTGCCAGGCCACCACGGACATGCCCTTTAACAAAAATTCCAGATCTTCCCAATTTATCATTGTGAAGTCCTTAAGTTCAGACTGACCAAATATGAAGATGATCTGAATACATTTCTATGAGCAGTAAATCACAGTGTCAAACACTTCATTTCCTGCTGCCAGCAGGTGGCGCTATAACTTTTACTGAATATTGCCATGTTGATGTGTTCAGGACAGGACACTTATCAAACATGTGAAATGTGGGTCAGAGTGGACGTTTTAAGTCTGAGATAGAACAACTTCCTGTTTCATTGCGAAACACAGAAATTTGGCAGGCCACCACGGACACACCCTCCAACAAAAAGTCAAGACCTCCGCAATTCAACATCGCAAAGGCCTTTAGATGACAAAGACTAAATATGATGATGATCTGATTAAATTTCTAGTAGGAGTTTGTTAAAGTCCGAAGCCCAGAAAGAGCTAAATTTGCACTCAAATTACAGAGGAAATTCAAAATGGCTGACTTCCTGTGGGGTTTAGAGCTTGGCTCCAAGAGACTTTTCTGTATGTCTTGGGGCGATACATGATCCTACCACATTTCGTATCTGTACGTTTAACGTAGCGGGGGGCTGCTCTCTTGAATTTTTGTAGGTGGCACTATAGAGCCATTTTTACATCCCCAGTTCTGAAGCCTATATCTCATGAAAATATTTGCCACCTTTGACATTTGTGCAACGTTTCATGACTTTTTGAGCTTATTTAGGCTGTCAAAAATGTGATTCATTTAACGACACTTTGCGAGGCCGCAACGGACACGCCCTTTAATGAAAAGCAGATCGGATAATGTATGCCTGAATTACAACAGCTTCCTGTTTCATGTCAAAACATCACACTTTGCCAGGCCGCCACGGACACGCCCTTCAACGAAAAGTCAAGATCTCCTCAATTTAGCATCGCAAAGGCCTTTAGATGAGACTGACCAAATATGATAATGATCCGTTTAAATCGCTAGGAGGAGTTCGTTAAAGTACGACGCTTGGAAATGTCAAAAAATGACAGATAAAATTCAAAATGGACGACTTCTTGTGGGGTTTAGAGCTTAGCTCCAAGAGACTTTTTTGTAGGTCTTGGGGTGCAAGATTATCCTACCAAATTTCGTATCTGTACGATTTTCGTAGCGGGGGGGCTGTTCTTATGAAATTTTGCAGGTGGCGCTATCGAGCCATTTCTACACGCCCACTTCTGGCGCCTATACCACATGTAAATTTTCACCACTTCTGACGCGTGTGCAAATTTTCATGAGTTTTCAGGTATGTTTAGGCCCTCAAAAATGCGATCCATTTCGGAGAAGAAGAAGAAGAAAAATAATAATAATAATAAACGGAGCAAAAACAATAGGGTCCTCACACCCTGGTGTGCTCGGGCCCTAATAAAAACACGAGGGCAGACATGGTGAAGGCAGGAACACAGGAACATAACACAGGAACAGACAGGGTATCAATGACAATGATCCAGCAGTGAGCAAACAGAAGACAGAGGTGTATATATACACACACAGACTAAATGACAAACAGGTGTGATGAGGCAGGTAATTAATCAATGAATGTCCAGGTGATAACAATCGGAACAGAGACAAGACATGACACGGATTAACCGTGACAATTAAATGCTGTTGTAAAATCCATAAAAAACATTCTGACACAAGCATCAGTTTTATCTAAATGATGGTCAGGGAGGCATCAATGGTACTCCGATTAGGCTTGTAAGCAAATTGTAATGGGTCAACAGAACCATTCATTTGTGCTAAAAGTTCCTTGCTCAATATGCGCTTCATGCTTGCACAGGACTGATGTGAGGGCAATTGGCCAAAGGTCCTTAGGATCTCTTGCATAGGTGGTTTTGGGTACTGGAATAATGGTAGTGTTTTTCCATTCTATCGGCACAAAGCCGTCATCTAAAAAGATCTGAAACAGCCTAGTACATACATACCCAAGTTGTACTGTACACTCTTTTAGAACAATACCCCTGATGCCACCTGGACCAGTAGCCTTATTTGGTTTGATTCCACGGAGCACTTTGATAACCTCCCCTACCTCTATTCTAATAGGTATCAGAGAAACATTATGCTCAATATCTATATGATTGTCAAATCTTGAATAAAATACATTTAAATTGTTTGCATAGCTATAGGGATCATCATCCACAGCCAATTGTGCCCGTTTCTGTTGTTTGCCCATCATTATATTTAGTCTGACATTACCAGTTTTAAATTTATTTTCAACTTTGCCTTTATACTGTATTTGGGCCCCCTTTATCTTACATTTAATTTCTTTATTTAATTATTTTACTGTGTCTGTCTCATTCCTTTGAAAGGCCATTCTCTTCTTATTTAAAATTTGTTTAAGATCTTTATTAATCCAAGGTTTGTTGTTTGGACCACTGCCTCTACACAAAAGTTGATATAACTGGTAATCGTGTCATTCAAGGACTCATGATCAACATTGCCACAGTTAAAATCATTAAAAAACAGATTCCAATCTGTGCTTTCAAAGCAATCTCTGAGATTTTCAATCGACTCTTTAGTCCATGACTGGACCTGCTGAATGACAGGTTCAGTCCTTTTTAGTATCTGTCTGTATTTTGGATAACATTATGGTCTGAGCGTCCTAATGGTGTCACGGTAGGATAAGTCCACCGTGACTTTCTGTGTTGTGTCTGTCTGTATGATTGAAGTGTGTGTGTGCGTGTCTGATCGCTAATGATCTGAGTGAGTGCAGGTGTGCGTGATTGCTTTGCTCCAGCTGGTGGTAGTTACCCATACGGCATATATACTCACTCATTCTCTCCTCTCACTGCCAGATGATTGTACTACGTTGTCACCCGTGTTCTCGTGTCGTGTGTTTCCTGTGGTCTCGTCTTCGCTGTGGAGTTCTACCAGTCTGTGTATCCGGTTTCACCCGTCAGTCTGACTACACTCACGAACACTTGGATCCGTCACCGCAGCCTTTGTCTGTTCAACTCACATCATACCATCTGTGTCATCTGTCATATCATCTGAGTCATCTGTTTAATAAACCTGTTTTCACTTATCTTGCATTTGCTTCCTGATTTTCCAAACCAGTCATCACAGAATCATCTGGCCAACATGGAAGCAGCAGGTAAAGGTTCCCCGGCTCGGTTTGAAGAGTTTATCTCCGCTGCCATCCATCGTTTCACCACCCAGGACAGTCGGATTGAGGAACTGAGCCGGGGAATGAAGGATATGACAGACAAAGTGTCCGAGCTCACCCAGGCGATCCAACAGCTGACGCTACCCACTGCGCCACCCGCACCGTCTGTTCTTTCTACACCACCCGCGAGCGCGTCCCGTCAGGAACCCAGACTTTCTACGCCCGAGAAATATGCAGGTGATCCAGAATGTTGTAGACCATTTCTATCTCAATGCTCTCTCCATTTCTTTCTTCAGCCCCAGACTTACATCACGGAGGAGAGTAAAGTGGGATTTGTGTTATCCCTCCTGACGGGAAAGGCGGCGCGTTGGGGAACAGCGGTGTGGGAGAATCACGACCCGTGTACCCTGAGTTTCGAGGCGTTGTCTGCCATGATGAGAAGGGTGTTCGATAGATCTGCAGTTGGAAGAGATGCGGCTAGGAAGTTGGCCGATCTGCGTCAGGGTACACGGTCCGTTTCAGACTACGCCATTGATTTTCGCACCCTAGCGGCGGACACTAATTGGAACGAGGAAGCGCAGTGGGATATTTTCCTGCATGGGTTAACCGGCCGCATCCAGCGTGAACTTCAACATGGGTAGATTCCCATTTCTCTCAACGGTCTCATTGACGCGGCGATCCGAGTGGACATCCGGCTGAGGAGTATTCCCGTTCATGACAATGATGGTTGTTCTCAAGCCGTTTCTGAGGGAAGACCGTCGTCGAGGGAGATTGCGGCCGGTTCTTCCATGTCCGATCCGGAGCCCATGCAGGTGGGTCGAGCTCGGCTTTCCCGGGAGGAGAGGATTCGCCGTCGATCATTGGGGCTTTGCTTGTACTGCGGAGAGGCCGGGCACCTCCTCCATCGGTGTCCAGTAAAAGGCAACGCCCGGGAGTAGTGCTGGGGTTACTTTCGGGCGGAATCTCTACAGCAAAGACCCCTTTAACATCTACCCTCCTCCCGGCGAAGCTGCGGTGGCGCAATACACATCTCACCTGTGACGCACTCTTGGACTCGGGAGCCGAGGGGAATTTAATCGATCACCACTTTGCACGTAAGCTCCAGGTTCCGTTGACAGCTCTCTCCAAACCCATTTCACCCTTCGCACTCAATGGTAGCGAATTATCTGTCATCACTCACATCACGGACCCGGTCACCCTGTGTATTTCTGGCAATCATTCTGAGACTTTGCAGTTTTATGTCACTATTTCCCCTCTGGCTCCCATTGTACTTGGACATCCTTGGCTGCTTAAACACAACCCATCCGTCAACTGGAGATTAGGAACTATCACTGGTTGGAGTGAAGCTTGTCATAAGTCTTGTCTTGTCTCTGCTTGTGTATCTGTCTCTGCGTCTGTGTTTCAGGAGGAGACGGTGGACTTAACTAACGTGCCCGTGGAGTATCAGGACCTGAAGGGAGTGTTCAGTAAGTCTCGGGCCGATTCTCTACCTCCTCATCGTCCCTATGACTGTGCCATAGAGTTATTGCCAGGTACGTCTCCGCCTAAGGGCAAACTTTACTCTCTATCTGTTCCTGAGATGAAGGCCATGGAGAAATACATTTCTGATTCTTTAGCAACCGGGTTCATCCGCCCTTCCTCATCTCCAGCGGGGGCGGGGTTCTTTTTTGTTAGTAAAAAGGATGGATCTTTGCGACCTTGTATTGATTACCGAGGGTTGAATAACATTACGGTAAAGAATACTTATCCTTTGCCGTTAATGTCTTCAGCTTTCGAGAGGTTGCAAGGAGCATCCGTTTTCACAAAATTGGATTTACGCAATGCTTATAATTTGGTTCGCATAAGGGAGGGGGACGAATGGAAAACTGCTTTTAACACCCCTCGTGGCCATTTTGAGTACTGCGTGATGCCTTTCGGTCTATCTAACTCGCCGGCAGTTTTCCAAGCACTCGTTAATGACGTGTTGCGAGACATGGTAGATCAGTTTCTGTATGTTTACCTGGATGACATACTGATTTTTTCTTCGTCTCTCCAGGAACATGTGCAACACGTACGACGAGTGCTTCTTAGGTTGCTAGAGAATGGGCTTTTTGTCAAGGCGGAGAAATGCGAATTTCATGCACAGTCTGTTTCTTTCCTAGGGCACATCATTTCGACTGAGGGCGTCCGTATGGATCCGGAGAAGGTTAAGGCTGTGGTTGATTGGCCATCCCCAGAGTCTCGCAAGGCCCTGCAGAGATTTCTGGGGTTCGCCAATTTTTACCGGCGGTTTATTCGCAATTTCAGCCAACTAGCCGCACCTCTGACTGCCTTGACCTCCGCTAGTACTGCGTTCAGGTGGTCGGAGGCAGCCCAGACTGCTTTTTCCAAACTGAAAGGCTGCTTTGTTTCAGCCCCAATTCTTGTGGCCCCTGATCGTAAGCGTCAGTTCATAGTGGAGGTCGATGCATCAGATGTGGGGGTAGGAGCCGTGTTATCTCAACGCACGTCCTCAGACGGAAAGGTGCATCCCTGCGCGTTTTATTCCCATCGTTTATCGCCTGCCGAACGTAATTATGACATTGGTAATCGGGAATTGTTGGCTGTTAAACTAGCACTGGAAGAATGGCGTCATTGGCTTGAGGGGTCGGGTGTGCCTTTCATAGTTTACACTGATCACAAGAATCTTGAATACATTAAATCTGCCAAACGTTTGAACTCTAGGCAGGCTCGGTGGGCTTTATTTTTCGGTCGTTTCGATTTCACTTTGTCCTACCGTCCAGGTTCCAAAAACACCAAACCTGATGCTTTATCCCGCATTTTTGAGCGTTCCGATCGTGCCTCATCTCCCGAGCCCATTTTACCGGAGACTATATTCATCTCCGCGCTCTCATGGGAGATCGAATCGAAGGTGACCAAAGCCTTAGAAGGGGTAACGCCCCCGGCCCGTTGCCCACCGAACCGGTTATTTGTGCCAGAGGGACTGAGATCAGGGGTACTTAAATGGAGCCATAATTCCAGTATAGCTTGCCATCCAGGGGTCAGTCGAACCAAGTTTTTGGTTAAGCAACGATTTTGGTGGCCAGGGATGGCTCGTGACACACATGATTTTGTATTGGCTTGTTCGGTTTGTGCTGTGGGTAAGGCGTCTAATCGTCCTCCTGACGGGCTTCTTAGACCGCTGCCGGTCCCTTCGAGACCCTGGTCCCATATTTCGCTCGATTTCATTACCGCCCTCCCACCCTCCCAGGGTAATACGGTGATTTTAACCGTAGTGGACCGATTCTCGAAGGCGGCTCATTTTATTCCCTTGCCCAAATTACCGTCAGCCAAGGAGACAGCGGTCGCTATCGTTGACCACGTATTCCGGTTAC
This sequence comes from Misgurnus anguillicaudatus, assembly GCF_027580225.2. Lineage (NCBI taxonomy): Eukaryota > Metazoa > Chordata > Actinopteri > Cypriniformes > Cobitidae > Misgurnus > Misgurnus anguillicaudatus. The sequence continues at coordinate 31,757,518 of NC_073361.2, read as the reverse complement.
ATGGCCTTCCGACAGACGTGGTTTCCGATAGGGGTCCCCAATTTATATCTAAATTTTGGCGTGAGTTTTGCAAGTTGCTAGGGGCTACGGTTAGTCTGTCTTCGGGGTTTCATCCTCAAACCAATGGTCAAACCGAGCGAGCCAATCAGGATGTGGAAAGAGTGTTGCGATGTTTGGTCTCCAAGAATCCTTCCTCCTGGAGCCAACAACTCTCTATGGTGGAGTACACGCACAATTCATTACCAGTGTCAGCTACGGGCCTATCTCCGTTTAAGTGTAGTTTAGGGTACCAACCACCATTATTTCCCAGTCTGGAGTCCGAGATCGCGGTTCCCTCCGCACACGCTTTCGTCCAGAGGTGTCGTCGCACTTGGAGTAGGGCACGTGAGGTCATACTCCAAGTGAGACAGCGCACCAAGGCCAAGGCCGATCGCCACCGGTCAAAGCCTCCCGTTTACGTCGTGGGTCAAAAAGTGTGGCTTTCTACTCAGAATATTCCGATGCGTTCCGTCTCGAATAAGTTGACTCCCAAATTTATAGGTCCATTTTCTGTTGCTAAAATCATTAATCCAGTAACAGTCCGCCTTAACCTCCCTCCTGTGTACAGACGAATTCATCCGGTGTTCCACATTTCCAAAATCAAACCCGTGTTTAAATCTCTTCTTAATCCGCCTGTCCCGGTTCCCCCCCCCCGCCTCGTATCGTAGATGGGGAACCAACCTATTCGATCAATCGTATTCTGGACTCTAGACGGAGGGGACGCGGATTTCAGTACTTGGTGGATTGGGAAGGTTACGGTCCGGAGGAGAGAAGTTGGGTTCCGGCCCGGGACATATTGGATCACTCCCTTATTGATGAGTTCCATCGCAGGTCAAGGAGCCCGGGAACGTCAGGTGACGTCCGTGGGGGAGGGGGTACTGTCACGGTAGGATAAGTCCACCGTGACTTTCTGTGTTGTGTCTGTCTGTATGATTGAAGTGTGTGTGTGCGTGTCTGATCGCTAATGATCTGAGTGAGTGCAGGTGTGCGTGATTGCTTTGCTCCAGCTGGTGGTAGTTACCCATACGGCATATATACTCACTCATTCTCTCCTCTCACTGCCAGATGATTGTACTACGTTGTCACCCGTGTTCTCGTGTCGTGTGTTTCCTGTGGTCTCGTCTTCGCTGTGGAGTTCTACCAGTCTGTGTATCCGGTTTCACCCGTCAGTCTGACTACACTCACGAACACTTGGATCCGTCACCGCAGCCTTTGTCTGTTCAACTCACATCATACCATCTGTGTCATCTGTCATATCATCTGAGTCATCTGTTTAATAAACCTGTTTTCACTTATCTTGCATTTGCTTCCTGATTTTCCAAACCAGTCATCACAAATGGTGGGTGCAGTCTTGGAACATATGCCCCATCCACATTACCAAAAACATTTATCCAAGGTTTTACTCAGTCTCGTCGGAAAAGTTATATACTGTTCCAAATTCGGCAGAAACACAGATAATTCACAGTTGTTAAAATCTCCCAAAAGGAACACCGGATCATCCGATGAGTTACTTAGTGCCATGTTATAACTGGCAGCAACGCCCTCGGCTGCAAGTGCAAAATTTGGCCCAGGTACATAAACTAAAATAACAGTTATTTGTCCGAACTCACGGGGCAGATAGAATGGCCTGAAAGACACAGATAAAAGTTCGTAATGAGTTGAGCAATAAGTTCCACGTACCGTGATGTTTGTTGCCCAACTTTTTTTGACAAACATACACAATCCTCCTCCGATGGTTTTTGATGATTTCTGGCTATCACGGTCCAGTTGGATTAGAGTATATCCCTCAAGATTTACATCACTCTCCTACGTTAGCCATGTTTCAGATTTTTATTTTTATAGTCTCGATTATATTTAATTAATGCCTCAAGTTCAGTCATTTTGTTCTTAAGTGATCGAGCATTAGTTAGTTATTGTGGGCAGGGGAAACCGGCTGCCGAGTCGTTTCAGTCTTTTCCTAATTCCCCCTCTAGTACCTCTCCTTCTCTTTTCCTTCTCCTGCAGATTGTTTGTGGAGCATATATGATTTCATGGGGAATATTACAAGGATGTTTCGGCAGGACTCTCGCATTATAGCGAAGACTGAATAAATCCTCCTGGCTGTAGATAATCAACTCGCTGTTTCTCAGACTTCCCAACTCTGTGACGGCTTCGACTGCAAGCTCGGCAGCATATTCCAAGCTCCAGATCCAAATCCATATCGATATAAATTTAAAATACATATCTCCAAAATGTTTAGACTAAAACAACATCAAAAACAGAATATTAAAACTACAAACATACAGACACGAACACGCCAGCGTCTGGGTCAGCACTTGCGCATGCGCCCCAGGACTAAAGATTGAATTTTCCTTAAATGAAGCTTATTTATAGCACTGTTATAACACTGTTATAGGCTGTTATTCATGACAATATTTATTTAAACTGTTTTACTCTAATAAAAAAGAATTTCATTCTCAATAATAAATTATGTTGATTTATTTAAATTTTATAAAGTACAATTATAGATAACAGCATAATAGTATTTGTTGTGCTGCTGTGAATTTAGGATTTATAATAAAATCTGCTCAAACAGGATGGTTTATAGCAATATATTATCATGAAGCTAAATACAAATAATCCAGACATTTTAAGTCATATTTTAGCTCTCATCAGCTTTGAATGGGTGGAGGTAAAAATGACAGACATGTTTTTTAATACTAAATCTCATCAATCGTGTGCCAACTCAAATCTTAAACATTTACATCTCTATCTTGCCCCAATGGTTTTTATGTGTTGAAGATATCATATAAAATTTCATATCTCAACTTCAATGTTGCTTCAGAATGAATGATTGATTGTGTTAATGAAGATTTATACATTAAACCTTTAGAGAGAGACATCATCTATCCTAACAAGAAAAATAAACTGACAAGAAAAAAATCTATTCCTCAAAATGGTTGAGCAATAACGACCCGATACACCTCTTTTGCAAACCCTTACATGTGTCACTTCATTAATTTATCAACATCCTAATCAATACTGTAGGTCAGTGCTTCTTAAACGTTTCTGGCGCGTGCCCCCAACCCACCCCTTGTGTACGGTGCACACTGTAAAAAATGCAGCATGAAGTTAAAACAACTTAGTTTTGCAAGTCAGATCAACCCACTATTTTAAGTTATGCCCTGTCATAAGCTGACCTAACTTAAAGTTAAACAATTTCAACTTGTTTAAATAACATAAAATAACAAAAATATCTGTTGATTTGACAAAAACTCAGCTTTTTTTAAATCAAGCAATGTTGTGGTGTTAAAACTTCTGATCACATCCTGAACTTGATCTCACCTCGTCTGATATATAAAAATGTACACAACCCACTCATAGCATTGGTAACATATATTTGATCACATTTGATGATATTTTTTTAAATTCTCAATGCTGTCAGAAGGGGGGGCTACAGCACATCTAGTTATCATGACCATGATGCTCTCAAGAGGTTTAGTAAAGTCTACACACACACACACACACACACACACACACACACACACACACAAACACACACACACACACACACACAGCTGGTCTGTGTATAAAATAGCAGCGCGTCTCAACACTAAGTTTAGTTTGGCTGAAAGTATAATCAATCATTGAGTTTTTCATTTCCAGCTGAATGTTGTGTTTTGAAGTGAAGACTATCAGTGAGTTCAGACAGAAATCTATGAGTGTCAGAGACGAGTGAGTGATCTCTCTGTTCAGTCTGATAAAATCACACACAAACTCATGAGGAGTTTCTTCATTCAGACCATCAGACTCCTCAACATTTACATTTATAAAGTATTCATCTTATACACACACTATAGAGAGTTTATCAGATTTCACTGCTATAGTTGTGTATTTATATATCTGTGAATGTGAGAAATAAATCTTGAATGTTGAAGTGCAGGTTAAAAACATTTCTTCATTTGATCTTCTCTAAATATTCAATATATAAATCTGACTTCTGAGATCAGACTCATTGTGAAGTGTTGAATCTGATCAAAGCTCATTTCTTCATCCATCAGTTAAACTCATCAGCGTCTCATTTCAGAGAATAAAGAGTCAAAGAGTGAAACTGAAAGTTCAACTCATATTTGTATCTTCAGGATGAAGAGATTCAGTTCCTCTCAGAACAGAGCAGATGTTCATACACAAGAGTTTAAAAGATAAATATAAACTACATCTGCAGATGTCTTCATGCTTCATTGAGTGAAGTTTATTTAGAAACAAACACACAAGCCAATGATCAATATACTCATTGTTCAAATTCAAAAGAAATCACAAGACAAAGAAGCAATATTTAATATTTCTTCATTAAATCAGACAGAATGAATAAAGCAGAGACACAGACTGTTGATGTGAGAGATGAATGAGAAGAAGAGATGAGAAGAAGAGATGATCTACTCAGAACACAGATCTTTCTTCACTTCTCCAGTGACTGTCTGACCTTCCCGACTGATCTCACAGATCACTGAGTCTCTGTTGATCCATTCTTGTTCAGTGAGAGTCAGACTGCTGCTCCAGCTGTACAGACCGCCGTCTTTCTGTAGGACTCCAGCTCTGTTCTCCTGAGATCCTGACATCTTCCCATTCACTTTCCAGCTCAGACTCCAGTCTGAAGGGAAACCATTGCTGGCCACACACATCACTGTTGCTGTCTTCTTGATGGAAATCTCTTCACTGGACGGCGGCAGGACGATCACTTTAGGACGACTTACACCTGAGAAAAACAGAGAAACAGAAGAACAAATAAATCTGAGTTATAAATGTTTTTCTCAATTATACATTGAATATTAAACAACATTCTGCATCAATGATTTTATCAGTAATATATTTCGTCAGATAATTAATTATATTATTGATTAAAAGTTTAAGAATTGACCTCACATATCAAGCTCAAAATCACACACAAATCTTAAATCTCATTTTTGTCTTTACAAAAGCATCTGACTATAAATTTAACATCTTTTAAATGTTCAGCAGACATGAACTTCAACTACTTTAATATAAAACACAAATCACAAAGTAGAAATGATCAATGTTCGGCATATACATTCAGAAAAGATATAAAGCAAAATAAAACAATCAGTTTAACATAAAGAAGTCATGCAAGTAACAAAAATATAAACTTAATTTCTTAGTAAATAAGAGATTGAGAGCAACAACGTCTAAAGCAGCTGCAAAGTAATAAAATAATGATAAACATTTAACAAAATTAACTTTGATGTTTAATAATAAAAGTGATAAAGATTTGGGTAACACTTTACAATAAGGTTCATTAGTTAATATTAGTTAATGTATTAACTAACATGAACAAACCATGAGCAATACATTTGCATTATTTATTAATTTTTGTTAATGTTAGTTAATAGAAATAAAGCTGTTAATTGTTTGTTCATGTTAGTTCACAGTGCATTTACTAAAATTAACAACATTTAAATAAAGTATTAGTAATGGCTGAAATTAACATTAACAAAGATTAATAAATGCTGTATAAGTGAAGTTCATATTAACTAATGTAGTTAACTAATTTTAACCAATGAACCTTATTGTACAGTGTTACCAAGATTTGAATGATTGTAAGAGAAACAAAAGCAACAAAAGATTTAACATACATTAAATAAAAATATTTTTAAGAACCACAAATATCAAATGAAAATATGAAAACTGGACGTATTATATTTTTTTCCCTTTTTTTCTTATTTTTCTACTCTTTGCATTAAAATATATTTTCTTTAAAGCTGTTTTAAACAATGCAAAACCTTGTAAAGCACAATAAAAATAAATCTGAATGTAATTGAATTAAATTGAATATTATTTATTAACTTACTGCCAACGTCCAGTCTTGTGCCGGGGCCGAACGTCCACCACAGTGATAGAAACAAATCGAGCAGCTGTACAAAAACTTCTGAACGCTTCACTAACTCTGACTTTATAACAAACACATCATATCACAGCAAATATTCATACATCATAGACTTGTGAAGAAGTGTAAACACATGTAACACAAGAATAAAAGTGAATTTAAAGACACATGTCTGTCTGTAGTAAAACACATTTACTGAATGTTTGAACTTCACAATATTGAAGACACAAAGACACAAAGACACACAAGACATCATAAACGCTCCTGATATCTTCTCATCTAATCTCAATGTGTTATTAATCCAGACTGTATAATGTGTTTCTATGAAGATAAAGCTCTGATGTGTGTTGAGTTTGTAAGGTACCACCCACAAGCCCAACGACAGATACAAGTGGAGTGGGCGAAGGGGTCTCGTGTTCGTTCCTTCCTCAGCGCTTCTAGAAGAATAATTCCATATCATGATTAAATTAATTTCTTTGATCTCTGTGTTTAAATTATAATCTGACTCCAATTTATAAAATATCAATATTATTCTGATGCTGATCATAATTTATATTTATCATTATTATGTTTTCATTCTCTTAATTATTTAAATATACATAGAGAATAAGTTATAATCCTGAAGGTGCTAAGGCAGTTCCATACAGCTGGGCGTAGAGGCATTCTCCTTCTTACTTAAATTAAAAGTAGAGGTTTCTCCAAAACACATTGAAAATAAGAGGATCCATCTATAGTTTAGGTTGAGGCATTTCTCCATCCAACCTATAAAGTGAGGCAATTATACACATCATATTTTCAATAGAGGCAATCTTCCTATTCTAGGCCCCCTTCGGTATCTTTCTCTTAAATACTTAGAATACAAGAAAAGACTTGACAAGTTTCAAACTGAGTAAAGATTAACAATTTATTTTGCCAGGCAGGTTACACTTAAATCAATAATTTGGTTATTCAAATCAATCAATTACAAATATATCAAAACATTCACTAAAAGATCAGCATAGAAAAATGAACGTTTCACAAGATTCAAATCATACCTGGCAATTAAAGACACACAAAGTGGTCTAGGAAGATTCTTGTTAAAGATGTCTTCCATAATGTTGAATACACACACCCAAAGTGTGGGGAAGATTCTTGCTAAAGAATACTTCCCAGAGTCTCTTGCCAAGCCACCTTATATACACAGAATGAGACAAAGAATAATAAAATCTCAAAACAGGATTTGGTTGGTCGGTTCTCGTGACCTGAAGGAGCACCAAATGGGACTGTTAACCATCTGTAATCTAGATCTCCTCATGAGTTGACACCCATCACAGGAGTACAGATTATGTCTTAAGTTTTAAACTTTGATATACTTTCTCTTAGCATTATAGAAATTAGACCTTTTTAACCATCGCACCATGACCTTTAAAACAACACCAAACATGAAGATGAAACCTTTGTAGCATCACAACATATGATATATCCAATGGTACATGTGTTTAGTATATTTCCAGTAACCAAAACCTTAAAGGAGAAGAGAGAGGGGGTGAAATACAGATCAGTTCCTGTGTATCCGTGACCCCTGTGGAGAGAGACAACACGTCTCTCAAAAATAGACACAGAATGTGTTTTTTATTGTTTTATGGTCCAGCTCCAAAACCAAAACTTGTCCACCTGTCCTACATCTCCTCCCCTGACCATTGGGAAACTGTCAGAGTATCCAAGGGGTCATTTTGGGTGGACTTCTTGGGTCTCCATACGTCCTTTGTAAATGTAACAGTCTTTTCAAGATGAACACCTGTAATGTTAAACAATGCCTGCAGATATCAAAGCAGGAACTTAACTGTGCTGAACAGGTGTCTGTGATGGACAGAATCTCTGTGGTTCTCGTAGTTAGATAATCTCCCAAATGGATCTGGTTGAAATTTGTTGTACAAAGTCCATTGTGTCAGCCAAACGCATGTGCTCTGTTCATGGAAGCTGTCTCCTCTTACCATTTAAAAGCATTTGTCTCTAATGGGGTCCTCCCCTGGATATTTTCCTGACCTTTTGAACAGTCCTCTGTTACCTATTGGCAGAAGGTATTTTTTGATAGAAAAGTCAGACCTCCGTAGGTGAAGGAATTCCTCACACTGAGAATGCACCACTGTATGAGAGGGAATTAGAATATAATACACATGACCATGAAATGACTGAACACTGACGAACTTGACTTTCCTTGGAAAGAAATAGTTGTGAAGGATTACAATAACACATGACATTATTAGATGTTTCATGATATTGGTGCGAATGGTAAATAAGGTCTCATTTCCTTTTTCAAAATAATTTGTCCCAAAAGGTGATCCCATTACGAAACTCTTCACTACTATGCATATTGAACATAGAGTGGAATTTTGATATAATCTGTGTATTTTAAAGGGAGACTGGCAAAAGTTATTTTAACTAGCATATTTACCAGTGGTATACATCATTAAAGCATATAATAACAATACCATTCAAATATAATACAAATAAATGTAAATTATATGTATATAAAATACAGATATTTATACTAAAGTATATATAATATGATATATTTATAATTTTAATAATAATAGAATTATTCAAAACCTTGAAATGCAAGTTAACCATGTATATCTAAGAATTCAATTAAGTACTTAAAACATACCCAGACAATTTAAACTTAAATCAAATAATTTCTGAATTTCTTATTTATCCATTGTCAACCATTCTTTGCATGTTGTCAAATAATTCTGTACATATATGTTGGTTTAGTCACATTCAATGGTAAGGTGTCTGATTTATGTGATTGATCCTTAGAAGTGCCAGCACTTCAAATATAACCATTTTGTAAAGTTTGAAATGTTTAGACATGTCTGCAGCCATGCTAGCCATTTCATTCTTCACTACTTATTTTAATCTGAAAGTCTTATGTAATCAATTAATAGTTCGTATTTTACCTGTATTTGTACAATCAGAGACAAAACAATTGATGTGTGACTATAACCATACATATGTTCCATGCACATTGAAATGTTTAGCTCAAGAGAAAATTGACCCAATAGTTTATATTACCATGAAATTAAAATCATAAGTTGACCTTTAATTTTCTCTCCTATGTGTGAGATGCTAAATGGGTTTGCATGTATGACAAACTCTAGAGTTTGGATTGTAAGTCATTAATCATACATATGTGTGATGTTTTAAGCCTGGATAGTTTTAAAACTTATACCAGGTCGCAGTGTTATGTTGTTGCAATGGTGAAAATATGTGCATTACATGTTCATGCCTGGAAGTGGGTGGATTCTAACCTAAAGTAATCTGTGTTGCAAAATTTTAGTTCCGATGCTACATCGGGAGGTCATATAATGAATATAGTAGTTTATTACTGTGAGATGTGTATGACCCCACAAAGCATTATCACACCCACCTCCTGCATTTTAGGTTTGTGCCTGTATTTGGGCTCAGACACGTCTCTAGTGTCAGGACTCTTAAGGAGTCATAGTAATCCACCTGAAAGGAAAAAAGTTAAGATAACAAACAAAGAAACATTAATTTCTAAAATTTTGGGCAATTTGCATTAAGACATGGCAAATGGCTTTACTCTGAGTTGTTCTCAGTACCGTCAGCTCACATGTTTAACTGCTGTGATGTCTGTTTATGGTACACACTATTAAACTTTTCAATCTCTGTGACCTGTAGGACTGTAATTTCTGATGATTTAACATTTCCCACAGTTTTTAACCAACTATAAAAGTACATTGACTGATCAGATTCAGTTTAAATTGATGTTTCAAATTTATAAAAGAGTTGTTTGGTTTGCTATCTTGTGCCATGATATTATCAGTGTTCCTGCAAAGCAAAAAAACAAAACCAAACAACAACAAACAAACAACAATAAACAACAACAAACAAACAACAACAAACAACAAAACAAACAAAACGAACAACAAGCAAAAACATACACATACCCCCGTTTTGGCACGAGATAGTGGACCAAATAAATCTGAATCTAAATATTCCCTAGGCCTTTTTGTGGGTTTTAATCATGTAAGTTTGAAATGCATGTAATGCATCATTTTTCACCATATTAGGCCTGTCTGGCCATTATAATATAATATATATTATAATGTCATTATAATATAAATTACATTATATTAAAAATAATATTAATTAAAATAAATGTTATAACTGGTCTCAAGGGCTTCTAGAATGATGGTACTTTTGCAAAATTGAGAACACATTTCTGTGAATTGACCCTGCAGTAGCAGCTGCATTAACAGGTCCACTAACAGCAACAGTTCTTTGTTGTTTTTAGGATGCAATGCACCGCATCACATGCTGGGTACAGAGCTTAACTCATTGCTCAGCTGGGGTTTTTTGTGACCCTCTGGAATTGGGCACAATTTTCCCATGTTTTAGCTGAGGTCTCATTAACTCTTCTTTAGATGTGATTCTATTTGAATATGAAAAGTAATCAATGAATAGGACGTAAGGCACACATTTTGCTTTAGATTTTAAAGTCATAAACTTTTAACCTGAAGATACAGATACAGAAGTGTAAAAAGACTTTTAGCTCTGACTGATTCAATTTAAACAGGTATTCTGTATTCCTGCTGTGACTTTAGGACTCAGCTATAATATGTATTTTTATGACTTTCACAATCTTTAGACAATTAGATAACAAATTGCTCAATAACAATTTCCACAATCTCATAGAGAAAAAACTAAGCCTAGCACTTTTAACACTGATGACTACACTGTACTGTATATAATGATGTTAATTGTGGCCTTAAATCACTTTGACTGATTCACAGAAAACAATGATGTATTTTATTTGTTATAACCAAGCTAACATATTTCCCTTGAAACAAGGAGAAACAGCAGATCTTTTCTGAGAGGGGGTTTAAGCCCTTTGATCTCAGTGGTGATTCTTTCTCAGTGAGATAAGATCACATGTGTTTTATTGACCATTTTAGCAGTTTCATCATTATCTTGCTGTGCATCAGTCAAAGCTTTCGCTCAATTTACCTTATTTACACAATGATAAATTCTGCATTAATAAAGGAATTGCAACAAAACTTCCTGGTTCCACTCTGCATGCACTGTACCTCTAACCCCAACAATGCTGCCTTCAATCATTTATACATTTCCATCTCTCCTTCATTCAACATAATTACAATTATCTCCTTAACTCATCATGTATAGTATGTAAAATGTATAGTTTACTGCATTTAATGATCCTATAAAGATTAATACGAACATTTGCTCTTGTCATATCAATCATGTAAGCCCGAAATTCACTTCTCATAATGCAAACACTTTAACATACACTGTAGTTTAAATGTATACAACATCCCTTTAATTAAGTTATTTCTTGCTTAGAATGAGTTTGTTTCTATAAATGTTGCACATGTACTGTGAACAACATAAAATCTCATCCAGGGAGTTTAAATGTAGTTATTACTGTATTAATTCAATGCTTACCCTTATTTGAGAACCAGAATAAAATTTGGAAGATGTTACTCCATTTTAAGTTTATCTTTCGTTGCTTTAACAAACAAAAGATCTTTATTCTCATCTACACTGCTGTTGTCATGCTGTGTATTTCCATTAACAGAGTTATTTATTATCGCCTGTGTGCGCAGGTTTGTTTACATACGTGGACGCATTGACTTGGGCACGGAGTTTTCTCATCTCATCCGACTGGACTTTTATTATTCATGGATATTCGCTAATAACTTACTTTACGGGTTTCAGATATAGTTGCGAGATCGTTCCACAACGCAAATACATAATCGCCACGGCGATGTTTCCACTTTTAGACTCAAATTTACGACTTTGCGTAATGTACCACGATAACATTTAGTCATTAGTCCATGTAATACTCACTCCTACTGAGTGTAAACGCAGGAGAGGATATTTGATTCGGAACGCGAGGAAATATATTATTTCCTTATCCGCAATGTTATTATTTCTCTGACAGCTGTGTTGTTATTCTAATTTTCATGCCTAACCGGATTTCTCCGGACTTTCAATGGGAGTTTAACGTCCCATTCTACAACATACGGGTGCGTTTATGCTCACCCTCAACATTTCTAATAGGCAAATAAAATCAACTTACCAACACAGCTGCAGACAGAAAGGTAGACGTTTAAACCTCCTATTTTGCGATGAATGGAATACTCTGTTATGGTTGAATGTCGCGCTGGAAAGCTTCCTGGAGTACCACGTCACTTGTTCGGGTGTACTACGTCATCACGTCCCGTGGTATACGTCATCACGTCGGGGTCACCAAGCTGTAAGGTACCACCCACAAGCCCAACGACAGATACAAGTGGAGTGGGCGAAGGGGTCTCGTGTTCGTTCCTTCCTCAGCGCTTCTAGAAGAATAATTCCATATCATGATTAAATTAATTTCTTTGATCTCTGTGTTTAAATTATAATCTGACTCCAATTTATAAAATATCAATATTATTCTGATGCTGATCATAATTTATATTTATCATTATTATGTTTTCATTCTCATAATTATTTAAATATACATAGAGAATAAATTATAATCCTGAAGGTGCTAAGGCAGTTCCATACAGCTGGGCGTAGAGGCATTCTCCTTCTTACTTAAATTAAAAGTAGAGGTTTCTCCAAAACACATTGAAAATAAGAGGATCCATCTATAGTTTAGGTTGAGGCATTTCTCCATCCAACCTATAAAGTGAGGCAATTATACACATCATATTTTCAATAGAGGTAATTTTCCTATTCTAGGCCCCCTTCGGTATCTTTCTCTTAAATACTTAGAATACAAGAAAAGACTTGACAAGTTTCAAACTGAGTAAAGATTAACAATTTATTTTGCCAGGCAGGTTACACTTAAATCAATAATTTGGTTATTCAAATCAATCAATTACAAATATATCAAAACATTCACTAAAAGATCAGCATAGAAAAATGAACGTTTCACAAGATTCAAATCATACCTGGCAATTAAAGACACACAAAGTGGTCTAGGAAGATTCTTGTTAAAGATGTCTTCCATAATGTTGAATACACACACCCAAAGTGTGGGGAAGATTCTTGCTAAAGAATACTTCCCAGAGTCTCTTGCCAAGCCACCTTATATACACAGAATGAGACAAAGAATAATAAAATCTCAAAACAGGATTTGGTTGGTCGGTTCTCGTGACCTAAAGGAGCACCAAATGGGACTGTTAACCATCTGTAATCTAGATCTCCTCATGAGTTGACACCCATCACAGGAGTACAGATTATGTCTTAAATTTTAAACTTTGATATACTTTCTCTTAGCATTATAGAAATTAGACCTTTTTAACCATCGCACCATGACCTTTAAAACAACACCAAACATGAAGATGAAACCTTTGTAGCATCACAACATATGATATATCCAATGGTACATGTGTTTAGTATATTTCCAGTAACCAAAACCTTAAAGGAGAAGAGAGAGGGGGTGAAATACAGATCAGTTCCTGTGTATCCGTGACCCCTGTGGAGAGAGACAACACGTCTCTCAAAAATAGACACAGAATGTGTTTTTTATTGTTTTATGGTCCAGCTCCAAAACCAAAACTTGTCCACCTGTCCTACAAGTTTATTTCCATAGACAAACACTTTGCATTATCATCACATGCTTCAGTGCTCTGAGTCTTTATAACTGTCTGACACAAACATTTTATAACACAACATCATTACAAAACACACAAACACAAATGAATTTCTTCATCGTCTTCATTTGGATTCTGGGAGTTTTTATTCCAGGTAACAGAAGTGAAAGCTTGTTGTTAAGTTGAATGTTTTTGACTCTTTAATATTTCATTAAACATCATTTTCTTCTCAACAGAATCCAGAGGAGTTACTGTAACTCAGAGTAATACTCAATCTGTTTCTGTTGGACAAACCGTCAATATAAAGTGTACAACTGATACTGGAATAAGTGGCTGGGGTTTATCTTGGTATCAGCAGAAACCTGGAGAAGCTCCTAAACTCATCATTACTGGTGTAACAGATCGTTATGATGGCATTTCACAGAGATTCAGTGGCAGTGGATCAAGAGGTGGTACAGATTTTACTCTGAGCATCAGTGGAGTTCAGACCGAAGATGAAGGAGATTATTACTGTATGAGTGTACATGAGATCAGTGGTAGCTGGGTGTTCACACAGTGATAAAGAGTCGTACAAAAACCTCCTTCAGTCAGACTGAACAGATACACCTGACAGATACTGCAGCTGCACACACACACACACACACACACACACACACACACACAAAGCTGGTCTGTGTTTGTGTGTTTCTCTAGGTTACATAAGTTTCAGCCCCCAATGAGGTTGAGATTAATATTATATTATATAATATTATATAAACAATACAGACAGGCTATTAAAACCGCCAGATCTACCTATCTTAGCAGGCTTATAAATGAGAATCATAATAACCCTCGTTTCCTCTTCAGCACGGTTGCAAAACTGACTAGAAATAAAGAACAAACAGAAACCAATAGTAAACTTCAACACAATAGTAACGACTTCATGAACTTCTTTTCTAACAAAATTACGTCTATAAGGGAAAACATCGTAGCTACCCAGGCAGCCACCACTCAACCCGTTAGTTCACTTAACACTAGACTACCATACGAACATCTTGATTCATTTAAACCTACTACAATAGATGAGCTCTCTAGACTAGTTACATCATCCAAATCATCATCCTGTATATTAGACCCCGTTCCCACAAAACTGCTTAAAGAGGTATTCCCTGTAGTGTCAACCCCGGTTCTAAATATCTTTAACTCATCGCTAGAAATAGGATATGTTCCAACAGCTTTCAAACTAGCAGTTATTAAACCGCTGATTAAAAAACCGCAGCTTGATCAGGGAGAGCTTAATAACTTTAGACCAATCTCAAATCTACCTTTTCTTTCGAAAATATTAGAAAAGGTAGTGGCAAGCCAGTTACGCACATTCTTGACAAATAATGGTACATATGAAAAGTTCCAATCAGGATTCAGGCCCCACCATAGCACAGAGACAGCGTTGCTTAGAGTTACAAATGACCTCCTATTAACATCCGATCGTGGTGAAATCTCAATTCTTATATTATTAGACCTTAGTGCAGCCTTTGACACAATAGATCATACAATCTTACTCAATAGACTAGAAAACTATGTTGGTATCAGTGGTCAGGCGCTAGCCTGGTTTAGGTCGTATCTAACCAATCGCTATCACTTTGTTTATGTAAACGAGGAAGAGTCATATCACTCCCTGGTTAAATACGGTGTACCGCAGGGATCGGTTTTAGGTCCTATCCTGTTCTCGTTATACATGTTACCTCTAGGAGACATTATCAGGAAACATAACATAAGTTTTCACTGCTATGCGGATGATACCCAGCTTTACATCTCCTCACATCCCAGCGAAACACACACGTTTTCTAAGCTAACAGACTGCCTTAGCGATGTTAGTGACTGGATGGCACATAACTTTCTTAAGCTGAACTCCAATAAGACAGAGATACTTATTATTGAACCGAATCGCTACAAACATAATATGTCAGATTACAAGTTGCACATAGATGGCTGCACTGTGGTACCATCTTCCACGGTTAGGAACTTAGGTGTGATGTTCGACAGCAACTTATCCTTCGATAGTCATATCGCCAACGTCTGCCGCACAGCATTCTTCCATCTTAGAAATATATCGAAAATACGCCATATACTGTCTACATCTGACGCAGAGAAGCTTATCCATGCTTTTATGACCTCTAGAATAGACTATTGTAACTCGCTACTCGGGGGATGCCATGCAAATCAAGTAAACAAGCTTCAGCTAGTTCAAAACGCTTCCGCAAGGGTACTTACTCGATCTAAAAAATATGACCACATAAGCCCAATTCTGGCATCTTTACACTGGCTACCAGTTAAATATCGCATACAATTTAAAATATCACTAATCACCTACAAAGCTTTAAATGGCCTAGCACCCTCATATCTTAGAGAATTACTATCAGAATACAATCCATCACGCACACTACGGTCGCAAAATTCTGGTCTCTTGATTATCCCTAGACTATCAAAAGTGTCTAAAAGTGGAAGGTCATTTTCCTACTTAGCCCCTAAGCTCTGGAATGATTTACCAACCGATGTCCGAGAATCAGACACAGTCGATAATTTTAAATCTAGACTTAAAACTTTTCTCTTCAACAAAGCATTCGCATAATTTGTCTAGTAAAAGTACTTAACTCGAAATAGTTATCTGTACGGAACAAAGCACTCGCGGTCATAACACAGATCAACCAAATAAATAAATAAAAATCTTATCTTAACCTATAGTCGGATTGCGATTTTGGAACTTTCGTGTTCTTGTGAATAGTATGCCATACAAACCCGTTTGCCAC
Source organism: Misgurnus anguillicaudatus (assembly GCF_027580225.2). Lineage (NCBI taxonomy): Eukaryota > Metazoa > Chordata > Actinopteri > Cypriniformes > Cobitidae > Misgurnus > Misgurnus anguillicaudatus. Next base: position 31,741,208 of record NC_073361.2, on the reverse strand, counting down.
TGAACCTGCATTAACGACGACAGTGGGGCATCCGGCCTTAGTCAAACGGGTTGGCACGTATGGTTGGGTTGTGATTTTGGCGCTTTCTTTGTATTGCAAATAGTATGCCATACAAACCCGTTTGCCACTGAACCTGCATTAACGACGACAGTGGGGCCTCCAGCCTTAGTCAAACGGGTTGGCACGGAGGGTTGGGGTGTGATTTTGGCGCTTTCTTTGTATTGCAAATAGTATGCCATACAGACCCGTTTGCCACTGAACCTGCATTAAAGACGACAGTGGGGCCTCCAGCCTTAGTCAAACGGGTTGACACGTATGGTCAGGTTGCGATGTTGGTGTTTTTTCGTGATCTTGTAAATAGTATGCAATATAGACCCGTTTGCCACTGAACCTGCATTAACGACGACAGTGGGGTTACAGGCCTTAGTCAAACGGGTCGACAGGTTTCATTTTATCTTAAAAATCGGAAGGTGACCCTTAGTTACCATATATACCGTCGCAGTGGGCCCCCAATTTGCAAAATCCTCAACTGGGGATAATATAATTATGCTGCAATAGTTAGTCTGTCTGAAACTAAGCTGATTCAACCACATCACTGTGTGACACTTGCATTACATGTGAACGGCCCCTACGCTAATATGATTTTGTTTTTCTCTCCCTGTCCTGTCCTCGAACCTGAGGACAATGGGACAAACAGACCCAGTTCCGGTAGATGTGAAAGTCGGCACACCTCTGATCTACTGGTCGTCCTTCAATGTGATGCCCAGCTGATGCCTGACCAACGACCACCGGCAGGACCCGCTTAATATCCGCTTAATATCCGCTTAATCTCTGCTTAATCTCTGCTTAATCTCTGCTTAATCTCTGCTTAATCTATGCTTAATCTCTGCTTAAGCTCCTTATCCGTTAATATGTGTGTATATACATGTATATCTCCCAAGGGTTTTTCCCTCCTAGGACTTTTATTTTTATTTCCTCGGCTAAACAACCCGGGGTTTTTGTTTTTTTTCTCCTAGGGGGTTTTTTACCCCGGGGAGGTAGCCTGCTTGGGCTTAACTTAGCTTCTTCTTCTCGACGTAACATTAGTAATATGCTCGCTCATAATGTCGCGTCATAGCCGCCGCAAATTTGACTGCTTATGCTATTGTGTATTATGTTATGCTATCTGTCGTTTTTCTGTGCTTTTACTGCTTTTATTAATGTAAAGCTGCTTTGAAACAATTGAGTATTGTGAAAAGCGCTATATAAATAAAATTGAATTGAATTGAATAAAATATGATTGGATTTTATACTAACCGCAGTACTACATGGTAAAAAGATGTGTATAACATTTATGTACTTTTATTTTACTTTGTGTACTGAATTTCTTTACAATTTTTTTCTTTTAATGCCACATTACATCCACAATATATTTTAAATTAAAGTACTTTGTATTCAAATGAACATAATACGATGAGAAGAAACATAATATGGTTTTAAAATAATGCAATCATAGGTGTTAAGAACTTGAGATAAGATAAACAAGGGGTGAAATTTGACTTTATACAGTGGATGGTAAAGCGTCATGTATTGCTTCTGCATTACATTATGTAAACAGTTTTTATATTAATGAACTATACACTTGTCATCTATCAGTTCATGTACACATTTTGTATTTTGAGGTTCGCTAGTGATATACAGGGCAAAGCTGAAGCATGCTACCATTTTCATATGAGATTTAAATGAGATAAAGCGATCACAAATTTGTGTGCAGATTGGGGATGAATTACAATCTTTAGTTAGCCTGACGTTGTCATACTCAATTCTAGTCAGAATTTGAGTCTGATACCGTTCCATTGAGCTAAAATTATGAGGCGTGTCTCAACCGAAAAATGCCTCTGCACTCAATTGGATAGACATACGACCAATCAGAGCAACGGAGTGTGTGATGTTGAAATGGCGTCTTTAGCAGCCTGACCGAACTGCTAGTTATTTCGCTACAATGATACTAACATCATTGTAATTATACTAAGTCTAAGTTAGCGAAGGTACATCAACACCTACTATGTTTACAACATTTCATTTATATCACAACATTAAGTATTTACTAAGTCATACAGTAAGACTATCTCTTACCATTTGTACGTTAGGTGAACTTCATCCAACACGATAGCTATACGTTGGCTTGAAAAATATCGGAGCTAGCATGTCCCTCCACTTATTCAGCAGTCACGATTCCAGGCTTCCGAAAAGAAGCTGGCAATGACCGCTATCCATCTCGTCGTGCACGCCGAGTTGCATCGCCGTGAAACCCATTTCAGTTGCTTCTTTAAAGTGTATGTTGCAGGTTAACCACCACTGTCGATTAATGGGTACATAAATCACTCAAGATATGTGTATAATTTTTAAAATGTCTCAAAAATGGTCTTAAAGACCACTTTTTTTACGTTTTTGGTATTAACGGTTTTTTTAACGCAATTCTGCGATGACGTCACGTTGGGGAGAAGTGGAGAAAGACTCAGCCAGAGCCATAGAGATAGATGAGACATTTATTGCTGTTTAATACTTACGTATATAATTTGGAAATCATATATACATCGTAGGAAATATATAATGTGTTATACTGCAAAGTTACCTTGCTAATTATTATTTATGATATATGTGGAGATAAATAAAACTTCGCAAATCTGCTGATTTGATCCATTCATGTCCTGACCACCAGGCTAGAGATTTTTAAACATCCTTAATCCACACTTACTAGTCTTTCAAATAATATCTCAAATATATTGTTTTGTGAAATAAAAGGATGCTTTGTTATATTGTTTATGCGATTATAACGAATCACACGATCATTTTATGCAGCAGCAGTCAGCAGCTGCAGCACACTCGGATCCGACCGCATACATACTGTAATAAACAGGCGTTCGGCGGCTTTTTACATCACGACAGGCTAGGAGGAACCGCTCATTGATCACCGTATTTTTATAAATCCTGTACATGTTTGGACCTGCCGAACAGGTTGAGCACTTTTATATACTTTATTGAGCAGAGAGGCTGCCTGCACAGTTTGACCAGCGGGCTGCGGGAACCGGCGCACATCACGCCGCCAGACGGTGTTGCTAATATAACTGGAAATGTATAACTATTATCAGATCGGCCCGGGAAAGTCCTGACTCTCTCGATTGCCATTCCGGTACTGGCTGTAAGAAAGTGAGTGCGTTTGGGTCGCTGGTGCCCGCGAACAGACGTGACGTGCTTCACTCACCTTCCAGGATTAGAGACATGCTGCCAAAACCGTTTGTGCTGAAGATCGCATAAAGTTTCACCCATTTCAGGCAGGATCATGGACCCCCTCAAGCCAGCATGCACGAGTATGTTAATTGTTTGTTTACTTTCTACACGAAGATATGCTAACCTTATGCTATCTGGCTGTCTGCCTATCTCTCTATACTAGCCTATCCGTCTGTCTGTCTATCTATCCGTCTGTCTATCTATCTATCTATCTATCTATCTATCTATCTATCTATCTATCTATCTATCTATCTATCTATCTATCTATCTATCTATCTATCTATGTATTTATCTATTATCTGCGCTATCAGAACTGTACTTTACTCGTCTTTCTATAGTCATTTTCAATGCTCTCAAGGCGGCTTTGGTCAATTCTCTCCCCAGCGTGACGTCATACAGTGCGTTGTGAGGGAAAGGAGAATCATTGCAAATTGCTGTACTTTTTCATACTTTTTCGGGTTTTGTGATACCCAACAACATAAAATACAATGGATAACAGTTTAAATGTTTATTATCAACAAGCAAATTGCACAAATTCGTTGAAAAATTTTACCTGCAAAACGCCCTTTAACTTTGTCCTCCATAGCAAGGACGGCGAAAACATAAACAAATGCCTTGATCGCGTTTCTCTGTTCCTCTTTTTAAATCAATGCTCTGTCGATATCTTTTAGAACAGACTCAATGTCAGAATCCACACATCTGAATTCACCAGCGGCAGCCATTTCATTGTAAACAGATTGAACACACGCGCTCTTTGGTGACGTGGTTGATACGTTACTGTTGATCATCTGTCCATCATCGTATAAAGCCCGCCCTCACAATTTGATTCATCGGGCGGTTTTGGTATTCGCATAGTAGCTCCTCAACGGTGAGTCCCCAGACCGATCGTCCCCCGTTTTTCAAATTGTGGTGGGCGGGGCTAAGATCGGCTGGCACCCAGGCTAATCTTTAGTGGTGCTGGGCAGACATTTCGGCGGACTAAAACTTACCTAAAAGCTACTGTACCTGAGATTACACGCTTATATTAGACAAACTGTAGAATCTGTATTATTGGCGGAGCATGCTCACCGGCACACTAACAGTGTCCGTGGCCGAGAGAGAGCTGTGTCTGATGGAAAAGAGGTTGTGTTTGTGTTGAGAAAAGCGAAAACTTTGCCTACGTTTTTGTGTGAATCATCTTTTCTGTTTCATTGGTGTAGCTATGTTTCACTGTTAGTTTATTTCCTTGCAGATTCGCTCTTTTAATGTATCATACTCACTCGCTGCTGCATGCAGCTCTGCTTGCTAAAACTTGTTTGGAATATATGGAATGATCCACTCTAAACTATAATGGGGGGCACATTCATGCAGATGTAATAATAGCATTCAAACACAAAATATGTTTAAATAGAATTCCTAATTAAACAAAATTATGATAGTCTTCTAGGAATCTTGATGTAAACCAGGGGCAAAAAGTAGCAGCTCACCATGAAGTACACACCTGCGTTTTGAGGCCCCTTGGTAACGCGGGGCCCAAGGCAATTGCCGACCTTTGCCTAATGGGTAAGTCTGCCCCTGCATCTTATACACAGACAGTGTTGCCAGATTGGGCGGGTTTTGAATTTGATTGTGCGGGTAAAAAATGGCTTGGGTGGGTGTGCAAAAATTGGGCTGGTTTGGGATCAGTTGGGTGGGTTTGAAATGTGCATTTTATAGGCTAATTATTTAACAAGAAACCCAAGTGTGCATGTATTTCATCTGACGTTACTAAACACACGCCCACTGTGTTTGTGTTGACGCCACGCCGATGACGAGTCCGCGTTTAGCCAATCACAAGTGATAGCAGCCAGCCAGCTCTCTCAGTCTCAGCGGGAAATCAAGATGTATAAAAAATTACAAATAGGAGTCGGAGAGTGACCCGGGCCTGAAGCAATGGATAATACCTTTTAAAATCGGAAAATAGCACTGCAAATTCTGCAACACGGACTCCGGATTGCAACGTATACGTTGCTTGTCACACATTGCCCGTGTCTCAATGCGAATGCTGCAGCCTCCGGAGGTCGCATGTACGTCATCAAAACTGTCTTGTTTTAGAATATGAACAATTAAAAAGTTGCCTTTTATTCTTAGTTAATAGTAAATTGTTGTAATATGCTTATGACTTGCGAATGTAATGGTCAGTTAACTAAAATAAACCAGGCTTGATGACATATATTTACCCTGCATATGCGACCTTCGCAGGCTGCAGCCAGAATGAGAAACGGACATCAATTACACGTGTTTGAGCCGTGGATGAATTATCAGAGCATTTTAGGTGAACAAAACCAAATGTTCGGCTGTCATTAAGTCAATTCTGGCACTATAAACGTCAGCCAGACTGTACCTAGTTCTGAAAAGTTCAGATGTTAATATGTTCTTCAGCATCCTTGCAAGTTCAACCAACAGCCTTTTATTGTTCTGCATTTACTGCATAAGGTAAGCATATTTACAATCTCTCTCTCACACACCTATTTATCAGGAGTAAAAATACATTATTAATAATAATATAAATAGATAAAGAACAGACACTGTTGAAATTGTTATTAACGAATTGGGTATTTGAATAATAAAACCACTTAAATATACGCTGTAAAAGTGCATTGTGCGTGTGGGCGAGGGGACATATAGCTGTTGTGAACAAGTTATGTCCTTTTAGTGTGTGGTTCTGTTCTGGTGTCGCTAGCTATAGTATGATGCATTAAATGTGGAAGTAAAAATAACTAAACTCTAATCAAATTAAACAAAAATGTTGATTTAAATATTTTTGGTGGTTTTTTTTGTGCGTTTGGGCGGTTTTGGAACAGTTTTGGGCTGGAAACCATCAACTCTATCTGGCAACACTGTACACAGACTATAGAGAGTTTGTCAGATTTCACTGCTATATTTATATATCTGTGGATGTGAGAAATAAATCTTGAATGTTGAAGTGCAAGTTAAAAACATTTCTTCATTTGATTTCATTTTCTTCATCCATCAGTTAAACTCATCAGCGTCTCATTTCAGAGAATAAAGAGTCAAATAGTGAAATTGAGAGTTCAACTCATATTTGTATCTTCAGGATGAAGAGATTCAGTTCCTCTCAGAACAGAGCAGATGTTCATACACAAGAGTTTAAAAGATAAATATAAACTACATCTGCAGATGTCTTCATGCTTCATTGAGTGAAGTTTATTTAGAAACAAACACACAAGCCAATGATCAATATACTCATTGTTCAAATTCAAAAGAAATCACAAGACAAAGAAGCAATATTTAATATTTCTTTATTAAAGCAGACAGAATGAATAAAGCACAGAGACACAGAGTGTTGTATGAATAGTTGTTGATGTGAGACATGAATTAGAAGAAGAGATGAGAAGAAGAGAGGATCTACTCAGAACACAGATCTTTCTTCACTTCTCCAGTGACTGTCTGACCTTCCCGACTGATCTCACAGATCACTGAGTCTCTGTTGATCCATTCTTGTTCAGTGAGAGTCAGACTGCTGCTCCAGCTGTACAGACCGCCGTCTTTCTGTAAGACTCCAGCTCTGTTCTCCTGAGATCCTGACATCTTCCCATTCACTTTCCAGCTCAGACTCCAGTCTGAAGGGAAACCATTGCTGGCCACACACATCACTGTTGCTGTCTTCTTGCTGGAAATCTCTTCACTGGACGGCGGCAGGACGATCACTTTAGGACCACTTACACCTGACATACAGAGATTCGCAAAAATGACAAATTAAAGTAAAACAAAACAAACATTTTGGATATCAAATATTGTTTCAAAGTTTTGACTATAACCTATCTGTCTTTGTTATCATAAAATTAAAACCCTAAAATGATCAAGCGTATGCGTTTGAGTTCATGTCTTTAGTTTTTTGCATGGCTCTTCTTTTCTTTAATTAAGTGTTATACATAACATGACATAACATTTCCCTTATGAAAATTAACCACGTATATACTACAGTTAAAACAGACAAAAATACATGGTTACTGTAGTAAAACCATGGTAAATACAAAATAACTATGAATTGGACAACCATAGATTTCAAAATACTATATTTAAACCATGATCAGTGTAGTTAAAACATGGTTTGACTAATCAATATACAAAAAAAACCTTTTTTGTGAGTTAGTCTTTGTGACTCTTGATTTCTTGTTCTTCTGCGCAATGTTTTTCAATTTCTCATTTTAATTGGAGAAGTCTGAGTGTAGTTATCTATTAAATATTGTGTTATGTTTAAATTAATAATTAATATATTACAGTAGTTTATCATACGAACTGAAGTGAGATCTTTTATATGAAGTGACATGAAAAACATGAAAGTTGTATCGCTGTCAGATACTTGGATGAGCAAAGAGGGAAAGACGAAAAATATACACAAATAATCTTAATCTAATCTTTTAAATTTTTGTCTTTATTTATATTTTATTCTGTTTTAATTTCAAAAATTTAATATTTGTGCAAGAGCTGTTAAATATCGCTTACAATGTTTGCAAAATGGATTAAATAAAAGAGTACAAGAATAAACTTTTTTTCTTTTCGACTTTTACCGGAACTATTTTATCCATGAGTTTAATATAGCACAATTATGATTTTAAATATTGAGGTATTTTTTTACTTGGCTCTATGAGCATTTAACACATTCAAGAGTACAATATGGTACAAAGTCTGCCAATGAAATGTTAATACTCAAAGCAACCTGACTGAGACTTAAAAACAAACAAATTAACGAATAAATAAAATGAATGTAAGATGAATGATACTTAATTGTATATTAAAAAGCAATTAAGTAAATGTTAAAATAATTTTGTACTTACTGCCAACTTCCAGTCTCGTGCCGGTGCCGAACGTCCACCACAGTGATAGAAACAAACCGAACAGCTGTACAAAAACCTCTGAACGCTTCACTAACTCTGAATCTATAACAAACACATTTAACACAACACAAATTCATGCTTAACAATGCTTTTATTTACATATTTCATTTATTTCTTTGACACTACAGAAAAATGACTACATTTCTAGATATTTGTTGCAATGAAACCTCAGCTGAATAGTCAATGATAAACTGTGAATGAAATCTCATCTCTGTGTCCTGTTCATTAAGACCCACAAGGCTGGTGATGGTGCGGTGGATAAGACACACGCCTTTGGTGTGAGAGATCCAGGTTTGAATCCACTGTTACACACCATTGTGTGCCTGAGCAAGACACTTAACCCCTAGTTCTCCAGAGGCGTGCGACCTCTGACATATATAGCAATTGTAAGTCGCTTTCGATAAAAGCGTCAGCTAAATGAATAAGTAAGATAAAAAATAAATGCAGGTGATAAGAGTGGACAGAAAAAAACTTTGTGAATTGTGAACACCTCATTCATATCTGTAAGTCAGATTTCTGCTGTATTGAGCAATACAATTTTCATAATCTATTCTCAACGGTGTTTGTTGAAATCAGAAAGTCCATACAGTACATTGTAACTTTTTCATTATTTTGTTTAATTTGGGGTTTGATGATGTTTATCAATTCATTGTAAATAATGAAAGTATTTTAATAAGGCACAGTCTGATGACCTGTGAGAAGATTTGCATAGACTCTTTGCATTGGAAAGACTTGAGGATTTTTTATAGACGCATCAGAAGTTGATCATCAGAAATCTAAACTCACAGTCATCATGACCTTCATCAGCATCTTCATCTGGATGTTAACTTGTTTCTGTTTCAGAGGTGAGAACAACATTAAAATTCATCTGATTAAACTTCATCCTCTGTGCTAAATAATTCATTCATTCTGAATCTTTACTCATATTTTTATTTTCTTTATGTAGAATCAAGAGGTGAAGTGACCGTCATTCAGACACCTGCAGTCAAATCTGTTCATCTACGAGACACAGTTACTATCACCTGTAAAACTAATCCTGAAGTGTACCAGAGCTGGGGTTTTCAGCCTTTATCCTGGTACTTACAGAAACCTGGAGAAGCTCCTAAACTCTTGATTAAAAAAGTAAATGAGTTACAGTCTGGAACTCCATCAAGATTCAGTGGCAGTGGATCAAAAACAGATTTTACTCTGAGCATCAATGAAGTTCAGACTGAAGATGAAGGAGTTTATTACTGTCAGAGTTATCACTACATCAACAGTAAACTTATATTCACACAGTGATAAAGAGTCGTACAAAAACCTCCTTCAGTTAAAGAGGAACTGCACATTAACATCATTATACTGTCAATATTACAAATAAACAATTTAAACACTGATAATTCACCCTAAACATTACATATAAAACTGTGTATCCACATTTAGAAATATTTCTTGATATTGTTCAGGTGATAATAATACATGATGCTGAACACTTACTGATGCATCTCCTGTTATGATTTATTAATCTATGACAGATCAAGAATTATTTCAAATATTTATAGACAAGAATCCACAAAAACTATCAGTGGAAAATGAAAAACACAAACAAACAAACAGTCAGTAAAGTGTAAAGTTGTGTTGTGATGTCATGACATACATATTTAAATCCATATTTGCATATCAGATCACATGCTTCAGATTTGTGTGTATTTTTACGTTTCAGTGTGGTTGTACCATATGTACATTTAGTTACGTTTAAAAACACACTGAAACGTATAATATTGACGTTTTGAAAGGACTAATGCATAAATTATGTATGTGTTTACAGCTTTACAGCTTTATAAATTATTCCTATTCATAAATATTAAAATTGCGAGCATTGGTGTTTCTTGTTTTCAGTCATATTTTCTGACTTATTTATTTACCATTTACCTAATGAAATGATTTTGATATTCAGAGAATTACACAAAATTGAACATTTAGAAACTTTAAAATGAAAAACATTTTTGTAATTATTAAAAATATATTTAGTTTGTTTGCCATGACACATAAAAACGCGTTTTCTCATATGCAGGGCTGGGATGCCGCGTTGCATTCTGGGAAGTGGCGGCCATGTTGATGTCCTCGCAAATGTAAACATACAGCAAGTGGAACGAGGAGAAGCAGCAGAGTTGGGAGATTGAAAAGAAAGAACAAGATGTTAAAATCCCGAAAAGGATGTGGAATTTACCGGGATAGGTTAAATAGGGAAGCCATAGACCGATATGTAGACAAAATCGAAACTATTAATGGTTTGGATTCATATGAAAAAAATAATGAATAAAGAGCCTTTTTAAGATAACAGCGTGCATGGTTGTTGTGAGAGCACGATTTCACGTCAATCTGTAAGCAAAGTCACGTACGGCCTAGCTTCACAACTCACTTAGTTCATGCAGCAGTTTTGTAGTACGAATTTTTGCGTCAGCAGAGGGATAGCAACAGTAAGATGAATGTTGAAATTTTCTTGTATTTTGGGTGAGTAAACCCGGAAAATTTCCCTTATTTTTAATGTTTAATGCTAACTTAAGCTATATAAATTAAAATTCAGATGTTATACTTCACTGTTGTATATAATAATAACATTTATATGTCATGTATACACATTGCTGATGGGTTGAGGTTAATGTTTGGTTTCCTGCATAGAATAAAACACAATAAAGTGTTTTCTTTATCTGTCATTTTTAATGTAAAGTTTTACTTTATTAATACAGCAACTGTTTACCATGGTTGAAATAATAATGCCAAATTAATCAAATAAGACACACGACTGAGATGGAGTATGTCTATAAACAGAGCACAGTAGTCCGAGTAGCCGTAAAGGAGGCAATCAACATGGCCGCCATGCCAAGTAATGACGTCACGACTCCCAAGCCCTGTAATTATACCAAAATACAACATAAATTCACAAAAGATGTTACTTTAATTCATTTGCTGTAATCCACATCTTTAAAATTCATACGATTGGGAGGAACAGATCCAAATTCAGCCCTTATCCAACGATCTTGATCTGAGTTCTTATCAGCAAACGTAAAGTCAGATCGCGCTTTCGTTTTAATATAAATTTGAATTCAAATATCTTACCTCAAGAAGCTTTACGACACATTGCTTTACGGCCATAAAAAATGACAGACAAAACTCTGTCTTGATTGACAACTCATAAACCTGACAGTCATCCTGATGGACACCTAAAATGGTGTCTGAACTGTCTGACGTGTACTAAGGTTCATTTAACTTTGAACAAACTGTTGTCAGTAAATAACATAAATGTAAAATCTACAGTAAGTTACTTGCAGCTAGTTGTTAGTAACACTATAATTTCTATAGACATTTTTCTATAGACAGTGTAGTTTAAAAATGAATATATTTTAAAGCATTTGTATTCATGTGGCATTGGAAGAAAAACTTTGTACTGTATGTTATAAACTTGTAAACAAAACAGGTTTGAAAAGATTAAAATTTAAAATATTTTTAACTGCAGGATAAAATTGTATATTTTATACAAACTTATACACTTTATACTCTCATATTTTGGACAGGAAAATGTTTTTGCCATATGGGCATGTATTTGTTGCCCCTGAAATTAATTTTGAAATATGTTAATATATATTAAAACTAAATATATTAATTCAAAAATATATTCAATTAAGCTTTAATTTCAACAACACGTATTAAAAATATATTTAAAACATATTTTGGAGAAATTAATTTTTTGCCGTAAGGGACACAGAGAGACAGGTGATGTTTTGTGGTGATGTTGTTATGGACTTTTGGATTTATTAAAAATTTTCACAACATTTATTTGCTAACTCACTGTAAAAAATGCAGCATGAAGTTAAAACAATTTGGTTTTGCAAGTCAATTCAACCCACTATTTTAAGTTATGCCCTGTCATAAGTTGACATAACTTATTTTTTTAAGTTAAACAATTATAACTTGTTTTAATAAGTAAGGAATAATTGACCATTGAATTATAAGAAAATAATGTACGTTACACCACAGGTGTGCATTATTTTCAAATAATTCAAAGGACCGGAGTCAATTATTCAGCTTATACCACAGTTACCACAAGCATTGATCTGGTGCCTATCATTGCTTTAACAAGTTAGGTGTGTGGTTATTGAAAAATAATGCATACCTGTGGAACATTTTTCAACAAATCAGAATACAGCATTCAACAGACCTGTGGTATAAGTTAAAATAACATAAAAAATATATGTAAAATATGAAATAAAACAATGTTAGTGTGTTAAAACTCCTGCTCACATACCGAACATGATCTCACCTTTTCTGATATCTAAAAATGTACACAAGCCACTCATAGCAGGGGTAACATATATTTGATCACCTTTGATGATATTATTTTAAATTCTCAATGTTGTCAGAAGGGGGGGCTACAGCACATCTAGTTATCATGACCATGATGCTCTCAAGAGGTTTAGTAAAGTCTGATCACTGCTTTACATCTCATCACACGCTTCAGTGCTCTGTGTGTTTATAACAGTCTGACTTTATAACACAGTGCTGGAAAAACAACAAATACACAAAATGAATCTCTTCATCATCACCTTCATCTGGATTCTTGGAGGTTTTATTCAAGGTAACAGAAATTCATCTTTATTTGTTTAGAAAATATTTTAAATGTTAGTTTTCTTTTTTGAACAAATTTGTTTTCTTCTCAACAGAATCCAGAGGAGTTACTGTAACTCAGAGTAAAGATCAATCTGTTTCTGTTGGACAAACCGTCAATATAAAGTGTACACTTGATACTCGATTATCTAGCAATGATTTATTTTGGTATCAGCAGAAACCTGGAGAAGCTCCTAAACTCATCATTTATTATATAAATAATCGTCATGGTGACACTTCACAGAGATTTAGTGGCAGTGGAGCATCTGGTGGTACAGATTTTACTCTGAGCATCAGTGAAGTTCAGACTGAAGATACAGGAGATTATTACTGTCAGAGTAGACACTATATCAACAGTAAAGATGTGTTCACACAGTGATAAAGAGTCGTACAAAAACCTCCTTCAGTCAGACTGCACAGATACACCTGACAGATACTGCAGCTGTACACACACACACACACACACACACACACACACACACACACACACACACACACACACACACACACACACACACACACACACGCGCACACACACACACACAAAAGCTTCAGAAGGAGTAAAAGGTGAAAGTAGATCAAGAGTTATGAATTACATAAATACATTTCAATTAATTATTAATTGTTCAGTGTTGTAAGTCAGCTGGTAAAACAATAAACTTTTCGTTGTTTATGAAGAAGAAACTGTAAAACAATAAAACCTCAGGTGGAGCTGTTAACTTAAATTTGACCCTCAGGTCCATTTATTGTCTCCCTTAGGAGAAATTTGTCTTGGATGAGAGAACTTCTGCACATCAGTCCACCCCAACAACTGCATTAATACTATGATACATAACACACTTTACCTTAAAATAAATAAATAAGTAAAAACAAATATATAAAAAGGCGCATTCTAATAAAAATACATTTTCTATAAAAAGAATACATTCCTAGTTGAATACATTTAAAAATTGCTAATTCAATTTAGTTTAGTTAATTAATTTAGTTAACTAATGTAGTTTGAACCTTTTGATATATATGGCTATATATTTGATATATATTTGATATGGTGGCTCTTTGCAATGTGTTCATTGAATTAAACAAATGATTTAATTATTCACTGTGGTTACTCTAAGTAGAAACTGAACCGATTCATTTCAGAGAGTCAAAGAGTGAAACTGAGAGTTCAACTCATATTTACATCATCAGATTTCTGTTCCTCTCTGTACAGAGCAGATGTTCATACACTTACATGAGTCTGATGTCTCTGTTACACCACAAACATCAAATAAAGCACTTGTTTCATCATTTATCTGCAGATGTCTTCATGCTTCATTGAGTCAAGTTTATTTAGAAACAAACACACGAGCCAATGATCAATATACTCATTGTTCAAATTCAAAAGAAATCACAAGACAAAGAAGCAATATTTAATATTTCTTTATTGAAAAGCAGAGAGAATGAATAAAGCAGAGACACAGAGTGTTGATGTGAGACATGAATGAGAAGAAGAGATGAGAAGACGAGATGATCTACTGAGAACACAGATCTTTCTTCACTTCTCCAGTGACTGTCTGACCTTCCCGACTGATCTCACAGATCACTGAGTCTCTGTTGATCCATTCTTGTTCAGTGAGAGTCAGACTGCTGCTCCAGCTGTACAGACCGCCGTCTTTCTGTAGGACTCCAGCTCTGTTCTCCTGAGATCCTGACATCTTCCCATTCACTTTCCAGCTCAGACTCCAGTCTGAAGGGAAACCATTGCTGGCCACACACATCACTGTTGCTGTCTTCTTGCTGGAAATCTCTTCACTGGACGGCGGCAGGACGATCACTTTAGGACGACTTACACCTGACATACAGAGATACACAGAGAAAAAGATGAAGAAATTCAAAATAAATAAAATAAATCCATAATAAAATATATATTGTGTTTTTGAGTTTAATATCATATCATCAGTTAATATCATTTACTCTGTTAATACACTACACTTATTATAATACAAACACAGTAATAATAAAACAATATTTTATATGAATATTTGTTTCCTGTGATTTAAGTGACAGAACAACAAGGTCATGAGTTTGATGCCCAAAATCTGTACAATATCTTGACTGCATTATAAATCACTTCATATTAAAGTGTCTCTCAAGTACATAAAAAAAGGAAAAATACCTACATTTATTGTCAGATGTGTTAAGAATGTAAAATATGTTTAATATGATTTTATTCTATCATAGTGAATCTTATAAAGGTTTGTAACAGAAGTTTGTGTAAATATTCAATCGTCTTCACTGCGCTTGCGTGGCGTTCTGTGATAAGCGGTTTAATCGCAGTTTCATCTCTTGTTGTTTTGTTATGCGCTGACACTTTTATTTGTGGAAACATCAAAGCCAAAGAGATTTGATAAATCAGCAAAGCAATATAATTAACAATATAACAATAATCATTTATAAATCTTATAAAGTTACTTTTATTTTCAGGTTTTTTTTTGTTCAAGCAATGTTTTAATTTCTTTATCTTGACTGTGAAGCGAGTCTGCGCGCCACACCATACAAAATCGAAGTAATGCCGCTGTCAGATACCCGGATCTCAAAATGTGTTATTAATGTAAAAATAAATTTGTATTTGACCTTGTTCTTGAACTTCAGCAAATTTATTCTCAAAACACAATGACTTAAGGCTAAACAAATTTCATAATCGTAACACGATTCATTTAAAAAACCTGTTAACATTAAAGATTTAAATTCTTATTATTTTGACTTTTTTTCTGGAAAACAAACACATTTATTCCTGCATGATAATAATTTGAATATTGAGGTGTTTCCTCTGAACTAATGAGCATTTAAACCACATTATGTTTATAGCGCACTGAATTACACGCAGTCTTCAAAAGAAACCTCGATTTATATTCACAATGCTCTTACTGGGAATTAAAAATAATTAATAAAAGAGAAATGATTGCATAATACAATTGCATGCTAAAAAAAATGTTAAGAAAGTTATTATATAATTTTTGTACTTACTGCCGATCACGTCGAGTCTCGTGCCGGGGCCGAATGTGAACCACAGTGATAGAAACAAAGCAAGCAGCTGTACAAAAACCTCTGAACGCTTCACTAACTCTGACTCTATAACAAACACATCATATATCACAGCAAATATTCATACATCATAGACTTGTGAAGAAGTGTAAACACATGTAACACAAGAATAAAAGTGAATTTAAACACATAAATCTGTATTTAAACACATTTACTGAATACTTGGACTTCAGCTGAACTTTACAATATTCACGAGTTCGCACTTACAAATAAGTTGGATAGATTAAATTGGTAAACATATTTGGCGTGCTGTCCTAGGAGAGGGCTCTGATGTTGGTAAATGGCCCGAACGCAGAGTACCCCCCCCCACCCAGGTTAAGGTAGTAACCTGATAAGTGAGAGGAGATGGGGTGGTGGAGGGATTCTGAAGATTTGTGTAAAACATTATTTAATAACATAACACACAAGACATCATAAACGCTCCTGATATCTTCTCATCTAATCTCAATGTGTTATTAATCCAGACTGTATAATGTGTTTCTATGAAGATAAAGCTCTGATGTGTGTTGAGTTTATTTAAATAGACAAACACTTTGCATTATCATCACATGCTTCAGTGCTCTGAGTCTTTATAACTGTCTGACACAAACATTTTATAACACAACATCATTACAAAACACACAAACACAAATGAATTTCTTCATCGTCTTCATTTGGATTCTGGGAGTTTTTATTCCAGGTAACAGAAGTGAAAGCTTGTTGTTAAGTTGAATGTTTTTGACTCTTTTATATTTCATTAAACATCATTTTCTTCTCAACAGAATCCAGAGGAGTTACTGTAACTCAGAGTAAAACTCAATCTGTTTCTCTTGGACAAACCGTCAATATAAAGTGTACAACTGATACTGGAATAGATACCAATGATTTATTTTGGTATCAGCAGAAACCTGGAGAAGCTCCTAAACTCATCATTAAGTATATAAGTACCCGTCATGGTGACATTTCACAGAGATTCAGTGGCAGTGGAGACGCTTATGGTAAAGATTTTACTCTGAGCATCAGTGGAGTTCAGACTGAAGATGAAGGAGATTATTACTGTATGAGTGAACACTATATCAACAGTAAATATGTGTTCACACAGTGATAAAGAGTCGTACAAAAACCTCCTTCAGTCAGACTGCACAGATACACCTGACAGATACTGCAGCTGTACACACACACGCACACACACACACACACACACACACACACACAAACACACACACACACTCTGGTTTCCATGTTTTGTGGGGACATTCCATAGACGTAATGCATTTTATACCATACAAACTGTATATTCTATTCCCCTTACCTACCCCATTCCCTAACCCCAACCATCACAAAAACCCTTCTACTACTTCACATTTTCAAGAAACATCATTCTGTTTGATTTATAAGCTTGTTTCCTAATGGGGACATCAAAATGTCCCCACAAGGTCACAAAAATACTGGACAATTGGTTCCCACAACGTGATAATTACCAGGTACACACACACACACACACACACACACACACACACACTCCATAGATGTATTCACTTTTATATTCCATCATCTAAACAGGCTTCAGTCAGGTTTTGGATGTTTTGTGGTTTTATACAGACTTTACAGTTTTTTTCAATTGCTAAACGACAGTGGGCACAACTGGAGCTACATGTGCAAAACTCTAACTACAGTCTGCAATACCAAAAGTCACGTGAGCTAAACTGTACATATTACCTGCAAAACTCACTTCAAGCAACACAACTCTAAACACATGACTCAAAACAGCTCCGTGCAGCCAAACACTAAACACAACCCTCAATGAGATAACACACACTGTCACTAACAACACACTGAGAGGAAAAACACTAACATCAAACACCAATACACAAAATACTAACTTTTTATCTTTACAGATTGAACAATTTCAGTGACTTCATAAAGCAATGTTTTCTTCAAATAATTATTTATTGATTGATTGATTTATCGCATGATTTATTGACATTTTTAGAACAGAACAATTCTTTAAGGTAAATGAAAATTAGCAGTTTGCTTCAATAGTCTGAAGTCATTTATGGAATTACAGCAATGAGAAAAAAGGTAGAAACTAAAAGTACATACTGTAATTCAAGCAAATAAATGAGGGTCTAATCCTGCCTCTCTCTAGCATCAGGCCACTACATGCCACCCTTCTCCCTCCACAAACCCGTCTTCCTTGTTCCATTTCCAAAATGTGTCTTTCTGAGCTCTACCTGTCATATTTATATTTAAGCAATATCGCTCGAGTAGGAGTGTGATATAGCTCTATATCATCACGGCTGTGATTAGGCCAGAGGCACGAGGCCGTAGGCCGAGCTATATCACACGACTCCGAGAGCGATATTGCTTTTATACAACAGTTCGACGGCACACGTTTAAAAAACGAAAACTAGAAAACAACAACGGAGTTATTTTAAAAGCCTCTTTGTTTGAGAACTACTTCTTCCGCCACGGATTTGAGGGCAGCCAGAATGACAGGTACCACTTTCGGCTGCTTTGAATCTCATAACAACTCAATGGACGGAAAAGCCGTTTCTTTATATAACCGTTTTTTGGTCACAAAGTGTAGTTTTAAGATTAGTTCAGTCGAGAATGTATATTTATTATATTTAAATCTGCAGTCGATTAGTAAAGATAGCGCCTGTTTGAACGTTTGTTAGTGAGATTCGGTACGAATGAGAACCAAAGCATGAGCGGACGTCAGTGTTCACTCGCCCCGCTGACCACCGCCCTCTCTCGGCTTCATCTCTGAAAGGGATCCCCTGGCTCTCATGTTGGCCTTGTTTGTTTTTGATCGGCAAAATGAGATCAAATCAGCAGTAAGTTATTTGGTGTCATGATCAAACCATCACTTGTTCTTGTATCCACACCCAGTGTCCTTTGTGTTGTTATTGTTCTGGCGCGAGGAAAAAGTTAATAAAACTACACTTGTATAACGTTCCTATTGCTTTCCCATTTACTCGATACGCGATACGAGCATTATTTAACTTTGTTCTTGTCAGTACTATATAAAACGTTTTTTTATAAGTGTCAGAGAGATGTTTTTGCATGCTGCTTTTAAATATATCAGTGGCGATATCTCATAACATGTTTTAATAGGCACGTCACAATAAAATAATGATCAATGTCCACATTTAAAAGCTGCGGTGCTTACCTGCAGTTCCACGGTGTGTTCGCGCAGGGCTCCAGACTGCGACCAAATGGTCGCATTTTGCGACCTAAATTTGAGAGTGTGCGACTGAATTTTACATCCAGTCGCACATGTGCGACCAGTAAATTTGCCTCCCCCACCCTCCGTATTTTTTTATACATTAAACGTGGAAAGGGCACGTCAGTGATCAATGAAATGAGCAATGAAATAATCAATGAGACGCGAGCGCACGCAAATACACAGCAGGGGTCTCCAACACGTCGCTCGCGATCTGCCGGTAAGTTAATTGCAGGTAGCTCGCTTGTGGGTTTATTTATTTATTTTCTGTGGTTATGGCGGCATTTGGATGTCTGGTTAGTGTTACAAGCGCCTGTGGTAGTAAAGACTGCGTGCGTGTTTGACGTCGCGTTGAGCTGTGTAGACTGGCGTATGACATCAGTAATTTAACATGTATGATTCAAAAACAGCGCTTCTCCTAAACGAGGGGTTTCAATTCAAAGCAGGCGCGCAGCCTGTCTCTCTAAATGCTTGTTAAATACTCGTGCCCGTGTCCGCATTGCAAGACTTTGCGCGTTCGTCTTCCACAACAGACAGGTGTTTAAACTTGACGCACACGCGCAGCCTGTGTCTCTATGCTTATTAAATACTCACGCCTGTCTCCGCAAGTCCGCATCGCAAGACTTCACACCCGCGTCTCACAAAACGGATGATGCGTTAAAACTTTACACACACGCCCAACAATGCTTACAAGCCTGGCTCCTTATTTAAAACAAACTGAAATACCATTTAACTTGGTTGCTAATGTCACTTGAATGAAATGACATGACATTTAACGCATTTGGATTTGATATTCATTTTAAAAATCCCAAATGTAGCTATTTAATATTTTGATAGTTAAGAAGTTGAGTATTACAGTTCTTTGTTTACAAAAAAACAAACATGCATTCAAATCTTTCCAGTTAAACTCAGTCACCCATTTAAATATTTTAACTTGTTGTTAAAGTTGCAGCTATAATGAACCTACTTATTTAAATAGCCTACTGTTACAGTGTTCATTTCATTAATATGTGTAAAGATAATATGCAAAGTGTTTCTATTAAAGTAAATTCTTCTGATACACGTGTACACAGAAACTCAAAATGAATTTGAGAGGTATGATACATTATCTAAGAGATTTAGGTATTACGTGACACAAGTAGCTCTCGACCACTTTTATTTTTTTAGAAAGTAGCTCTTCAATGAAAAAAGGTTGGAGACCCCTGGTCTACAGTGTCACCGTCGGATGATGATGCAGAGTTACATACATTTAAGTATTGTTTGTAGCTGTGAAATGACCGAAAGGTTACTAAGCACTTTGTTACTAAGCACTTTTTTATTCTGAATATGGTATTTTGTTTACTATTTGTACTCTCATGGCAGTGATGGTGCTGTCAGTTTACCTTGTTGTTGCATCTTCATAAGTGCAGAATAAAATGTGACACTGAATTTGAAACATCACATTTTTAATTGCTGCATCTATTATTAAAGAATTTATTAGTAATACAGTGGAAATTAGTAGATTTGGTAAGCATGTTGATTTACGTTGTGCGCCCCTAAATTTTCTGGTTGTGCCCCTAAAATTTTCAGTTGGGGGCCACTGTGCTCCTAGTGAAAAAAGTTAGTCTGGAGCCCTGGTTTTACTTCTGTTATATTTCTAAACTTTAGCGAACACCCTGTAATCCTAATCTCATTCTTATCCCGATATATGAGGCAGCGGATCGCAGGATGTACTGTAAATATCAGCTGTGGATTACTGAATCTCATCCTGACAGATTCGCAGTTAAAAAGAAATTAAGTTAAGAAGAAAGTCTTAATGTCAAAAGAAAAAAAGCATATGACAGTTTTCTGACCCCTCATTGTCTTTTATGTTTTATTATTGTATAATCAGGAGTGCTTCACACGTCCTGAAAAGTGAAGTCAAAACATTGTCTTCGCCCCCGGTGGCTGGCTGCAGTATAGTAGTGCCGTAATAAACTTGCTCTCTCCATGCATAAACACATACAAAATAAAAGTCTGTTTTTGCATAATACATGTGTGTGCACTCTGTGTAATTGTTCTGTATAAATACACACACATGCATGTATGCATGTTATTCCTGGCATTTGATGGTAGATTCAGACCATTGTGTTGTGTCCTGAGGAAAACAAATCTGATTGTGTCGCTCACTGTCAAGTGACAACATGAAACATTCATAATTATTACACAACGTCTATCACAGATTTCTGTTTGTCTTGTGATAAAGCTGTATGTGTGTGTTGTGTGTATACTGGTGTACAGTCAGTCTCTCCAGAGATTTGTAATTTAATCTCAGTTATGCTTTCTTGCTGGCTATCAGATGGCTCTCGCTGTATCATTGTAGCTCTTAGATGCTGTGGGCTGTGTTTATGATTTCTCAGTCTTAAACATGTGATTGATTCATTTTAAAGTGCTATTTTATCATATATAAGCAAACAATAAATGAATACTGTGTTGCTTAAATAAATGTACAACACTGTGTGTTAGATGTGAATGGTTTATCTCCTTATGACTTTTTTGTAGGGCTGCAACTAACGATTATTTTCATAATCCATTAATTGGGTGATTATTATTATTATTTAATTGACTAATTAAAAACAAATATTACTCACACAGCTTTTAAATAGTAAAACATATCAAAACATAAACAAACAAAACGAATCGAGTCTTCAGGGATGTGCTTGCAGTAGTGGCTCATGACTGCTCTTCAGAGGGACGCAAATTCAAATTATGTGTTCGGAGTGTCATGTGTGTTGTTTGCATTTTTAAAAAAGTGTGAACCATGTGCATCACACGTTTTGTCAGAATAAATAAATAAAAAAACAACAACAATTAAACATACTCACTTATACTAAAGGAAATTAAACTTATTCGGCAACGTTCTTTTGCGCTTTTGCTTCCGTCATTGTCCTGTCCGGGTTGCCAGATCCGTGTAGCAAAACCAGCCCAATCTTTATTCAAAATTAGCCCAAAAGCAAGCAACCAACAACTGATGAATCCATCGATCTCTAACCCACAGAAAAACATCAATCTGCAGAAACAGTTTAAAAGTAGCCAAATTCAGAACTTAGCCGAAAGGACCTGGCAACGGTGAGAAGCAGCAGTACACGCCTGACTTTGATCACGCAGCTCGACCTGTATGAAGAAACAGCTCCTGACTTTAACTCATTCACCGCCATTGACGAGTTATCTCGTCAATTATGAGTTAATATTTAACTAATAAATATGCCTTTCTGGACGAATTTCAAAGTGAAAGTGTAACACCGCTTTTATCCACTAGATTGCGCCAAACCGAATCTATCAAAAACGGAAGTTAAAAAGATTTAATGATTTATTTTAACTGCCTTTATGTTTGATAGTCATTCTGAGTCTGATCTCTAACATAAATTCCTTTACAAAAACACAATTTTTTAAGCTTTTTGCTCAAAATGTTGTATTTTTGAAGAGAAATATCCATATTTCAGTGGTTAAATTAAGTGGAAAAAGTAAATATATAATGAAACATTTTTTCCCCATTTTGTTTGTTTGTTTATTTTAAAGCAGAGGGTGTGTTCTTTAATTTGATATAATTTGTATGTTTATATATTTATAGAAGATAATTTTTCCTGCAAGGAATTTTGTGAAACTTTTTGTTAAAATCACAAAAATGCAGGTGGGCAACTTTTCTCAAAAAGGCTGGCGGTGAATGAGTTAATAATAAGGACACAGTTCCAGCTGCATGAAGCGGGTGGTTAGTCACAGACCAACTAATCAAAAATGAAATTGTTTGACAAGGAATTTATTAAAGATTTTTATCGATTAGTTGTTGTAGCCCTACTTGTTTGTTCTAAGTACATGAATAACAGACAGATGTTTGTCAAACTAGTGATAGAGCGTTGCCTTAGCAGTGCAAATTGTCATGGGTTTGAACCTAGCGAACACACAAATTGATAAAATGCATTGTAAGTCGCTTTGGAAAATGCACCGGCGAAATGAATAAATGTGAATGTTATGTGTTGTGATGCAACAGATCAATTCATTCACGGGTTGAGACAAAATGTAAATGTGAGATCAGACTGATTGACTGTTTGAAGAAATCTGTTTCCGTCTCATAGTCAAACCTGTTTTACTCGCTTATACGTGAATGCTTTTGGATTTAATGTTTTAAACCCTCAGGTAACAGGGTCAGGTCAGGTGTGTTTAACATCATTTACTCTCTCTGTTTCTCTTTACACATGCTTTGGGTTTCATCATGAGGTGTTATTGTAGGTTTTTTATCTTCTCATGTCTCATTTCTATCTCTGTCAGTGTTGAGTCTCTATTAAGATCCTGAGTGTCCTAAATCGATCAAATTCATTGACTGTATAACAGCATTGATGATCTCAACCGAGCAGAACCACTCAATGACTTCACAATCAATTAATATCTCACCCACTTCAAAAAAATAAGTTCATGTTTATTTCAATTTCCTTTTTATAAGCTGTATTTAAATGTCTCACTTTTGATTTTCATCTAAAGCTGAGTTCATGATTTTAGATAAAACTTCATTAAATCAAAGCTTTGAGATCAATCACAAAATTCTCTCCCCCATCATTCTCAACCAAAACCGGTCATAATTTTATACACTTATGTTATTGTAAAGCTCTTCAGGACATTGTGTTGATGTTTTATTTTGACTGGTTTGATTGACACGTCACTAACACCAGAAGTCGTGATGCTTCAGTCTGTCTGTTGTTACGTGTTTACTGAAGTGTTATGAGTTGATTTACTGCATTGTTAGGTGGATGTTTGGGCTTTGGTGTGAATTACAGTTTCAGATCATGAGAAATGTTTTGATGAGAAATGATGTTTGCTTGTCTTAGTGAACACAGTTAATACAGTATAATCCACAGGATTGACTTACAAGTCCATCACAAATCAAATATTTATTTTTGGTGAATAAATATTGAAATATAGATTACAATAGCTGCCATATGACATAACACTGAACACTGTGTGTGTTTTTGTGTGCGTTTGCGTGCGTGCGTTTGCGTGTATGCGTCTGGTTGTGTGTTTGCATGCATTTGCGCATGTTTGCACTAGGGATGCAACGATAGGATTTTTTGGGCCGATACGGATTCGGATTTAAACAGACAACTTCTGGCCAATACTGATGTCGATACCGATATTAAACACTTGTATAGGGCCCTATAAAATCCGTTTTATTTTTTCCTAAATTCCGTTTTATTTTTTCCCAAATTCCGTTTTATCCGTTTTAATTTTTGGAAATTATATTTTTTACCCTTTACTTTTATTTTAATCATAAAAAGAGTGTGCCTTTAATGTTAATGATTAGACTTAATGACTGTAAAAGATGCATTTACACACGCACATACACACGCACACGCGCGCGCGTGCATGCACACACACACACACACACACACACACACACACACACAACTCAATTCAATGCATTGTTTTTTAGTGTTGTTGCAGGAGGCTACAACAAGGTGTCAAAGCAGTGGTGCTTTCAGAAGTGCCTTAAACACATCAATCCAGCGGATCGCGATCCATATTTTATACACAATCGCTTGAAATGCATATAACTTTACAAACATACACAGGATAGTGATCTGACTTAGGACAGCATGAGCACGCAGCTCATTGCACGTGCGAGCGAAAGAGAGACAGAGAGCGGCGCCATGATGCAGATGATTATATTTTAAATGCGAGGGATAGTTAGTTTGCCTCAGCTCGCTTGAAATGCATAAAACTGAACAAATACATGAGGATTTGTGTTCGCACTTCGGACAGATGCATGAGCGCGGGCAAGTGAGAGGTACAGTGATGATCACAGACATGGATGAGAGAGTGCATGTATCTTTGCGCTCACCGTGAACAGAGTGTTGACTAAACTTCCAAAATAACAGTTCTCCGGTCACATAAAAGTCATGTGAGACCTGCTTGGAACTGAGTGCTTAGCGTTGAATTTCTTAATTTTTTCGCTGACGAAAGCAGAGTCGTGGAGAGCCGCTTCACCATGGTTTCAGTGTTTTGGAGGGGGTCTGAAACGACGGGAGGGGGCGTGTCGCCCAGATTTACTTCCCCCGGTCTGCATTTCCCTCAGACATACGTTCGTCTCCCACACAAAAACATAATTTTATTCAAAATATGTAAAATTCCGCAAAATTCCGCGTTAATACTAGATTCCGTGTTAATTAGCCAATTTCGCGATTCCGTCCGCGATTCCGTGATCGCGGAAATTATAGGGCCCTACTTGTATACAATACTATACAGTTGGTCTATTAGCTAGTTTATTTCTGCATCAAATTATTTTTACTGAACATGGATTGGATCTAATTAACATTCAACTGACCAACATAATAAGAGAGGCACAAATTAAAACAAATATATTAAAATAGCATGGCAACCTTCAAATGTGGTTTTTGCTATTCAGCATTTATTTTATTAACAACATTAACTATTTTTTTACATATAATGGATTTCTTTATGCAGTTAATTAATAAACAATCGGTATCGGCCTGTCTCATGCTATTGCCGATATGCTGATGGTTTCAAATTCATCAAAATTCGGCCGATAAATATCGGTGGCCGATACATCGGTGCATCACTAGTTTGCACTTGTTTGTGCGTTTGCGTGCGTTTGCACTTGCTTGTGTGTTTGTGTGTGTGTTTGTGCGCGAATGTGTGCATTTGCACTTGCTTGTGCGTTTGTTAGTGTGTGTGTGCGTTTGCGTGCATGCGTGTGGGTGTCTGTGAGTGTGTGTGTGTGCACAATTGCATGTGTTTGCACTTACTTGTGCGTTTGCATGCATGTGTTTGCATGCGTTTGCACTTGCTTGTGCGTTTGTGTGTGTGCGTGCGTGTTTGCATGCGTTTAGACTTGCTTGTGCGTTGGTGTGTGTGTGTTTGCGTGCATGTCTGTGTTTGTGTGTGTGTCTTTGTGCGCATTTGCACTTGCTTGTGCATTTGCGTGTTTGCGTGCGTTTGCACTTGCTTGTGCGTTTGCGTGCATGCGTGTCTGTCTGTGTGTATGTTTGTGCGTGTTTGCGTGTGTTTGCACTTGCTTGTGCGTTTGCGTGCGTGTTTGCGTTTGTGTGTTTGTGCATGTATCATGTGCATTAGTGCTGTTGAGAGAGAAGAACTGCAAAGCATTAACATCCACACACGCTATCTCTCTCTCTCTCTCAGTAATGTTATAGTCTGAGTGATTATATATGCGGTAGGGAGTTCCTGGATACATAATTTTCTATAAATGATGTATATAAATATATAATAAATGTATTTATACAGTATATGTTAATTTCATCAGTACATAATCAGTCTGTTAGCTGACATGCAGTAGATCTGTAGACACATTTCTTCATCAAACAGGCTCTTCAGGAACAAACAGGTTATGTGATGAAGGTGAACATTCCAATCCCTCTGCTGGTCATCTTGTTTATTAAACCAGCTATACCAGTTAGTTTAAATATCAGTTAGTTTAAATATCAGTTAGTTGGTGTAGTCACATTAAGTGCATCCCAGCATGAGTTTCTGGTCAGATTCACCACCTTTATTAGTATAATACATCTAATGCAATTGAATTATAATATACAATGTAAGTTAAAGGGATAGTTCACCCAAAATAAAAATGTTGTCATCATTTACCCACTCTCATGTTGATATAGACCTGTTTACATTTCTATGTTCTGAAGAACAAGAATGAAGATATTTTGAGGAATGTTTGTAATCAAAACCGATCAGAATCCCCATTCACTTTCATAGTAGAATTAAAGAATACAATGGAAGTGAATGGGGCTCATGAACGGTTTGTACCATGACACTGAGTAAACGATGACAGAAGTTTTATTTTTGGGTGAACTATCCCTTTAAGTATTCATCATAAGTGTTTATCTATCACACATTTATAATATTTCTATTTTGAAGCTAGCTAAGTCACTTCTTAAATTAATATTTAGGAAAAGTTTGCCCTCTACAGGAATGCAGAAGTAATGCAATGAAAGTTTGATTTGAGCTCTTTAAATGTAATGTGGCTTCAATTCTTCCCTTCTTCCCCCGCATTGCCCTATTGAGAATAAAATCACTCGCTATGCCCACTTTGTGTCCTAATAGACTTTACTCAGTCCGCTGCCATGTTGATTTTAAACCGAGGATTGTGAGGGATGGACGTCCAGAACGTCCGCTTTAAACCTGTTGTTTTGTTTCGGGATGCTGCTCATTCAGTCATCAAAACACAAAAAATACATCGTTTTACAAATTTCCACAAGACAAGAAACTCAGAAATCATGGATTGTTAAAATGAAAAGAACACATGACCTTATTTTGAGATAAGAGCAGTGCAATGTGTACATAAAATCTGTTTTGTTATTAGCATGTTGGCTAATCGCTAATTTCTCATGTTGTACGCATGTTTACTTTTCCTTAAAACACTAATATAGTCCTTTACGTAAGTACATATCTCCAATTCATACAGATTACCAGAGCGCAAGGCATTGTGGCATTCATTGTACACCACTTTGGGGGTTCATATGGGGTTTTGTCAATGTTCATATCTTGGAAAAAAATAATGGAGAAAACACATGGGACATACTCTTATGATCTATACAAACTGGAAATGTATACTTAGTTGTTGTCGTAAAATATTGTATCGTTGCACAATATTGGTGTTTTAAAGAAAAGTAAACATGCTTACAACATGAAAAATTAGCGATTAGCCAACAGGCTAATATCGAAAACAGATTATGTACAGAATGTGCTATTCGAATATCCCTTATATGTCCCTTCGAATTTTAACAATGGATGTTTTCTGATGTTCTTTGTCTTGTGGAAATTTGTCAAATGATGTGATTTATGTGTTTTGATGGCTGAATGGCCAGCATCCCGGTACAAAACAATAGGTTTAAAGGACATCCATCCAACATGGCGGCAGACTGAATATATGAGTGTATATTTGAACGTTTTGTGATTCAAGATGTTTTATTTGTTACACATACTCAAATTAGCCAAACTCTATAATGCAAATCTTTTAAAATAAGTTGTTCTTCTCATAGGTATTGGAAAAAACGTAATATGTGACCGGACGGCAACGCCCCTGGACGCCTTCCAAATGATGTCAGCGGCGCAGTACTACCCTAAGCTGCTGAGCATCATGGGTAACGTGCTACGCTTCCTCCCCGCTTTCGTCCGCATGAAGGAGTTGTTGGAAGAAGGTTACGTAGGGGAGCTGCTGGTCTGCGAGGCGCAGGTGCACGCCGGCAGTCTCCTCGGCAAGAAGTACAACTGGAGCTGCGACGACCTGATGGGCGGAGGTGGACTTCACTCGGTGGGCAGCTACATCATCGACCTGCTGACGTTTCTGACCGGCCGGCGTGCGGCGAAGGTGCACGGCTTCCTAAAGACCTTCGTCAAGCAGACCGACCACATCCGAGGCATCCGACAAATCACCAGCGACGACTTCTGCACGTTTCAGATGGTGTTGGACGGAGGCGCTTGCTGCACGGTCACGCTCAACTTTAACGTCCCTGGTGAGTTTCGTCAGGAGGTGGTGGTCGTGGGAACGGCCGGTAGGCTGAGGGTGAGCGGGACGGACTTGTACGGACAAAAGAACGACGGCGAAGGCGGTCAGGAGCTGCTGTTGAAGGATGACACGTCCATGGGAAACGCATCTTTGCCTGACAAGGCGTTCCGGGACATCCCATCTCCGTACCTCACCGGCACCATCTGCATGGTTCAGGCGGTACGGCAGGCCTTTCAGGACCAAGAGGATCGTCGCACGTGGGACGGTCGGCCGCTTACGATGGCCGCCACCTTTGAGGATTGTCTGTACGCGCTTTGTGTTGTAGACACGATTAAAAAGTCCAATCAGTGTGGCGAGTGGCAGAACATTGTTGTGATGACAGAAGAACCGGAGATAAGCCCCGCCTACCTGATCAGCGAAGCCATGCGACGCAGCAGGATGTCACTGTACTGTTAATGCATCTCAACGGATTCACCTACAGTTGGAGAAAAAAGGTTGGGAAAATGCAAGAAAGCAGGAAAAATGTTCAAGAGGTAAAAGAAAGTTGGATTCACAAGTTGGAGAGATGTCTACTGGGTATACGACACACTGAACGCATGCTAACAGTGAAATGTGCGTTGCAAAGACTTTGGTTTGGCCTTCATTGCATCTCCTGTGTTTTGTAATACGTGCATATGTGTGTGTGTGTGTGTGTAGACCAGTGGTAACAAAAGTCCATTGTTGGGGCTCTCAGAGACCCACCGGTCAAGTAGTCAAGTATGCAATAAATCTGTCTAGATAAGCAACACAAGGTCTTTGTTCCTGTGACATGTCTGTATTTATATCGCAGTGAAACAAACATTGTAATCCAGTCGTGCTCTTCAGTATGGCTTTAGTTTAATGGTACCAATTTGTTTGGCATTGTTCGTCTGAGCTCAGATCTTGTGTTAGCATGAGAGTGTTTTACGTATTCATGTGAATATAAACTCTAGCAGTCATCCAGTGTTTGGACATGCATGAAATCTGCACTAACACTCTTTAAGAAAATGCTGTTTTGTGTAGTACGAGGTAGACAAAACGCAAAGCATATCGCTTCAGTCTGGTTCAAAGCGTATATGTACAGTCTCAGCATCTGTATGAGCTGCAATAAGACATTTTGGGTCATTTGAGTGTAAGTGTATTGTAGTTTTACAGCCATTCATTTTCCCCCTGAACGATTCAGAGTTGTAAACCCGAGCTGTTTTGTTTCAGGACCAATATTTCAATCTGGACATCCAGGCGACCGAACACAGCAGCAACACTCTTTAGCATACAGAGACAAAGAAACTCTCCGTTACATCAAAGATTAATAATAAGAAGAACTACATATGCCTACATTTTTTTAAATGACATAAAAATTACAGTAAAACGGTGAATGACTCGCATGTAAACGTTTCTCTGACGTAGTTCATATAATCTGCTTTTAACGTGAAAAAAAGGACGTAGGAATCATTTTCTCCTTAATAAAAATTGACAAGTGTGTGGTATCATAATTCTACACAATTACACATTTAGTTGCATTTTATTTCTTTTCTGTGTGAGTCAGTCTGAACTGACCTGAGATCAGTGTTTGGGTGGCAGACTGGGAGTCGCTGTTTTAAACTGTTTCAGAACGCTGCACTTTCTCGAGGGCTATTTAATATAAAGTTATTATTGAAAATGTTTAAGGTGCTAGACTGTCATGAATGTGTGCTGTCACTCTGAATATATGATGCCTGTATCGTGAGTTCATTCATATTGTCACATTGATTTGTTTTTAAGCTTTATAATGTGTTTTATTGTCAATGGATAATTTCATCCCTGAATCAGTTTTTGTTCTAGAGAGCCACGTACACACTGCAGATAACACACTGGTTCTGTACACACTGTATTGTGAATTCACTCTTGAAAAATTCATTAAATGTTTGTGTACAGAAGCAACACAAACAACTAGTTAATAATGCAGTGATGTCACTTTCATCCAGACGTTTGAGATGATGCAATATCACAGAAACATTGTGTGAGTTTAGATCTTTACTGAAATTTCTCTAACCAATCTATACTGTAGTTTACTGTAGTTTCTCCAACCAGCCTTTACTGTAGTATACTGTAATCTAGGGATGGGACGGTATAAAAATTTCATATCATGATTATAGTGACCAAAGTTATCACGGTTATCAATATTTTCATGGTTTTGTTAAAATGAGATGGAAATGTTCAAAAAGAACTGACACACACTGAATTTTTTTTTTTTTTTTGAAAATCACAATTAAATATTTCATGTCCCTGAAATTATTTCTGTTGTAAAAAAAAATATATAATGTCTAATAAGTTTACCATGAATGAAAACAATACATTATCCCTTAAATGTCTTCTTGTGCAAAAAACTATGTTGCATGTGCACGCCTGCGTCAAACTGATTCTGGCTGGACAGGATTTACAGCAAGTTTTCAAAATCACAGTAATCAAACACGCTTGTAATTGTAAAGGTAATTACATTTTAAACGATAATACTAATCGTCAGGACATTTTATCGTGGTTAATCGTGAAACCGGTAAACGTCCCATCCCTACTGTAATCTTACTGTATGTCCCAGCAATCTTTACTGTAGTTTACTGTAGTTTCTTCAACCAGTCTTTACTGTTGTTTACTGTAGTTTCTCCCAGCAACCTTTACTGTAGTGTACTGTAATTTTGCTGTAGTACCCAGCAATCTTTACTGCAGTTTACTGTAGTTTCTCCAACCAGTCTTTACTGCAGTTTACTGTAATCTTACTGTAGTACTTAGCAGTCTTTTGTGTAGTTTCTCCCCGCAATCTTTACTGTAGATTACTGTAATGTCACTGTAGTACCCAGCAATCTTTGCTGTAGTTTACTGTAGTTTTTTCCAGCAATATTTCTATAGTTTACTGTAATTTCAATGTAGGACCCTCTAATTTTATTGGAGTTTCTCTAACCAATCTTTACTGTAGTTTCTCCCGGCCGTCCTGTGATCATAAGTTACAGTAAAACATGTCATGCAATGTAAGTCGCTTTGGATTAAAAGATCTGTTTACAGTAAAAGTGCAAGAGTGACTATTTT
This sequence comes from Misgurnus anguillicaudatus, assembly GCF_027580225.2. Classification (NCBI taxonomy): domain Eukaryota; kingdom Metazoa; phylum Chordata; class Actinopteri; order Cypriniformes; family Cobitidae; genus Misgurnus; species Misgurnus anguillicaudatus. The sequence continues at coordinate 31,709,548 of NC_073361.2, read as the reverse complement.
TATACGCACACTGAAATTTTGATTTAAATATGGTTGTGTCACTTCAAAATGTTGCGGTGTGTACGTGGACAAAAGTAATAACAACAATTATTATGGTTATGTGTTTTTTTAATCATACCCTTTCTTTTTAACTGTTTTTAGTCTTAAACAAGATGTCTTGCAGAGTTTAATTAATTGATTTAAATCTGTTCAGTGTAACATCTCAGTAAAGACAGATTGTGTATCTGCTGTCTGTATTATATCACTGTGGGACTGCTCACTGTGTCATGATGGCTCTTTTACACCCTAATGATAAAATATTTTGCAGAATTACTTTTTTATTTGTACTGTTAAATTAAATACATGGCTGTATATGTTGTATGTTTTTTTATTTGCTGCTTGGTGTACATTACTGTAAAGATGCTCTGTGCAGTGTAGGGATGTATTTATTATTTTCCTGAATGTTTTACATCACATTATGAAGTATACAGTATGTCTTTTGAGACAGAAATAGGCATTAATAATATATTACATCTAAAACTCATCCACTGTGATCTCAATCACATAAAAGTCAAACACAAACAACACATCAGATACAATTACTGTCATCAATATGTGGGATGCATATATTATAAAACAAACAGAGTTTAACTAATTTAATCGACCAAATGTAAGGTTGCATCACAGTTTTAATGCTTTAAATAAGTTTTAATGGTTGAATGTGCCGACTCAAACTCAAAAGTGAATTTCAAAATAATGGAACATCGTGAACTTTCAGAAAGAGAAAGAGTTTACATTAAAACACTTCATGATGCTGGATGATCTTTAGACGAGTGATCTAATAAATCTGTTAAGCACTATACAAGTAAAAAAAACATCTCTGTAGGACAAAATATTGAAAATAATTAATTTAAAACATATCTCTGTTTATATCTTAATAATATTAAGCGTGTCATCTCATATTTATTTGAATGTGTCAGATGATTCCTCTTTCTTCTTGATGTTATTCATGATCTGTCTGTGAATGATGCTTTTAGATTGAATGTTGTGTTTTAGGGACTGAATATCATGGATGAATCTCACTGGGTCATGTTTCACCCGAAAATCTAATAAAATAATTCAATTCCTTATGCAAAATTATTTTATTTTATTTTTATTGGGGGATTTTAGTGTGACAGATTCTCAATAGTTTTGATGAGCTAAATGCTGTTTTATTATCTGGATATGTTTTGATAGCTGCTTCAGATGTAATGAGGACGTTTAGATGTTTGTCATGAATAATTGAACAGAAGACATTTAACTGAAGTCACATCTGCTGTATGTTTAAGTCACTTGACATGAATCTGTGGAAAACATTACAACTGGAAATGTAACTGGACAGTAACACTACATGAATGTGAGGTCTTTATTCTCCTGATGGGCAGTGCATGCAAACACACATGAATGTTTCAATGATCACATTAAAGAATTTATAGTTTAAAGGGTTTTAGTGCTCTGATTTTGGTGAAAATTCATTTAAGTAGATGAAAAAGTCAATTATTTTAATGAAACCTCTAATAAGAAACACTTAAACATTTAACATCAAGACTTACCAGGTCACAAAAGCTTTCAGAATTTCTAAGCAATGTGTTTTCTTAAATCAAGAAATAAGAAAATATATTCATGCACATAAAAAATTAAGCTTATTTATAGCACTGTTTATAGGCTTAATTTTATTAAAAATAATTCCATTCTCAATAATAAATTATGTTGATTTATTTAAATTTAAAGTACTAGAATAGATAAGCATAATAGTATTTGTTATGCTGCTTTGAATTTATGATGATTTATAATAAAATCTTCTCAGACAGGATGGTTTACAGCAATATACTAACATGAAGCTAAATACAAATAATCCAGACGTTTTTTTTGTGACCATAACCAGAAGTCATATTTTAGCTCTCATCAGCTTTGAATGGGTGGAGGTGAAAATGACGGACATGTTTTTAATACTAAATCTCATCAACCGTGTGCCAACTCAAATCTTAAACATTTACACCTCTTACTTGCCCCAATGGTTTTTATGTGTTGAATATATCATTTAAAATGTTCATATATCTCAACTTCATTGTTGCTTCATAATGAATGAATGATTGTGTTAATGAAGATTTATACACTAAACCTTTAGAGAGAGACATCATCTATCCTAACAAGAAAAATAAACTGACAAGAAAAAAATCAATTCTACAAAATGGTTGAGCAATAAACGGCCCGAATCACTTCTTTACAAAACCCTTGCATGTGTCACTTCATTAATTTAATAACATCTCGGTCAATACTGTAGGTCAGTGCTTCTTAAACTTTTTCAGCGTGTGCCCCCCACCCCTTGTGTACCGTGAATCCTTTAGTGGTCCCCCAAAAATTTTTTATGACATATTAAACATTACAAAACTTAAAGTTTGAATTAAACAAAACATATTAAATTATACAATGTAGTGCTGTTGGTTAGTAGCTTTATTTATCTGAGGTTTAAATAAACATCATTGATAAATTAATGTATTTTATAAAATGTTTCTTCCCTGGCACAATGTCACACCCACCAGTTTGAGAGCCACTGCTGTATAATGCATATTATTTTTATTAAATCATGTCTAAATAAATTAGTTGATGTGATTTGTATTATTCTGTATTTCCTCAATGAAAGAGTAAAACTATTTCATGTTTAGTTTGCATATGTTGCCCATCAGCAGTGCTGTATTGTCAGTTGCTGTTCATTTCAATGTTTTATGAATGATTTTGATGATATTTATTGTATTATATGTATATTGTGGACTCTTGTATATATTTGAGAGTGATGGACTGACTCATATTTATCGCTGTAATAATGTACTAGCAGCATTAAGTTTGATATTTTCGGATGGCAGAAATGACTCGTGACTCTGTTCAATGTTAATTACAAAGCTCATTAAAGTGCATCATTGGACTGTTCTGAGAACAGCTGTCAGTGTTACACTGCATCATTTATATACACAGATGTATGATGAAATGTGTCTCTGAGATTGTTTACAGTATCTGATGCTGTGCTTTCTATGAAATAAATTTAAATTCAGACCCTTGATGTTTTCTGGATCTGTTTGTTTCTTATATTTCACATAAAGTCTCTAACTGTTTCATTGAGCTGTGATATCTGTCTCACTAATGAAATAAACACACATAACTGTTAGTGTTCAGTCTTTGAGTATAGTTGTGATTAAATGTATACACACGTATAATACTTTAGTCTATGGGGCGGTTTCCCGGACAGGGATTAGCTTAAGCCAGGACTAGATCTTAGTTTAATTATAAAATATAGCTAGTTTTAACAAACATGTCTTACTAAAAACATTACTTGTGTGCATTTTAAGGCAAAACAAAGGGCACTGATGCATTTTAAGATATGTCAGAGCAAGTTGTTTTCAGTTTGGAAAGCACCTACATTTATTTTAGTCTAGGACTAGTCTAATCCCTGTCTGGGAAACCACCCTTATATGTTTTATATTCTTGTATTTGTAATATAATTTTATCATACACAAGATATATTTCTGAAGTCATTGTTAAGAGGGTTCCTATATAGGTTTCCATTAATGCTGATCAGGTGAACATCTGATTGATGATTATTGACAGCTGCTCACATTGATTAGTTAGATTATTTAAAGTGTTCCTCCTGAACTTTATTAATAAAACATCATTAAATCTGTGAGTTTAGTGAACAAATGTTGATATTGCAGCAGATTAAATGAAACTCAGTGTTTGTGTGGAGTCACCCCATACGGCAAAAAATATATTTTCAAATATCATTTTAAATATATTTCAAAATGTATTTTAAAAAATATATTTCAACTCAGTCATTTCAACTTACTGTTATTTACTACAACTTATAAAATATTGTTAAAATAATTCAAATTCATTTTATAAGTTAGTGTGCTGAAGTATATCTTAATGTATGTTTCATTTATATATTTTCTTTTTTTGTATATTGTGAAATAGTTGAAAAATAAATTTATGTTAAAGCATTTTATTCACGTCACATTGGAAGAAAAACTTTGTATGTTTAATCTATACTTATATATATTTTGGACAAACCTTTTTTGCCATATGCACATAACAAAACATATTTTGTTCCAGAGAAATGTATTTTTTGCCGTAAGGGACACAGAGAGACAGGTGATGTTTTGTGGTGATGATGTAATGGACTGTTGGATTAATTAAACAAGTTCACAATTATTTACTAACTCACTGAAAAAATGCAGCATGAAGTTAAAACAACTTGGTTTTGCAAGTCAATTCAACACAGTATTTTTATGCCCTGTCATAAGTTGAAATAACTTAAAAATTTAAACATTTTCAAATTGTTTAAATAAGATAAAATAACATGAAAATATATGTTGATTTGACAAAAATGCACCTTTTTATGAAATCAAACAATGTTGGGTTGTTAAAGCTCCTGATCACATCCTGAACTTGATCTAATCTCGTCTGATATATAAAAATGTACACAAGCTACTCAAAGCATTGGTAACATATATTTGATCACATTTGATATTATTTTAAATTCTCAATGCTGTCAGTAGGGGGGGGGGCTACAGCACATCTAGTTATCATGACCATGATGCTCTCAAGAGGTTTAGTAAAGTCTGATCACTACTTTACATCTCATCACACGCTTCAGTGCTCTGTGTGTTTATAACAGTCTGACTTTATAACACAGTGCTGAAAAAACAACAAATACACAAAATGAATCTCTTCATCATCACCTTCATCTGGATTCTTGGAGGTTTTATTCAAGGTAACAGAAATTCATATTTTTTGTTTAGATAATATTTTAACTCTTAGTTTTCTTTTTTGAACAAATTTGTTTTCTTCTCAACAGAATCCAAAGGAGTTACTGTAACTCAGAGTAAAGCTCAATCTGTTTCTGTTGGACAAATCGTCAATATAAAGTGTACAACTGATACTGGAATATATGGCGATAATTTATCTTGGTATCAGCAGAAACCTGGAGAAGCTCCTAAACTCCTTATTAAGTATATAACTACTCGTCATGGTGACACTTCACAGAGATTCAGTGGCAGTGGAGCATCTGGTGGTACAGATTTTACTCTGAGCATCAGTGGAGTTCAGCCTGAAGATGCAGGAGATTATTACTGTATGAATATACCCAATGTCAGTGGTTGGATGTTCACACAGTGATAAAGAGTCGTACAAAAACCTCCTTCAGTCAAACTGCACAGATACACCTGACAGATACTGCAGCTGCACACACACACACACACACACACACACACACACACACACACACACAGCTGGTCTGTGTTTGTGTATAAAACAGCAGAGTGTCTCAACACTAAATAAGTTTAGTTTGTCTGAAACTATAATCAATCATTGAGTTTTCATTTCCAGCTGAATGTTGTGTTTTGAAGTGAAGACTATCAGTGACTTCAGACAGAAATCTATGAGTGTTAGAGACGAGCGAGTGATCTCTCTGTTCAGTCTGATAAAATCACACACGAGTCTTCTGTAGTCTGATAACTAAAACTGAGAAACTCATGAGGAGCTTCTTCATTCAGACCATCAGATTCCTCAACATTTACATTTATAAAGTATTCATCTTATACACAGACTATAGAGAGTTTGTCAGATTTCACTGTTATAGTTGTGTATTTATATATCTGTGAATGTGAGAAATAAATCTTGAATGATGAAGTGCAAGTTAAAAACATTTCTTCATTTGATCTTCTCTAAATATTCAATATATTAATCTGACTTCTGAGATCAGACTCATTGTGAAGTGTTGAATCTGATCAAAGCTCATTTCTTCATCCATCAGTTAAACTCATCAGCGTCTCATTTCAGAGAATAAAGAGTTAAAGAGTGAAACTGAGAGTTCAACTCATATTTGTATCTTCAGGATGAAGAGATTCAGTTCCTCTCAGAACAGAGCAGATGTTCATACACAAGAGTTTGAAAGATAAATATAAACTACATCTGCAGATGTCTTCATGCTTCATTGAGTGAAGTTTATTTATAAACAAACACACGAGCCAATGATCAATATACTCATTGTTCAAAATCAAAAGAAATCACAAGACAAAGAAGCAATATTTAATATTTCTTTATTGAAAAGCATAGAGAATGAATAAAGCAGAGAGACAGAGTGTTGTATGAATAGTTGTTCACTGTTGATGTGAGACATGAATGAGAAGAAGAGATGAGAAGAAGAGAGGATCTACTCAGAACACAGATCTTTCTTCACTTCTCCAGTGACTGTCTGACCTTCCCGACTGATCTCACAGATCACTGAGTCTCTGTTGATCCATTCTTGTTCAGTGAGAGTCAGACTGCTGCTCCAGCTGTACAGACCGCCTTATTTCTGAAGGACTCAAGCTATGTTCTCCTGAGATCCTGACATCTTCCCATTCACTTTCCAGCTCAGACTCCAGTCTGAAGGGAAACCATTGCTGGCCACACACATCACTGTTGCTGTCTTCTTGCTGGAAATCTCTTCACTGGACGGCGGCAGGACGATCACTTTAGGACGACTTACACCTGACATACACAGATACACAGAGAAAAGATCAAGAGATTCAAAAGAAATCAAATAAATCCATAATAAAATATATATTCTGTTTTTGAGTTTAAAGGCACACCAGGCAAGTCTGAGTATTATTTCTCTACTAGCTCCCCCTAGTGTCTGGGAGTAAATGCTTTCTATATCTGAGACTTTACAAGACTGAAGGACACCGGGTCGGATACAGCGAACTTGCAAGTGGGGTATTCTTCCTACAGACGGTAGGGGCGGGCGAGAGGGTCTTCATTCGTCCTGTAATGAGTCATTTAACCATATACCGACTTACGAAGATGATTTATTAACATAAAAATGCTGCCTTGTGTCCCTTTAATATCATATCATCAATTAATATCATTTACTCTGTTAATGCACTACACTTATTATAATACAAACACAGTAATAATAAAACAATATTTTATATGAATATTTGTTTTCTGTGACTCAAGTGTAGTAACAACAAGGTCATGGGTTTGATTCCCAAAATCTGTACAATGTCTTGCATTGTAAATCACTTTATATTAAAGCGTCTCGCAAACACATAAAAATGTCAAAATACCAAAATTTCTTGTCAGTGCTTGTAGTTATTTATGAAGTTCACTTTAAAATTAATACTGAATTTATTTGGTCAGTAACAGAGTCTCAAGATGTCTTCTTTTAACACGTGTTTATATGAAGCGAGTCTGCGGCACCACACAACAAAAATTTAAGTGCCGCTGTCAGACACCCGGATCTCAAAATATGTTAATAGACAAATAAATTTGTATTTAAACTTCAGAAATTTTATTCTCAAAACACAATGACTTCAGTCTAGAAAAAATCTTACAAAAATATAACACATTTAATTTTTAACTATAAAAATTAAACACCTAAAAATAAAACACTTTAAATGACCTCTGTGCATGAATCTTTCTATCAAAAAACTTGTCTTGCTTTAATTTTCCATGTGAGAAATTACAAATTATTAATGATTTTGACTTTTTTCTGGAAAACTAACACATTTAACCCTGCATGATAATAATTTTAATATTGAGCATTTAAACAACATTATGTTTATTGCACTGAATTACATGCAGTCTTCAAAACACTCTTACTAAGAATTAAAAATAATAAATAGAAGATAAATAAATGCTTCAGAATATAACCACATGCTAAAAAATCTATCTAAAATTATTTTATTTTATAATTTTTGTACTTACTGCCGATGTCGAGTCTCGTGCCGGGGCCGAACGTCCACCACAGTGATAGAAACAAATCGAGCAGCTGTACAAAAACCTCTGAACGCTTCACTAACTCTGACTCTATAACAAACACATCATATCACAGCAAATATTCATACATCATAGACTTGTGAAGAAGTGTAAACACATGTAACACAAGAATAAAAGTGAATTTAAAGACACATGTCTGTCTGTAGTAAAACACATTTACTGAATGTTTGAACTTCACAATATTGAAGACACAGAGACACACAAGACATCATAAACGCTCCTGATATCTTCTCATCTAATCTCAATGTGTTATTAATAAAGACTGTATAATGTGTTTCTATGAAGATAAAGCTCTGATGTGTGTTGAGTTTATTTCCATAGACAAACACTTTGCATTATCATCACATGCTTCAGTGCTCTGAGTCTTTATAACTGTCTGACACAAACATTTTATAACACAACATCATTACAAAACACACAAACACAAATGAATTTCTTCATCGTCTTCATTTGGATTCTGGGAGTTTTTATTCCAGGTAACAGAAGTGAAAGCTTGTTGTTAAGTTGAATGTTTTTGACTCTTTTATATTTCATTAAACATCATTTTCTTCTCAACAGAATCCAGAGGAGTTACTGTAACTCAGAGTAAAACTCAATCTGTTTCTGTTGGACAAACAGTCAATATTAAGTGTACAATTGATCCTGAAATATATAGCGATCGTTTATCTTGGTATCAGCAGAAACCTGGAGAAGCTCCTAAACTCATCATTTATGATATAAGTAAACGTCATGGTGACACTTCACAGAGATTCAGTGGCAGTGGATCATCTGGTGGTAAATATTTTATTCTGAGCATCAGTGAAGTTCAGACTGAAGATGCAGGAGATTATTACTGTATGAGTGGACACTATGGTCCAGTGTTCACAGTGATAAAGAGTCGTACAAAAACCTCCATCAGTCAGACTGCACAGATACACCTGACAGATACTGCAGCTGCACACACACACACACACACACACACACAAACAGTAAAGTAAAGACACAATTTTAACACACATCAGACTGGTTTGCTTATCTAATGATCTGAGTAATCTGATCCCAGGTTTGCCTACATTATGTCAGAAACGCTGTCTGATTTTAAAATATGAAGTCATCAGTTCTTCCTATTATAGACGATTATAAAATTATCATGCAGATGTTTAGACAATTTCAAGGATTTTTACAGTAGCCTACTGGCAACACTGTAAAAATTAAACACAGAAAATTAAACGGTTCTTGAAAACTCGTTGACAAACTTGTGGCACTTCATAATTTATACAAGCTCATCGATGTAATATAATCTGGCTGACATCTTCTTCCAATTGTTATTCATGGACATAGGCTTTCCTTAAATATTTAGTTACAACGTTACGTTTAAACTGAGTTTAATGGTGCAACGCAAAAACATTTAGTAGTGCGTAAGTTGTAACTTAGTGCCCATTTATGTCATAACTAAGTTGTAACTACGTACAGCTGGTGCAACCGGGCCCTGAAGACATACAAATAGGTGTGGTAAAAATATAATCCATATAAATCCATTTTGAGCCGTCATTTCTCTAAATGAGTGTTCATGTAATTGAAAGTAAACAACTGTACCTGATGGATGTGGCAGGGGCTGCGCTGATGTAAATTATAGTGTTTGTTTTTAAAAATAAGTTTGTTTTTAGTTAGTTATTTAATGCTATAAAAACGATGGTGTCACATTATGATTGACAGCTGTGATATGCGCATTCTGCGAGGGCGGGGCTTGATTTAGTGGCTTTACTTCCTGCTTGTCAGGATCCTGCCAGATCCTTGTTGGTATTTAGATCAGTATGGCAGGGTTCTGACAGTACATTGTTCTATGTAGGAGATGCATGGTTTAGTATTGGTTTATTCTGACCTCGCATTTCCCTGGTCTCGTCACTTTTTCCCCGATTCCTTACATGTAATGATTTCCAGGTGTATGTAATTTATTTTGTCCCTATTTAAGAGTCCTTTGCTGAGTCCCAATTTGCATATTATCCGTACTAAATGGTATGCGAAACTAGTATTAGTACGTCCCAAATCGGAGTATGTTGAAATGAGTATCCCAAAGATACCCGGATGGTCTACTATTTCCGGTTAGAATTCGAAGTGCAGATCAATGCACACTCTAATGGCTAATATTGCCCACAACCCATTGCGTGCGGGAGGGAGGAGCTTAACCACACTGATACTGTGGCTGTACAAATGTTAACTTTATTAGTCCAACCATAGAAACATGGTTCATTTTCATCAGGGTATTTTTGAGTTATATACATAAGTATAAAATTAAGTATAAAATACGTTAAACAATAGTTATACTATAAACTTGAAATATTTTGACTTTAAAATAAGTAGCTTTCGTTACACACATTGCACATGAACCTCAGAACCAGCCGCCTCACAAACAACCTGCGTTTGGTTTTAATGACGCTCTGCTTCACTACTCAACTTGGTAGAACACATTGTAAAATATCTCGAAAAAAACGATGGGAATAGTAAATAAAATTATATTGGACATAAGAATGAATGAAATATTGTTAACAGTCGTGGTGTGCATAACTAGGCAACACACTCAAAAGTATGTACATTTTCCTCACAAAAACAGTACATACTTTTAGGTCGTAGTATTAGTAGGCGAATTGGAACTCAGCACTTGTGTTTGTCGTCCAGTGCGAGTTTGTCAGTGTTACTTTGTTCATCGAGTTGTCTACCAGTGAGTGTTGCCGTGTATATCTCGTGTTCCTGTTTATGTTTAGTGTTCCCCTGAAGACGCCTGGAATATTCGCTTCTGAAAGGGGGGTACTGTCAGGATTTGGAGGAGGATGAACCCAAGCACGGACACGACAGGTACAGTAACAATTTATTTAAACAAAACAGAATACAAAACCCACAAGGGGGCAAACAGGACAGGGCTAACACAAATCAAACAAGACTACATTAAACACTATCATTTAAACTAAAAACACTAAACATAAACAGGAACACGAGATATACACGGCAACACTCACTGGTAGACAACTCGATGAACAAAGTAACACTGATGAACCCGCACTGGACGACAAACACAAGGACTCTTAAATAGGGACAAAATAAATAACATACACCTGGAAATCATTACATGTAAGGGATCGGGGAAAAAGTGACGAGACCAGGAAAATGCATGGTCAGAATAAACCAATACTAAAACCACGCATCTCCCACATAGAACATTGTACTGTCAGAACCCTGCCATGATGACTAGATCTAAATACCAATAAGGATCTGGCAGGATCCTGACACTGCTCACTACTGCGCAGGACTGGTCCCGAAATCGCTACTGCGCAGACTCAAGACCCAAGATGTCAGCGCCGTATCAGGACACTGGCGGCTTCACTTTTCACCAATGGAAGAGAGCGAACGAGCGTCGTCCATCTTTTTTTACAGTCTATGGTTGCTACATGGTTCCTTAGCTAAAATAAGTCAATGCCTGTATGTATGCAATTGAAAAATAAAATAAGGATTTGTGTGAATGAGGAAAATACCGCCTGTTTGAATAAATACAGTATCATACAGCAATTTTGAAAAATGGAGTAAATTACTGTATATAATGTATGATGTTACAGAAAATTCCCATAATGCAATTTAAATGAATTACAGTTATTTACTGTATAAATAGTTTCATACTGGGTGAAAATTACAGAAATGTCTAACAGTCTAGTTTTATACAGACCTCAGGTTTAAGGGGTTTATGTCTGTATATATGTGTATGTGTTCATGAATCTTCATGTTCCTGTCAGTTTAGTGAAAACCATCTTTATAACTTCATAAATGACTAACAGAATTTATTGAGAAGAAGTGAAAGTGTTCAGGTTCACAGTATTTAACAAACAGTAAATGTGAGATGTGAAAATCAGATTTGCATTGATAGTGTTGAGTGATTCTGATCCTCTCAGCTCTGTCTCCTGTTAACATCTTCAAACCACATCAACTTTAGTTTGCTTTTAGCACTTTTTTCTAAAGTTTTTAAACAACTCTTAAAGGTGCAATTTGTAAGATATTTGCAGTAAAATCTCCAAAAACCACTAGGCCAGTGTTTTATATTTTGTCCAGCTGATTACTATCAATATCTGTAATGTTTTCAACTACCTGTAAATCGTGAGAAAATTTCCATTCAAAACATTGACACGGGGCAGTGCAGTCTCCTATCAATGACGTTAATATCCATGTGACCCTTTGTCACCGCCTTTACTGACGTAAAAACCACATGACAACAGTGGTTGAGCTTGAAAAAATAAAATGGCGGCCAAGGAAGCGGCTGGAGCACAAATTTAGTGAAAATAAACGTATATTTTCACTTTTTAAGCATTTTAATTGCATTTCTAGCGAGAAATTAGTATTGTAGTTTTCAAATATGTGATTAGTTATCACAAAGGCGCTCTCTGTTCATATTTCAAACACGCTGCCTTTGAAGTGGGTCGGAAAGCCTTTCTCTGAGCGGCCTTCAGGCCTCCGAGTCCGAAGTCATGTCCTCATGAGGCAGCGAGGCCACAAGTCCTCACAGTCCTCAATGCCTTGAGTTTTCGGACGCAGCCAGTGTTGTGGACAAATGCGGAACTATGCAATTGCTTATGGACTTATGGATATCTCAGTACCGTCTGCCGCTGGTTGTGTCAGCTCCTGTAAGCGTACGGGCTAACCAAACGACTCAAGAAGAGTTTGGAACAAAACGAGGGAGGATCAATTTGTTGTTGCATTATCTGGATGGAGAGAGCTTCACGACAACATTTAACTAGACCGAGATTTTGATCCTGCTTGTGTTTTACGCGATGGGTGAGTTGTTTTGATTCGTAACCCTTCAAAAAACGTATGCTATTATATTGAACACAACATTAGTGTGTAGATTGTAATCAGCGCGTCTTCCCGCGGACAATATGCACATCAAAAGGTATTGTACAGCAATATAAATGGTCATTTTAAGACACTTCACAATAAGATTTGTACTGTCAATACATTATGTGAAAAATCATTGTAGATTGTAAGTTGAAAACTTAATTCTGTGCTGTGTTTACCATCGAATTTGGACTAATACTGTCATATCAATATGACTAACAATTTCGTTTTGAACATCACATATAAACTTACATAATGAAATAAACCAGTGTTTCCCAACCCTGGTCCTCGGGCACCCCCTCCCAGAAAGTTTTAGATGTCTCCTTAATTAAAACACCTGATTCGACTCATCAACCTCCTTCCAAAATGGTAAAGACGTGTCCCTAACAAGCTGATGAGTTAAATCAGGTGTGTTTAATAAGGAGACATCTAAAACTTTCTGGTAGGGGGTGCCCGAGGACCAGGGTTGGGAAACACTGAAATAAACGATGTCATCAAACGCAACATTTATAAGACTTGATTACCTTATCCATCAACGTGATTTCTCGTTCTCGTCTGATTGATGGCTAAAGTTAAAGACTAAAAATCCCATAATTCCACGCTGCTTCAGAGCGTCAGTAAACAACATCATTGTTTTTGTTTGATCTGGCGCCATCTTTCGGCGCATAAATACAAATTGTATCTTTAACACTTCAGCAAAGAGGTTTTGATGAATGACACTGATAAATGAAGCAGTTCAACACAAATGTGAGATGTTAGGACATCAGGAGTGATCTTCAGGAGAGAGCTCAGATCAGACATCACAGATCTTATGAAGTGCTTCATGATGACATCATGAATCAAACGTCATGATAATAACATGCAGGCATTTTATGCTAAAGGCTTTTGCAGAAGATGTTTGCCTTTCTGAGTGATGCTATTAGCACAGAATTGAAGACTGAATATCTTGTAGAGTCTCAGAGTTTCACCTGATCATCACCCTAACATCTGACCTGAGATCAGTGGACTGATGCTTCTGATCACAAACTGCTGTCACATCCTTACAGTTCTCACATGAGTTTCATTTAATGAATCTCATCATTACTGTAAACTCTTATTATCTGTCTCTTATCTGTCCTGTTATAGTCATCAGTGATGAGTTTATCTGCTGTTTACTGACCTCTAGTGACAAACTTTATACACTAATGTTATCGTTGATGACCTCTAGTGGATGGGTTCATATGGGGGACAGATGTTTACAGGGATTTTTGATAGCACACAGACACTAAAATGATAAAATAACACATGTGCTTTACCCCTGGGTTATCTTCATTAACCCTCTGGGGTCCGACCATTTTGGGACACTCTCAGAGGTTCTGACATGCTCTTACATTTGGTCTTTTTTCAGTTGCTTTAAAACATAATAATGGGAAGTGTCTCATACCACTGCGTTCAGCACAAACTGGGCTAAAATATTATATGAGCTACATGTATGTATATGTTTGTATTTTTGAGAGAAAAATGTTTATGCGTGGTTTTTAAAAAAGCAAAAGTTTTAAGTCACTGATATAAGTCCACAAAACCCATACTAAACATGTTTTAACAAGACTTTCCTAAACATAATCTAGTAGTCTAGAGTTTTTTCTTTAAAATGATGTGACAATCACCATGCCTACTTATTCACATAAAACAATGTATTCATTTAGAAATTGTAAGACACTTTTTGTTTAGACGGGCTGTATGCGAGAAGGATTGATTGACAGCAAGCAAACAAAGGCTCGCATAATGAGCTGCATAATAATGAGGCAGGAATGTGAGAATGAACTACAGTGAAGAATGTGAGGACAAATGTATACATGTTTGTTTGAGGTTTATTAAGTTAACAATATAATCAAAATAGAAATGATGGTTAGTAGGACATTTTAAGTTTATTTGGAAACATACCCTATTCCTAAAACTTTGTATAAACTAAGAAACTGATACACAACAGAGCTGTAAACTTCATGTGGCTCATGTTACCATATAACTTTGTCCAAAAAGTGTTTTTCAACTTCATAGTTTTGTACTGATGAGAGAGATGCAGACCTCTAAGAGAGTTATAAACAGCTGTTAGCAGGGCTGGACTGGGACAAAAATTCGGCCCTGGCATTTTGGCCCAAACCGGCCCACACTACATATATTTACAAATACCACCCATCTTTGCACGCCTTTAAGCAATAACAACTCCAATTCCATAAAAGCACTAAGCCCAATTAATAGCAGGTAGAAAAGAGTGAGAGTTGACACAACAAACACTTCTAGAACGTGTTATTTATTAATGCAGTAAAACTGTATAATCCACATGAATCCTTAAACAAGCTTCATCCTTCAAACATTTGTAAACATTTTTGTTAGGTCCTAAAAACACTATTCACTACACACTGCAGCCTATAATAAATAATGAACACAACAAAAATATTCCTATCTGATTAACTGTCATATTATATGTTGATTACAGTTTTTCTGAATTGCTAAAACACTAAACCCCAATCTCTGAACCAAATTCATAGCGGCCTAAACACATTCGTCATGCACTCTTTTGGCTAAACTCTAAACAAACTTCTGAGTAAAACACACATTTTACACTGCAATGAACTTGTTTTATAAATGCTAAACACAGGCAGGCTGCTAAAGATGAACACAACTACAACTCAGTTGTCATCAAGCAAACACAACAACTCAAAATTGTACACGCTTTTTTCTAATGGTATTCTTTACCAATTGTGTGGATTGTAAACAGTCTGAGAGGCAGATGAAGAGTGTCACGGGGTGACGACTTTTCAGGGCGGAACCAAAAGTTGAGGAAGTTTGGTTCCGCCCGGATGTTTCCGCCCCGACCGGAAAAATAGAAACACCGGACATCCGGCGGCTCCGCGAAGGTTGTAATCAGCCGATTGGGCACAGCTGTGCCTAGTTAAAGAGATCGCCGGGTAATTGGATAACGGGAGTGTAAAGAGAAGTATAAAAAGCACAGTTAGATGACAGTTGGAGTGGAGTGTGTGCTGAGGAACGGAGCTGTGCTCATTGTTAGACGTGGTGACTAGCTATATTTCTCTCTCTTCCCTCCTCTCTTGTTGCAGTTACGGTGGACCGGCTGGATTTAAGGAAGAACCCTACGGGTAGAAAAGGAACTCTGGTCCAACTAGTATTTTGGAAGGAGTAAAGCGAGAAGGGATTTGACCTCGTTACACATCGTAAACAAAAGGCTATCCGCTGTGAGTATGTCCGCTGGTGTAGCATAACTGGCAGAAACTTACATTGTGTGATCGTTGGAGTCTTCTAGGATTAGGAAGGCGGCCCTACCCCTATAATTAGCGTGGTGGGCGAGCTGCTAGAAGCATACATTCCACACAGCCACAGCAACGCGACTTTGGTCTGGTCGTTTTGCCATCGCCTCTACGTTAGCCCCAAGCACAGTGGAGGATATCGGGCGTTTCCCTTGTGGTGTTGCACTTACAGTGTGGTGAGTGAGACTTTATAAATCATAAGCTTTTTCACGTCAGAGTGGTGCTGTGTATTTGCTGTGGGTTGCTGTGTGTCTTGTCAGAAGCCCCGCACCATCCATTCTCTTCCCTGGAAGGAGGACGGAGGGGCCAACGACCTCAGACCTCATTGCCATCATACGCTGTGTGCTGTTTAAGAGTACGAAGAGACGCAGACCAAGAGCTGTGAAGGACTGTGAGTAAAGTATTAGAAGCATTTGTGGTGCAAGCTTACCTGTGTTTGTATTATCGCAGAGTCGGAGGCGAAAGGGTCCGCCGCCCCCGTGGTCTCCACGAAAGGGCGCCCCTATCCGGGATTCGATCGGCCTACGGACAGTGGGGATAGGGCAGCGCTCGACCCGGCAAGGTGGTGTGTGACCTTCGCCCCCCTGCTGACCTACTGAAGAACCGACTGTGAACGCGATACTTACCCAGAAAGCTGTAAGCAGCGGAGCCGGTGAGAAAACATTCAAAGATCAGTAACAGTGTTTCTGTGTCCTAGCGATCACCTGTGGAGAGAGAGAGGGAAACGAGAGGGAATCAGTAAAGAGCCGACTGTGAACGTGATACTTACCCAGAAAGCTGTAAGCAGCGGAGCCGGTGAGAAACATTCAAAGTTCAGTAACCGTGTTTCTGTGTCCTAGCGATCACCTGTGGAGAGAGAGAGGAAAACGAGAGTGAATCAGCAAAGAGCCGACTGTGAACGTGATACTACCCAGAAAGCTGTAAGCAGCGGAGCCGGTGAGAAACATTCAAAGTTTAGTAACAGTGTTTCTGTGTCCTAGCGATCACCTGTGGAGAGAGAGAGGAAAACGAGAGTGAATCAGCAAAGAGCCGACTGTGAACGTGATACTTACCCAGAAAGCTGTAAGCAGCGGAGCCGGTGAGAAACATTCCAAGTTCAGTAACAGTGTGTCTGTGTCCTAGCGATCACCTGTGGAGAGAGAGAGGAAAACGAGAGTGAATCAGCAAAGAGCCGACTGTGAACGTGATACTTACCCAGAAAGCTGTAAGCAGCGGAGCCGGTGAGAAACATTCCAAGTTCAGTAACAGTGTGTCTGTGTCCTAGCGATCACCTGTGGAGAGAGAGAGGAAAACGAGAGTGAATCAGTAAAGAGCCGACTGTGAACGTGATACTTACCCAGAAAGCTGTAAGCAGCGGAGCCGGTGAGAAACATTCAAAGTCCAGTAACAGTGTCTTTGTTGTCCTAGTGGCCGCCTGTGGAGAGAGAAGGCGGCGAGAGTGAACCATTGGGCACGGACAGTGGGAAAGACCTCTACCAGTCACACCAAAAATTGTCTGCCTCCAGGAGAGAAGAAGGAGGGCGCCACGGCTAGCAGGGTCCAGGCGGGAGCCTGACGTTTCCCTCTTTCCCCGTTGACGGTGGTTGGCACCCCTGTTGTACTGTCCCTGTTTACCCGTGGCTGTAGTCTCCCTGGAGGGAGGAGAAGAAGCCATTAGTTTTAAATTTCCCTTCCCCAATTTCCCCAGTCCTTTTAAGTATTTAAATTCAATAAAGCTTGTTTTAAATTTTACCCACCTGTTTCCGTGTTTGTCTGGTCATTGGGTCGGCTTTGGGGACCTCCTCGAGGTGGGAGTTAAAAAGGGGCGTGGCTTAGTCAAATACAGCCAGCCCCTAGTGGTGACAGATTTTGGCGTAGTCGGCAGGGTCCCACCTCGAGTTGAGTAACCAAGGTCACCCAATGACTGACAACGCGGGGCCAGCAGCCCCACCCCGTGCCACACCCGTTATCATGGGCAGCCCATGGGTCCAGAGATATGGAGGAGCAGAGTCGGAGGTACGCCTGACCGAATGGAAGGCCCAACTGGAGTACTTGGCCGACTTGCAGGGCCTTAGCGCCGCCCAGCGGCTCCAATTTGTGTTGAACTCCCTAGAAGGAGAAGCACGGCGAGAGGTACAAGCCGCCCCCGAAGCAATTAGAGCCACCGCCCAGACTGTGTTCCAGTTCCTTGCTGAACAATATGGTGACCATACCCCCGTAGCTGTCCTCCGTTCACAATTTTTTAATTGTAAATAAGGCCCCCGACAACCTATTCGAGCTTTTGCCCTCAGGCTGCGGGAGCAGTTCACTCGCCTGCAAGCCCGACGAGACCATGGGCTAGGAGATGGAGAAGCTTTGTTACGCGACCAGTTCCTCCTGGGGATGAAAGAAGGCCCCGTGAGACAAAGTCTGAGGGTCCAGTTCCGGAGGGACCCCGGGCTTACCTTCGAAGATCTAAAGAAGGAGGCGCTAGCCCTGGAGGGTGATGAGGCCGAAGTAACCGAAACCCCTGTATGTGCAGCCGTAAGTGGAAACACAGCAGCGCCACCTGAACACGCAGACTGGAAGCAAGCCCTGAGGGTAGAATTGTTGAAAGATGTCCGAGAGCAGATGTCGGAACTATCTAAGACCCTCTTGGGAGAACTTCGCCAAAGTAGGGCGCGAGAGGAACCGAGGCCGGCACCCCGAGAGCGAGTCTACTCTGAGAGGGGCCGAGAGCCACCGGGACGCCCGAATCGTTTGAACCGGCCCCGCTTCGAGTGGGATGACCAAGGGCGGCCAATCTGCAATCGGTGTGGAGAACCAGGGCATTACAGTCGCCAGTGTGGGCCTCGCAGGGCATCGGAGGGGGGTTTTTAAGACGACCGGCCACAGTGGGTCGTGTGGCCGGGACCCCTAGAGAAGACCCTGGAAGACGTGAGAATTCTAGAGACCAGATGGTTGGGCACAGCCCAATGGCGGAGGTGAAGGTATGTGGCAAGACAATACAGTGCCTAGTGGATACGGGCTCTCAAGTGACATTGTTTGCGGAAAGTCTCTCGCAGGAAGTATTTGGGAAGCAGAGTGCCCAAGGAGGGGAGGCCCCCTGGCTGACGTTGCGGGGCGCCAACGGCCTAGAGATTCCTTATATTGGCTACCGGCTGACGGACTTAGAAGTTCATGGGGTGTTGGTTCCCCAAAAAGGAGTGATTATCGTGGAGGACAGATGTTTGGGTGTCCATCGAGCCCTATTAGGTATGAACGTCCTCTCCGAATGTTGGGAGGAGTTATTTCGGGCTAAGCCCGGCCCTAGGATCTCCCCTGTCGAGAGGCCCCTATGGGAGCAAGTAGTAGCCGACTGTCGTCGGGTCCAGATGACCCAGGTCCGCAGAGGCCGGGAAGAGGTAGGAAGAGTGATGTGTCGATTTGCTCTGTCTATTCCCCCTAGGAGTGAGGCCATGGTGTGGGTGAGAGTAGCCCCCCGAGGAGTTGGCCCCGAAGAATGGGTATTGGTTGAACCTCACGCCGATTGCCCCCAAGTGGAAGTAGCACGAGGCCTAGCGGCGGTCCGTCGGGGGAGGGTCCCTGTGAAGGTCCGAAACGACCACCCCTACCCAGTATACTTACACCGACACCAGCGGCTGGCCCGATTAACGGGGGTTGCGCCCCATCAGGTGAGGGAGGAGAGAGATGTTAGGTTCCGTCAGGTGTGCCCCACTGTCATCGAGGTGGCCCTGACCCAGATGGAAGCCCCTTCGAACACCGGGGGGAGGGACGTGCCGAGGCACTTGGCAGGTGAGTCCCTGCAAGGGGAAGAGTTGGAACAGGCGCAGACACAAAGACTCCAAGCCCTCCTTCAGAAATGGCAACATGTATTCGCAAGACACGAGGAGGATTATGGGTGTACTAAGGTGGTGGAACACCATATACCGACTGGAGATGCAGGACCCAGTAGAGAGAGGTACCGGCCGATCCCACCCACCTTGTATACAGAGGTACGCTCACTACTGCAGGGTATGCTGGAGCGAGGCGTCGTCCGGGAAAGCAGTAGCCCATGGGCAGCCCCTATCGTACTTGTGCAGAAAAAGTCAGGAGCTTGGAGGTTCTGTGTGGACTATCGGAAGCTTAACCTGGTGACCAAGAAAGACGCTTTTCCCTTACCCCGGATTGAAGACTCCCTTGCCGGTCTCACACGGTCTGCTTGGTACTCCACTTTGGATCTGGCCAGTGGATATTGGCAGGTGCCAGTGGCCGAGGCCGATAGAGAGAAGACCGCCTTTACGACCCCGTTCGGACTATTCGAGTGGGAACGGATGCCTTTCGGGCTCTGTAACGCTCCGGCCACGTTCCAACGCCTCATGCAGCGCTGTCTTGGAGGTCAGTTAATGGAGTCAGTCTTGGTATATTTGGATGATGTAGTTGTGTATTCCCCAGATTTCGATTCCCACCTCCGACACCTCGAAGAGGTTTTCCAGGCGATGGAGAAATATGGGCTGAAGTTGCAACCCGACAAATGCCATCTGTTGAGGCGGGAAGTCCAGTTCCTGGGCCACGTGGTCAGCGCTGCTGGGGTGGCCGTAGACCCTGGGAAGGTCTCCGCGGTAAGAGACTGGAGTGCACCCAAGACTGTGAGGCAAGTGCGGTCATTTCTAGGGTTTGTGGGGTACTACAGACGGTTTATAAAAGACTTTTCAAAGATTGCCAAGCCCCTTAACCAGCTACTGGTCGGCACAGGGCGAAACCGGGGACGGGGGTCACCCCCTATTGATTGGGATGAGTTCTGTGAGATTGAAACAGGAATTGTTACAGGCTCCTATCTTGGCCTATGCAGACTTTACCCAGCCATTTCTCTTGTATACAGACGCTAGCAACCTGGGGCTGGGAGCAGTCTTGGCCCAACGACAAGCGGGTACGGAACGGGTGATCGCCTACGCAAGCCGAAGCCTCCACCCAGCGGAGAGGAACGATGCGAACTATAGCTCATTCAAACTGGAACTGCTGGCCCTGAAGTGGGCCCTGAGCGAGAAGTTCAAGGACTACCTCTGGGGTGCTAAGGTAACGGTGATTACAGACAATAATCCTCTGGTTCATTTACAGACAGCGAAGTTGGGGGCTGTGGAGCAGCGCTGGGTGGCACAACTTGCCAATTTCGATTACCAACTGCAGTATCGGCCCGGCCGGGAACACACGAACGCACATGTCTTGTCCCGATTGCCAGAGGTGGACGGCCCCGGTGGCTGTGATGGCCAAGAAGAGGAAAGCCAGGGGGAAGGCTACCTGATAGGGGTCGTGGAAGCACCAGGAGGCCAGCAGGAGGCGGCACCCGGGAGCTGGGGTTGGGACCCCTGCCGGTGGAAAGGAAGACAGGCCCAGGATCAGGATTTATGGCAGGTGAAGATGTGGGTGGAGCAAGGCCGGCGGCCAACGTCGTCCGAGAGGCTGACCCAGACAGAGACGGGAAAGAGACTGCTGGGACAGTGGGACAAGCTGGAGATACAGGAGGGGGTACTTTGCCGAAAAGTAAGTGATCCGAAGCTAGGCGAGGAGGTGCGCCAGATCGTGGTGCCCGCCGACCAAACAGCAGCCCTGGTGTCTGCCTACCATGACCAGCTGGGGCACCAGGGACAAGAACGGACCGCATCACTGCTGCGCAGGTTCTTCTACTGGCCGGGGCTGGAAGCATCAGTACGTAGCTTGGTCCAAGCTTGCCCCAGGTGTATGTTATTCAAGTCTCGACGAGAGGCCCGAGCGCCGATGATACCCATATGTGCCAAAGCCCCCCTTCACATCATGGCGATGGATTTCCTGACCCTGGGCCGGCCACAGGACCGCTATCCAAACATCTTAGTAATCACCGACCTGTTTACGAAGTATGCATGGGCAGTCCCCACCCTCGATCAGACGGCAAGTACCACCGCAACGGCTTTATGGCGGCACGTCTTCCAAACGTTCGGATGTCCAGAGTTCTTACACTCAGACCAAGGGGCAAATTTCGAATCAAAGGTGATCCGGGAATTATGCCAGCTGTATGGGTGCACGAAGACCCATACGACGTCATATCACCCTCAAGGAAACGGCTGCTGCGAGAGGTTTAATCAAACCCTGTTGGGGCTCTTAGGGACCTTGGATCAACGGAAGCAGAGTGATTGGGTGAGTGCTCTACCGAACCTCTTACAAGCTTATAATAGAGAGGAAAACGAGAGTTAATCAGTAAAGAGCCGACTGTGATCGTGATACTTACCCAGAAAGCTGTAAGCAGCGGAGCCGGTGAGAAACATTCAAAGTCCAGTAACAGTGTCTTTGTTGTCCTAGTGGCCGCCTGTGGAGAGAGAAGAAGGCGAGAGTGAACCATTGGGCACGGACAGTGGGAAAGACCTCTACCAGTCACACCAAAAATTGTCTGCCTCCAGGAGAGAAGAAGGAGGGCGCCACGGCTAGCAGGGTCCAGGCGGGAGCCTGACGTTTCCCTCTTTCCCCGTTGACGGTGGTTGGCACCCCTGTTGTACTGTCCCTGTTTACCCGTGGCTGTAGTCTCCCTGGAGGGAGGAGAAGAAGCCATTAGTTTTAAATTTCCCTTCCCCAATTTCCCCAGTCCTTTTAAGTATTTAAATTCAATAAAGCTTGTTTTAAATTTTACCCACCTGTTTCCGTGTTTGTCTGGTCATTGGGTCGGCTTTGGGGACCTCCTCGAGGTGGGAGTTAAAAAGGGGCGTGGCTTAGTCAAATACAGCCAGCCCCTAGTGGTGACAAGAGTACTAAACTTGTGTGATTACAGTAATAGAGCTTTTTAACATTATCTGTCAATTGTGTTGTTATATACAATAAACATATATTTTGTCTGTAAGCAGATGTCCTTGATTGTTTGATTTTGCTTGAAGAGAAATGACACGTTTTGAAACAGACAATCAACGAAAAATCTACGAATCAGATACACTCTCGTAGTCACTAACACAGTCTCACCCCATGTCGTCAATATTTGACGACACTTGACCATTCGTCAATATGTGACGTGGAGGGTATACCTTTCGCGTCATTTTTTGACGAACTGGGGACTTCAATACTATTACGTCCGTTGCATTCTCTTTTCCTATTTTCTTACCATTTTCGCGTCGGTTTAGGGCCAGATTACGCAAAATTAAACAGTGTACGCGAAATTAAACAGTGTACGCGAAATTAAACAGTTGTCACCTGGCGTTGGGGTTAGAAACAGTTGTCACCTGGCGTTGGGGTTAGAGTTAGGTTTGGGTAGGGATGTCATTATGTAAATCTAACCCTAAACCGACGCGAAAATTGTAAGAAAATAGGAGAAGAGAATGCAACGGACGTAATAGTATTGAAGTCCCCAGTTCGTCTGGGTTGTAGTCACAGAGCAAAGAGTGCAATTATTTTGTTGCAGCTTTATCACCATAATTGTGTGTTTTTGACTTGGTTTTATCAAGGGGTATCTATCTAAACTTGTGTTTTGAAAGCAGTTCTGCTTACCGCAACTCACTTCTCCCTCGTCTCTCTCTCCCTCTCCTCACTGACATTTTGCGTGCTGGTGCTGCCAGTGCCACGCGCCACCATCATCATCATCATCATCACCAGCGACGCGAGTTGAAGAAAACAGTTGTGTTATTTTCCAGCGTCTGCCTGAAGAGTCTGTTTCTTTTTGTCGCGCAGTTTTTCTGCACCTCCCTTGAGTTTTTTCTCCATCTCTCTCTCTCTATTTTGACACGTGAACTGACCGACGTTGCACGCTCGCTTGCACAGAGACCAAAGCGGTGATTGGGCCAGCTTTATGTCATTAAAAAAATAACCAATTGGCTGCTGCTTAAATGTGAGTGGGCCGGTCTATTTAGGGTAAAAAAAAGGACGATGACTGGGCTGGTCCGTCATTGGGCCAGCTTAATGTCGTTTAAAAAAAATAACCAATGGGCTGCTGCTTAAATGTCAGTGGGCCGGTCTGTCTAGGAAAAAAAGATGCTAACTGGGCTGCTGAGACAAAAATAGTATGAGATGGATCGGCCCAAAAAGTATGTCGGCCCACCGGGAAACTGCCCGGTCTGCCAGATGGCCAGTCCGCCCCTGGCTGTTAGCATAAATTGTCCACAGAAATACCCTTACTTATATAACTGATGGGTAAATATGATACTACATTCATAAACTATATTGTACATAAACTTAATCTCAGATAAACATCTGCAGCAATTAATATAAACAGCTGTTTTCAGATGACTGTTTTCAGATGCCCATCCCCTTATCGTCTAGCTTCTGTTTTAAACGTGTTTCTGTAAGTGCGTATGAACTTTAAAAACACATCGCATTGTCGCGTGTGAAGCGCAATGTATGGCATTACCTTGCATGTAAACAATATGGAATCATTTTACAGCAAATCCCGCAGTGCAGCATGAGTCAAAGTTGCCATGACAGATACGAAAGTGAATAACTGTGTCTTAACACTGTACAACATGTAACAGATATCCGCCATTATGGGAGGTCACGTGTACTCGTTTGTAAATAGCCTAAGCATGTAAACATGGAATCATATTACAGCACACACTTAAAAGATACAGCAGTTCAGGCTTACTGAAAGTTTCCATGAAGGATATAAGTGAATAACTGTGTTTAACACTGTTACAGCATGCAACAGTGAAATCCGCCATTACGGGAGATCGCGTCCGTTTGTAAACAATGCAAAACTTTTTCAATCCGAAGCGTGTAGTCTGCTATGGTTGCTTAACGTTACTGTATGTAGGCTGAACTGCACAAGCCATGAGCATATTAAGTTACATGATAGCAAATATAAATGGTATAAATTAACTGTTAACGTTACTTACTTCTAATCCAGCAGTGCGTTCTCCATTGTCCTTCTTAGGTAACGTTAAAGATAAATGCTTCTCTTCCTCAATGTCCAGACATAAATGAAGATATTCCTCACGTGTGTGAATAAAGTTTATAATCCAAACATGCGGTAAAAAGTCTTTAAATCTGATCAAACTTTACGCTTTGCTTGTTATGGTTGAACAGCTCGTGTCTTCATTACCATGTCAACAGCTGTGGGCGTGACCAAATTACAGATAATGAAGTCAGACAGGAAAAACGGTACTCTCTTTACTTCAATGCAGATTACATAAACAGGCAATATTTGTTTTCGATTATATTTAGCTTGTTTAAAAGTAGACATTTCAGGCTTTCTTTGGATGTGTGTATCACGTGTGACGAGTAATCGCGGAGTTTCAATTGATTTTTGTAACGTGTTTTGAGAGACAGCTGGCAGAGACAGAAATGTCTGGATGGACACCCTGTTTATTTTCTTTATTTGACAAAAACACAAAGATCTGTTGTTATTGTGAATGAACACATATTAAAGAAGACCCTTTACCGTTTCAAATGATGTCAAACACGTAAGTGTATGATTATTAATGATGGAGTATTTTAAGTTGATTCTGCCATGATAAGGAAAAAACACGTCAAAACGCGGCCCTGCGTTTTTGGACCCCAGGGGGTTAACACTGCGTCTACCCCGAATTAAGAAGCGTTTCAGACTTGTAAGCCCAAACTGTCCTGTGGTGATCAAAGGATGGCTTTACAATTTTTTTTTCATTTTTTTTTTCATTTTAATCCAAAACAAAAGCTACAGATCACACCTTTATGGACTACAAACATGGATTTTCTTTGCAGAGATGGAGTCATGTGTTTAGAAGTAATGCAAAATAATGAACTTTTATAAATTGCAATGGATTATGGGAAGAATGCATTTATGACCAAATAAAGGCATCATAGACAAGATTTTAAACATTTCCAGACAGAAACACCCCCAGACAGCAGAGAACTGATCTGAGTAGAGACTCAAGTAGAGATTCAAAGCTTTAAAGTGTTGCAAACAGCGCCATCTGTTGGTTAATAAAACACACTGTTGTTGTTGTTAGGTTGGCTTTAAAACCAAGAATGCTGTATGTTAGGTCAGGAGGACCCCTGTATCCATTATTTAACCTATGAATGGTATCAGTTTGTGCGGCAGTATTTGACCAAAACCTACACACTTGAGAATGTTGTGACTATGTTGATCAACCCAGTCTCACCCCATGGCGTCAATATTTGACGACACTTGACCATGCGTCAATATGTTGACGCGGAGGGTATACCTTTCGCGTCATTTTTTGACGAACTGGGGACTTCAATACTATTAAGTCCGTTGCATTCTCTTTCCTATTTTCTTACCATTTTCGCATCGGTTTAGGGTTAGATTTACATAATGACATCCCTACCCAAACCTAACCCTAACCCCAACGCCAGGCGACAACTGTTTAATTTCGCGTACCTAATAGTATTGAAGTCCCCAGTTCGTCAAAAAATGACGCGAAAGGTATGGTCAAGTGTCGTCAAATATTGACCCCATGGGGTGAGACTGTGTTGTGTTGATATGTGTTTGAATCATAGACTGTAAAAAATATGGATGGAGTTTCTGTGATGTCACCCGTAAGTTTGTGAAGAGATTTTTTAAGCCAATAGTTGGTGGAGACTGCCGTCGCCATCTTGGCAGCACGTCACTGCGCATCACTCCGAAAATGGGTAAAAAGGCGGGACATGGGTGAAGCTGAGGTGACTGATTGCTGAAACCACGCCCACCTAGCTTGACTGTAGTCACAGCAGTGGCAGTTCATCTGTCACTCAACTGGCCACGCCCCTAAACGCCCTGCTAAAAAACAATAGACACCATCACAGAAATTCAATTGGGTTTATTGGTTTTATTGGAATTTTATTGATTTAAATGGAATATGGCCCAAAACACACTACAATGTAATGGTTTTTATGGTAAAGCTAATGGTTCCTATTGGTATTTTAATGGAAACCATTAGAATTTTCTGTAATGGTTTGTCAGTGGGGCGATGCAGAACTTTAAGGCTTAATATAATTTAAACTGAGTTACAAAAATATTCACCCCTAAAAGCTATATAGACCAATAACCAGCCTGTAAACATATTTATTTCTGCTGTAAAGTTGGGCATTTTAACATGGAGATGGGATTGGCTCCATTTTCCAGTCAGTCTCTATAGTGGTCAGTCGATGAATTGCAGTTTAAGTTGCTGCTTAGTTTAAATCTATGTATAATATGAGTATTTGTTTTGTTGTTGGAATTTCTTACTTTGTATTTGTTTGAAATTGAAAGTGTTGAAATTGTGTGATTATGGGTGGTGTTTGTTTTTGATCATCCTGACTTGCATAAACTTTATTATGCCAAGAACCCCCAGATGAACCGTCTGTGAGGGGCCCCCTGCCTAATATATATCAGTTTGTTTTATGTATAGTGAACAATTCCCTGTGAGTCCCCGGACCCCAGTATAAAACCCCTGCTCTAGATGATAATAATAAACACATACCCCCTTTCTGTATCACTTTGGGCTAAACCTGACTGTTTTTCAGAAAATACAGTTCAACTTCAGTGACTTCATAGACAGTATAAGGTAATAACAGTATAAGTATAAGGTAATAACAGCATCTATACTGTTATATACCGTCTTTCGGATGAGACGTCAAACCGAGGTCCTGACTCTCTGTGGTCGTTAAAAATCCCAGGATGTTATTCGAAAAAGAGTAGGGTGTGCCCCGGCATCCTGGCCAAACTTGCCCATTGGCCTACTAATCATCCCCCATAGATACAAATCATTGGCTATATCACTCTGTCTCCTCTCCACTAATAAGCTGGTGTGTTGTGGGCGTTCTGGCGCAATATGGCTGCCGTCACATCATCCAGGTGGATGCTGCACATTGGTGGTGGTTGAGGAGATTCCCCCGTTCATATGTAAAGCGCTGTGAGGTCTGCATAAAAAGCGCTATATAAATGTAACTTATTATTATTATTATTATTATTATTATTATTATTATTATTATTATTATTATTATTATTGGATCATTAAAACAGCCAATTGTCAGCATGATGTAATTTGCTATTTTTCTCCAGCACCTTTAAAATCATTTACATCTGTTATCCAAATGATGCAAAACTACTCAAGTTGTAATGCTCAGAAAGATTTATTAGTTAATTAATTTGACTCTTGATCTGTTTTAAGTCTGTTCATCATATACATTGAAAGACATCTGAGTTTTGAATTAAAAATCATCCTGTATCTCTACCACAATGCCATATTTGACAAATTCAGCTGTGACCCAATTAATTACATTTGGCACTTTTACGGTGCTGTGTGAATATAATCCCTTGATCTCATTCGCAGTGAGAACCTCATCCCACAAGTTCACATCTGTAATTTCACCTACAAAGCTCTGCTCTGCACCAAAATCACCCAGAAATGATTCAGGATCTTGACCGAGCAACACCGTGCCACCGGGACGGATGGTGTGACCTTTTCTGTATCTCTGGTAAATAGTGCGTTGTCCATTCATCCAAGCGGCAGTGAGACCGGTCGATGAGCTCCAGGTGAAGCACACGTGCGTCCCGAATGTAAGAGACGGCAAGTTAAAACGCACTCCCTCACTAGAACTACTAACATACAAACTTATGGTTCTGTTTGTTTCAATACAAACATTAAGCTCGTACGGTAAGCAAAGAGAATAACCTCTCTCTTCCTTGCAGCTCTGTGGAGACACGCATGCATAAAGTGAAAGCTGTGAGGTTTAGGGGTTTTTCTGGAGTAATTGTAACATAGCTGTTAGCGGTCTTATGTGGAAACACAAGTATTTTATTGGCAAGACCACCTGCTAAAGAAAAAGAAGATAATTAACAAACATCACTGTACAGTTTACATCCAACAGAGATGTATAACTGGTAAGTTACGACCCCAAAATTGTTACAATCTGAAAGGCATTCTGTCCCGTCTATGAAATCCAGATTAAAGTCTCACAAACAAATGATGATACTTAAAGCATCAAAGTTTGATTTCACATTTCAATCTTTGACACAATCTTACTCGGTCAAAATTAATCAAGGTTATATTTTCACAGAGGGTTCTTTGCATTATGGTGGATGATTTTATGTAAACACAAAAAAAACAACTTTAGCTGAGTTTTCACAGACTCAGTCAAATGTTGGTGGGTTTGGTGTTTTTGTTTACTTTATCAAATTTAAAGGATTACTCCACTTTCATTAAAGAAATCCTAATAATTTATAGTCAAGTCAGCGCGGCCTTACGTATTACATAATCATGTGGAAAGCTAACGTGTTACATATGTGAAATGCACATTTGTTGATCATTTTAAACAATAAACTGACACAAAGACATTAATTAGTATCATTTCACAACAACGTCTGAACGCTTCTCTTTCTCCACACTTGTAAACTGGAGCGGTAGTTTTGCATACATCATCACTGACTTTTTCACATGATAACGTATTACGTAAAGGTTTAAAAGTTTTTTTCGAATGTGGATCGTTTTGCTAGATAAGACCCTTTAGACATGTTTTAGTTCTGTTTTTAACAAACATGTTTTCATGGTGATAGATAGGAAGTAATAATAATCTAGCAATGCACTTCAGATGATTTGCTCTTAAAATAAAAACACAGTTTGAATATAGTAAGCTTTAAGTCTTTAGTAAAACCACAGTAACCACAAATTTACTGATCTCTCCACAATTATCAAATGTTATCTGTGGTATGTCCAAAAATTACCCAAAAAGCTTAGAAACATGAAACATTGGTACTGTGTTACTACTTGCATGAAAAAAACAGAGCATGAAAAATAATGAAAAAAATCATCAATGTAATATTTCAATCTGAATTTAAAGGAATAGTCTACTCATTTTCAATATAAAAAATGTTATTACCTTAAAGGGGGAGTACATGATGTTTGAAAGCCAATGTTTATATTTGAAATCACCTAAACAAACACACCCCTACCCCAATAGAATCTGGACCTTCTGTTGATAGACCCGCCCCACACATACGCAACCCGGCATTTGATTTGATTGGCTATAAGTATGTTTTGGTAGTCGGCCCGTCTCCTTTTCCAAAGCGTTTTTCAAACATCGTGGACTCCACCTTTAACTAAGAATTGTTGATACATCCCTCTATCATCTGTGTGCGTGCACGTAAGCGCTGGAGCGCGCTGCGACGCTTCGATAGCATTTAGCTTAGCCCCATTCATTCAATGGTACCATTTAGAGATAAAGTTAGAAGTGACCAAACACATCGACGTTTTTCCTGTTTGAGACGAGTGGTTGTACGAGCAAGTTTGGTGGTACAAAATAAAACGTAGCGCTTTTCTAAGCGGATTTAAAAGAGGAACTATATTTTATGGCGTAATAGCACTTATGTGAGTACTTTGACTCGGCGCAGTAACACCCTCCCTCTCCCATTATGAGAGTGAGAAGGGGAGCGGACTTTTCAGGCGAGTCGAAGTACTCCCAAAAGTGCTATTACGCCACAAAACATAGTTCCTCCTTTAAATCCGCTACGCTTAATTTTGTACCACCAAACTTGCTCGCACAACCACTCGTCTCAAACAGGAAAAACATTGATGTGTCTGGTCACCTCCAACTCCATCCCCAAATGGCACCATTGAATGAATGGGGCCAAGCCAAATGCTGTCGAAGCGTCGCAGCGCGCTCCAGCGCTTGCGTGCACGCACACAGATGACGGAGGGATGCATCAACAACTCTTAGTTAAGGTAATAACATATTTTAATATTGAAAATGAGTAGACTATTCCTTTAAGTGATTTTAAACAATTTAACCACCAAAAAGTGCTAAAGTGAGCAAAGATCAGAACTCTTTATGTATAAACGTGAGAGATAGTTGTGCTACTGTGTCTCATACTGTAGTCCATCAAAACACATCTGACGAACAAAGCACCGAAAAACAACATAATTTTTACTTTATGTGGAGCGATTGTTTATGCTACATCTTCTTCCTGAAGTTCCATTTGGAATTTGTCCTCCATCTGTGTGTGTGTGCGTGTGTTTAAGTGCAAAAGTGCATACATGGAGAGACGCGTTTCAAAAAGTGAACAATCTTTCTGTTCTTGACAGGACACATACAAGCAAAATGATCTCAAGACACCACAGTATTTATTTTCTAATTTATAACATTTGTTTAAGTTGTTTGCCAATAAACAACATGGCAGAAATTGTCCTTGTCTTAATTCATGTATAATGCTGAAAAAATCTAGGCATGTCAGAATTACAGTTATGCCGCTTACATAATGTAGCCTTTTTTAATGTTTGATGACAAGATAGAGACTTAAGAAAAATTATGTAGACTAATAATTTAAGTTTAATGCCCTAATGATCAGCCTACTTATTTGTATGTCCAACAGCTGACATGGAACGTTATTAACTTTTTTTTTATTTAAAGAAAATATAAGCAAAAAATGAGTTTGTGCAATAATCTGTGAGCACTGTAAGCATGTTTTCCATGTTTTTTGTCTTTTGTAAATGCACTTTGTTTTGATTTGTTAGCTTGAAGACAAATACTTTCCTTTTTACTACTGCTTTACATCTCATCACACGCTTCAGCGCTCTGTGTGTTTATAACAGTCTGAGTTTGTGTGTTTAACACAGTGGAAACCAACAAATACACAAAATGAATCTCTTCATCATCAACCTCATCTGGATTCTTGGGGGTTTTATTCAAGGTAACAAAAATTCTTCTTTATTTCTTTTTTAGAAAAAAAATAACTCTTGGTTTTCTGTTTTGAACTAATTTGTTTTCTTCTCAACAGAATCCAGAGGAGTTACTGTAACTCAGAGTAAAGCTCAATCTGTTTCTGTTGGACAAACCGTCAATATAAAGTGTACAATTGATACTGGAATAGCCAGCAATGGTTTATCTTGGTATCAGCAGAAACCTGGAGAAGCTCCTAAACTCATCATTAGATATATATAAGTGATCTTCATGGTGACACTTCACAGAGATTCAGTGCCAGTGGAACAGTTTATGGTACAGATTTTACTCTGAGCATCAGTGAAGTTCAGACTGAAGATGCAGGAGATTATTTCTGTCAGAGTAGACACTATATCAACAGTAAAAATGTGTTCACACAGTGATAAAGAGTCGTACAAAAACCTCTATCAGTCAAAAGTGACACACCTGACAGATACTGCAGCTACACACACACACACACACACACACACACACACACACACACACACACACACACACACACACACACACACACACACACACACACACACACACACATTTTGGTTTCCATGTTTTGTGGGGACATTCCATAGATGTAATGTTTTTTATATGGTACAAACTGTATATTTTATTCCCAGACCATAAACCCAACCATCACAGAAAATGTTCTGCTACTTTAAATTTTCAAGAAACATCATTCTGTTTGGTTTATAAGCTTGTTTCCTCATGGGGACATCAAAATGTCCCCACAAGGTCACAAAAATACTGCTATTCCTATCTTTGAGGGGACAATTGGTCCCCACAACGTCATAATTACCAGGTACACACAAACACACACACACACACACACACGTGCACATAGTTGTTATTCATTGCCTCAATGTTTTAATGTTTTAAAGCTTCAGTGAGCTTCATGACTTTGATGAGATAAAAACTGCTCAAGATGTTTAGTAAAGAAAAACATCAAGAAGAGTCGGACACAACTGAATGAGTCTGTGATCATCATATAAATAATACAGGTCAAGTGTTCATTGAATTAATTAAATGATTCAATTATTCAATGTGTTCATTGTCAGTGGAAACTGAACTGATTCATTTCAGAGAGTCAAAGAGTGAAACTGAGAGTTCAACTCATATTTCCATCATCAGATTTCTGTTCCTCTCTGTACAGAGCAGATGTTCATACACTTACATGAGTCTGATGTCTCTGTTACACCACAAACATCAAATAAAGCACTTGTTTCATCATTTATCTGCAGATGTCTTCATGCTTCATTGAGTCAAGTTTATTTAGAAACAAACACACGAGCCAATGATCAATATACTCATTGTTCAAATTCAAAAGAAATCACAAGACAAAGAAGCAATATTTAATATTTCTTTATTGACGTTTATTAAAAGCAGACAGAATGAATAAAGCAGAGAGACAGAGTGTTGTATGAATAGTTGTTCACTGTTGATGTGAGACATGAATGAGAAGAAGAGATGAGAAGAAGAGATGATCTACTCAGAACACAGATCTTTCTTCACTTCTCCAGTGACTGTCTGACCTTCCCGACTGATCTCACAGATCACTGAGTCTCTGTTGATCCATTCTTGTTCAGTGAGAGTCAGACTGCTGCTCCAGCTGTACAGACCGCCGTCTTTCTGTAGGACTCCAGCTCTGTTCTCCTGAGATCCTGACATCTTCCCATTCACTTTCCAGCTCAGACTCCAGTCTGAAGGGAAACCATTGCTGGCCACACACATCACTGTTGCTGTCTTCTTGCTGGAAATCTCTTCACTGGACGGCGGCAGGACGATCACTTTAGGACGACTTACACCTGAGAAAACAGAGATACACAAAGAAATCTGAGTTGTTAACGTTTTCTTAGTCATCAATTGAATAATGAACAACATTCTGGATCAATGATTTTATCATTTATCAAATAACTGAGATTTTTTTCTTCAGATAATACATTATATGATTGATTGAAATTTACATTACATATCAATGTAAACAAAAACTGAATTTCTTATTAAATAAGAGATTGGGAGCAACAACGTTTAAAGCAGCTGCAAAGTGATAAAATGATGATAAACATTTAACTAAATTAACATTGTTTAATAATAAAAGTGATAAAGATTTTTATTGTGAAATTGTAAGAGGAACAAAAGCATTAAAACCAACAAAAGATTTAACATACATCAAATAATTTTTTTTTTTAAGCAAACACAAATAGCAAATGAAAATATGAATACAATTTAATGCCAATATCAGATATAACTGCACATATTATTATTTCTTCTCTATTTTTCTCTCATGTCTCTTCTCTTTGCATTAAAATGTATTTACCGTAAAGGTGTTTTAAACAATGCAAAACTGTGTAAACCATTATAGAAATAAATCTGAATGTAATTTAATAAAATTGAATATTTATTAACTTACTGCCGACGTCCAGTCTCGTACCGGTGCCGAACGTCCACCACAGTGATAGAAACAAAGCGAGCAGCTGTACAAAAACCTCTGAACGCTTCACTAACTCTGACTCTATAACAAACACATTTAACACAACACAAATTCATGCTTAACAATGATTTTATTTACTTATTTCATTTATTTCTTTGACACTACAGAAAAATGACTACATTTCTAGATATTTGTTGCAATGAATCCTCAGCTGAATAGTCAGTGGTAAACTGTGAATGAAATCTCATCTCTGTGTCCTGTTCATTAAGACCCACAAGGCTGGTGATGGTGCGGTGGATAAGACACATGCCTTTGGTGTGAGAGATCCAGGTTTGAATCCACTGTTACACACCATTGTGTCCCTGAGCAAGACACTTAACCCCTAGTTCTCCAGACGTGTGACCTCTGACATATATAGCAATTGTAAGTTGCTTTGGATAAAAGCGTCAGCTAAATGAATAAGTAAGATAAAAAATAAATGCAGGTGATAAGAGTGGACAGAAAAAAACTTTGTGAATTGTGAACACCTCATTCATATCTGTAAGTCAGATTTCTGCTGTATTGAGCAAGAACATTTTCATAATCTGTTCTAAACGGTGTTGAAATCAGAAAGTCCATACAGTACATTGTAACTTTTTCATTATTTTGTTTTATTTAGGGTTTGATGATGTTTATCAATTCAGTGTAAATAATGAAAGTATTTTAATAAGACACAGTCTGATGACCTGTGAAAAGATTTGCATAGACTCTTTGCATTGGAAAGACTTGAGGATTTTTTATAGACGCATCAGAAGTTCATCATCAGAAATCTAAACTCACAGTCACCATGACCTTCATCAGCATCTTCATCTGGATGTTAACTTGTTTCTGTTTCAGAGGTGAGAACAACATTAAAATTCATCTGATTAAACTTCATCCTCTGTGCTAAATAATTCATTCATTCTGAATCTTTACTCATATTTTTATTTTCTTTATGTAGAATCAAGAGGTGAAGTGACCGTCATTCAGACACCTGCAGTCAAATCTGTTCATCTACGAGACACAGTTACTATCAGCTGTAAAACGAATCCTGAAGTCTATCAGTACTCAGGTACTCATTATCTATCCTGGTACTTACAGAAACCTGGAGAAGCTCCTAAACTATTGATTAAAAAAGCAAATGAGTTACAGTCAGGAACATCAAGATTCAGTGGCAGTGGATCAAAAACAGATTTTACTCTGAGAATCAGTGAAGTTCAGACTGAAGATGAAGGAGATTATTACTGTATGAGTTATCATTATATCAACAGTATACATCTGTTCACACAGTGATAAAGAGTCGTACAAAAAACAGTTGTTAAAGCAACCGTTAAAGAGGAACTGCACATTAACATCATTATACTGTCAATATTACAAATAAACAATTTAAACACTGATAATTCACCCTAAACATTACATATAAAACTGTGTATCCACATTTAGAAATATTTCTTGATATTGTTCAGGTGATAATAATACATGATGCTGAACACTTACTGATGCATCTCCTGTAATGATTTATTAATCTATGACAGATCAAGAATTATTTCAAATATTTATAGACAAGAATCCACAAAAACTATCAGTGGAAAATGAAAAACACAAACAAACAAACAGTCAGTAAAGTGTAAAGTTGTGTTGTGATGTCATGACATACATATTTAAATCCATATTTGCATATCAGATCACATGCTTCAGATTTGTGTGTATTTTTACGTTTCAGTGTGGTTGTACCATATGTACATTTAGTTACGTTTAAAAACACACTGAAACGTATAATATTGACGTTTTGAAAGGACTAATGCATAAATTATGTACGTATTTACAGCTTTACAGCTTTATAAATTATTCCTATTCATAAATATTAAAATTGCGAGCATTGGTGTTTCTTGT
Source organism: Misgurnus anguillicaudatus (assembly GCF_027580225.2). NCBI lineage: Eukaryota > Metazoa > Chordata > Actinopteri > Cypriniformes > Cobitidae > Misgurnus > Misgurnus anguillicaudatus. The sequence goes on along the minus strand of NC_073361.2, from coordinate 31,673,662 downwards.
TTTCAGTCATATTTTCTGAGTTATTTATTTACCATTTACCTAATGATTTTGAAATTCAGAGAATTACACAAAATTGAACATTTAGAAACTTTAAAATGAAAAACATTTTGGTAATTATTAAAAAAAATATTTAGTTTGTTTGCCATGACACATAAAAACGCGTTTTCTCATATGCAGGGCTTGGGTGCCGCGTTGCATTCTGGGACATGGCAGCCATGCAATGTTCTCGCAAATGTAAACATACAGCAAGTGGAACGAGGAGAAGCAGCAGAGTTGGGAGATTGAAAAGAAAGAAACAAGATGTTAAAATCCCGAAAAGGATGGGGAATTTACGGGGATACGTTAAATAGGGAAGCCATAGACCGGTATGTGGACAAAATCGAAACTATTAATGGTTTGGATTCATATGAAAAAAATAATGAATAAAGAGCCTTTTTAAGATAACAGCGTGCATGGTTGTTGTGAGAGCACGATTTCACATCAATCTGTAAGCAAAGTCACGTACGGCCTAGCTTCACAACTCACTTAGTTCATGCAGCAGTTTTGTAGTACGAATTTTTGCATCGGCAGAGGGATAGCAACAGTAAGATGAATGTTGAAATTTTCTCGTATTTTGGGTGAACCCGGAAAATGTCCCTTATTTTCAATGTTCAATGCTAACTTAAGCTATATAAATTAAAATTCAGATGTTATACTTCACTGTTGTATATATTAATAACATTTATATGTCATGTATACACATTGCTGAGGGGTTGAGGTTAATGTTTGGTTTCCTGCATAGAATAAAACACAATGAAGTGTTTTCTTTATCTGTCATTTTTAATGTAAAGTGTTACTTTATTATTAATACAGCAACTGTTTACCATGGTTGAAATAATAACGGCAAATTAATCAAATTAAGACACACGACGGAGATGGAGTATGTCTATAAACAGAGCACAGTAGTCCGAGTAGCCGTAAAGGAGGCAATCAACATGGCCGCCATGCCAAGTAATGACGTCACGACGCCCAAGCCCTGTAATTATACCAAAATACAACATAAATTCACAAAAGATGTTACTTTAATTCATTTGCTGTAATCCACATCTTTAAAATTCATACGATTGGGAGGAACAGATCCAAATTCAGCCCTTATCCAACGATCTTGATCCAACTTCTAATCAGCAAATGTAAAGTCAGATCGCGCTTTCGTTATAATATAAATTTGAATTAAAATATCTCACCTCAAGATGCTTTATGACACATTGCTTTACGACCTTAAAAAATGACAGACAAAACTCTGTCTTGATTGACAACTCATAAACCTGACAGTCATCCTGATGGACACCTAAAATGGTGTCCAACCGTCTGATGTGTACAATTTTGATTGACAGGGGGCCATAAATCTAGGAGTAATAAATCATATTTGGCACATAGTGCATAAACTACTAATGTTCATTTAACTTTGAACAAACTGTTGTCAGTAAATAACATAAATGTAAAATCTAGAGTAAGTTACTTGCAGCTAGTTGTTAGTAACACTATAATTTCTATAGACATTTTTCTATAGACAGTGTAGTTTAAAAATGAATATATTTTAAAGCATTTGTATTCATGTGGCATTGGAAGAAAAACTTTGTACTGTATGTTATAAACTTGTAAACAAAACAGGTTTGAAAAGATTAAAATGTAAAACATTTTTAACTGCAGGATAAAATTTTATATTTTATACAAACGTATACATTTTATACTCTCATATTTTGGACAGGAAAAATGTTTTTGCCATATGGGCATGTATTTGTTGCCCCTGAAATTAATTGAAATATGTTAATATATATTAAAACTAAATATATTAATTCAAAAATATATTCAATTAAGCTTTAATTTCAACAACATGTATTAAATATATATTTAAAACATATTTTGGAGAAATAAATTTTTTGCCGTAAGGGACACAGAGAGACAGGTGATGTTTTGTGGTGATGTTGTTATGGACTTTTGGATTTATTAAAAATTTTCACAACATTTATTTGCTAACTCATTGTAAAAAATGCAGCATGAAGTTAAAACAATTTGGTTTTGCAAGTCAATTCAACCCACTATTTTAAGTTATGCCCTGTCATAAGTTGATATAACTTATTTTTTTAAGTTAAACAATTATAACTTGTTTTAATAAGTAACAAATAATTGACCATTGAATTATAAGAAAATAATGTAAGTTACACCACGGGTGTGCATTATTTTCAAATAATTCAAAGGACCGGAGTCAATTATTCAGCTTATACCACAGTTACCACAAGCATTGATCTGGTGCCTATCATTGATTTAACAAGTTAGGTGTGTGGATATTGAAAAATAATGCATACCTGTGGAACATTTTTCAACGAATCAGGATACAGCATTCAACAGACCTGTGGTATAAGTTAAAATAACATAAAAAATATATGTAAAATATGAAATAAAACAATGTTAGTGTGTTAAAACTCTTGATCACATCCTGAACTTGATCTCACCTTTTCTGATATCTAAAAATGTACACAAGCCACTCATAGCAGGGGTAACATATATTTGATCACCTTTGATTATATTATTTTAAATTCTCAATGCTGTCAGTGGGGGGGGGGGGGCTACAGCACATCTAGTTATCATGACCATGATGTTCTCAAGAGGTTTAGTAAAGTCTGATCACTGCTTTACATCTCATCACACGCTTCAGTACTCTGTGTGTTTATAACAGTCTGACTTTATAACACAGTGCTGGAAAAACAACAAATACACAAAATGAATCTCTTCATCATCACCTTCATCTGGATTCTTGGAGGTTTTATTCCAGGTAACAGAAATTCATCTTTATTTGTTTAGATAATATTTCAAATGTTAGTTTTCTTTTTTGTACAAATTTGTTTTCTTCTCAACAGAATCCAGAGGAGTTACTGTAACTCAGAGTAAAGCTCAATCTGTTTCTGTTGGACAAACCGTCAATATAAAGTGTACAACTGATACTGGAATATATAGCAATGATTTATCTTGGTATAAGCAGAAACCTGGAGAAGCTCCTAAACTCCTCATTTATGATATAAATACTCGTCATGGTGACACTTCACAGAGATTCAGTGGCAGTGGAGCATCTGGTGGTACAGATTTTACTCTGAGCATCAGTGAAGTTCAGACTGAAGATGCAGGAGATTATTACTGTCAGAGTTTTCACTGGCCTGGTAGCACACGAGTGTTCACACAGTGATAAAGAGTCGTACAAAAACCTCCATCAGTCAGACTGCACAGATACACCTGACAGATACTGCAGCTGCACACACACACACACACACAAACACACACACGCATGCACGCGCACACACACACACACAAACACACACACGCATGCACGCGCACACACACACACACACAAAAGCTTCAGAAGGAGTAAAAGGTGAAAGTAGATCAAGAGTTATGAATTACATAAATACATTTCAATTAATTATTATATTGTTCAGTATTGTAAGTCAGCTGGTAAAACAATAAACTTTTCGTTGTTTATTAAGAAGAAACTGTAAAACAATAAAACCTCAGGTGGAGCTGTTAACTTAAATTTGACCCTCAGGTCCATTTATTGTCTCCCTTAGGAGAAATTTGTCTTGGATGAGAGCAGGGGTGTAGTCTAGATTTTTGTAGTGAGTATACTGTGATTTTTCCCTCTCACCCTTATGCTCACTCGTCCCAGCGTGACACCCCATAAGCACCACCACACTTACAGATGTATACAGTATGGATCTTCACGTAATTGAGAGCATTCTGAAAGTGTACTCGTAAACACATAAACTGAATGTGTTATCAACATGTCAGTTTATTATAAGAAAAAAAAGACTTTAACAGTCAATGGGTTTACAGCTGGGGAAACTGGATGGATTTTTAGTTAATTAAAATTAAATAAACTGTTTCCAATCTTCAATCCGTGGCTAACACATGCATTGAAGGAGAAAAAAATATCCACTCTTTCAATAGCTATTATATGACACCTAGTGATAACACCATGTGTAATTTAATGGTGTAAATGTTTTTAATTAATACACATTTAAGATGACCATGAATTAACTCTAATTTGCATAGTCATTGAAATAAAAGCTTATTTTATGCATATAATACAAGCAGTGTCAAAAAATGAAAATAGGCTTTTACTTAATTATTATTACAAGACCATGATGTAGCATAATATTAGACACCAAAACCAAAGTGAAGAAAATGATCTTTAATTTGCAAGTCTGAACTGAACATCAAAGCAGACATGATTTTCCTCACAGAAGTTTAAGATCATATACTTGAACGTAGATATATAAATAAACACAGAGAGAAGGAAAGTTTAACACTATGAAGCGCAAGCAAACATGCTGAAAGCTAAAACCATCAGGATATAATTACGGGCTTATTTTATGGCATTTGGAGCCTTACCTCCAGATAAAGTAATAAACTGGACTGATGTTTTAAATGTTGTTTACTCACATGTACGTTGTTAACTCTCCGGATTTTATATTGCAGCAGCTCGTTCACTTCACATGGATTGTTTGTTTACAGTGTCGCGTGAGCAGCTACACTGCAGGTTCGACTTCATTTGGCGCTAAGCAAACCCTTTGGTGATGTCAAAGTACCGCGAGAGCGATTCAAAGCAGATTTATCCATGTGATAAATGCAATTGCTCTCGCGGTACTTTGCTGTCACTCGCCTGTGGGCTCTTCTGGTGCCACACCAGTCTGCTCCCCAGTCACTTTCGCGCCGCTATGGTAATTTGATTTCATACGCGAATCGGATCGCGCAGTTCGGCAGGAATTCAAACACACCAAATATATAGCCTATTATATATATGCAGTTCAACCCGCTAAAATAGCAAGTGTAAAATAGCAAACCATGCTGTTACGCATCCTCAAGCTATTTTTAGTGGGTATACGGAAATCCTTGAAAATTTCTAGTGGGTATACGGCGTATACCTGCGTATCACGTAGACTACACCACTGGATGAGAGAAATTCTGCACATCAGTCCACCCCAACAACTACATTCATACATACATATTATACATAACACACTTTACCTTAAAATAAATAAATAAGTAAAAACAAATATATGGAAAGGCGCATTCTAATAAAAATACATTTTCTATAAAAAGAATACATTCCTAGTTGAATACATTTAAAAATTGCTAATTCAATTTAGTTTAGTTAATTAATTTAGTTAACTAATGTAGTTTGAACCTTTTGATATATATGGCTATATATTTGATATATATTTGATATGGTGGCTCTTTGCAATGTGTTCATTGAATTAAACAAATGATTTAATTATTCAATGTGTTCATTGTCAGTTGAAACTGAACCGATTCATTTCAGAGAGTCAAAGAGTGAAACTGAGAGTTCAACTCATATTTCCATCATCAGATTTCTGTTCCTCTCTGTACAGAGCAGATGTTCATACACTTACATGAGTCTGATGTCTCTGTTACACCACAAACATCAAATAAAGCACTTGTTTCATCATTTATCTGCAGATGTCTTCATGCTTCATTGAGTCAAGTTTATTTAGAAACAAACACACGAGCCAATGATCAATATACTCATTGTTCAAATTCAAAAAGAAATCACAAGACAAAGAAGCAATATTTAATATTTCTTTATTAAAGTTGATGAAAAGCAGAGAGAATGAATAAAGCAGAGAGACAGACTGTTGTATGAATAGTTGTTGATGTGAGACATGAATGAGAAGAAGAGATGAGAAGAAGAGAGGATCTACTCAGAACACAGATCTTTCTTCACTTCTCCAGTGATTGTCTGACCTTCCCGACTGATCTCACAGATCACTGAGTCTCTGTTGATCCATTCTTGTTCAGTGAGAGTCAGACTGCTGCTCCAGCTGTACAGACCGCCGTCTTTCTGTAGGACTCCAGCTCTGTTCTCCTGAGATCCTGACATCTTCCCATTCACTTTCCAGCTCAGACTCCAGTCTGAAGGGAAACCATTGCTGGCCACACACATCACTGTTGCTGTCTTCTTGCTGGAAATCTCTTCACTGGACGGCGGCAGGACGATCACTTTAGGACGAGTTAAACCTGACATACACAGATACACAGAGCAAAAGATCAAGAGATTAAGTGACAAATTCAAAAAAATAATTTAGATATCAAACATTGTTTTAAAGTTTGGCCTAAATGTGTTTGAGTTCATGTCTTGATTTTCATGCATGGCTCGTTTGTTGCAACATTCAGTATTAAAGGAAGGCTATTTGTTAAGAAAATCACTCCCCAAAAATAATATAAAACTTATAAAAACAAACAAAGATTATGAAACTACAAAATTCTATCATTTTGCCCCATTAATGCTCTTTATTTAAATAATATTAGTTATGCAACATTTTTGCATAAATATTTGATACCTTTATCTCAACTGTTAAAGAATGACGATAAGAACAATAACGTAATTCATTGCCGATGATCAAATCACTTCAGATAAATGCGTCTACTTAAGATTTTACAGACTATTTTCAATTCAATTGTGTAGCACTACAATAACACAACAGATCGATAGCACGAGTTTCTGTTTGTATTTGGCACACTATTTATATGCAGAAGTTACCTTTTGTGCATATGATATTCACTGTTAACCCCTTAGTTAAGTTTAGTGGTGTGTGTTAAGTGCGTATTATATGTAGGCTACAAAAAAAGTGTGTTTTATATTAACACCACAAACTGCATGCAAAAAAATATTTTTGCCAAGCATGCAAAATACAAACATCCATTTTGTATAAAGTGATGATTTTCCATTTGTTATGTGTTGGAATATGAAGGACATTTGTAAAGGCACAATATTCATCTTGAGTCCAGAAAAATCGGCAAAGCAACATCTACAATCCAAGTCTTTGTGCCTCTTAATGATTTCTTGTTCTTCTGAGTGATATTTTCAGTTTCTCGCTTTAATTTGAGACATCTGAGCTTAGTTATTAATTAAATACACTGAAAAAAATAATGAATTCAATTTACTCAATTTTATAAGGTAAGTGCTTGCAATCAATTTATTTAAGCTATATTTAAACAAAAAAGATTAGTAAAGTAAAAAAATAAAATAAAATAAACTTTTGTTTAAATGTAGCTTAAATAAATTGATTGCAACCACTTACCTTAAAAAATTTACTAAATTGAATTAATTTTTTGGTAACACTTTATTATAATGTTCATTAGTTAACATTAGTTAACTGCATTAGTTAACATGAACTAATGATGAACTGCACTTGTGCAGCATTTATTAATCTTTATTCATGTTAATTTCAACAATTACTAATACTTTATTAAAATTTGGTTAACGTTAGTTAATGCACCGTGAACTAACATAAACAAACAATGAACAGCTTTATTTCTATTAACTAACATTAACAAAGATGAATAAATACTGTAACAAATGTATTGCTCATGGTTTGTTCATGTTAGTTAATACATTAACTAATGTTAAATCATGAACATTATAATAAAGTGTTACCAGTGATTGTGTTAATCTTTAAATGAATACTTAATTCCTCTGAATGGTTTATCATCTGAACTACAGCCAGATCTTCCTTTAACTCGTGTTTTATATAAAATGACTTGCGACACGACAAACATGAAAATAGCGCTGCTGTCAGATACCCACATGAGCAGAGGAAAAGTTTAAGATAATTTTACAACATAATAATCGGGGTGTTAATAAAAGATTGTCTCTGCATTTTTTAAACTTTATGCAACACAATATGCATTGAAAGAAAAATATTCATTGATTTTAATAAAAAAATTTAAGGTAAGTGGTTGCAATCGATTTATTTAAGTTACATTTAGACAGAAGTTTATTTTATTTTATTTTACTTTACTAATCTTTTTTGTTTAAATGTAGCTTAGATAAATGTATTGCAACCACTTTCCTAAAAAGATTTAGTAAATTGAATGAATACTTTTTTTTCAACGTGGCACATGGTCTACAAAAGAAATGCATATCAAATACTCAAAGCACCCTGACTGAGAATTAAAAACAAAATAATTAATAAATAGAAGGAATGCAAGATGAAATAACTTTAATTATTAAAAAGCAATTGCAAGTAAATATTAAGATATTTTTGTACTTACTGCCAACGTCCAGTCTCGTGCCGGTGCCGAATGTGTACCACAGTGATAGAAACAAACTGAGCAGCTGTACAAAAACCTCTGAACGCTTCACTAACTCTAACTCTATAACAAACACATTTAACACAATGATAAAACTCTTTATAAATTGTAAACTTATATTATCAAATTTTTGTATTATTTTATTACATTATATTTTGATGAGTTTCTTCAATATAGAAGTTGTTTGGATGAAATGTTTCTTAACTAAATTTATCTTATCTGACAAAATCCAATAATAAAGTTATGATGACTGATCATTGTGTCACTAAAATGGACAACAATTATACTAACTGAAAAGTTTTTAGCTAAACAACAAAATAATAATAATAAAATCTTTCCAATTAAACTCTGCATTCAAAGTTTGCATTCAGGTTATTTTGTAAAATTTCACTGAAGAGAATATACGAGCAAACTGTTCAGTCTGTAGTTTCCCTTAAAAAAAAGTGTAAAAGAAGTGAAAATAATAAATGAAATGAGTGTTATTGTTAAAAGTTATCAGTCATATTCCTAACATATGAAACAGATTGAGTTGATTAAAATGTTGTGTGTAGAGGAAGTGATTTTGAATAAAGAGAGGAAATGTTGAGAGGTTTAAAGTCTGGATGACTCTGTGATAAACTTCATGAGCTGTTTTACACACAAACACACAACCATGACTTCATTCATCTTCATCTGGACACTGCTGATCTTTATTCAAGGTATATCATCATTATATTCTCTGATCATATTAGTTCATGTGATGATTTAAATGTAGATGTTATAACTGTGATGAATGTTTGTATCAGTTACAGATTGTCAAGCTGAGATCACAGTGAATCAATCTCCATCAGAGACGACTGTTAAAGTAGGAGAGAAAGTCACTCTGAACTGCAGGACAAACACAGATGTTGTCTGTTGTAATGGAGGCAGATCATTTATGAGTTGGTATCATCAGAAACCTGGAGAAGCTCCTAAACTCCTGATATATCTGACAAACACCCTTCAGTCAGGAACTCCATCAAGATTCAGTGGCAGTGGATCAAACAAAGATTTTACTCTGAGCATCAGTGAAGTTCAGACTGAAGATGACGGAGATTATTACTGTCAGAGTTATCACAGTGGTTCAGTGTTCACACAGCGATAAAGAGTCATACAAAAACCTCCAGCAGTCAAACTGCACAGATACACCTGACAGATACTGCAGCTGCGCACATGCACACACCAGTGTTCGAATTGAGGGGGGGCTAGGGGGTCCCGGACCTCCTATAAGCCTTGAGGGACCCCCATAAAGCACAAAAATATAAATTAGGGTCCCATGGTTATAATTAAAATTAAAATACTACATGACTTTAAATTTTCACGTTGAGCTTCCACAAAGTAAACTAATTCAAATGATCTCTATCTGAAATAAATATTAACTCTCAAGTGCGCCTCCTGCTGTTTTCTGGAGGAATTGACAGACGAGTTGTGGATTATTTTCACCTTATTGCCGGTAAGAATCTTTAGAAATCTTCAGGATTAGGTTTTTATTTTTAATTCTTCTCAAACTATTATTTCACACCAGTGGCGAGTAGGGGTGCCCCAAAATTTCGGTCGCCAAAAATTTCGGCCGAAAATTGCATTATCGGTTTCGGGCCGAAATAAAAAATCCAAGATGTCAACCGAAAACGAATGTCAACCGCGCCCCTCCCATCTGTGCGCTAGCGCTTGGGTTTCACTCATGGTGATCAGTCGTCTCCCACCCCTCCCCTTCGTGTTTAAGCATGTTTCACTCACGGTCGAGCTGTTTGCACGCGTCTGCAAAGATTAAGCATGTCTTTATGTGTAAAATTTTAGAGAGAGTCGTGCTAATGTGTCTGTAATCCATTAACATACATTTGGCGAATAAAGCAATGAAAAACAACATAATGTTTTAATGTGGAGCGACTGTTGCGCTGTTTGGGCTTTCACCCTCCGTCTCTGTGTGTGCACACACGTTTAAGTGCCTTCAATAGTGCACATGTGAGAGAGAAGCGTTTAAAAAAAACAAACGAACATAAAATCTCTCTGTTATTGACAAGGCACATATAAACAAAATTATCTCCACAGTATTCTTTTTCTTATAAAAAATTTGCTTATGTCTTAAGTGTATGTATAGATTTCAGTCAGGAACCAGTCTGTGCTTAAAGATTAACCTACTTAAGTCTGTGTCATTAAAGTTAATCAAACAACCCATGACAAAGAGACAAATAGCTCTAAAAATAATAATATATTTCATTAATACAATAAAGACATTGTTATGATTCATTTAATTTCATTTCTGTAACTTATGCTAATTTCAGACCTTATTAATGTACAACTTTTTCTTTTTTATAAATGTTTGTTATTTTTTATTGTTTATTCGATTTTTTTCCCACCCGCTTTTTGCTGATCCAAAAATCTGAGATTTTTGCTCCGTCACACACCAATAAATTTGGGAGCAAGCTTATTCGAGACGGAACACATCGGAATATTCTGGGTAGAAAGCCACACTTTTTGACCGACAAATAGAGTGTCAGGCAAAATTCGCTCGGGAGTGGCAGTACGATCGGGACGCTCAAAAAGGCGGGACAAAGCATCAGGATTGGTGTTCTTAGAACCCGGACGGTAGGATAGAGTAAAACGTGAACGTAGTTCTAGGGGAGGTCAAGGCGGTCAGAGGTGCGGCTTGTTGGCTGAAATTGCGAATGAAACACCGGTAAAAATTGGCGAACCTCAGAAATCTCTGCAGGGCCTTGCGAGACTCTGGGGATGGCCAATCTACTACAGCCTTAACCTTGTCAGGATCCATGCGAACACCCTCAGTCGAAACGATATGTCCTAGGAAGGAACCAGACTGTGCATGAAAAACGCATTTCTCCGCCTTGACTAACAATCCATTCTCTATAACCGCAGAAGCACTTATCGTACGTGTTGCACGTGTTCCTGGAGAGACGGAGAAAAAAATCAATATGTCATCCAGGTTAACATATATGAATAGATCTACCATGTCTCGCAACACGTCATTAACAAGTGCTTGGAAGACTGCGGGCGAGTTCGTTAGCCCGAAGGGCATCACGCAATACTCAAAATGGCCTCTAGGGGTGTTAAAAGCAGTCTTCCACTCATCCCCCTCCCTGATGCGGACCAAATGATAAGGATTTATATTGAGGTGAGTCCGTGATGAAAAATTAAACCTCTTCAGTATGGTTGCCGGATGTGACAAGGGAAACTGGTATGGTGGTTTGGGTGATGACTGGCAGTTTGTGTCCGTTGAGTGCAAAAGGTGCAATGGGGTGCTTGAGAGTGGTGAGAGGAATCTTGAGCTTACTGGCAAACGTGAAGTCCATGAAGTTACCCTCCACCCCAGAATCCAAAGGTGCCTGACTGTCGTGTGCGCGGGTGGACCACCGTAGTTTCACCGGAAGGAGTGTCGATGTAGATGAGGTCTTCCTGGCAGAGATCCCACCCAATAGTAGCCACAGTTTTACTATCGGGCTTGGTCTTTTACCAGGCAGCGCTGGATGTGATGTTCATTACTGCCGCAGTACAAACACAGCCCCAGGGATCTCCGCCTGATCCTCTCCTCCCGGGAAAGCCGAGCTCGCCCCACCTGCATGGGTTCAGGATCTCCAAGTGGGCTGACCGCAGCTTCAGAACACGGTAGACGAGCCACCGATCTGGTCGCGAGCACAGCTCTCCCCCTCCGTTTAGCGGCATGGTCGAGACGGTTGTCAACTCTGATGGTCAGGACGATGAATCCGTTGAGAGAGGTGGGGAGTTCGAATCTCCTGCTGGATGCGGCCAGCCAACCCATGCAGGAAGCGATCCCACTGTGCCTCTTCGTTCCACTTACACTCCACCTCCAGGGTGCAGAACTTGATGTCATAATCAGATATGGACCTGTCCTCTTGACGAAGGTCTGTGAGACGTCTGGCCGTCTCCTTCCCGGTGACGGAACGATCAAAGATGCGTTTCATCTTTTCAGAGAGGGCGTGGAACGAAGCACAGCAGATGTCCTGGTTTTCCCACACCGCTGTCTCCCAGAGAGCAGCCTTCCCAGTCAGCGGTGACAGCACGAAGGCTTCCTTCATTTCCTCTGTGGTGAAAGTACGGGGCTGGAGAGCGAAATGTAGAGAACAATGTGACATACAGGAGCGAAAAAATTTGGCTCACCCGCATACTTCTCTGGAATCGGGAGGCGTGGCTCGGACTGGGAATTCCCCCCGGAAACGATTGGCGATGTGGGTGGCGTGGGAGGCACAGCGGGTGGTGGTTGTTGTTGTGCCTGAAGAGCGAGCTTGAACACCTATGTAACCATTGCTTGGAAAGCTCGACCCATCTCCTCTATTGCCTTGTCCTGACGATCTATACGACTAACGGCTCAATGTAGAAATTCTTCCAGATGAGATGGGGAGTGATCGCCTGCTGCTACCATGATGGTCAGATCCTACTGTAACGACTCGTAAAGAGGAGGAAGCAAATGCAGGCAATCAGAGATGGTTTATTTACCAAAATGTAAATACACAATATAAACAGAATGAGCAGCTGAGCCCAGAGTGTTGCAACGGTGACTGAAGGACTACGGGGGCGTGGATGGTGCTGGATGGTGAAGTCGGTGGCGAATGTGAAGATGGTCAATGGTCAATCTCGTCCGAATGTCAAAAAATATTGTTGAGTCATCTCGTCAATAAAGAGAAAAAAGCGGATGGTCTGTTCTTTCATTTGATATTTTATGTTTATTTAAAGAAGATAATTTTTCTGCAAGGCATTTAACTAAAACTGGGTGGCAACTTAAATGTTAATGTATAAATTAGATGAATGGTGATTTATAAAATAAAACACGGTCTTAAATCATATTTTCATTGTATCTTTGCTGCGTCTGTTTTGGTAGGGAACTGCACTCTGTTTCAGTCACACTTGATTTTGAGGAATTACTTTGTTTGGCGGAAGAGCAATATTTGTACTAATATAATTACAACTTATTTGTGTTTTATTTTATAAAATCCCGCTAACATTATGCATATGAAGTAACCGTTTTATAAAAACGCAATAAACCCCTCGAAGCAGTGGGGTTACCAGTGCATTTTATAACAGCTAAGGGGGTCCGCTTCACGTCGTGCCTAACAACGCCCCTCAGCTGTTATAAAATGCGCTGGTAACCCACTGCTTCTTGGGGTTTATTGCTTTATTAATTTGTCTAAGTTGAGGTTATAACATAGTTTAATATGGCAAAAGGGTAGACTATTCCTTTAAACATCTTGCTAATGTTAACACAGTTTAGGCACTGCTCATTGTCAATTCCAACAAGTTGCCTTATAAAACAAGCAACATAAAATATGAACATTGTCAGAGCTGGGTAGATTACGTATGAATTACTGACTACGAATTACATGACAAAATTTGTAGTCAGTAAAATAATCTCTTTTAGATTACACATCATTGGTTACGCAATCTGACTACTTTTGGATTACATTTAAATTACTTTTGATATCTTATTTGATTTCAAATATAAAAAGAGGGGAAAATATATATATATATTTAATTCAATTTCACCAACTCATTTTTAAAGTGCAATGTACGGACAGTTAATACTTCACAATACTAACACTGATTTACTTTGCTATTAGTGACAAACCGCAAGTTTAAAAAAAATGAAATTGTGTCTATAAACCCAGTAAGTTTGATTTTGACATTGGTGGGGAAAAAATGTCTTCAGAGCTGCATTGTTACAAAGGTTTATCGCTTTTTACTTGAACAATACTGCCCTCCAAAGGCAGAGTGCAGTATCTACGCAAACACTGAAACTGAGAAAAATGGCTTTAAAGTTTTTACACTAGCCAGCCAAACATGTTGTGGGTAGATTAGTGGTAATGCATTCATGTAATGCCTTGTTAGGAAGAAATTTTTATAGAAAAAAAAACATGACCACCGATGTGACCCCTGACTCTCAGAATGCAGATACTGCACTCTGCCTTTGGATGACCTTTAACAACTAAAGCACTATTGCAATAGCAGAGTGCAGTATCTACGAACTAAATGTGTTCACTCAACTTTTTCTCATGCTTCTTAATACATTTTGATTGTTTTTAATAACTGTAATAGTTTTATTGATGTTTGCATGTTGTGAATGCTAAAAATGCTCCTTTTACCACAAAGAGTATTTTACTCATTTTATTAATTTTTATTTATTAATTTACATTATACGAGGTTTGCTTTAAAAACAGTAGTTAAAAATTAACACAAGTTAAAAATAGAAGAACATGTTTGTCCCAAAGACATTATTGTAACTAACAGTATGCCCATTTTAGTTAATTTTCATGTTGTCTCAAAGTAGCACAGTTATGTAAACTTAGATATTCTTAAGATTAGCTTTAGAAGTACTAAACAAAATGTTTTAATATTAAGTAGCCTACAAAATTCGTTCGTGGAAAAAGAGCACTTATTATGTTGGCTTGAAAAAGCCAACATACTGTTGTTGTATCTAAACTTATTATTATTATTCTTATGCTCCCCCACTTTTTCTGACTGTAACTCCTCCTAGAGCTTTCAAGCTACACCCACAAAACTTAACAAAACTTTTAAGACTGGTCCGTAGATTTATGCTATGACTTTTCTAACTGATGGGACCTACCGAATTCCTAAACGGGGCGCTCAAACACCCCAAAAATTCCATTGACTTAACATTACGACCAACTTTGACGGGTCATAGCTGCGAACGTGAAATTTGTAGAAACTTGTAGCTTATCACAGTTGAAGAGGCTGGCAGGCTCTGTAAGAACATACATCACATTGGGGTGTAAGCTGTACCCCTGGGGTGTAAGAGGCCCCCAAATTTCCCCATTGACTTATAATGGGGCAGGAAACACGCCCATATAAGGGAATAAAAACGTCCCAGAAGGAATATCTTCATTCTAGAGTGTCGTAGAGACATGGGGGTGGGCTCATTTTACTCAGGCATCCAATCAGTCTTTCAGGATCTCTCCAAAGCTATTAAGCCACGCCCCTAGCAACAATTTTGGGCACCCTAGCAACATCTCCCATAGACTGCCATTATAAAATGCCCAGATGGATATCTTTGCATCACACTGTCATAGAGACATGGGGGTGGGCTCATTTTACTCAGGCATCCAATCAGTCTCTCAGGATTCTTACAGAGTTATTAAGCCACGCCCCTAGCAACCAAATATGAGCACCCTAGCAACAGAACAAACAAAGCCTTATATCTCCGCTTCAGAACATCATAGAGACACGGGGGTTGGACCGTTTTACTTGTGGCTTGAAGGGTGATCATTATGGGATGCCAATTTTCTCCCTAGCAACCAAACTTAGTACCCTAGCAACGGAATAAACAAAGCCTTATATCTCCGCTTCAGAACATCATAGAGACACGGGGGTTGGGCTGTTTTACTTGTGGCTTGAAGTGTGATCATTATGGGATGCCAATTTTCTCCCTAGCAACCAAACTTAGTACCCTAGCAACGGAATAAACAAAGCCTTATATCTCCGCTTCAGAACATCTTAGAGACACGGGGGTTGGACCGTTTTACTTGTGGCTTGAAGGGGGATCATTATGGGATGCCAATTTTCTCCCTAGCAACCAAACTTAGTACCCTAGCAACGGAATAAACAAAGCCTTATATCTCCGCTTCAGAACATCATAGAGACATGGGGGTTGGACCGTTTTACTTGTGGCTTGAAGTGTGATCATTATGGGATGCCAATTTTCTCCCTAGCAACCAAACTTAGTACCCTAGCAACGGAATAAACAAAGCCTTTTATCTTCGCTTCAGAACATCTTAGAGACACAGGGGTTGGACCGTTTTACTTGTGGCTTGAAGGTTGATCATTATGGGATGCCAATTTTCTCCCTAGCAACCAAACTTAGTACCCTAGCAACGGAATAAACAAAGCCTTATATCTCCGCTTCAGAACATCATAGAGACACGGGGGTTGGACCGTTTTACTTGTGGCTTGAAGGTTGATCATTATGGGATGCCAATTTTCTCCCTAGCAACCAAACTTAGTACCCTAGCAACGGAATAAACAAAGCCTTATATCTCCCCTTCAGAACATCATAGAGACACAGGGGTTGGACCGTTTTATTTGTGGCTTGAAGGTTGATCATTATGGGATGCCAATTTTCTCCCTAGCAACCAAACTTAGTACCCTAGCAACGGAATAAACAAAGCCTTATATCTCCGCTTCAGAACATCATAGAGACACGGGGGTTGGACCGTTTTACTTGTGGCTTGAAGGTTGATCATTATGGGATGCCAATTTTCTCCCTAGCAACCAAACTTAGTACCCTAGCAACGGAATAAACAAAGCCTTATATCTCCCCTTCAGAACATCATAGAGACACGGGGGTTGGACCGTTTTACTTGTGGCTTGAAGTGTGATCATTATGGGATGCAAATTTTCTCACTAGCAACCAAACTTAGTACCCTAGCAACGGAACAAACAAAGCCTTATATCTCCGCATCAGAACATCATAGAGACATGGGGGTTGGGTCTTTAAACATGTTAGCTTTATGCTGACTTTATGCTAAATCAGGCTAGCTTTATGCTAAATGATGTAAGCTTTATTTTAAAAAGCTTCATACTTAAGCATACTAACAACAAGATAGCCTACTAAACCAAACTTCTGTCAAACTGTCTTAAATGTTCAGACCAGGCTTTGTCAAGCCAACATAAAGTTTGTCCTCAAACTTTAATATCTAGTTATGGAAGTGTACTTTTTCACCTAGCGTGCTTTCTGCCGGCCCCGGCTGCGCTCGTCAGGTTGACTGGGCGCCGTTAACTTTGCCTAACAATATAACTTTACCAGACTCTTATCAAACAAAGGAGTAACCCCTGTCAATACAATTGGATTAGCTGCCTAAAAAGTGGAGAGATGTTCGAATCAACAAACACCAATGCGACTGAATCGGATTATATCATTATTGTCGGAGGATATTGCCTTCAATGGACGAGCACAGGTAGGTCAAAACTTGCTAGCAGCTGGCTAGTTAACTACTTATAAAGCTGTAATTTGCCTATATGTATGAGTTATTATCTTGCTATCTTCCTTACCCGTATTTGCTTATTTGCGTTTTAACGTGAATTCAACCATCATTTGGACGCGGCATTGTGCCATGGTTGGTTTGTTGTTGTGTGTTACGATCGGGGAAAAGCGCAGTATCTGCGGTGTCAAAGCCGGGGAAACAAAGCCAGAACGCAGTAACGTCACTTACTGCGGTTTGCCTTGGTATTAGCATGGATTTTGTAGTTACTGCAATTTTGACACCCTCATTTCTCTGAAACGGGACAAAATTGAACCAGGAGACTTTGTCATAAGACAGAACAGATGTCATAAAGCTCGTTTCAAGCCTTAACTCCATTTTGACCAAGCGTGTAGTTACTGCGCTTTCGCTTTGGACGGCAGAATAGATAAAATAGTATTTTTGTTATCATAATCTTAATAAGAGATTAAACAAATATCCAATAGTTCTATTTTATTTATTATTTTTGGCTAATTTTAACATTTTTGTGATGCCAGTAAAAATTCTGGAATGGCAAGTTAAAAACTGAACCAAAACATTTCCTCCAGATCTACTTTATTTTATATAAAATAAGTAATATGTACAAAACAGACGAACATCAGTGGTTATATGTATAGATTCATTGTTTGGCCAAAATTATTTCTAATTCAGTGTTTCCTGTATAGGGACATGTCCCTAGCGTCCCTACCCAAATCAATCCAGTTATCAACCACTGAGTGCTTCTCCACTTCTTATCTTATCTATGTTAGCGGTAGGTAATTTATTATAAAAAATGTAAAAAGAATAAATTGTGAACATCATACTGCCATAGTGTGAATAATATGTAATCATGTAATCCATAAAAAGTAACAGTAATCTGATTACGAGTATTTTAAAATTTAGTTTAATCTACCAGGCGTCCTTCATGCAACCAGAGACGAGGTCACTTATAAGCACACATACATAAACATATTTTATATGGAACCCCTTAGAAACTCTTGGTGGCCCCCTGAGAGTCTCCGGACCCCATAAAACCCTTGCTCTAGATGATAATAATGAATGCATACCCTCTTTCTGTATTGCTTTTAGGCTTCAGTTGTCAGCATGACAGCATTTGTTATTTCTGCACCTTATACATCATTTACTTCTGTTTTTCCAAATGATGCAAAATCACTCAAGTTGTAATGCTCAAGAAAATTTATTTGACTCTGTATATGATGAACAGACTTAAAACTGATTAATAGAAAGACATCTGTGTGTGGAATCAGAAATCCTCCTGGATCACTTTCACAGTGCCATATTTGTCATATTCAGCTGTGCGCCAATTAATTACATTTGGCACTTTTACAGCTGTGCTTTGTGAATATAACCCCTTGATCTCATCCGCAGTGAGAACCTGATTCCACAAGTTCACATCTGTAATTTCACCTACAAAGCTTTGCTCTGCATCAAAATCACCCAGACGTTTATCAGGATCCTGACCGAGCACGACGTTGCCACAGGGACGGATGGTGTGACCTTTTCTGTATCTCTGGTAAATAGTGCGTTGTCCATTCATCCAAGCGGCAGTGAGACCGGTCGATGAGCTCCAGGTGAAGCACAGGTGTGTCAGAAGGTTAAGAGGCGGCAAGTTAAAACACACTACCTCACTAGAACTACTAAGATGCAAACTTATGGTTCCGTCTCTTTCAATCCAAACATTAAGCTCATCAACATCATTAGTACGGTAGGCAAAGAGAATAACCTCTCTCTTTCCTTGCAGCTCTGTGGAGACACGCATGCATAAAGTGAAAGCTGTGAGGCTCAGGGGTTTTGTTTGGGTGATTTTAACATAGCTGTTAGCAGTCTTCTCTGGAAACACAAGTATTTTATTGGCAAGACAACCTGCTGAAAAAAAGAAGACAATTAACAAACATCACTGTACAGTTTACATCCAACAGAGGTTTATAACTGGTGAGTTAGGACCCCAAAATTGTTACATTCTAAAAGGCATTCTGTCCCGTCTATGAAATCCAGATTAAAGTCTCATAAACAAATGATTATATTTGCAGCATCAAAGTTTGATTTCACATTTCAATCTTTGACATAATCTTACTCAGATATCAAGGTTATATTTTCACAGAGGGTTCTTTGCATTATGGCAGATCATTTTATGTAAACACACACAAAAAAACTTTAGCTGAGTTATTACAGACTCAGTCAAATGTTGGTGGGTTTGGTATTTTTGTTGGTACTTTATCAAATTTAAAGGATTACTCCACTTTCATTAAAGAAATCCTAATAATTTATTAACTCCCATATAGTCAAGTCAGCGTGGCCTTACGTATTACATAATCACGTGGAAAGCTCACGCATTACGTATGTGAAAGTCACACTTGCGGATCATTTTGAACAATAAACTGACACAAAGACATTAATTAGTATCATTTCACAACAACATCTTAACACTTCTCTTTTTCCACACTTGTAAACACTGGAGCGGTAGTTTTGCATGCAAGAGACTTTTTCACATGTAAAAGTTTTTTCGAATCTGGATCGTTTTGTTAGATAAGACCCTTTAGACCTGTTTTAGTCCTGTTTTCAACAAACATGTTTTCATGGTTATTCATTACAGCGAGATGGTCTTTCTGCTGGGCCTTAGGCCTGTCGCACCTCCTACGGTGCCAGGAGGACTATGCATGGCAGGGGCGTCCTCTTCCCTGAGGCAGGCCTAAACCTGGCCGCATACCACATGGCTTTGCTGCAGGGTCTTCAGCTGGGGACCACCACTCATTAACGTTTCGCCCCTTGACCCAGTACGTCTCCTGGTGGCGGGGCGGTGACCAGGGACGTCTCCCTGACACCCCCTGCAGCAAAGCCTAATTGACTCCCCAAGCCTTGTCTCGTCGTCTCAGCCAGAGCCAGTGGCTTGCTTTCTCTGCTTCCTCAGAGAGCTCCTTAGTGGATCTACTCAGTATGGCTCCTCGTTGTCCCAGGTCCCTGAGCAGGCATGATGTTGATCTGCCCACAAAGCCTCTGGCTCCCACTTCCACCGGGTACAACCTCACACTCCATCCGCTTTCTCTACACTCCGCGACCAAGTCTGTGTACTTTGCCTTCTTTCTCTCATATGCAGCTTCCAGTCCCTCCTCCCATGGCACTGTCAGCTCGATCAGTATCACTGACTTTACAGCTACAGACCACAGCACCACATCTGGTCTTAATTTGGTGCTGCATATCTCCTGTGGGAAATGGAGTTGCCTTCCCAGATCTACTTCCATCTTCCACTCCGCCCCTGATGTTAATAACTTGGCGGGTGGTCTCTTGCTGGTATGCCTTGCGGATTCACCCTGCCTGAGGAAGTGGATCCTGGATCGGCTCTGTGTTGGACTTTGCTGGTTTGCCTCCTGCCGACATTTCTCCAGCACCTCTGCCAACTTCCTGAGCACTTGGTCGTGCCGCCATCTAAGCCGACCTTGTATCAGCGCTGTTTTACAGCCTGATAGGACATGCTGGAGTGAGGCGTTGATAGTCCCACAGAGATCGCAGGATTGTTCTGTTCCAAGCCATTGGTGGAGGTTTTTTGGGCACGGGAGGGTGTTGTATGTTGCCCTGATGAGGAAACTGAGCCGAGCCTGTGGCAGTTTCCAGAACTCTGCCCAGCTGATTGTTCGGCTCGCGATGCCCTCCCACGTTGTCCATCGCCCCTGCTGCCCCTGTGTCACAGACCTTACTCTGAGCTCCTCCTGCTCAATCCTGGTGACCTCTGCTACCACTAGGTCCTTCCTCTCCTTCCTACTTGCCTTGGACCATAGAATTGGTGGCTCGCTCCATCCAAGGCCTGCCTGCCCTGTCTGGACCATGCCCACAATTTGCTGATGTTGTAATCTTCCAATCACCTTCTGCACCTCCTCCTTCGCCCTCCATTTCCTTCCAGTCTCAACTCTGGCATTTGCATCAGCCACTGTCCTGTCGGCGGAGTCCCTTAATTCCATCACCAGCCTTGCCTTCTCCTGCCTATAGCCCAAGGTTATGGATTTTAGGGGTAACTGAAGTGCATTACATCCATACAGACCAGCAGCCGAAAAGCATCGTGGTAGGCCGAGCCATTTGCGGATGAAGGAATTGGCTTTTGCCTCCATCCGGCTTACTGCTGATGAGGTAACCTCACACAGCTTCAGCGGCCACATCACTCTTGGGTACAGGGTGAAGTGATAACACCACACCTTGTACTTCCCAGGTAACTGGCTAGCGTCGATCCTAGACAGGCCTTCAAGTAGCTGCTGAAGGATGATTTTCCCCATATCTTTGTCTGAGAGACCAGATGTGTACAGTCTTCCCAAGCTTCGGATAGGCTGATCCGCGATGCGGGGGATGTCTTCCCCGCTGATGGTGAAGGTGACTCTGTCATTTCTCTCCCCCTTTCTCAATGAGAGGCTCCTCGACTTCTGCGGCTTGAACTTCATTCTGGCCCAGGTGATCAGCTCATCCAGCCTCTTAAGCAGCCTGACTGTACATGGGGCAGTTCGTAACAAGCAGGTAATGTCATCCATATAGCTCCTTAGGGGCGGGAGCCTCTGGCCTGCAGGCAGCCGGACACCACCCACCACCTGCCTAGCCCCGATCAAGATCACTTCAAATGCTGCCACAAAGAGGATTGGAGAAATGGAACATCCCATTGCGATCCCTACTTCCAGTTGTTGCCAGCCAGTAGTAACATTCTTCAGTACAAAGCACATGTACATTTCCTGGTAGTAGTTCATTATCATGGTCCTGATGTTGTCTGGGATGTAGAAGAATTCCAATGCGTGGGCAATCAGCAGGTGTGGCACTGACCCATAGGCATTTGCTAGATCTAGCCATATGACATGCAGATCTGTCTTCTCCCTTTTAGCCATCTGGATCTGTTCCCAAATCATGGAAGCATGTTCTACACAGCCAGGGAAACCTGGAATCCCGGCTTTCTGACAACTGGTATTAATGTAGTTGTTCTCTGTGAGGTAGGTGGTCACTCTTCTTGCCATCACAAAGAAAATTTTCCCCTCCACATTCAATAGAGCTATGCTTCTAAATTGCTCAATGGTCTTAGCGTTCTGTTGTTTGGGAATAGCGACTGCCACTGCCCTCTGCCACTCGGATGGTATGGTCTGCTTATTCCATGTGGTTCTCATCAGGGTCCATAGCAGCTTCAGCACTCCTGGGCAGTGCTTATACAGTTTGTAAGGTATCCCATTCGGGCCTGGTGCTGAAGCAGATCTTGCCCGCTGGATCACCTGCTTGATCTCCCTGAACTTTGGTGGTGATGCATCAAACAGGGCTGATGGTTCTGAAGGTCTAGGCACATAACCTGGTGAATCTAGGGGTTTATTCCTTGCTGGGTCACTATACTGAGTGTGGATGTATTCCTGCAGTTCTTCTTTGGAAACATCCAGAATTCCGCTTGTCTTCTCCTCAAGGAGGCTGCGTGCATACCGGAATGGGTTTCTGAAGAAATTGGATCTTTCCTTCTCCTTCCTTTTCCTCCGCCTTCTAATGCGTTCTGCCCTCCTGAGGTTAGCAAGACGTTGTCTTATCTCATCCCAGAGGGTTTTCAGACCCTCCTTCTCAGGCTCTTCTGCCTTCCTCCAACGCTTGCGGAGCTGCCTTCTGCTTATCAGAAAAAGCTCTTGTCACCTACATGGAACAATTTCTTAGAAATCACAGCAAATTGTCTTAATAAAAGTGGTTTTTTTTGTAGAATATAAGTGTTTTCATGGTAATAGATAGGAAGTAATAATTATAATCTAGCAATACACTTCAGATAATCTTACAAAAAACACAACTTGACTAGTAAGCTTTTAGTCTTTATTTGTAGTAAAACACAGTAACCACAAATTTACTGCGATCTCACCACAATTATCAAATGTGATCCATGTCATGTCCAAAAATTACCCAAAAAGCTAAGAAGCATTAAATGTTGGCACTGTGTCACAACTTGATGCCTGATGTTAAATATGCGTCCTGAAGCAAAACCTCTTGTGTAGAAGAGTCAAATTCTGCCTTTGGACAAAATATGATTTACTAAATAATAAATATAAAATGTATTACCATTACCAGATCCTGATGTCATAGACAGCAAACAGAGGAAAACTGCTAACATCAACATCTTGCTGCAGATAAAAAAACAGAGCATGAAAAATAATGAAAAAATCATCAATATAATATTTCAAATTGACAGTTAATAGTTGATCACTGAATTAAAAAGAATTTAAAACCCCTAGCAGGCTTGACTTAAAATAAAAAAAAATGCAATTTTGTAATTGTATATATAACAGGACCCCTGCACATCATCTTTATGTACACCAATAGTTTCTAGAACTATAAAAGGAAAGAAGTATTATACTATTTACTTTATTAATGGCATCGTATTAATATTTAATCACTACTGTATGTGTATAAAGCAATAATGTGTAATAAACGGTTTATATATCTTTATACAACAGTTCTTTCTGGTTCTCGAATCTGATTGGCTAAGACCTATGCGATATTGTGCTAATATCGGCACTGTAACCGCTTCACCTTTCGTATCATTCCGCCATCTAGTGAATGGAGGTCCTAAACAGGCTCATCTCTGAATGGAAAAACACAGACGCGCTGTTTTGAATCACTCTCCGTGTATCTCATTAGTTTACTAGCTCATAAATCAGTCTGTGAATCCCCAATCGGAAGTTATTATTGGATGTTACGTTAAAGTTAATGGGAGAAATGTCTTGTCACATCGTGTGGAAGATTAACACTTGGAAAGAGGAATATAAACACTCGTTTTTTTTTCTGGAGCTATATCTCTTATCAGAACGCGAAAACACCGTGGAACTGCAGGTAAGCACCGCAGCTTTTAAATGTGGACATTGATCATTTACTTTATCGTGACCTGACTATTAAAACATGTTATGAGATATCGCCACTGATATAACGTTATTTATAAGCAGCATGCAAAAACATCTCTCTGACACTTATAAAAAAACGTTTTATATAGTACTGACAAGAACAAAGTTTAATAATAATAATCGAGTGCTCGTATCACGTTAAGAATAAATGAGAAAGCAATAGTAACGTTATACAAGTAGTTTTATTAACTTTTACCTCGCGCCAAAACAATAACAACACAAAAGACACTAAATATGAATTAAAAAACAAGTAATAGTTTGATCACGACACCAAATACTGCTGATTTGATCTCATTTTGACGATCATAAACAAACAAGGCCAACATGAGAGCCAGGGTATCTCTTTCAGAAATGTAGCCCAGAGAGGGCGGTGGTCAGCGGGGCGAGTGAACGTCCGCTCATGCTTTGGTTCTCATTCGTACCGAATCTCACTAAGCAAACGTTCAAACAGGCGCTATCTTTACTAATTGACTGCAGATTTAAATATAATACATATACATTCTCGACTGAACTAATCTTTAAACTACACTTTGTGACCAAGAAACGGTAATATAAAGAAACGGCTTTTCCGTCCATTGAGTTGTTATGAGCTTCAAAGCAGCCGAAAGTTTTACCTTTCATTCTGGCCGCCCTCAAATCCGTGGCGGAAGAAGTAGTTCTCAAACAAAGAGGCTTTTAAAATAACTCCGTTGTTGTTTTCTAGTTTTCGTTTTTCAAACGTGTGCCATCGAACTGTTGTATAAAAGCAATATCCGGCACTCGGCCTCCGGCCTCGTGCCTCTGGCCTAATCACAGCCGTGATGATATAGAGCTATATCACACTCCTACTCGAGCGATATTGCTTAATTAAAAGAAGAGGTTCAAGTGCAGAATACTCACCACATACAGCTTGATATTAATATAAGAGAAGTTCAGTCAGATCAAGTGAACGGTTTATCTGATCACAACTGAGTGAGTCTTGAGAATTTAAATGCATCAGGGGTTGAGCTTAAACTCAGATAGGAGGACCCAAACATATTAATGACTTTTTTAACATGCATGGGCAGTTGATGTAACATAGTCTAATTACAAATATATATTTTTATTATATGGCTAGTTTAATGGAGGCACACAGAATAGATTGCACATAGATACTTTCATGAATTTAGGAGTGACTTAGAGACAATTTAACAATTAAATGTAATAATGAATCTTGTTGTCATCTGTATGTACAGGACTGTGACATCACCAAAAGGGATTTTTGGACTTGGTTACTAGTCTATAAAATGATAAAGTGTGTACAAATCCGACAGAAACTGGGCACATAATCCATTTCTCCGGTGACTGACAGTCTGTCGCTCTTCTACTTTGTTTCCAACCTGAAAACAACTTGCACGGACATATCTTAATATACATCAGTGCCCTTTGTTTTGCCTCAAAGATACACAAGTAATGTTTTTAGTAAGGCATGTTTGTTATATTTCATAATTAAATAAGGCCGTGTCCTGTCCGAGAAATCACCCCTATATTTTGCAATAAGGTTGATCACATACAGTCTGATGCATAAGTCTGATTCAGTGTAAACTAAGATTTAAATATTGAGATAATACTTACTGTAACTTACTTCTGTCTTAACTGTTAGCACATCATACTATTGCAAAATCTGTTATTTCTACAACACTTTTGTTATTCATTCTGTATAAAACATGTCGTATGTTATCTACTTGCTAATGTTAACACAGTTTACATACTATGCACATACTGTAAAAAAATGCAGCAAAGTTAAAAAAAACTTGGTTTTGCCAGTCAATTCAACCTACTATTTTATGTTTTGGTTGTGATAAGTTGACATATATAAAGTAAATTTGAAATTGTTTAACTTCAATTTTTAAGTTAAGTAGCATAAAAATATATGTTGATTTGGCAAAACTGTTGCATATTTTTTACTGTGCACCAGTTGCCTTATAAAACAAGCAACATAAAATACAGTATGTTGTACTAAAAATTTTTACAAACCCCAATTCTAAATAAAGTTATTTATAAAGTAAAATAAAGAATGCAATGATTTGCCAACCTTTTTCTACTTCTTTCTAATGTCTATTCTCATCTCCCACCATAAAATAATGCATTTGTATGATCATGGCAAATATTAACATATAAGATTAATTTGTAATTAAAAGTTTTTCACTTTATCGCTTTCCCCACAATTGACAAAAAAAACATTGCCATGAAAATAAAATGTGTTCTTGGTGAGTTTTTATGATTATCTAAAATACCGCGATTACCAAATTTTGTGTATATTTTGATAATCTGAATCTGATCTCTAACAAAATTCCTTCACAAAAATGCAATTATTTCAGCTTTTTGCAAGATTAGAGTCAAGATTATAGATAGGGTGACACGTTTTTTCCCCGTTTTGTTTGTTTATTGTTTGTTTAAAGGCAGAGGATCTTTTCCTTCATTTGACATATTTGTATGTTTATACATTTTTAGAGGAACATTTTCCTGGAAGATTTTTTGTGAAACTTTTGTAAAAAGCAGAAAAAATTCTGGCGGGCAACTTTTCAAAAAAAGGCTGCTGGGAAATGAGTTAAGTTGGTTATTTTCATGGTTTTATTTTCATGGCAATGTTTTTTTGGTTGGTCAGCTTGAATTTCAAATTTTTCTCAGTACCAAGTGAAATTTCTTGTATTTTTGCACCTGTTGAGATAAAAAAAATTCACTTGTTATTTTTAATTAAAAACAGAGTTGTCAGAGTTCATTTGATCTTTGTTGATGTTGTTTAACCTGATATTGATGTTTCTTTCTGTTTCATTTCTCCAGGATGGAGGATCAGGACAAGTCAGGCTTTTAGGCATCCAGCGACATGCCAACCAGGCGTCCTTCATGCCAACCAGAGACAAGGTTACTTATAAGCACACATACATAAACTTATTTTATATGGAACCCCTTTAGAAACCCTTGGTGGCCCCCTAAGAGTCTCCGGACCCCATAAAACCCCTGCTCTAGATGATATTAATGAATGCATTCCCTCTTTCTGTATTGCTTTTAGGCTTCAGTTGTCAGCATGACGGCATTTGTTATTTCTGCACCTTATACATCATTTACTTCTGTTTTTCCAAATGATGCAAAACCACTCAAGTTGTAATGTTCAAGAAATTTTATTTGACTCTGTATATGATGAACATATTTAAAACTGATTCATAGAAAGACATCTGTGTGTGAAATCAGACATCCTCCTGGATCACTTTCACAGTGCCATATTTGTCAAATTCAGCTGTGCGCCAATCAATTACATTTGGCACTTTAACAGTGTTGTGTGAATATAACCCCTTGATTTCTTTCGCAGTGAGAACCTCATCCCACAAGTTCACATCTGTAATTTCACCTACAAAGCTCTGCTCTGCATCAAATTTATCTGAAACTTTATCATAATCCTGACCGAGCATCACTGTGCCACCGGGACGGATGGTGTGACCTTTTCTGTATCTCTGGTAAATAGTGCGTTGTCCATTCATCCAAGCGGCAGTGAGACCGGTCGATGAGCTCCAGGTGAAGCACAGGTGTGTCAGAAGGTTAAGAGGCGGCAAGTTAAAACGCACTCCTTTACTAGAACCACCAAGATACAAACTTATGGTTCCGTCTTTTTCAATCCAAACATTAAGCTCATCAACATCAACCCTATGGTAGGCAAAGAGAATAACCTCTCTCTTTCCTTGCAGCTCTGTGGAGACACGCATGCATAAAGTGAAAGCTGTGAGGTTTAGGGGTTTTTCTGGAGTGATTTAACTCTTTTTCATGATTTTCACAAAAGTTGAATGCCTTCCAGAAAATGTTCTGAAGCAAAGTCTCTTGTGTAGAACAGTCAAATTCTGCCTTTGCAAAAAAATATGATTTACTAAATAATACATTTAAAATGTGTTAACATTACCAGATCCTGATGTCATAGACAGCAAACAGAGGAGGAAAACTGCTAACATCAGAATTTTGCTGCAGATAAAAAAGCATGAAAATAATTAAAACATCATAAATGTAATATTTTAAATTGACACTTAATAGTTGGTTAACCACTGAATTAAAAAGAAATTAAACCCCTAGCAGGCTTGACCTAAAATTAAAAATAAAGCAATTTTATAATTTTAGAACAGGACCCCTGCACATCATCTTTATATACACCAATAATTTCTAGGCCTATAAAAGGAAAGACTAATTATTATACTATTTACTTTACTAATGCATGTCTATATATCTTTAAAAGAAGAGGTTCAAGTGCAGAATACTCACCACATACAGGTTGATATTAATATAAGAGAAGTTGAGTCAGATCAGGTGAACGGTTTATCTGATCACAACTGAGTGAGTCTTGAGAATTTAAATGCATCAGGGGTTGAGCCCAAACTCAAATAGGAGGACCCACGGATGCCCAAATTTGTCAATGTTTTTTTTTAACATGCATGGGCAGTTCATTAAACACCCAGGGGTGGTTAGCTTAAGCCAGGACTAGGCCTTAGTTTAATTAGAAAATATAACTAGTTTTAAACAACATGTCTTACTAAAAACATTACTTGTGTGCATTGAGGCGAAAAAAGGGCACTGATATATTTTAAGATTAGTTTCAACTCGACCAGTTATCATTTTCACGTTTTCACGCCGCGCAACTGGCTTTTAAAGAGGATAAGAGATGAGACTCTTGTTGGTTTATTGCACATTAGGCCCAAAACACACCCATTACTCATTATGAGAATAGGAACAACCCTTTTAGACTGTGCACCAGGCGCATAGACCATTTTCCCCTTCATTAAATTAGCAAAAGAGGATTTGGATACATTATTTTACACTGTGCGCTGTGCACTTTACGCCATGCGCTGAGATTGTTAAAATAGGGCCCTTTATGTTGATATAGCTTTAGTTTTGTACCAGAAAAAATTGCAAGAAAATGACTGTCACTGAATCAAGACCTAACAGTAGACCTAGTTGTAACAATAGTGTTCCTCTACAGTACTTGTATTTTATTTGTTGACGTGACCCGCAGCAGACATTGACTGTATGTCATACACTTTTCAGCAGGTAGTGTAAGTATCCTACATGAAATGCATAAATAAAATCATTTCAGACAGTGAATAAATCCTTATATTACCAGTTTGTTGTAAAGTAATCTCCATCAGGTATGCAGTAAAGAATAGAAAAAGTACCTCATTGTTAAAAATGTATGAATACAAGTATGTACATACTGTTACAAAAAAGTAAACTGTAAGGAAAAGAAAGAGTGTTAAGATAAAAGCTAATATTTGACATCATGTCAGGATCCCGAATGTATGTATAAAGCTTCTCAGAGTACAATTTTAGTCTTAATTGTGTCAAAATTCTAAGAATGACGTCATTTTACTCTTATTCCTAGACTTAAGAATATGTTTGGTTTATAAAGCCTCCTAAGTAAGACTAGGTCTCAGCTCCTAAATGATTTAAGAGAGCTGGAGAGGTCTCTTAACCTAGTTAAGAGTAACAAGAGGGCAGCAGAGAAGGGGAGATCATGCACTTTACAACAAAGAATGTGTTAGAAGTACTTTAATTCAAATGTATTTTTATAGCACTTTTGAAAAAAATTGTTGCATTGTTGCAAAGCAGAAAATGTACAATATATACATGTTAGTAGTATATAGACAGTAGATAGGAATTAATATAACATGAAATATAAATGGTATAGGGTGGTTGTTGTAGTGGCCTAGTGGTTCATGTAGGTTGTCTACAAACCGGAAGGTTCGTGGTTCAATCCCCGGCTCCACTGGACCAAGTGTATTACACAATATAATATACAGTATAAGATGTATATTAGTGAAACTTATTCAAGTGCTTGCACAGTACCAAGAATTTATGGGATTATCAAGACAGCAATGGTATATACTTAAATGTATATAAATCTGAATAATATACACTGTTAAAAGTTAAAGTTGGATCAAATTATTGATAAGGCCTACAATTTACTGTTTTTTCAACTTAAATTTCTCAGTTTAAGTGAAATAATTGAAGTTAAAAATGTTTAAATATTAGCTGTTACCAATTGAAGTAAGTTTTTAAGTAGACCCGCTTTTACATTTTACAGTTTATGATAGTTAAATAAAATACCATAAAATGTAAACCAAATCTACAATAAAAAATGTGAAGTATCTACAAGATTGCAGTGACACTATAAAGTGATATTAATAGAGTATAAAACCCTGACCCAAAACATAATGTTAGCAATGTTAGCAGTGAGCAAGCCAAAGGTGAAAGTGACAAAGATGGCAAAAATTACAAATGTGTTTAAGTGGAGAAATCCAACTGAACTTGATCATCTTGTTTGGGCTTGATCATCAAAGTATTTTTATCTAAGTGTTTGCAAACTTTAGTCTTTTCTTTATTAACAGCTCGTGAGTAAAATCAAAATGATGTGATTCATCATCTTAATTTTTAAAATAGTATTAAGTTTGTCTATTTCATTATGTCAAAACTTAATCAAAATGGTGCAAAATCGTGTAAAATAAATGCATGTACTTATTTGTAATATTGTTAAACATTTCATGAAGCAAATTTAAATTAAAATATTTAAATACTAATATAACTTGGATGTCTTCATGATTCATAAATGTATGGTGTCACATGCTGCTGTGACTGTATAACATTGCCGGCTTTCTATTGGCTGATTCAGAGGTTAAGGGCGGCCATTTTAGGTTGAAATCATTGTAGTCCTCAAGTCAGCACTTAAGAATGAGTCTTACACTTTACTGAAATTTGCTTTCAGCCTCTTTATAAACGTCTCCTGCTTTCAGACGGGTCCTACTCCTTACTAAGAATTTTTTGACACTTAAGTCATAGCTTAAGACTATTCTTAAGAGCATTTCTGAGATGTTTATACATACGGGCCCAGGGATTAGACTAGTCTTAAATTAAAATAAAAAACAACTTACATATTTTAAAATACATCAGTGCCCTTTGTTATGGCTTTGTTAATTAAAAGGCACACAATTAATATTTTTAGAAAGGCTTGTTTGTTATATTTCATAATTAAAATAGTCGTGTCCGAGAAATCACCCCTATATTTTGCAATAATGTTGATCACATACAGTCTGATGCATAAGTCTGATTCAGCGTGAACTAAGATTTAGACATTGAGATAATACTTACTGTAACTTACTTCTGTCTTAACTGTTAGCACATCCTACTATTGCAAAATCTGTTATTTCTACAAAACTTTTGTTATTCATAAAACATGTCGTGTAGTAGATATTTTTATTGTTTGTTTATTTTTATTTTAAATGTGTATTTGCTATTTTACTCAGAAATGTTTCTAATTGTTTTAATGATTGTTTAACTGTGAGAAAGGCTTTGACGGAGATATTTCAGTCTATTAAACATCATGTGTCTCTGCAAATTAGGAAGTGCATAGAAAGTGCATACCCAGGTCAGCAGAAGTCCAAATGAGTATTAAAATGTCAATGGTTCTTTTTAAGAAATATGAAGGTTTACAAAAGATCAGGGCCCGTATGTATAAAACATCTCAGAAATGCTCTTAAGATTAGTCTTAAGCTATGACTTAAGTGTCAAAAAAATCTTAGTAAGGAGTAGGACCAGTCTGAGAATAGAAGACGTTTATAAAGAAGCTGAAAGCAACTTTCAGTAAAGTGTAAGACTCATTCTTAAGTGCTGACTTAAGTGCCGCAAACTAGGACTACAATGATTTCAACACAAAATGGCCGCCCTTAACCTCTGAATCAGCCAATAGAAAGCCGCCAATGTTTTACAGTCACAGCAGCATGTGACACCATACATTTATGAATCATGAAGACATTCAAATTATATTAGTATTTAAATATTTTAATTTAAATTTGCTAAATGAAATGTTTAACAATATTACAAATAAGTACATGCATTTATTTTACACGATTTTGCACCATTTTGATTAAGTTTGAACATGTTAATGAAATATACAAACGTAATGCTATTTAAAAAAAGCTTTTGATTTCACTCACAAGCTGTTTATAAAGAAAAGACTAAGTTTGCAAACACTTAGATAAAAAAAATACTTTGATGATCAAGCCTGAACAAAATGATCAAGTTAAGTTGGACTTCTCCACTTAAACAAAGTTTTAATTTTTGCCATCTTTGTCACTTTCTTTGGCTTGCTCACTGCTAACATTGCTAACATCATGTTTTGGGTCAGGGTTTTATACTTTATTAATATCACTTTACATAATGATGTCACTGCAACCTTGTATATACTTCGCAATTTTTGAGGTTGATAATGCTATTGTAGATTTTATTTACATTTTTATGGTATTTTATTTACCTATCATAAACTTTAAAATGTAAAAGCGTCTCTACTTAAAAACTTACTTCAATTGGTAACACCTAATATTTAAACATTTTTAACTTTAATTTTTTCACTTAAACTGAAAGATTTAAGTTGAAAAAACATGACATTTTTAGGCATTATCAATAATTTGATTCAACTTTAACTTTTTACAGTGTATTTTATTCAAATTTATATACCATTTAAGTATATACAATTGCTCTCTTAATAATCCCATAAAAATTCTTGGTACTGTGCTAGCACTTAAATATGTTTTTTTTTTTACTAATATACATCTTATACTGTAATTATATTGTGTAATATAATATACATTGTATAAAAACCTTATACTCTTTATATTTCATGTTATGTTAATTTCTATCTACTGTCTATATACTACTAACATGTATATATTGTACGTTTTCTGCTCTGCAACAATGCAACAATATTTTTTTTCAAAAGTACTATAGAAATATATTTGAATTAAAGTAATTCTAACAAATTTTTTGTTGTAAAGTGCATGATCCTCTGCCTCTCTGCTGCCCCCTTGTTACTCTTAACTAGGTTAAGAGACCTCTCCAGCTCTCTTAAATAATTTAGGAGCTGAGACCTAGTCTTAACACTTAGCAGGCTTTATAAATCAAACGTATTTTTAAGTCTAGGAATAAGAGTAAAATGACGTCATTCTTAGAATTTTGACACAGTTAAGACTAAAATTTTACTCTGAGCGGCTTTATACATACGGGCCCAGATATGTAAGTTTACGTAAAAGGAAGTATGAAATGTTCTGCACAGATAGCTGACCTTTCAACCTGTAATGTTGTGGCCACCTAGAAGAGCTTTGGGACAGAAATTCACTGAGCCCATTGCTCCCAAATTCTTGTAAAATCGTAGACCTTTATCCCTTGACCATTAAATTATATATTTAAGCAATATCGCTCGAGTAGGAGTGTGATATAGCTCTATATCATCACGGCTGTGATTAGGCCAGAGACAAATACAGCCTTGATGATATAGAGCTATATCACACGACTATGAGAGTCAACAGTTCGACGGCACACGTTTGAAAAAAGAAAACTAGAAAACATTTTAAAAGCCTCTTTGTTTGGGAACTACTTCTTCTGCCACGGATTTGAGAGCGGCCAGAATGACAGGTAACACTTTTGGCTGCTTTGAATCTCATAATAACTCAATGGACGTTTCTTTATATTACTGTTTCTTGGTCACAAAGTGTAGTTTAAAGATTAGTTCAGTTGAGAATGTATTTTTATATTTTAATCTGCAGTCGATTAGTAAAGATAGCGCCTGTTTGAATGTTTGCTTAGCAAGATTCGGTACGAGAACCAGAGCATGAGCAGACGTCAGTGTTCACTATTGCTTTCCCATTTAATCTTAATGCGATACGAGCACTCAATTATTATTAGACTTTGTTCTTGTCAGTACTATATAAAACTGTTTTTTATAAGTGTCAGATAGATGTTTCTGCATGCTGCTTTTTTTTCAACAACAGTTGTACAGTATGTTATCTATTAAACTTCTTGCTAATATTAACACAGTTTAGGCACAGCTCACTGTAAATTACAACAAGTTAACATTTTTAAAAAATTATGCACAGTTGCCTTATAAAACAAGCAACATAAATATGAACATTATGTTGTGCTAACAAACCTCAATTATATAAATAATAAAATTATATATTATATATATTATATAAATTATATAAACAATGTTTGGAATAGCCGTAACAATTTTACATGTGAAAAGTCCATAATCCTGTGCGTTATGATATCGACATTTTCATCAAATATTAAACGAACTACACAAACAGTGCTGGAATTGACTTCAATGTTATCTGACAGTAAAAAGATGATCTAAAGAGACTTCACTGATGGTTTGTGTAAATGAAATGAATAAAGGAGTGTTTTCTCAATGATATTCACCGTCTTTCAGACATCATATGGAGGAAAAACTCAACAACAGTCATGAATCTGAGATCTCTAGTGTCTGTACTTGATTGGCAGTTCTCTCGTCCAATGAAAGACTGACCCAGTCTATATAAAGATTGTGTGAATGAAGTTACTGTGAGTGCTGTCATATTTTATCTTCATATATTATTAGATTGTCTGAATACAAACTTTAATCCAGCAGATATTATTGTAGAGTAGTACAGATACAGACTCCACTCTTACACTCTGAGGCTATTTTGGGGATTTTCGCCTGGATTTGGCTTACCCAATTTCAAAAGCTTCTCATACCCACAAGCAGAGGTGCACATACAAAAGTTTGGTATCATTTTACAGGAAACCCTTTGAAATTACATAAAACACTGTTAAAAGTGCTCAACATGGTTGTATGTGTTGTCAGTCCTCTTATAAACACAAAAATAAATAGGCACTTTTTGATGTTTTTTTTTCTAAAGTTTTTATTTGAAAGTGTATAACTCTGGCCTTGAGTGGTAACGAAACCTGCAGACAGTTTTGTTTGATTCCAGCAATTGCCAGCTTACAGGGGAAAACTGATTTTTTTTCTTTCATTATAAATGCAAAAGTTACTTTACTCCAACTGATGGGAGGAATAATACCCTTTTTGTATTTAATTTCAGCATAAAGATATTTGAAGTGCTCCCATAACCACATACAGTAGAATAAATGCAATATTTATATATAATTTTGCAGAAAACCCTTTGAAGTTACATAAAAAGCTGCTGTTTGTGACAAATAGTGTTATTTATGTTGTTTTTCATATGATAAAACCCAAATTTTATTTTGTTATATTGTAAACACTGTCTTTGATAGTGTATAACTCTGGTTCTGTGTGCTCTAGCAGACTGCAGACAGTTCTGGTTGTTACCAGCAGCAGACAGTAAACACACAAAAAAAGAATGAACTCTTTAGCATGTCGCATTCAAAAGATATTCTTATTTTACTGAACGGTGTGAAAACACATTTTTCATATAAATATTAATTTTTAGTTTTGCGCATATAATAAATAGCAAGGGATTATTAATGAACACAACCAAAGAAAATGCTGTGAATGGACTCATTTTTTAGAGTAGGACCTAAGAGAAAAGATGGTGTAGCATTTGTGTCTATCTGTGCTATCTGAGGCAGTCCACACTCAAGTTTCCCATATGTTTACAAAAGACGATTTTTTACCTCATTATTCATTCGACGATTGTTGGATATGTGTTGATAATAGAACAAAAATAATGCTGTAGCCTTATTCCTGAGAATGAGAGCTTCCATTTGATATAAGACTTGCCCATGTTTGACATACTTGAAAAATATGAAATATGAATATTAAATCATATAAAAAATTGTGGGGGGGTGACAGTGTAAATTAAGTGTAACTAACTTTCTTACAGTAAAACATATCTCAAAGTGATGCATATCTGCAGAAAGTAGAGAGTCTAAGCTTTCATATGTGTTACTCGGTCCATGACAGACCACTAAAAATTAAAGGAATATTTTATAAATAATTCTGGACCTTGTACAGGGTCCACAGAGTCAAACAAGTCAAATATTTGATGATAGTAGGAGGTTTAGTAAAGTCTGATCACTGCTTTACATCTCATCACACGCTTCAGTACTCTGTGTGTTTATAACAGTCTGACTTTATAACACAGTGCTGGAAAAACAACAAATACACAAAATGAATCTCTTCATCATCACCTTCATCTGGATTCTTGGGGGTTTTATTCAAGGTAACAGAAATTCATCTTTATTTAAAATATTTTAACTTATTTTTCTTTTTTTAACAAACTTTTTTCTTCTCAACAGAATCCAGAGGAGTTACTGTAACTCAGAGTAAAGCTCAATCTGTTTCTGTTGGACAAACCGTCAATATAAAGTGTACAACTGATACTGGAATAGATGGCTGGGGTTTATCTTGGTATCAGCAGAAACCTGGAGAAACTCCTAAACTCCTCATTAGGGCAGCAGATGTTCGTCATGGTGACACTTCACAGAGATTCAGTGGCAGTGGATTATCTGGTGGTACAGATTTTACTCTGAGCATCAGTGGAGTTCAGACTGAAGATGAAGGAGATTATTACTGTCAGAGTGGACACATCATCAGTGGTAGCATAGTGTTCACACAGTGATAAAGAGTCGTACAAAAACCTCCTTCAGTCAGACTGCACAGATACACCTGACAGATACTGCAGCTGCACACATGCACGCACGAACACACACACTAAAAGTGTATTAAATTCATTTAGTTTTCCAAATTTAGATAGTGTCTCTTAATATGACATGAATCTGATCAACAACAGTTTAACTCATGAGCTTTAGTTGTGACTCTTTCTGTCTATAAAGGGTTCAGTTAAACTCTTTAGCGTTCTGTAACAGAACTTATCTTACAATTTCTTTGTGTTTTTGTCACATGACATAACTGAAGATAACTTTAATGATGAACAAGAAAGAGGTTCCTAGATTTAATAATATTAGTTAACTCTTTAACTGCTGACCACGACCGTGCACAGGGTTGTGGCCCGGTGGCAAGAGCCAATGTCCCTCTTCCCTCCTCCCCTGAGGTGCCCCTCTCACCAAATGCCAACATGTTCTGTTACCGCTCTGCTAAAGATCCAGCCGTCCGCCCCGCAGCATCTCTTACAATCTGTACAATCTCTGGAGAGCGATGATAGTTTGGGAAGTTTGTTGCATTAAACATTAGATTAATTACATTACCTCAGTTTTTGAGCTGCTGATTTAGTCATTTGGTAGTTTTTGTATTTCTGTCGGTAATGATTTCTAATGGTTGCTGTTGTTGGCAGACAAAAAAATTTAAAAAATAAAGAAAGAAAAAATGCCTTCACAAAAAGAAGACAGAAGGGACAGTGAGGCTGTAAAGGCAGTTCAACATTGCAAACATGGATTCAAACCTCCAGCACATAAATCATATACAATTATTAGCAGTTTTCTCACACTTTAATTTTTATGAAATATATTTTCCATTATAATAATTTCTCTTAGTTGATACTAATTTATAAAACATCATTTTTATAATATTTTATTAATACCATATTAATTGTGCCACCCCCTGAGTGCCCCTTTTTAATTTTTTTGTGTTGGGCCACTGCCCCTCAAAATGTTTGTGCACGGCCCTGATGTGTGAAAAATAAACAAAAGAGCATGAAAATATTAAAGTTAAAGTTTGTAAATGATGAACAACAACAAAAATATATGAACAGAGTCGATTTATATTATATAACTGAACAACATTATCATTCAGTGTGATAAAGAGAAAGCTTACAGACTATCTGTACTGTGTGTTTGTGATAAACTATGTGTGTTATTTTATCTGAATTCTGAAACAAATATAAATATTTCAATAACTTGATTTATAGTTTTTAGGTTTGTAATTTTTGTCGTCCTGTGGCTGACTGTGACACAATAAAGATTCAGTGAATTGTGCACAACATCACAACATCAGTCAGAATCATTACAGTTTTTTACGATTGCTATGACAGATTTTTCAATACTTTTAAAAAGTTTTCAAAACTCTTTACACAGTTAGCACTACATCCACCTATGTAAGCTATACTATTAACACATTTCTTGTTGGTTTAACACAAAATGCATACAATTAACACAAATGTAAGATGCTTTAACTCCTTTTACAGACAAGCTCAAACAAGACCAAAAGAGTAGATTTTAAATGTCAAATTTACAAATGCTTTCACACAGCATGTCAAAACAGATAACATCATGTGCTAAACCTCACTTATAGTCAAAGTAAACAGCTATTTATATGATGAATTGAAACATAAATATACACCCTTTATTTTATTTCATTTGGAATGAAAAACTACTTATTGTACAAATGCAAATATATAAATCACAGCTGATTCCTAGGAAACAAACTCAGGTTCTTTCAATTACATGACTATATGGTATACAATAGAGTAAAGGAGGGCCTAGGTTGATCTTGTGTGGAAAAGGAACAATATGAGCAACACAAAAAAATAAGATATATGTCTGCACAAGTCAACGGAAGACCACCAGGACAAGGGGGAGGTTTTCCTCCCGTCCCACCTGGATGCAATTGATGGTGCATTCAGAGATGTCACAACTGAAGACTGTCAGGGTGGATAAGACATGCCAAAAGATTCCTTACAAGATGCCTTGCCAGAGAAAAATCAGGTGTAATGTGAATGAGAACATGTGGCCAAATAGAAACGCAATAGATTAGATGATGAGATTTTCCTTTTACTTTACAGTTTTTTATGATTGCTATGACAGATTTTTCAATACTTTTAACAAGTTTTCAAAACTCTTAACACATTTAGCACTACATCCACCTATGTAAGCTATACTATTACAGTTTTTTACAATCACTTTGCTACTATTTTCAGAACCTTGATGTCATTTTTCACAACTCTAGATACAAAACTCAAAACGGTAATCACTTGTAACACAGGCTGTCTAGTGTTCAAAACATTGCATTGTGCATTCACATCTTTAAAGACATCTTGCACTTGCACAATCATTGTTTCAAAACACAAATTTACTGTGAAATACCATGGAAACATAACTATAGATCACACAAGCAACTGATAGTTTCACTAAGTCATTGTTTGTACAATCATTAAATATTGTAGAACAAAATTGGTGATACAGATTTCATTATGGTACATGTAGAGCAAATACATATCTGTAAAAGTTCTGCAGTAGTAGAGAGAATACGACAGACACATTGGAATCATTGAACAAAGTTTGTAATGTATTGATGAAAACACTACAGTACAATCACAACATAGGTCACATCATTTCACAATCTGCACTCAATCATCAGTAACAAGTTGGCAGAATTGGACAAGCAATTACAAGGGCCTGCATCTATACAGTACAGTGATAATTGGTTCATGCTCCATGCTTATTTCTGACAATGAACCTCATTATCTTGAAACTTTCATGATTTTCAGTAAACATGGAAGATTCTTTGTCTGTTTCCATACAACTATTACGAATAATGCAACAGTTACTTATCATTTTGGGCAGTTGTATTGATTGATAGTTAGATCATTGTAAGAAAATGAATAGACACTTATTTGAAATGTGATGTGTGAATAGCCTTTTGAAACAGTAGTACTTTGATGTTAAGTTGTGTCATATTGAACATGTGATTTTGGTTGAATGAACAAATGATCCAAGTTTTATGTGTATTGTATCCAAGCAATTGAGAAAAGAGTTAAGAGTTTTGAAAAATGTGCATTTTGATCTTTGGTTGTGAGTTTTGTGTCTAGAGTTGTGAAAAATGACATCAATGTTCTGAAAATAGTAGCAAAGTGATTGTAAAAAACTGTAACACATTTCTTGTTGGTTTAACACAAAATGCATACAATTAACACAAATTTAAAATGCTTTAACTTCTTTTACAGACAAGCTCAAACAGGACCAAAACAATAGATTTTAAATGTCAAATTTACAAATGCTTTCACAAAGCATGTCAAAACAGATAACATCATGTGCTAAACCTCACTTATAGTCAAAGTAAACAGCTGTTTATATGATGAATTGAAACATAAACATATCCCCTGTATTTTATTCCATTGGGATTGAAAAACAACTTATTGTACCAATGCAAATATATAAATCACAGCTGATTCCCACCTAGGAAACACACTCAGATTCTTTCAATTGCACGACTATATGGTATATAATAGAGTAAAGCCTCTATAGTTTGATCTTGTATGGAAAATGAGCAATATGAGCATCACAAAAATAAGATATATGGCTGCACAAGTCAATGGAAGACCACCAAGAAAAGGGGAAGGTTTTTCTCCAGTCCCACCTGGATGCAATAGATGGTGCATTCCCAGACATCACACTTGAACACTATCAGGGGTGAATAAGACATGGCAAAAGATTCTTTCCAAGATGCCTTGACAGAGAAGATATCCGGTGTAATGTGAATCAGAACATGTGGCCAAATAGAAACGCAATCGATTACATGATGTGATTTTCTTTTTTGCTTTATTCTTCAGTGGCTTTTTCTGTTTGTATTTTTTTTACTTTATACTGTAAATGGCAATAATAAATAATAAATAATATTGAATATGTTTGTTATCTTGCAGTAATGTCATGTTGTAAATACCGTAAAGTCTTTACTGTAGCAATTCTGTCTACTTTTTTTCATAAACTGAACTCTAAGATGAATGATTAATTTTTGTCTTGAATTGCTGCAGCAAAACAAACATAATACATGCATTTACTAAACCCAACTAAACAAAAATATAACCAAGTTTTCAAAAGAAACTGCAGTGCAAAACTCAGTCTATAATCATACAAACAACTGTTTGTTGTATAAGGAAAGACTTACACATAAACTTATGCAGCATATCCATCTTATGTTTGTGTTTTTCATGACATTGTGTTATGATTGACTAAATGTTTCTGTTGGAAGAGAACATGTTTTGGTGATCTGGTATAAAAGTTGATTCGGAAACATGTTTACAGTGTTTTTGTAAACAGTGTGAGAGTTTAGTTTACAATGTGTGATTTTGAGGATAAAATTAACTGTTTTGCCAGTTGTGTGTTTTAGGTGTGTTGGTGCGTTAAGAGTTTAGAAAATTTGTTAAAAGTATTGAAAAAAGCAATCGTAAAAAACTGTAAATCGATTCTTATTTTAATCCACAGATAATATCATATCATCTGAAAACAATGAATATAAACATGTTGAAACCATGAATAAAGTATAAAGTTGTGTTGTGATGTCATGAGATAAATATTTAAATCAGTGTGAGTCTGTTTGCATATCAGATGAGATGTTTCAGATCTCTGAGAGTTTATAGTGCTGTGAGTTTAACACTTCATAACTCAACACAACACACAAAACTAAACATCAACAATGACCTTCACCATCATCATCATCTCGACACTTTTATTCTTGTTACAAGGTCGATTTTTAAATAAATACAGTTACCTTATTTATAAATGTGCATGTAAGTATTTTTTATAAACTGTAAATCTACATTTAAATCTTATTTAAATTTTATCTTTCAGGGTGTAAATCACAGTACACAATAACTCAAAGTCCTTCAGTGAAAACTGCAGCACGAGGAGACTCTGTTACCATGAACTGCAAAGTGAGTTCTCGCCCGTATTGTACTCCACCCTGTGTGCACTGGTACGTACAGAAACCTGGAGAAGCTCCTAAACTCCTGATATATCGGACAAAAACCCTTCAGTCTGGAACTCCATCAAGATTCAGTGGCAGTGGAGTATATGGTGGTACAGATTTTACTCTGAGCATCAGTGGAGTTCAGACTGAAGATGAAGGAGATTATTACTGTATGAGTTTACTTGATATCAGTGGCTGGTATTTCACACAGTGATAAAGAGTCGTACAAAAACCTCCTTCAGTCAGACTGCACAGATACACCTGACAGATACTGCAGCTACACACACACACACACACACACACTCACACACACACACACACACACACACACACACACACACACACACACACACATTGTTGTTATTCATTGCCTCAATGTCTTAAAGCTTCAGTAAGCAGTAAAAGGTGACTGTGGTGAGATAAAAACTGCTCAAGATGTTTAGAGAATAAAAACATTGAGAAGAGTTGGACACAACAGAATGAGTCTGTGATCAACATATAAATACATTTTTTTACAATTGCTATGACACTTTTTTCAATACTTTTAACAAATTTTCTAAACTCTTAACGCACCAACACACCTAAAACACACAACTGTCAAAACAGTTAATTTTATCCTCAAAATCACACATTGTAAACTAAACTCTCACACTGTTTACAAAAACACTGTAAACATGTTTCAGAATCAACTAGTTATACCAGATCACCAACACATGCTCTATTCCAACAGAAACATTTAGTCAATCATAACACAATGTCATGAAAAACACAAACATAAGATGGAAAAACAAAAACTGCATAAGTTTATGTGTAAGTCTGTCCTTATACAACAATAGATTGTATTGATTATAGACTGAGTTTTGCACTGGAGTTTCTTTTGAAAACTTTATATTTTTGTTTAGTTTGTTTAGTAAATGCATGCATTATGTTTGTTTTGAAATTCAAGACAAAAATAAATCACCACGCTTAGAGTACAGTAGACAGACAGAATTGCTGCAGTAAAGACTTTACAGTATTTACAACATGACATTACTGCAAGATAACAAACATATTCAATATATTGCCATTTACAGTATAAAGTAAAAATAAAAAATACAAACAGAAAAAGCCACTGAAGAATAAAGCAAAAATGCAAATCTCATCATCTAATCTATTGCGTTTCTATTTGGCCACATGTTCTCATTCACATCACACCTGATGTCTTCTCTGTCAAGGCATCTTGTGAGGAATCTTTGCTGTCTTTTCCGCCCCTGACAGTGTTTAGTTGTGATGTCTGTGAATGCACCATCTATTACATCCAGGTGGGACTGCACTGTTTTACCAGCAAAAAAATCTATATTACTGTAATCACAAGTTTAGTTCAGTAAATATAGTGAATACTTTACTGTAAGTACTGCAAGTAATAGTAAGTTTTCAATATTACTGTAAGCAGCACTTGTATTTTGTAAAAAGTCAGTAATCCAAATGCAAATTTTGCCAATTGCATCGTCTCTGGTGTCATTTTCTTCCTCATACTCTTCATCTGCCTCTCAGACTGTTTCCAATCCACACAATATGTAAAAATACCATTAGATAAAAGTGTGTAGAATTTTGAGTTGTTGTGTTTACTCGATGATAACGGTGTTGTAGTTGTGTTCAACTTTTGCCTGCCTGTGTTTAGCATTTATAAAACAAGTGTATTGCAGTGTGAAATGTGTGTTTTAGTGAGAAGTTTGTGTTTAGTGTTTTGCAAAAAGAGTGCATGATTTGACAAATGTGTTTAGGCCACTATGAACTTGGTTCAGAGATTGGGGTTTAGTGTTTTAGCAATTCAGAAAATCTGTAACAGTATTTGTCAAGTGTGTTGTTATGTACAATAAACATGTATTTTTCTGTAAGCAGATGTCCTGGATGTTGTGTTTTCCATTTTTAAGGTAGTGTCTAATGGATGCTTGTAGTGTTTTATATTATAGATTTATGTGTGAATGATTTAAAAGCTTAGTTTGATTTTGAGTACAAGTGAAATGGTTTTGAAGGAATTGTTTGATTTTGCTGGAAGAGTCAGGGGTTCTGGAAATTGTGTTTGAAATTGGGATTTGTGTTTAAGGTTTTGAGAAAATGAGTGATGGTTTCAAAAAATGTGTTTTAGCATTTCAGAAAATCTGTAAGTAGTTTTTCATTCCAAATGGAATAAAATACAGGGGATATATTTATGTTTCAATTCATCACACAAACAGCTGTTTACTTTGACTAGTCAGGTTTAGCACATGATGTTATCTGTTTTGACATGCTGTGTGAAAGCATTTGTAAATTTGACTTTAAAAATCTATTGTTTTGGTCTTGTTTGAGCTTGTCTGTAAAAGAAGTTCAAGCATTTTAAATTTGTGTTAATTGTATGCATTTTGTGTTAAAGCAACAATAAATGTGTTAATAGTATAGCTTACACAGGTGGATGTAGTGCTAACTGTGTTAAGAGTTTTGGAAACTTGTTAAAAGTATTGAAAAATCTGTCATAGCAATCGTAAAAAACTGTAATACAGGTCAAGTGATCATTGAATAAATTAAACGATTCAGTTAGTCAATGTGTTCATTGTCAGTGGAAACTGAACTGATTCATTTCAGAGAGTCAAAGAG
Organism: Misgurnus anguillicaudatus; assembly: GCF_027580225.2. Lineage (NCBI taxonomy): Eukaryota > Metazoa > Chordata > Actinopteri > Cypriniformes > Cobitidae > Misgurnus > Misgurnus anguillicaudatus. Next base: position 31,629,572 of record NC_073361.2, on the reverse strand, counting down.
TGAAACTGAGAGTTCAACTCATATTTACATCATCAGATTTCTGTTCCTCTCTGTACAGAGCAGATGTTCATACACTTACATGAGTCTGATGTCTCTGTTACACCACAAACATCAAATAAAGCACTTGTTTCATCATTTATCTGCAGATGTCTTCATGCTTCATTGAGTGAAGTTTATTTAGAAAATCTGACTGAACAAACACACGAGCCAATGATCAATATATTCGTTGTTCAAATTCAAAAGAAATCACAAGACAAAGAAGCAATATTTAATATTTCTTTATTGAAAATCAGACAGAATGAATAAAGCAGACACACAGACTGTTGTATGAATAGTTGTTGATGTGAGACATGATCAGATGTGTATGAGTAGACTGACATGAGTCTGACACAGATCATCAGATATATGAGAGATCTTCAGCTGGACAAACATCAAGACTCAGATCTCCTAACAGCGACTCTTACGCATGGAGACCTCGTGAAGAGTTTCATCATGTGTCACTCTGCAGACGAACACCTCCGCCTCTTCCCAGAGTGCTTTACTGAGGGTCAGGACACTTTTACGGCTGTATCGGCCGTCCTGCTCGCTCTCGGCACTGGTTTGAATCCCGTCAGTGACCTCTGACCCATCCAGTGTCCAGCTCACCAGCGCCCCCTGTGGAGAGTAAGAGTTGAGGATACAGAGCAATGCTGCTGAGTCTCCAGAGATCTGAAGAGCAACAGGTGACAGCAGAGACACTGAGGGCTTCACTGTGGGTCCAGCTACACAAAACAAACACAACAACACAACACATTATTCAACACAAACTAAACTCATACTTCATTTACTCTGATTGATCTTTATTTGTGAAATAAGAAGAGAAATAAGATCTGACACTTGTCATGTATAGATCTGTTTCAGCATTCACTATGTGATCATTGATTAATAAACATACAATTGTTTAATACTGTTATAAATATCATAATCTATCATTCAAAATTATTTATATAGTTACTAATGCAAATATGAAAAATGTGCAATTATACTACACATTTAATGTTTTCCTGTTTTCTATCATTTCTTTTTTCTTTTATTTATTCTTTTGTCTCATCTGTTTGTTCCTAAATGTATTCTCAGTAAAGCCGCTTTGTACAAATGTAATATTGTGAAAGGCGCTACACAAATAAAATTGAAAATTGAATTGTAGTTTCACACTTTCATCTTTTCCTCTCATTAAGATCTGATTCAAAATTATATGAACATTTTTATATTAATAATAATAATAATAATAATCTAATCATTCAATTTATTTATTAATGTAAACAATTTATAAAGTTAATAAACTGTAAAAAAACAGATTAAATGCATTAATTTTACTAGTTTGTAGTTTTTAATGAGTTAAAGTTAAATAAGTTTCACCGCTTCATTTCATCTATGTGTTGTGATTTAATATAAATATACTAAATATAAATCTGTCTAACAGTAAGATTATTTATTCACACAATAGATGGCAATTTTTGTAACACCTTTGTAATGTTTTATAATGTTTATAATGTTTTAACAATTAAAAATGTTCTTCTAATAAAGCATGAATAAAACATCAGAAAAAAATATTTCATAAAAGCAGAAATGATGTATAAAAAAATATTATAGAGATTATTGACTGATTACATTAATGTATTAATGGTCCACTATAAGTAGCACAATAACATTAACATAAATATAATAATATTAAATGTAAAACATTTGTTTAAATAACTACAAGTTTTTTTAAAAGCTCAAACATTTTTAGGAGACATTTAAAGACTTACTTCTGATCACCAGTTTGGTTCCTTCACCGAAAATCCACCACAGTGCTTCATTTTAATGAAACGGTCGTACAAAAACCTCTGTTACACTCCAGTGAACATCAGACTTTAACAAAGAGAGAAAACAATACAGACACTGAAATATCACATAACACTGAGACTCATCTGACACTGAGAGATTAATCCATTATCACAAAATCTATTGATTATAAAAAACACAAAGACCCTCATCACTTTATAAAGTATTTAAATGAATGAAAACTAGAAAGTTAATCTATATTTATTTTAATTTGTAGAAATCAGAAAGTCCATGCATTGGTAACATTTTCATTATTTTGTTTAATTTGGGTTTTGATGATGTTTATCAACACTTTGTAAATAATGAAAAGGATTTTAATAAAGCACAGCTCTTTTACTCAAACTGTTGCCATTAATGTTTTATTAGCTTTTCTCAAGAAAAATAAATCAAGAGAATATAATTGTACTTCTCTTTTATAGAAGTTTATCAAAAGCAGTTTTATGACAGAATGGATAAAGCACAAACACAGACTGTTGTATGAATAGAAAGCCACTGTTAGTTTTCATGTGAGACTGTAAGACTTCAGCTGCAGGTCAACACTCTGAATTTCACAATATTGAAGACACACAAGACATCATAAACGCTCCTGATATCTTCTCATCTAATCTCAATGTGTTATTAATCCAGACTGTATAATGTGTTTCTATGAAGATAAAGCTCTGATGTGTGTTGAGTTTATTTCCATAGACAAACACTTTGCATTATCATCACATGCTTCAGTGCTCTGAGTCTTTATAACTGTCTGACACAAACATTTTATAACACAACATCATTACAAAACACACAAACACAAATGAATTTCTTCATCGTCTTCATTTGGATTCTGGGAGTTTTTATTCCAGGTAACAGAAGTGAAAGCTTGTTGTTAAGTTGAATGTTTTTGACTCTTTTATATTTCATTAAACATCATTTTCTTCTCAACAGAATCCAGAGGAGTTACTGTAACTCAGAGTAAAACTCAATCTGTTTCTGTTGGACAAACCGTCAATATAAAGTGTACAACTGACCCTAAATTAGGTGGCAATGCTTTATATTGGTATCAGCAGAAACCTGGAGAAGCTCCTCAACTCATCATTACTGGTATAAGTAATCGTTATGGTGACACTTCACAGAGATTCAGTGGCAGTGGATCATCTTATGGTAAAGATTTTACTCTGAGCATCAGTGAAGTTCAGACTGAAGATGCAGGAGATTATTACTGTATGAACGTACCCAACGTCAGTGATTGGATGTTCACACAGTGATAAAGAGTCGTACAAAAACCTCCTTCAGTCAGACTGCACAGATACACCTGACAGATACTGCAGCTGCACACACGCACACACACACACACACACACACACACACACACACACACACACACACACACACACACACACACACACACACACACACACACACACACAGGTTTTACAGTGCAGTAAATGTGAGATGTGAAAATCAGATTTGCATTGATAGTGTTGAGTGATTCTGATCCTCTCAGCTCTGTCTCCTGTTAACATCTTCAAACCACATCAGCTTTAGTTTAATTTTTCATCTGTAAATCCACGTTTTCCGAACTATTAAAAATTTTCAATTTTAATTTGTAAAATTAATAACAAATGACTTCTACACAAATTTAATGTGTTTAAACTTTTCAATGAATGTAACAGCAAACACTAAATTGTTAAATGACAAGGATCATATATTGTAGGTCTGAGCAGAGCTTTGGCCTAAATTAAGTCCATATACCCTCATTCACTATTTCCTTCAATACTTCACTAATATCCTATCTGACACTTAATGTGGTGAATTACAGTTTTTCTCAGTCGCTTTGGTACATTTCTCAGATCAGAATTGAAATTCTCAAAACTACCTGTTCAATGTTCACATCGTGTCATTTGTGCATATCTCATTTCTTTCAACAAGTTGCAAATGCTTTGGTACATCCATGCAAATGATTATGCACAATTCTCTGCTTTTTGCTACATTATCAGTTGCTTATGTCATGTTGATCAAAATGTACAACCCCAAAACAGAAAAAGTTGGGACATTGTAGAAATTGTGAGTAAAAAAGGAATGGAATAATTTACAAATCTCACAAACTTATATTTTATTCACAGTAGAATATAGATAACATATCAAATGTTGAAAGTAAGATATTTTGAAATGTCATGCCAAATATTGGCTCATTTTTGATTTCATGAGAGCTACACATTCCAAAAAAAGTTGGGACAGGTAACAATAAGAGGCCAGAAAATTTAAATGTACATATAAGGAACAGCTGAAAGACCAACTTGCAACTTATTAGGTCAATTGGCAACATGATTGGGTATAAAAAGAGCCTCTCAGAGTGGCAGTGTCTCTCAGAGGTCAAGATGGGCAGAGAATCACCAATTCCCCCAATGCTGCGGCGAAAAATAGTTTTCTGAGTTTCTCAAAGAAAAATTGCAAAGCTTTTGAAGTTATCATCATCTACAGTGCATAATATCATCCAAAGATTCAGAGAATCTGGAACAATCTCTGTGCGTAAGGGTCAAGACCGGAAAACCATACCGGATGCCCGTGATCTTCGGGCCCTTAGACAGCACTGCATCACATACAGGAATGCTACTGTAATGGAAATCACAACATGGACTCAGGAATACTTCCAGAAAACATTGTCAGTGAACACAATCCACCGTGTCATTCGCTGTTGCCAGCTAAACTCTGTAGGTCAAAAAAGAAGCCATATCTAAACATGATCCAGAAGCACAGGCGTTTTCTCTGGGCAAGGCTCATTTAAAATGGACTTTGGCAAAGTGGAAAACTGTTCTGTGGTCCAACGAATCCAAATTTGAAGTTCTTTTTGAAAAACTGGGATGCCATTTCATCAGGACTAAAGAGGACAATGACAACCCAAGTTGTTATTAGCGCTCTTTTCAGAAGCCTGCATCTCTGATGGTTCGGGGTTGCATGAGTGCGTGTGGTATGGGCAGCTTACACATCTGGAAAGGCACCATCAATGCTGAAAGGTTTACCCAAGTTCTAGATCCATATGATCCCATTCAGACGTCGTCTCTTTCAGGGAAGACCTTGCATTTTCCAACATGACAATGCCAGACCACATACTGCATCAATTACAACATCAAGACTGCGTAAAAGAAGGATCTGAGTACTGAAATGGCCAGCCTGCAGTCCAGATCTTTCACCCAAAGAAAAGATTTGGTGCATCATAAAGAGGAAGATGCGACAAAGAAGACCTAAGACAGTTGAGCACCTAGAAGTCTGTATTAGACAAGAATGGGACAACATTCCTATTCCTAAACATTGGTCCTCCTCCAGCTGTTCCTTATATGTACATTTAACTTTTCTGGCCTCTTATTGTTACCTGTCCCAACTTTTTTTGGAATGTGTAGCTCTCATGAAATCCAAAATGAGCCAATATTTGGCATGACATTTCAAAATGTATCACTTTCAACATTTGATTTGTTATCTATATTCTACTGTGAATAAAATATAAGTTTATGAGATTTGTAAATTATTCCATTCCTTTTTTACGCACAATTTCTACTGTGTCCCAACTTTTTCTGTTTTGGGGTTGTATTATAATGGGTCTCTGTTGAATAGTCTCACCCCCCACAACATTTAGGCATCAGTTCATAAGTCTTTACATGCAAAATGGTTGAACAAGTTGTCATAATCAGCAAAAACCGAGATGTTAAAATGACGGCTAACTATAGACCCAGTGTAGTCCGTCTATGAGTATTCCACTTCTACCCTAAATAACCTTGAATTTGGTTACATGCCATTTTTGCCAAAATAACTTGAAGATGTATGATATTCCAACATGTAAGCAGGTGTTCAAGGTGTTTGCTTTCATGTCTTTTACATGTTCTAAAAGTATACGCATCGTCCATTCTTGGGGTATAGCCTTGTTTTAGCCAAACATGCTTGCTGGATCAGGAGGTATAGGAAGACTTCAGTGTAATTCCTACAGCACTGTATGTACAGTTTTCCCCACATAACTTACACTAAGTTGTATTACAATAATTGTCACACTGTAAAAAATACTTTGCTGCCTTAAATACTTTTTTGTTGAATCAACTTAGATTTACAAGTAATTTCAACTTATTATTTATCTTGACTAGAGATGAGTTGTTATAACTACAGGTGAGTTGTTATAACTTATACATTTAAGTTGACTTTTCTCAACTATATTTTATAAGTTGTGACAACTAATTTCTGTTGACATGACTTGTGGGTCTGAGTTGATTCAACAAAAAAATTTAAGGCAGCAAAGTTTTTTGTACAGTGCATGAAAACTTTAGCCATAGTTTACATCAGAACATCCCTCCAAAGTAAACTGTTATGTTGACAACATGACTAAACAATTTGACTGTCTTATCCGTACACAATGACACAAGGACTTGTCATTCTGATGGCACTGACATGTTCTTTGGATATTTACTTTTGAGAGATGAACTAAGGATTTTGAGTAAGAGACTGGCTTTTGCAGCTTATCCATGGTGTTTTGCTATTTGTACAAATTGTTTTGAGAAATGCTTTTATTGTTTTGCAAATGTCGAGGATGATTCAAGAAATCTACCAAAGCGACTGAGGATATTGGACAGAGGTTTACAGGGGTTTATGATAGTGTACAGACACTAAAATTAAATAACACAAATGCACTTTACCCCCGGGTTGTCTTCATTATGAACATCGCTTTTACCCCGGGGTAAGGAGCGTTTCACACTTATAATTTAGAAGTCGTGTTATCTCTGAAATTAAGGGTTATAAAATCCTCCTTTGAAGCAGGGTTAACCCCACAATGCCGTGTCAAACATGTACAGTGTGAAATGAAGCGGGGTTATAATGTTGTGACTCAATGATCATTTTTGTGAACTGGTTTCTTTCTAGTCTTAGACCTTAAAACATTTAGGGGTGGTTTCCCAGACAGGGATTAGACTAGTCCTAGACTTAAATAAATGTAAGAGCTGTCCAAACTAAAAACAACTTGCACTGACATATCTCAAAATACACCAGTCTCCTTTGTTTTGCCTCAAAATGCACACCAGCAATGTTTTTAGTAAGGTATGTTTGTTAAAACTAGTTATGTTTCCCAATTAATCTCAGGTCTAGTCCTGGCTTAAGATAATCCCTGTCCGGGAAACCACCCCTTAGAATTTAATTCATCGTACAAGGCAAAACTATTGACCTTTGTTTTACAATCTGTTACTGTAAGCATTTTGTTTCAAAAAATTTTGTCTTTAGTAAATGTGAACTGAATTGATAAATTGCTGTCAAGTGGATCTTACAATTTTGAGTTACTGAAATTTCTTACGATGTACAGTGATCCTTTCTAATTCTGTAATTTTTGATTTATACTGTAAAATATGATTTCTTTTTCAAAATCACATGTGTGTAATTTGTTTACAGAAAAAAGTAAAAATGTGAATTCATCCACATATATAGCCTACACATATAACTGTGAACACTTGGTCTATTGACAACATGGCTAAACATTTTCTTGTTCATGAACAATGACACAAGGACTTGCCATTTTGATTGGACTGACATAAAAATGTACTTTTGAGAGATGAACTAAGAGAAGATTTACAGGCTTTTGCAGGACATCCATGATGTTGTGCAGTTGGTACAAATTGAGAAATGCATGCATTATTTTGCAAATTTTAAAAATGATTTGAGAAATGCTCCAAAGCAACTGAGAAAAACGAAATGATTAAAATGCAGAACAACAAAGAGTTTTCTTTTGCGTATCTGCAGACAAAAGGTGTAAAGAAAACACAATCAAATTAAAACCATAAACCAGGACAGAAAAGCAAGGGCAATGAAATTTTAGGATTTTTATAAGATTTTTAAAGACTTTTTCAGGGTTTTTCTTTATTATGAAGAGGGTAATGTGATCATCCACCATTGTTATCTTATATGGACATGCTGAGCTCACCAGTGTGTGTTTTTGTCTCAAAAAGTACCAAATTGTTGATCTGGCATCTACTTATATTCCTCTGTCTGTCTGTCTGATGGATTTGTTGTGTTTTTGACTATGGTCTTTATCACTTGCATGGAGATCTCTCTGAACCGCATGATGTGGGTTTAGAGTCACAGCTTCCAAATGCAAATAGCACACTTAAAATCAACTCCATACCTTTACCATCCTTCATTTATGAAACAGACAATACCCGTATATAAAATAGCTTTAAAGTTAACTGTCCCCTTACTTTTGGCCGCTTTAAAAATGGGGAGCCACATATTAAATGCCTATAACTCTCAATCCCCTCATCCAACTTTCTAACAAAACTCGTGTTATTGTTCAAATATATATGGACCGTACTGTACGGTAATACTAATATATTATTTTGGCAGTATGTCAAATGAGCAGTACAGTATATCAGAGTAGGCTGTTTTCATTAAAAAAAGCTTGTGAAAATGTCAACACTGACAAGTACATCATAGAAACATACAGTAGTACCAACTCTTACACAATGGCTATGTTTGGACTAGCATATTACAGTATTAATCCTGCAGTGTCTCGTATGCAGTAACATAAAAACAGCATATCAGCAAAACCAGCATATATTGTGTTTTGGTGATGTTGGTGACCACCAGCTAAACCAGCACCAGACCAGCATGGGAATTATGCTGGTCTATGCTGGTTTTCTCAGCAGGGATATCTCTTTTTTTCTTGGATGAAGTATTTTTATTTCAGGAATGATAACTGGATGCCACTTAGGAAATTATACATCCTCTGAGGTCATGTGATCATTAAAAAGTGATGTTAATTGTTGCCCATATGCAATTTTTAATTTTCTGTATTTTTACATAATTTCATAATTAGCATAATTAGGACTCAGATTAGCTTGTTTGACTAAAAATGAAGCTAAACTCAACAAAGCAGACCATCTTATGAGAATAAATAAAACCAGTTTTGGTGTCATAACTATAATTCTGTATCATCACTAATATCTCAAATAAACGTTTTACAAAAGAAACAACACATTTATTTAACATGCATTCAAACTAAACTTGTTATGATTCAGTATTTGAACTGAATCTGATGGACAATATAGAAACCATAATATTCGGTTACTACTAACAAACTAAAAAATACTGCTACTAAACAGGAAATGTGTGTTTGCACGTGTGACAGAAAAAGACCATTCAAAACCAAAAATAAAGTCAGAAATAATCACTTACCCCTTTCGCAAATACACACACACACACACAAAGTGAGACGACACAAGATGATGATGATGTAAGCGTGACTGTGACAGATTCTCAGTTCATTTTGAATGATTGGCAGCCATAGATGAATGTCTAAATATATGTGGATTATACGCTGATTACAAACCTCTATAATCAACATCCAGCTCATATAAGAAATCTCGACGTGTTACACTTGCATATATCTCATTCATTCTGCATCTAGACCTCTATGGTGACAACACACACACACACATCAGCCTGTGTAACGTCTTCTCTTTTCTTAATGATTATTAGTGATGTCTTTCAGTAATGAAATTACAGCACTGAACAGCAGGATTACTCAACTGTTCAACTATTATCATGACCGCAGCGCTGCAAACATTATCCCATGTTCAGATCGAGAGCAAAACCAAATCTGATCCTCAGTAAAATCCCATGAAGTCTGTTAAAGAGAGAGGAAAGCGCTTGTGTGTTTGTAATCTTGAGTCAAAGGGTTGGAGACGGAGGGTACGAGTAGACCTGAGGATGCTGACGGTCCTGTCGGTGAGATCTTCCACAACAAAAGCTCCACTGATTAAAGTGCATGAAAATAATCTGTGTGTCAGACATCTCTGCTGTCCACTCGTATGTGTACATGACGTGTGTTTAGTAGTCCTCCACCCAACCGTTCTCCTGGATGAAAGCGTCGATCACCTCCTTCATGGCCAGATTGGGGATCAGCTGATCTTGGGTCAGTGGGCTGCGGGTTACTGGGTCAAAATGACCAACACGCTGCAAAGAGAAGGAGAATATTAAACATCAATAAAAGAAAAATGAAAGTTGCTATTAACAATTGTGAAACAAACAGATTACACAATCAAAATCTTGTGTTGGAAAAGTGAAAACTTGTATCTTCGTATAAGCACCTGTAATATTGCCTACATATGACATATCGCTTTATTGTTTCCTAAATTAATCCTTGTAAGTTCAGAATATCAAATCATCTCTAGAAGTCGGAGCCGATGGTGCAGTGCTCCAACATATGGTGTACTTTCGGCAACCCGAGTTCAAATCCCGGCTCGAGGTCCTTTGCAGATCCCATACCCCTCTCTTCACACTGTACTTTCCTAACATAATTACTTTTAAATAAAGGCAATAATGGCCCAAAAAACTGAACAACTAAAAAAATCATCTCTAGGATAAGAAAAGGTCCTACCCCATCATTCCATCCTATTTCTAATTGTTTGATGAAGAATACACAGACATCACTACGACAAGCATTTCTCTCCTGGGATTTCTTAAGTCATATTTGGTACAGACTTGTTGTCGTTTATTTATTTGAGATTGTGTTTGGAGGGTTTGTGTGTATACCTGTAGATGTTCCTCTATGTCCTTACGGTCGTATGTTATGCCGCTGGGTGTAATGCAGGGCTCTCTCATGAGCTCAAAGCTGATCTTCCCACACAAGTAATCTGGAATCTCTCGCTTCTGCACACGGACACATCGTATCATACAACTTACATGAACATTCCCAAATGATTAGAGACAAACTATTAGATAATTTTGTAGACTAAAAGCAACCTGGTTGCAGAAAACTTTTTTTTTTAATTGTGAAATGGGGACTTTCCATTAAAGCTCCACTGTGTAGATTTTAGCGGCATCTAGTGGTAAGACTGTGAATTGCAAACAACAACACTTCTTTATACACCACTGATAATATAGTTATGTATATATTATATTGCATTTCTATCAAGAGATCCTTTTAAATGTTACAGATCATGTGACTTTTACACACGTCAGGTGACCTGTAAATGCAGTTTTGCAAAACATTCCTTGTGGTATATGGTAGTTTTTGCTAATTTTATGTGTTTCATGTTGAAGGGTAAAAGAAATGCAACAAGTGTGTCAACTTTTGGACACTAAACCACACTTAAAATGTCTGAATTTCATATAAAATATCAAACCAAGTGGCATAGCTTGGCAATCAGTCAAGTAAGGGATTATCAACGGCTTTTTATGCATTAAAGGATTTTAAATCGGCTTCTTTGTCTCCGCCGTCATGCATTTAAAATCCTTTAATGCGCGGAAAGCCGTTGATTATCCCCCACTTAGCAAATTTCCAAAAGCAATATAAACATAAAGCAGATAAACATATACACCGTGAAATAAAATTACTCATTTCATGATTTCCATTTTTGATCAAGCACCCGTAACTGCAAATCATTTTTTCTAGATTATTTCTCCATACCTTTCTCTTTTCATCTACTTGAGAGAAGAGTTCATCCATGTCCATCAAATATTTATCCTACACAAAGCACAAATAATTACATCATTTCATAAATTATACACAATTCGAAGATGCCTCTTTAACATAATATTTATATGCACATGTCTCACATGTTTGGATTTGTTCTTGCTAATTTCACATCCGTTCTGACTGTCTTCTGTCTGTTTTACTTGGCATTCGTCTGACTCTCTGAAAACACACATAAGAGATGAATATCAAAACACAGCTTTATTTAGACAATCATAATGACATAAAACGATTCAAGCGTCACCTCTCTTTCTCTGCCAGTATGAGTTTAGTGAGATACGCATGAAGTTCGTTCTCTTGGTTGATTCGCTTTTCTTCGATGCTGTTCCAGCGTTTCTTCTTAGCAATGCGAAGGGCACTTGGGATATCATCTCCAAAATTCAATCGCTGTTCCTTGGCCAGGTTATATGCTGAAAGCAGAAGTTAGAAAGTCATGATCTTACTATCTATATATCTATAGAAAACAATTTAATTTATGTAAAGATAGATTTGTGTTTACCTCTCTGTAGATTGCCAATAGCCTCTTCATAATTCTCCAGTTCTAGTTGACACTGTCCCAGAAAAAAGTGCGCCTTCACTGATTGGCTGTCAAGTTCAAGGGCGTGTTTACAGTCCGCCAATGCTTTATCATGCTGTTGTAGCTTCACGTAGCACAGCGCTCGGTTAGTGTAGTACACGGCCACTGATGGATTTCGATTCTGCATGAATCGAACAACAAACACGTTCAGTAAAGGGAAGAGGACGTGCATCACAGTGTATGGATATGTACTGGGAACTCAAATGCCACATAATGCAAACATAACATTGCCATGCCCATAGAATAGTTACAATTAAATCAAGAGCTGTATTAAAGGTGCAAGATTTAAGATATTTTCATTAAAATATCTGAACATTATGTGTTATATATGTTTTCACATGCATGCTTATCCCAAATATTTTAAAATCAGGCAAATTGTAGTTTCAACCCTGTTCATATGGTCAATGGTTAAATGTCCAGGTTATTACTGCTGCACAATATATAAAAAATTATCATTATTGTGATAATTGTAGATGTGATAACTTAAATTTATTTTACGGGTCTGTCATTTGTGTTTTGCATGCTTAGATTGTCCAAATTATCCAATCTGATTGTCCAAATTTATTGCCATGCACCAATCAGTCTGTGCAGTGCTGTATGCAGAATCATTGCTCGAAGTAACTGCCACACCACTTTTATCAAGTGACAGGTTGGGCTTACATTATAATTTAACGTTTATAGAGACATTTTTGATTTTCGTTTATAAAACGATTCCTATTGTCAGGTCCTCGCTCTTTAATGACGTCATCAAGATACACCGTTCTTGTTGTTTAGTGACCTCTAGTGGTGAAAATTACATATTGTGCCTTTAAGCAGTTTTTATTCAAAATTGGCTAAAATATATTTGAATATAGAAAAAGTAGATTTTTTGACAAAGTTTGTGACACAATATGTAAAGACCACTCTCTCAATCTGGCAATCAAACACATTTGTGGGTCTAATTTGTCAGTGTAACTCACAATGGCTTTACTGTAGCAGGTGGCGGCCTCCTGGTATTTCCGGCTGAGGAACAATCGGTTCCCCTGCTCCTTGAGCTCCTGTGCGGAGGAGCTTTTCTCCGGGCTGCTCGCCATCTTCTCCACTGGCTCTATGGTGGCCTCTCCCCCCTGCTTACCAATCCTGTTCCCCGTTTCTTCAGTGAACACCGGCCTTTCCCGGGAATGCAAATATCTGCCTGGGCCAAAACCGGTTACACTGCAGAGAAACAACACACATTACATATAAACACATGACTTCCATAACACACATGAAAACTACCGTACCACACATAACCCACACACAGTGGCACAAAAATGTGTACTTGTGTACATTATACACATATTAAACACTGACATAACATTCGACACAAGTACCACACATCTGACAGCTGTGCCAGGTGATTCATAACTACACCAGCAAGACGGTAAAGATACAACTTGTGGTGTTTTTTTTTTCAAAATCGAAAGTCTATCATTACAAATCAAGTGTAAATTCATCATGACTAATAAAGAAACTCAACAGTATTGTGACTGACAAATATGGAGATCGACAATGACTTATACATTACCAGTTAGTTTCACATAAACAATGAACACTATATAATCACAGATGTTATATTTTAAGTTAATTCACGCGTACCGGGTCTGTTTGCTGGACTGACGCCTGTCGTTAGCAAACCGGTAGCGACAGTGATGCTTATGCGAGTATTTTTATCCTTTATCTCGATTAAAACGCTGCCAAACCCACAGTCCTGTACACTCACGGCATCAGGATGAATAAGATGTGACGTTTTCGTCGGAGATTGTTAAAAATGCGACATTTTATTCGGGCTGGCGACAAGCTAGCATGATGTTTGGGTTGTTTTGACTAGGCTGTCACTGTGACGTCACCGGAGGTGACGATCAACAGACTCAGAACAACGCCCATTTTCCGGTGACGCAAGAAATTACGACTGGTATATTTTTTGTGGTAAACAATAATTAAGGGCATTTAAACCAAATAACTCGAGTGCACGTATTACTTTGTAAAATTGCTATTTTTTTTTGAAAACTATTTAAAAGGTTGACATTTATATTTTCATTAAAACCATGGCCGACCTTGGTACATTTTTAATTAAAAAAATGTGACGTTCCCTAAATGGATAATTAGTTTTCAAAAAGACTCATTTTATCATCCGCGTATATGTTGACAGTTTAGTTTGTGCAAAATGACCGAGATTTAACTTTACTCAAAGCCGCGAGACCGCTGATGCAGAATTGACAGTGTTGCCAGATCCCATTACTAAATATCCTATTCAGACGTAGTGTTTTAACAATCAATGGGACACATGGAATATTTATTAAGTGACGATTAGGTGTACATTAGTGTTAACTGTTTCTCTTATTTATTTCTGAAAGATACGGTTTGAACTTACTTTGTTATTTATGGCTTATTTTTTTGTTTATTTTTCGTACTTATATCTGGCAACTCTGGGTGACAGTTATGGGGCACGTTCACTGATCTATATAAATAGGCTTGTTTGAGATGCAGCTTGCCTTGCCTGAAATTCAGACGAGAGCAGACGGCTGCAGTAAGGGGAGGAGTGAAAGAAAAGCTTTTAAGTCAGACACTTCACCAATCTCGCAGTCCAGTCGACTACAAACGTCAGCATAGGCAGAGATCACGTTCGCGTATTTTATCGCGGATTAAATAGATGCAAATTAAATACCAATAAATTCATTTACATAAAGATGTTTATAAGGAGAATCAACGAAGGTGAACTGTTCGTTACTGGAAAAGGTTACTTAGTAAATGTTGGGATGAATAAATCTAGTGGTAATACAAATTCGTTTCTGTTGTGTGAAATATGAACAGCTCACAGTACAAATAAATCAACACCAATACAGAAGTTTACAGGAATTCATAGAAAATATAAATGTCATAGTAAAGAACAATTGAATTAATATAAAAACTACTACAGGAATTAGAGTTTTTAGAATTAACAAGTCATCAGCTGACATAACCTGGCCAATGAGCATTAAGCTCTGTCGTCAGCACGTCTTTTCCCATCGTGCTTTTCGTCAACGCAGTCGGTGGAGAGCAACTGCGCTCGGCTGTAGAATCCGACGAGCCCGCCTATCGCAAGCCATTTTAACATTTAAAAGTTAAGTTTGACTATCTGGAATTAACATTGTAGATATCAACAACGTCTTTCTGACTAGTCGTAATTACATTTTGGATAGTTGGAATTGTCATTCAAGATATCTGTAACGTAATTGTGACTAGTCGAAACGACAGATATAGATATCTGTAATGCAGTTCTGCCTAGGCAAAACTGAATTACAGATATCTGCAATGACGTCATTGAAAACGACATTCAACTTGTCACACATCTTAAATGACAATTGCAGATATCTGTAATTCAGTTTCGCCTAGGCAGAATGAAAGTTAAAGATATCTCAAACGTCATTATGGCTAGTGCAAACTATTGTGCATGACGGGCCCGTTTAACGCTTTGCAGTTCTTTTTTTTCAATTTGCACCATCAAAATGTATCAAAATGTATCATTTTCAGTTGTTCACAAAAGTATAATTGTCTTAATTTGCAATTATACGTGTTTAGTTTGTTGTTTCAGAATTTCAGGTTTTGGAAAAAACAAATAAAAAATGACTTCTGTTTGTTTGCGTTTGGATCGTACCATTATGGCCGGGGGTCTACTGCCGGTCACGCACCCACAGCGCTATCGCGTTAATAGGCTTACCTGATCTGACCATATTTATCTCTATGTATATTACACATTTATTAAATATATTTTAATAATAATAATGTCAGTATGTTATCATTTATCTATAGGACCTCGGTTGCCGTTTTGGTTTTTATCAGTAGATGGCGATAACGTCCTTGGCAGTAAGTTTATTCACTCGAGACGTGATGGATAACTTGTCTGCCGCAGTTCAGTCTGTATAATATGGCTCGAAATGTTAAATCATGTTACCCCGAAACATTACGAGGTAGCGAGTTGGACTTGTAACCTGAAAATTACCGTTTCGAGTCTCATGGCCGGCCGGTTGTGACTGAGGTGCCCTTGCGCAAGGTACCTTAACCCCAATTTCTCCCCGGGCACTGGTTGCCCACTGCTCCGCGCGCGCACAGGCGTGTGTATGTGTTTAATACTAACTGTATGCATTCCATACTCGACAACCATGTCACTTTCACTTTTGTTTTCCTTTTTAATGAACTTTATTAGAGTATGAGCCGCGAATGCTTACGCCGTGACCTATTGGCTAATTTACTAGCCATATTAATATCTGAGATATCTACACAGTGTATTATCCATTCCCAGCTCTTCTACCAACCAACGAATCACACTTACAGTGCAAAAATAGCAGTGTATTAATAAAAGTGTAAAAAGCAAAAACCTTTAAAATGTATTGAAAAAAATACACATCCAATTCAAAATCAAACCATTAACAAAATGGATCAAGTCTTCCTTGTTCTTTTAAAGGAAAGCAAAGAAAAACATTTAATCTGTAAAAAATAGCAGTGTCTGCATTTTTCTCTGTAGACACTTACAGAGAGGGCTTATAGTCCCAGACTAAAATGCATGTTTGAATTGTCTTAATTTGAAAGCATCTTGCACTGACATATCTTAACACATATCAGTGCCCGGTATTAAGATGCACACCATATTTCTTTTGTAAGGTTTGTTTGTAAAATGCCCTAATATAACTAAAGCCTAAAGTCTAAACTCTGTCTGGAAAACCACCCCTTAAAATTGAAGAAATTGTTTAAGATTTAACTTTACTTTAAATTATTCATATTTAGTTGCATAACCATTGTTGTTAATAACTTCTGCACATTTGTGTACAATCAAGTCAACCAACTTGTGGCACCTAGAAACAGATATTTCAGCCCAGGATCCACAGTTCTTGTCATTTTTTAGGTTTTGCTTCAGAAACTGCATTTTCAATGTCACCCCACAAGTTTTCAATGGGATAGAGATAAGAGGATTGGGCTGGCCACTCCATAACCTGTTTTTGGGGTTGTTGTCTTGTTGAAGCACCCATTTAGGGAGATTTCCTCTTCTGCAAAGGGCAACATAATCTCTTCAACTATTCTGATGTATTCAAACGGATCCATGTTCCCGTGTATACGATAAATAGGACCAACATGGTAGTATGAAAAACATCCCAATACCATGACTTTTACACCACCATGCTTACCTGTCTTTACATTGTACTGTGGCTTGAATTGAGTACCAGGGGGTCGCCTGAGGTTCTGTCTAGACCCCAAATAGAAAAGTTTTACTCTCATCAGGCCACAAAATGTCACACCATTTTTCTTTGGGCCAGTTGATGTGTTGATGTAATTCTGCAGATGTTTGTTTTGAACAGTGGTGCTTTACTGGGACTTCTTGCAAATAGCTTCAATAGGTGACTGTCACAGATCATCATCTTTGATCTTTCTAACGGTAATAAAAGGTTGAATCGTTGCCATCTTGACTATTCATTGATCTGTTTTAACAGTAGTTGCTTGTTTTCTTCCATGTGCTTTGGGTTTTTGTTGCCATTTATAATAATTTAAGATCATTTTAGCTGAGCATCCTCAATTTTGCTGCATTTCTTTATACGTTTTCCCCTCTCAAATCAACTTTTTAATCAAATTGCATTGCTCCTCTGAGCAATGTTTGGAACGAAACGTTTTACTTTTCAGTAAAACTCAGCAACAGATATTTTTTCTAACAATGGGCGAAACATTTGCTTCCTCTATTTCTTAATAAAGGACAAAAGAAGCTGTTTTCACAGAATGAACTCATTTTCTAATCAACACTGCTATTATTTTGATCACACCACTTTCAATAAATAAGTCTCTGAACAACTCTGAACAAGTGGATATGATTACAAATGGGTCTATTGTTTTTCTATTACATACTACATCTGTTTATAAATCATTTCCAATGCAGAAATACTGCTAATAATAACAATGGTTTAGGTTACTGATGTTGCACTGCTATTTTTTTTTTACACCACTGTATATGAATCATGTGAACTCAACTCACTCTTTGTTTCAGACAATCTTGTTAAAGTGTAAAGCTGGTGGTGGTCTGATACAAACAGTATAGCCTACAGTACTGTACACCCAGTGGCGGGACTAGAATTTTTTTAATGGGGTGGCCAAGGCTATAAGGAAGTCTATAGAAAAAAAGATGTGTAACAATGTGTCAAAAAATTACACTTCACATTATGCCACATTAGATAAATATTCCTATATGCATTACTTGATGTAAACATAATGTACAATAGCTCTAAGCAAAAGAAGAAAGATATCTCATTTTAACTGCAGTAACTTTCATAAGTTGTTCAGGAGATCTAAACTCCATGATACTTCAGATAGCAGAGCTCGACACAAAGGATTTTTTTGGCAAAAAAGTAATTTATTTAAAAAGTAAAAATATAATCTTTTTTTTACGAAGTTACAGAAGTTAGTCAGTCTTTTCTTATTTAATTACTTAATGACAAAGACACAGTTAGGCTTATTATAAGACCGAATGCAATAAAATACAATCGTTTAAGACGCAGTAACCCATTGATTACTATGATACTCAGTACTCACAAAGACAGCTATTTCAACATTAGAGCATTTGACCGTTTAAGCCAAAAAAGACGCAAACATGCACTCGTTTAAAGCTCTGGCTGTGCACGCGCTATCTGTGAGTATGCGCGTTACGTTTTCAATTCAAGGCTGGCAATGAAAACATTGAATACAGACAAAGAAAGGCCAATATATTACTATATAACTTTATTCAGTCCACGGGAAGACAATTAGATATCAGCCAAATATATCGTATTTGCAAATATATTTTAATATTCTCGTAAACTTTGTTTTTAATAATTTGTTGCGCTGCCACACGGCGAAATAAACACGGCGATTAACGGGAAGTGAATTATTGGATGGAGTGAAAGTAGCATTGGCATGGCACCCGGACGCTCCTCTGGCTCGGCCACTGTGTACACCTCCACCCCAGCGATAATGGTACGATCCAATCGCCAGCGCAAACACAGAAATGGAAAATTAAAATAATAGATATTTTTGTGTTTGTTAAAAAAATAAAATTCTGAAGCAAAACCCAAACACGCAGAACAGAAAATTAAACTGAGAGACAATTATCCGAATGATTAGAAGAACACGCTCGTGTGATGCGGGCCTAATTTGCATACAGATATCTGCAACGTCATTTCGCCTAGTCAAAACTAGGCGAAAAACCTAAAGTTATTAAACAAGTAAAAGTAAAGTGTAGTCTTATTGAACAAATTCATCTTCATGGTCTATAGCAGTGATCCTAAAATTCATTTTAGCACTGTGCGTTTAGGATGTCTTCCACATTTCACAAATCTGATTCAAAGTGATCAGCTAAGATATGAGTTCAAGAGAGACTGCAATGTGTTCCAGACAAATTCGGATTGCAGATATTTCCCACCTCAAAACAAGCCTCCAAACTTTTTAAGAGTTTAGTAACATTATTTCTGGGTTGAGGTGGGAAATATCTTAAAGGAACAGTATGTAAGAAATGTATATCAATTAATCATAAAATGGCCCTGATATGTCACTAGACATTAAGAAATTATTTTCATTTCAAATACTTATATCATTCACAACAGTGGTCCGGCCAGGATATTGTCATTTAAAAAGTGGAGTTGCAGCCCTCAACTGATGTTTATGTTGTCATGTTGTGTATTGGCCACCAGTTGTGTGATTGCAGTACCAGTTTTAGCCACAAGTTTTGTGATTGCAATACAAGTTTTGGCCACAATCCTACATACTGTTCCTTTAAATCTGGAGTTGTCTGAAAGGTAGCAAAAGACCTGGCATCAAAAACGTGGAGCGGTAAAGGATGCTCCATAAAAGAATGCTGGACAAAGCAATAAACACACAGATAGCTGTGGATGCCAGGTAATCCATTAACTTTACAATAAATACATGAAGTCGAATCACATCATCAAAGATTTCTTTATCTTATATCTGGCTAAAACCCGAGCTGTCCAGCAGAACTCTTTTGGCTTCCTGAATGACTCGGTCTGCCTGAACCCAACTGAGACAGACTATGCTCTCGAGCCGACGGCTGAAAACACTTTCCCCTCAGATCCATTTGATCTGTAGGATTTTAAGCCTTTGGATTGAGTGCTGGCACTGCTGAGTGAACTCCCTGAGCGAGAGACTGCGCTGGCTCTTTGCTCGGGAGCTTCAAACGCGAATGGCTCCTGCAGTATGGGAGAGGCGCGGCTCATGCTGGCTGGAATTAAAGGCAATTCCTGTAGTGGTTGGCTCTGGGAAACGTCTACATTGTTAGCAGACGTACCTGATACAGGGACACCCATCATCTGTATGTATGGAGTTATTACAGCAACTATAATCAACCAACATAAATATAAAATACATTAAAAAAATCTACAACTGTATGTCTACTTACTGCTACATTCTCCTCATTTGCCTGGTCATCGTGGCCTATAGGCCTTCTCTCTGTTGAGGAAAGCTGAGGATTCCCAAGTATTCCAAACTCTGATTGGTCAATCCCAGCCATAGATGCAAATTGGCCCAGCCTACAGTATAATCCAAGCCTCAGGCGACAATCCTCTAGCTCCACCTGTAGGTGAGAGAAACAAATGCATTGTTTTATCTAAATAATTACACATGGGCTTGAAGTCTTGCACACTTATATTACAGTTACGTATGGGTCTTGTTGTCGTCTTGTGTAGTACCTTGGTCCTAGAGAATGTTTTTCTTTATTTTAACCATGTATAAGCTATACAGTATATATGGTAAAGCCCATCTGATGGTAAAGCACGTCTTCTTATAATCCACAAGTAACTACTATAGCACTTTAAAAGTGTAGTTAGTAGTGAACAAAGGTGGAAATTGTTTGCGGTTGTCATATGGTTTGATATTTTGTTGTCTATTTAATATCTTATCTAAATTTATTAGACCAATGTAAAGTTTGTACCAAAGCTGCCCTTAACCAAAGTCCCTTTAGGGAAGAAGTGCAACTAGGCGGCAATGTTTGCAACTGTAAGGGATCTCAGGTTTCGGAAGGAGAACACAACTGCAATTGTTCCCCGGTTTCGGACACAATATGTCTGAGAGCGTTGCTAGAGTATGAATATATTGTATTGCAATATGGAGCGTTTCAGTATTAACACTAAATCAAAACTAAACAACAGATTTGTAAATGAAAATGTTTAATTACAGTACTGACTTAAAGTTACAGTTGAAATGGTTACACTATAAATGCATGAAATAGTAAATAATACAAACAATTGACTGTTTCCAATGTATGTGAGATATTACCTGATAAGATAGAGAACAGAGAAAGAAAGTTTAGAAGAAAGAGATTCACACTTGAGAACTGAAATCTAGGCCTAAAGGCCTGAACCCCAGAACTTAGGTGAAGAAAGAAAGGAAAGGGGAAAAGGCCAATGCAAGGCAAAAGCTAAAATGCAAAGGCCCAGAGCTCATAAAAACCTTGACCTTTATCCTCTCTCTCTTGACCATGTGACTAAGCCTAACTTGATACATTCAAATTGACCAATCAGAAGATCACCTTTAACCCCCACTGTTCTTGACCAAACCCAACATAATACATTCAAACCGACCAATTAGAAGACCATCTTTAACCCCCACTGTATTGGATAAACAGCTGTGACAATAGTCTTTGATCAGCACAGGGGGTTGTGCCAAGTTGTGACCAAGGAATAAGTTCCTTCAATTTTAATCTTACACAACACCTCCAGGCAGTTATTTCAGTCATGCAAGTCAAACGAGGCCCCACTTGCAATTTTGGACCCAAATAGTTCAGATTTCCAGTTAAAGTTATTTACTTTTATATCATTAATACTTTCATGTCCTTAATAAAAGGTTTTAAAGGGGACATATCATGAAAATCTGACTTTTTCCATGTTTAAGTTCTATAATTGAGTCCCCAGTGCTTCCATCAACCTAGGCTTATTATAAGACCGAATGCAATAAAATACAATCGTTTAAGACGCAGTAACCCATTAATTACTATGATACTCAGTACTCACAAAGACAGCTATTTCAACATTAGAGCATTTGACCGTTTAAGCCAAAAAAGACGCAAACATGCACTCGTTTAAAGCTCTGGCTGTGCACGCGCTATCTGTGAGTATGCGCGTTACGTTTTCAATTCAAGGCTGGCAATGAAAACATTGAATACAGACAAAGAAAGGCCAATATATTACTATATAACTTTATTCAGTCCACGGGAAGACAATTAGATATCAGCCAAATATATCGTATTTGCAAATATATTTTAATATTCTCGTAAACTTTGTTTTTAATAATTTGTTGCGCTGCCACACGGCGAAATAAACACGGCGATTAACGGGAAGTGAATTATTGGATGGAGTGAAAGTAGCATTGGCATGGCACCCGGACGCTCCTCTGGCTCGGCCACTGTGTACACCTCCACCCCAGCGATAATGGTACGATCCAATCGCCAGCGCAAACACAGAAATGGAAAATTAAAATAATAGATATTTTTGTGTTTGTTAAAAAAATAAAATTCTGAAGCAAAACCCAAACACGCAGAACAGAAAATTAAACTGAGAGACAATTATCCGAATGATTAGAAGAACACGCTCGTGTGATGCGGGCCTAATTTGCATACAGATATCTGCAACGTCATTTCGCCTAGTCAAAACTCTAATTCAAGATATCTGTAATTACATTTTGACTAGGC
The DNA here is from genome assembly GCF_027580225.2 of Misgurnus anguillicaudatus. Classification (NCBI taxonomy): domain Eukaryota; kingdom Metazoa; phylum Chordata; class Actinopteri; order Cypriniformes; family Cobitidae; genus Misgurnus; species Misgurnus anguillicaudatus. Next base: position 31,606,940 of record NC_073361.2, on the reverse strand, counting down.
GGAATAAAAGTTACAGATATCTCAAATTTCAGATATCTCTAATCAAAATTCATTTCAAGATATCTATAACTTGATAATAGATATCTACAAATAAATTATGACTATCCCTATTTCCAGTTTGAGATATCTACAACGTCATTTTGACTAGTCATAATTCCAGTTACAGATATCTACAACGTCATTTCGCCTAGTCAAAACTTAATTTAAGATATCTGAAAAGGAACATGTAGATATCTTGAATTGAGTTGAATTAAAGATATCTTGAACTGGAGTTATGACTAGTCAGAATCAAATTGTAGATATCTTAAACTGGAATTAAAGATATCAACAATTCAATTACAGATATCTGTAATTTACATAGTGGACATCTGCAACTGAATTGTAGATATCTGTAATGATAAACCCCATACAAATGAATGGCAAAAGTGATGTCATTTGTCCTAGGAAGAATGTCTTTGTGGATATCTGAAATGACAATTATGGATAGGAAGAATGTAGTTGCGGATATCTGAAATGTTCTTTTTGACGAGGCAAAACTGAAATACAGATATCTGCAACACATATCCAGCTTAGCTGTTAAATGCTAAAAATGCTTGCCATACCCGCCTCTCTTTCGCGAGAGTTTTTTTGGCACACGTCAGTGTGACATCAGAGCAAGTCGGACGTAACTCGGAAACTTTTCTGACTGGCATGCATCTTGCGCCGATCACCGGTGATCGATTCTGCGCAGAATTTGCTCATCTCAAACAAGCCTAATGACTGGATTGCGCATGACGTCACAACTGTGAAGCCACCGCGCCGCCATGTTGGTATACCCAAACGTTCTATTAAATCAATGGACGCGATCAGATTTTAATGATAAAACATCACTTTACTCGTGTTCGTTTTTATATGTGAAGTTACCCTGTACATTATTGCAACACAAACATCCAAAGCATGTAAATAGTTATTTACTGAAAGTTGTACATTTTGCGTTTTAATTAGTTATTATACATTCATCTTTATTACAGTATCAGATCAGCAGACAGACTGCAGCATATTTAGTATTAATGACAATAAACGTGCTCATTCTGAAATCAAAATAAATAATCATGCTTTGTACCGTATGTGCATGCAATAATTTGCTAGTTTTGTAATTATGTTATCTAAACCTACAAGTTACCTAAACTTATTTAGAGAAATAACGCTGACCGTCACAGTGTAGCTGAATGTCAAACAAAACTTTATTTATACCCGTGTCATTAACAAATGCAACAGACACACTCACCTTAACGGTTTTTTATAAATCCATTATCCTGCCCGATTAAAACATAAACATTGCAAATAACACCAGAATTAACAAATAATTAATGTACACATATCCTAAAAATTAACCTTGTGTAACTGATACGCTGTAAAGGAGGTAAATTTTGATCATGATTTTGAATGGAAGTCAATGACGCTCTCTGCCGGTTGGGTATACCAAGATGGCGGCTCGAACTCTGCGCTGGCTTCACCTCACGCAGTTACGTCAAGCGTTCTACGCGCAATCCAGTCATTTATATAGATCAGTGGGCACGTTCAATCTCACACCGGTGCGCAACGTTTTGCTACGGTTTCCGGGTTGAACGACATGTTTCCTTGAAACGTTGTGCAACGGAATGCAACAGGTTTTAGAAGCGTTTTCTCTTGTTTGGTGGGTGTGTCAGAAATGTCAGCCCAATCAGCGGCAAGATGTATAAAACCACGCGATAGTAAAGAGACAGCTCGCTCAATGGGTTCAAGTTGGAATGTTGTCTTTCATTCTGGACGGCAAGGTCAGTGACTGTAACATTGAGGGTATTTTACAGTATTAAACACACATTTATAACGATTTCATCAGGCTTCAGAAACATTTAAAAAAGAACACAAAGAATGGCCTCTCAGCTACCGTAGTTGCAACTCTTGCGTCATCACAACAGGGTGTTCAATGTATCACCGTTTAAGTTTAATAAACGTTGTGCAACGTTTTGTCGGGGCTGAACGCAGCCCTGATTTGATGGTCAATCAAATCAAAGAAGGTGAAGGTTTTGTTTACATAAGCCGGAGCGCGAGCTACAAACTACAGAGGAGTAGGCTACATCTGCGCAATTCTTCAGGATGGTGAAACAGCAACATGCGATGTAAATAGCTACTGGCACTTTTATATTTTAAGGCTATCAGTACCTTCACTTTCTCTTGCGTACCTCCACTTCTCATGTTGCTGGTCGATACAGGGTCAACGGACGTTTCACTTTATGCAACGCTGCGCAGAACGATTGCGTTTATTACATCAGAGTACCGCGAGAGCAAGTCGACATGTAACAAATGGCCCGCCTTTACATTGCTCTCGCGATACTTTGACGTCATACGCAGCGCAGCACCACATAAAGTCGATCACAGAAAGCGTCAAGGTCTGGATGAAAAGCACACAGATACCCTCAAAAAACTGCAGCTTTAAGTTCCCGTCATTGATAAGTATTCATACCCTGTAATGTTTGCCCTATGAGAAATCCAACTAAGACCAGTATAAGCTGGTAGCTGGTTTAAGGTGGCAGTAGCTGGTTTAAGTAGATTTTCCCAGCCTGGCAAAGCTGGTCAGCTGGTCTTCCAGCCTGACCAGCTAACTCCAGCTAGACCAGCTTAAAAAATGACCAAAACACAGCTAGACCAGCTTTCTACACCAGCAAAACCAGCTAAAACCAAGCTGGGAGACTACCTTAAACCAGCTCACCAGTTTATGCTGGTTTTAGCTGGATTTTTCCGTAGGGTGTACGAGCCTGCGTGAGGTTTGCTGTGACAGTTTATAATAAAACAGAGTAAAAACCATGTGATATTTAACATAAACAATAATATATTTATATACAGAATATAATTATATGGTCTTGACATGCACATCATCTGCAGTTATATATTTTGGCAGAGACCAGTATTAGATTTTAAATACTTATATGTATAATAAATTGTCTTTAATTACACTGTAAAAAATACTTTGCTGCCTTAAAATTTTTGTTGAATCAACTCGGATTTACAAGTAATTTCAACGTACTATTATTTATCTTGACTGGCGATGAGTTGTTATAACTACAGGTGAGTTGTTATAACTTATAAAATTACGTTGACTTTTCTCAACTATATTTTATACGTTGTGACAACTCATCTCTGTTGACATGACTTGTAAATCTGAGTTGATTTAACAAAACATTTTAAGGCAGCAAAGTATTATTTACAGTGTAGCATTTAGTAAATAATAGTAATAATTTAATAACCACTACAAGATGCCAACCTTCTATGCACCCCCTGAATCTCAATCCAACTAAACTCAAAAACTGGCAGCCCTGGATTAATCATGTGGATGGATGATAACAGCCTTCTGACTCTAATCTATGGCCTGATAACCAACACCCATTCAATCAAGTGATAACATTTAAAGCGGGTGATCTCGGCCAAATATCACCAACAAATCATACGTCAGTGGAAGGCTTATTTATTCAGCTTTCAGATGATGTATAAATCTCAATTTAAAAAATGTACCCATATTTCCCAAATCACGTAAACTAAGTAAACAAAATTATCTTTTTTTTTTTAATTTAGCACATTTCATGGTGTCTGGCATTGAGAGTTTTAAAGCATTGCTTTGGCTTGTCTGACCATCTGATTCAGACATGATTTTAAAAAAAGTGATCCAAAATCTTTTACACTATACTTATTTCAAACAGCAGTAACCATCTGATGATCCACCATGACCTTAAACCACCACAGCACATCATCCTTATAAAGTTTCATATTTATAATAACAACGTGTCCTCTTTTTAATGCATTTATTTTTGTCCTTCAGCACATCATTGATGGCGAAAGATTTCTGTCCAGTTCCGATGCTGGATCAATCACTGACAGACTCCTGTCGGAAGTGAGTCCCGATTGGCGGTGTACTTGATCACTTCAGGTAACCCTGATAATATACAGCAACTCAGAGCACTGCGGCTTATTGTCATGTCACATACCTCATACCTGTGTGCACCAAAAAACAACATATTTTTGATCATTCATAATTGCCCTTTGCATAAATCAAGTCAATGCACTTAAGTCAAAGACACTTTCTTTCAGAATCTGCTCTTTCAAGGCATTAGATGAGCGGTGCCCGGCCCTGCTCCTGGAGGGCTGCCGTCCTGCAGACTTCGGTTCCAACCCAGCTCCAACACACCTGTCTGTAATTACCAAGCAACTCTGAACACCTTGATTAGCTGCTTCAGCTGTGTTTGATTGGGGTTGGGGCTGGGGTCTGCGGGGCGGTGGCCCTCCGGGAACAGGGTTGGGCACCCCTGAGCTAGATCATCTCTAGTGTTTGTGTATGTTACCAGTAATTTGTCTCCCAGTTGAAACACTCCACGTTATCAGTGGTGCTTGATCCGTTAAAGCCTCCAACGGCATAGATCCGATCTTCCAGCACCTGGAGAAATCGGGTAAAAATCTCAGCTCAGGTTCAGAAAGACAGCAGACAACAGAGAAGTCTTTAAACACGTCTTACCTCAATGCCAAAGTTGCTTCGCGGCGTTATCATTGGTTCAATGGCCCGCCAGCTATCTGTGTCAGGGTTGTAACGCTCTACACTACGCAAACGGTCAGCGCCATCAAAACCACCAACCTGCAAACAATAAATAGAGATTTAGATACACAAATAACATAAATCATATTGTTTCATGCATTCATTTATAAATATCTTCCTGTGTGCAGTCTATAACATGTGCAACGTATAAGACTCACAGCATAAACTCGATTCCCATATGAGATTACACCGAGACCACTGCGACGGTTCATCATTGGGGCGATGAAACTCCACTGGTTGGTCTGGGGATCGAAGACTTCTGCTGTGAAGTGACAGTCATTGCCAGAAAACCCTCCACAGATATACACCTGCCACACAAACACAGAATACAGAATATATTTCAGCTTGCCCTTAAAATCACTGAATGCCACTCAGAAGTAAGTGTCTCACTATTAGACTAAAATCTCTTTTGAAGAAGTACATCTTTGGTGAATGTCTTTACCTTGCCATGTAGAGTTATGGCGCTAGCATCACTACGGTGTTCGTTCATGGATGCTATGAGACTCCACTGGTTGGTCTTTGGGTCGTACCGTTCGGCTGAGTTCAGCCGTATATTTCCATCGTAGCCACCCATGGCATATATGTGACCGTCCAAAACAGTAACGCTTACATAGCAACGCCGCTCATACATTGGAGCCACCTACAACACACATATACACTTTTATCTGCTTATGTCTCCTGTGTAACATGACTGTGTTTCAAATCCAACTTTACTATACATAAAATCCCAACAATACTTACCTCATGCCAAGTCTGATTGGTGATATCAAATTTCCTGACGCTGTTGAAATAATTCACACCATCGAAGCCGCCGATGCAGAAGACAAAGCCGTCCAAGACAACTGTCTCATGATAGGCTCTCGGTGTATCGACCTCTGGGGTTACATTAACCCAGCAGTCTGCCCTAACATCATATGCCTCAATCTTATTGGTTGGACCACCAGTGCTCCATCCTCCGATCGCCAGTAGTACCGTTGGAGGCAGACGCGGACGCATTAGCTGTTTACGAAGGTCTTGGCTGGAGATTTCAGATATGTTGAGGTTATACAGGGCGTTTGTTGCACTGTTGATGACATTTGAGCAGAATTCATCATCTGTTACTAGTGGATTGCTCTTCACGTTATTTTGGTAATATTCCGATGTCATCAACCCCATCCGAATCTGAAACAAAAGAGAGATGGTTTGATTAAAGCTCAAAATCTCTGAGTATGAGCAATATGATGCTCGTATAGTAGTAACAATGTCTTACCTTTGGCAGAAGTGTGGCGATGTGTATTTTTCTCTCTTGAGGGTCGTGCTCAATCCAGCGCAGGATGGCTTCGAAAACAATCTCCTCCTCTTTAATGTTTAACTCATCCCGTCCAATCAACTCCTCAAGATGTTTTAGTGGGAGCTCCTGGAGTTCTTGAGACAAACCCACCACGTTCTTAAAATGCTCCAGGATGTAAAACTTGGCTTTTTCGTGAAGTTTGGAGCAAGAATGGAAATGCTCGGTAAACATAAAAATGCCAATGCAGTTTTCTGGGCATAACTGCGACTCCAGAAACCCACAACAGGCATCTACCAGATCCTTTATTAAAATCCTGTCCGCCACCACCAGGAGCTCCTGGACATTTTCTTCAGTGATGGGAACGGATCTTGTGTATGCGTGTTGAATAATAAGGGACATTATCTGTGGAGACATATCTGATATCTCATAGAAATGTTGACCATTGGACCACTTGGTAGAGAAAAGTGCCCTGTGGAACAATTTAAGGGAGACAAACTTGTTACGGATGAAGAAACAGTTCAATCATATTAAATAATAAAGTTTTCCTAAATGCATTTGTGTGTTTAAATGTCTGTCCTTACCTAAAATATGGGCTGCAGCCACATAAAATGATCTTATGCACTTTAAACTCTGTGTCTTTCACCCTGATGATCGCATCGGTGTGCTCGCCATCCAAACGCACTTCATCAAAGACGCTAAAAGCTGTAAAATTTGTTTCATTCTCCATTTTGCTGACACTAACTGAACTTACCGACTCAATCTAAACTCTGTATAGTAAAGTCTGTAGTGACATACTTCATCTAACTCTCTATTATGATGTCATAGTTATAGAATATACAAACATTCTATGATCAGTTTGTGTTCATTTTCTGTTTGTATTTTTGTTCTTATTTGTAGTTTTATTACATTTTTTGAGATTTATTGAAGACTTTTTATTTTGCCAACTAATAAATCAGTGGAGTATTGGATGTCATTACCTTTACCTGTATATCATTAGCATGTTCACCACTTAACCCTGCTATTATGTTTGGGGTCAAAAATTGACCCCACAGCTACTTTGACATCTCTGAAAAAATATGCAAATTTTATTTTTAAACATTTAAAGTACTTATAGGGGTGGTTTCCAAGGCAGGGATTATCTTAAGCCAGGACTAGGCCTTAGTTTAATTAGGAAATATAACTAGTTTTAACAAACATGGCTTACTAAAAACATTACTTGTGTGTATTTTGAGGCAAAACAAAGAGCACTGATGTATTTTAAGAAATGTCAGTGCACGTTGTTTTCAGTTTGGACAGCTCTTACATTTATTTTAGTCTAGGACTAGTCTAATCCCTGTCCGGGAAACCGCCCCTTAGTCACTTTGGATGAAAGTGTCTGCAAAGTATATACATTTAATAAAAAAAATTTCAATTCAATTTTATTTATATAGCGCTTTTCACATTGGTAATTGTTTCAAAGCAGCTTTACAGAAGCAGGGGAAAACACAGAAAAATCAACAGACAACATAAGTATCAAAATACAGCGGCTATAAATAAACTTTACAAGTGAGCGTATTAATAATGTAACGTATAGAAGAGGGTACATATACATACAGTACACACAGCATTCCTGTAAAACTGATACAATGAGAGTTTTTACTATTAATATGTGAAAAACTGGTTAAACTGTTCTCAAATAAATTATTTTTTTTACTTTTATATTTTTTACTAAATATACTCAAAATGGATATGCTACAAAAGATACATTTTCATAGACATGAATTTATTAAATTAGTTGTGTTTTTTCTTACAATTTTATTTTAAATTTGAAGTTATTTAGCATATATTAAATGAAATAATAAATCAATTAATCAATTTTATAATAATTTAATTATAAAAATGGAACACTTTTAAATTGACAAAGTACTAAGACATATTTAAAACAGTTTCTTAAATTCATGCTTAAAAGTTTTTAAATATTTAAAACTGTGAATTTGAAACTATTTTTTAATTAAAAAATAGACAATTTTAAAACTCTTAATTAATGATTTAATACATAATAAATAAATCAATAAAATAGTAAATAAGTTGTTTGGCAAATGGTTACTTTAGCAAACAACTTGTATAATAATTATATTTAATTATAATTGAGAAAGTATTAAAAATGAATAACCACTGCAAGCGAACAACCCAACCCCAAGAATTTTTTTCCAAGCTAAACTCAAAAATTGGCAGCCCCGAACTGTACTCTGGAAAAAATCTTGTAATGTAAACCCTGTAAATAAATATTTTGGTTTCCTAAAGACAAGGGGAGGTTTGGCAGCCATCTGTATTACAAAATTGTATACATTAATTTTACATAGCTTTAGCTTTGAACTATCAAAAACTACATTGAGCTATCATTACAAGTTAATCTACTTATTAAGCTTCTTTTTAGAAATAAACTACTCTAAAAAGACTTTTAATTGATTCTTTGCACAAGTTTCCAGGAAAGCCGTTTGTTTATGTTGTTACTGCTGAAACCATCTATATAAATTCACAATAGCTTAACAGTGTTATAAATACTCAAGTGCAAAGCAGTAATATTGGCTACAGCTGAAGCATTTGATGAACACAAGGTAAAGCAGTGTTTTTTTTCACCTCACTGCATTTCCTTAATTTTAATAATAAAGGTTATCACGTGCTTTACAACTCAAATACAATGCCGTATGGCTAAAGGGAATTAAATGCCAGGCAAATAAACTTTATAAAGACCATCCAAATACCATTTTAATTCATAAAACCATTTAATGCACTTTGGACAACATGACTCAAAACAGCATTAGAAAAGACATTGGAAATCTGAAACAAAATGCAGTGAAAGATCTCTTTATATTTGTTACATTTCTACTTGTGTTAGGTCAGTCTCTCTGTAAGGGAAATACTGCAGCTATATTCAAGGACAGGGCACTGAACGCTGTGTTCTGATGGTGGTTAAAAACTAAAAAGCGGGACCTGCAAAACATGCCCACATCCATTCAGGACAAACGGTCAGAAAATGAAAACCCAATCCCTAAAAAGCGACAGAGGCAAAAAAAAGGTAGTTGTGCATACAGAAAAACAAAAACTCAATCCAGTCACACAACACTTCATTCACTGTACAGTCAGACTAAATCTCATTGGACCGCAATATCAAAGACAACAATGATTTTGAGGAAAAATAACATGGGCAGTTTTCTACAGACAAAGCTCAGTGTGATAAATAAAAACGTGTTTAACATTAGCGAGCAACAAGTGTTTGTAGTAATAGAATGAGATGAATCAGATCTCTCCGGCCTCTCTGTCATCATGGCGGCGAGAATCTGTCCTGCCGTTAAGCCCATCCGACCTCCGCTCCGATGAACCGTGCTTGCTGTCCCTCTCACGATCGCGGTCCCGTGAAGATCTAACAAACACACACAGTTAAAACATTGCTTTGTGCACAAGCAATGAATTTTCTCTAAAGTCTTGAAAGTCACAATATGTAGTTGTTGTGGTGTGTTTTGGAACAACTTCACAAAATCTTTGCTCAGAGTTACTCATCATTTACAGTCTAAAAGTAATTCAAAATTTCTAATTTAGCACAGTTGAAAGAACAAAAGCAGTTAACTTAAAGATGCCTAATTCACAAAATTGCAAAGGGATTCAAAATCATTATGAGCATTCGAAAAAGTTGAAAGTGAAGCTCACTTGTGTGAATGCTCTCGGCTGTGGCGTGATCGAGATCTGGAGCGAGATCTGTGCCTTCGGCGTCTCTCGCGGTCTCTGGAGCGAGAGCGGGACCTGCGACGCTCCTTCGATGCGGAGCGGGAACGCCTGCGTCTGCGCTCTCGATCGCGCTCACGGGAACGAGACCTACGGATGAACGAGAAAAAAATGGAATCAGGGGAAATTCATTTTAGTTTGTCTGCATGGATCTTAGCTATTTTTTTCTTGAAAATTAGTGGTGTGATACTGCAGATGTGTTTTTCTCTTCTTCTATGCAAACCTCCCACAGCGCTCCTTATTTGCAAGTTGTTTTGAATAAAGCGTTTGTTTAATTACTAAATGTAAATGAAAAATCTTTCCAGTCATTTATATTCCAACAAAAAGTCTTCCCACTATAAAGGAACACGCCCACATTTTGGGAATTTAGCTTATTCACCGTATCCCCCAGAGTTAGATAAGTCCATACATACCTCTCTCATCTCCGTGCGTGCTGTAACTCTGTCTGACGCAGCCCCCGCTAGCTTAGCTTAGCACAAAGACTGGAAATGCATGGCTCCAGCTAGTATACTGCTCCCAATAAGTGACAAAATAACGCGATCATTTTCCTATTTATGTGTTGTGATTTGTATAGTCAAACCGTGTACAAATAACAAGGTGATGTGAGACACGGCGATCTTTTGGCAGTGTACATGCTGAGAGCTGTGTTCTCTGGGGGCGAGGCACTGCCGCATGGGCGGAGTGATTTGCACAACTCTGACCGAATTCTCTGCTCCTCACCAGGGGCTTCTTGTGTGCTGCGAGCAGATCACTCCGCCCATGCGGCAGTGCTTCGTCTTCAGAGAATATAGTTCTCAGTATGTATACTGTTAAAAGATCGCTGTGTCTCATATCACCTTGTTATTTGTACACGGTTTGACTATACAAATCACAACACATAAATAGGAAAATGATCGCGTTATTTTGTCACTTATTGGGAGCAGTATACTAGCTGGAGCCATGCATTTCCAGTCTTTGTGCTAAGCTAAGCTAGCGGGGGCTGCGTCAGACAGAGTTACAGCACGCACGGAGATGAGAGAGGTATGTATGGACTTATCTAACTCTGGGGGATACGGTGAATAAGCTAAATTCCCAAAATGTGGGCGTGTTCCTTTAAAGACGATGTGCCAGAGTGGCAATGTCCTTGTAGCAGGAAAATTAAAAGTATAATTCACACAAAAATGACATTAATACAGGTTGGAACAACCTTATTTTTAGGTAAACTATACCTTTAAGTTGATATTTTAAGTGAAATTAAGAAATAGACCTTTTGCGTTCTCGGCTGCGTGACCTCGTCCTACAAAGAGAAGCAGAGCAGCAAACTTTAAATGTTATATAATATTTGAAACATGACAAAAGTCTCACGATTTAAAATGTTAATCATTTGCATTTTGTAAGCTCTCTCACTTCTTTTTCATTTTCTCCTCTTTTTCTCTTTCTTCTCTTCTCCGCAGACGCTCCTGGTTTCGTTTCTCCTGTTTCTCCTGCACAGTTTTCTGGAGAGAAAAGAAAGAGAAAAGTTTCAGCAGATGTTGAATTGTAATGTCTCTGATCTGAAACAAGCGGACCCTTTACCTTCAGTTGTTCCAGCTTCTCTCTGATCTGGATGAAGCCCAGGTGAAGTTTGCCACCGAAGTGGTCAGCAAGCCGTCGATCATTGTCGTGAAGACCCAGGTAAGCGGAGCACACCTCGCAAACACGCAACTTCTGCTGCTGGAAACTGGAGGCGGGCATGGAGTTCCTGTACTCCTCCTGCACATAAGACACGTACATTTTTTATGTTTGCAAAATACATAAGATGTCTTTAATGCATTAAAAAAAACATAAAAATAACTAACCTCTGCATCCTTCTTCCTAGTTCTGACTTTCTCCACCTCCTGCAAAAGTTTTTGTGCCTCGTCCACATTTCCTTCTGCACCGAGCTGTTCGGCTTTAGCCAGGAGTTTCCCGATCTCCTCGTTTAACTCGTGAACTTTCTCTGCCTGACAAACCCACACACAATAAAAATGAGACAAACAACTTCTCCATAGCTCATACACACACACTAGTGCGAGCAGCGTTATGATATTGCCAAAGCCCTAATAGGTTGACATTTTGTATTGTCCTCACATACACAACTCTCACCTTTGCAGCGACCTCAGCGCTAATCTCTTCTTGTGTCTCGGCGAGACGTTTCTTTGCCAACTCAGTCCTGCGGTCACAATCAGCGATAAAAGACTCCAGGTGATCGACCGCCTGCACAAAATAAAGTCATGCCAAAATTGAGACTCCAACTTTAACGTCAAGAAAGATGACTATAAATGATGGCACTTACGTCCAGCTCAAAGAACAGATCTCTCTCTTTAGAGGCGATCTCATAATCTGCTCTCAGCGCCAGGTCGTGTATCTTAGAGCATTCGCCAAGGTCCATACGCTGAAACACACAGCAAAACCAGGCGGCTCAATAACACAAACACACTGATATATACATTTATAAATTCAGTGCAAATATCTTCCTTACCGTTCCAGAGAGGATGTCATTTGGGCAGCAGTCAAGTAGGTGAGATTTGCAGACGCGTTCGTCTGTGAATTTAACTCGCTGTCTCGATTCATCGCCTGCAAGGACAAAGCACATAGTTGACATTGAATGAGATAACACAAACACACACTTTTGTGTGTCTCTCTCTCACACACACTGCGGCGCTACACACTGTTAATATAGCGGCCAAGGTTCAGAGTTCTGCCTGTTCCAGTCGTAAAATCATGAGATCTCAGTAATATTGAGTGTAGACAGTGTTTTTAGATGAATATAATCTGCATACAGTCTTTATATTACACAAGAAATTAAACAAAACTATCATATTAAACTGGCTCTTTAATAAGAGTCCTTAAAAAATTAAGTGACTAAAACTGATCCTAGACCAGCTTATCAGGCTTGATATCTCTTACTGTAGGTTTATTCATTGAGATAATCCCTATATGTTGTATATAAACTGTGTACTTCTTAAATTTTTGTGAATGCATTAGAGCTGGGTGATATATCTTAAAACTAATATTTAATAGACTTGCTTAAATCTGAATACATGGAAGAATTGTATTTATAGGCCACATTATATTACACAGTAATACAGCAATATTTACCTACCTATACAGAAAATACTTATTGTCAAATGGGCACTTAAAGTTTATGAAAGACAACACAGACATCATTAACATTTCAGAATTGAAGATTTAACTTAAACTAGTCCAACGGCACATTCTTTAGGCAACTTATTGGCCAAATAAAAAGCACATTACAGTATAACTTGCTTAATATTATTCTGCTAGTTAGTGATAGACCAATATCTCGCAGTGGCCGATATTGAATTATATCTACATTGGCCAATAAATCGTTGTTCCTTAAAGAAAAACACTACAGTTTTTCAATATTTTACTATGTTCTTACCTCAACTTAGATGAATTAATAAATACCTATATTTTTTCAATGCATGCACCTCAAAACCTCGCACAGCGCCTCCTGAATGTGCCAGCACCCAGCCCAGCCCCACTCATTCCCATGGCTCCAAACAAAAGTTTATTTTGTGCCACCATACTTACTCGTGTAACTACTCATGTAACAGTCTTTAAATAGGGAAAACATGGAAGTGTTTGGTGGATTTTAAAATCATCCTGTTTGGAACCATTGGAATGAATGGGGCTAGGCCAAATGCCAACACATCCACGACGCGCCGCAGAAAGACCAAAAGTGCAAGCATGGAAAAAAGATAAATTTGTCTAAGTTGAGGTAAGAACATAGTAAAATATTGAATTTCTCATTTAAATTTGTTGTTCCTAATGATAGAGACACATCTGAAGGAAAAAAAACAGTAAACCATAAATTAACATTTAATTTATCACCCAGCCCTAATTTATATAGTTATAAATCACCAGAGCAAAAATATATACAAACAGCCATATGTTAGAAAGGACTGTTGAAGAGAAGTGTTGGATAATCTAATGTACATAAGCAAACAATACAAAAATCTAATGAAAGAAAACCAAAACTAAAGTAAAAGGTTAATTTATACACACTGCGAGATCTCTCCCATTCAGTACCCCATCCTGCGGTCCAAGCCTCTAAAAGTTTAAAGGGAAAACCTTTTCTTGCCCAAACCTGTAATGAGGAAGTTGGGAATGATACACAAGAGCAAAAGTGAAGACGTCGGCGGAGGAATTTGCTTTGTTTTTCCTTTTAATTTTAGTCAACTGTGTGAGATTTGAGGAAAGCTGCTAATGCAGCGCTTCAGTGTACTACAGCCGACCTGGCAGAACCTTCGTATCCTCTCTTCTCACTCTTACGTTACCAACTAGCGTGTTGTGTCAAACAGTTACTGCTGGAAAGCAAACAGTATTGTTTCTTTTTCATATTCATAACAGCTTTAAAAAGCATTGGTGACTCACGGCTCGATGAACATGAGGATTTTCTGCAACTCCCTTGCAGATGTAGGCTGGCAAAGATACACTGAACCTTAATGAATAGAATAAAGGGGCCACAATTGTTCAGTCTGTATGAAACAAATGTACGGGAAGCATATGAATTCATCTCAGCAAACACACAGACAGTCTCTTCATTCACACGGAGGGTGAGATTTCTTACAGCCAGTACAACTCCATTCAACATAAGCGTATGTGCACATCATGTCCCATCATAAGCAAAATCGTCTCTATTTGGACTATGATCAAAACTCTAGCTCTGAATCTAAAGTAAATTTAGCTCTCTTTGGTTTATTCCTCCAGAATTAATGTTTGCATCCAATGTTGGGGAAACAATATCAACCAATTACAACAGTTTATACAATGCTAATACTATTGCTATTAGCAATAACAACACTTTAAATAACACTATTAATAATAATAATAATATTTAGGGCTGTCACATGATTAATCGCATGCAAAATAAAAGTTTGTGGTTGCAAAATATATGCATGTCCTGCGAGTAATTATTATGTAATAACAACACACATTCATGTATGCATTTACATTTATATATTTCTTTATTTATCCATTAATATATATATATATATATATATATATATATATATATATATATATATATATATATATATATATATATATATATATATATATATATACACACATTTATAAAAAAATCTTAAATGTATGCATGTAGTTGTGTGTATTTATTTATATAAATAATTACACACACAAAACACACATTATGCAAACATCTACTTTTATTTTGTATGCGATTAATCGCTTGACAGGCCTACAAAATGTACACATTTAGTAGACTTTTAATTTAAATATCTGAGCTCGAAAATTATTTAACCCTAGAAACTAGACTGTCCTTACAGTTAAACCATAAATCATTTCAGACTAAAAACGACGTAAAATGTCTGCTAAAGAAAAAAATAAATTACAAAATAAAAGCAGCATGTCACTGAAAAGGCCCTGCTGGTGATCTATTAGCATTAGCTTAGCACACGCGACTGTAACGTCACCACGTTCCCCTTGCATGGACACAAACATTAAACTGAGGCATTTATAATCTTTTTTAAGATAATCTTAAAGCCCTAAATAACTAAATCTGCATTTATTTACGTTTTGCTTGTTATAATGTGATTGGGGTTTAATCTGAGCGAGAGGCCTGCAGAAATCCTTTCAGAGCCGTTGGCACTCACCATCCCTCGACGTTCCCATCAGCTGATCCAACAGAGCTCTCATCTGAGCCTGGGCCGACATCTTGCCACTGCTAACTCGTTTTTTGAACTAGAAGAATTATGATTTTACCATGAAAACAGTTTAAATCATCGGCGATAGCCACCGTCTCCCTCTTCACTCACCGAGTGAGGAATCGAACTCAAATGGGCTGGGGGCCAATCCGACGGCGCCGCGTCACAGTAAAAGGGGCGTGTCATTTATAAACAAATTGACCGTACTTCGTTTTTCAATCTGACAAGAATTCAGAAATGCCAAATGATACAAGGAGTTATAAACATAATAAATTAACATAACATTTAAATTAATAAAATAAATAAACACGCCAGTGGTAAATTAATCTGACAAGAGATCGCATTTGAACATTTGAAGGCAGCATACGTCATCAATACTGTCTTATTTCAGAATATTAATCATTATTAAGTTCACTATTATTCTTAGTTAATCGTAAATTGTTGTAATATGCTTATAACTTGCAAATGTAATGCTTTTTTTGCATATGCGACCTCCGGAGGCTGCATCCTTCGTATTAAAAATGACTGTCTGGCACATCTCATTGCGGGCCAAAATAAATACACAAAACAGAGTTTTTATTATTACTATATTAATAAAGAATTCTTCGTATTTTTTAACAATTAGCAGGTCATGTGATTCACAAATAAACAAGATAAAATTTAAATGTAAACTGAAAGCTATTTCACTGTAAACATGCTCATTACAATGTTGTACTAAATTTCTATTTAAAGCTAAATTAAAATGTTTTATTTTATAAAGCTGAACAACAGTACAAGACAATATTAGTATAATTACCATAGTGTTACTTTGATGTAATTAAGTAATAAGGATAAATTATTTGTCCCACAATTTTAATACATTACATGAGATTTACTGAAGCTCTATTTGTTTATGTGATCCGCCAATAAAGTAAAGAAGAAGAAGAAGAAGAAGAAGAAGCAGCTCTATTTGTCCCTGACAGGCTGCCGTACGCGGAAGTGTTGTTGTAGTAAAAGAAGTACTTAAGGAAAGTTGGGAAACTATGAATACACCAGGTAAAGGTTTTGCATGGAAAATTAAAAAATGGATTAATGAAACTGGGTTAGATACGAAAGTATTTGCTCCAATAATTGTAACGTCTCCAATACCACCTTGGTTACTTGATCAACCTGAAAAAGACTTAAAGATACATGAGAAAATTAAAGAAAATGGAGAGGTGGGTAATGTTAAAACATTAGTAGCAGAGTATATTAAAAATTCATATTATTCATTTCTTCAAGTATATACAGATGGATCAAAGAACATAGAAACTGGAAGAACAGGAGCTGCTTTCTATGTTCCAGAGTTTGATATTAGGAAGGCTGGAAGAATAACAGATGGCACATCTGTGTATACAGCAGAAATGGTTGCAATTCTAATGGCACTTGGATGGGTTTATGAAATAAGACCTGATAAAGTAATAATATGCTCTGACTCAATGGCTGTTCTGTTGAGCTTGCAATCAATGCAAACAAATAGAAGTGACATTTTAATAGAAATCATGATTACATTGTATAGTATTAAACGAATGGGAATAACAACTAATTTTGTATGGGTACCTGCACATGTGGGAGTTCAAGGGAATGAAGAAGCAGACAAGATGGCTAAAGATAGTTTAAATATGGATGAACCAAGTATTAATATTTCAATTAGTAGATCAGAAGGGAAACAATTAATTTTAGAATCATGTAATAGGAAATGGCAAACATTCTGGGATTCATGTCAAACAGGTCAACATTTTCATAAAGTTCAAAGGAGTATTAAGAAATCTAAAATCAACCATAATATAAGTAGAAGGGAACAAGTTATCCTCACTCATTTACGAACAGGTCATTCTTATCTTAATCACACGTTACATATAATAGGGAAACATAATACAGGGTTATGTGAAGTATGTTTAATAGAGGAAACAGTGGAACATGTAATGATGGTATGTAAGGTATATGAAAGAGAAAGGCAAAGTCTTAAGGAGGAAATGCAATCACTGGGAATTCAAGAGTTTACATTAACTGAAATATTAACTAACGGATTAAATGCAGGGAAAATGATACATGCAATCATGAGATTTATCAGGATAAGTGGATTAAAAAATAGAATATAATTTTTTTTTTTTTTTTTTTTTTTTTTTTTTTTTTTTTTTTTTTGTTACTTCATTCTCTTCACACTCCACCACAGTAGGTGGCGGTATGCACCTAGGAAGTTGGTTCGCAATCCGCCATAAAATCAAAGAAGAAGAAAAGAAAGAAGAAGTGTTGTTGTAAACCTGCAAAGCCTAAAGGAAAGAGCAGCAGGATCTGTCACTCACCAGGTTTGTTTTTAACGGAGTTGTGGTTTTCGGGGAAAAAGACGAGTTTCAGTTTGCTGAGCTAGTAAATGTGACTAGTTAAAGTTAAATAAAATCAGCTTTCAGTCTTTTAAAACTCCAAACTTTACATTACAATCATTATTTCTGTCGCTACTGGGAACAAACATGTAACGTTATTTTACCTAAGATACATTTTAAAGAGTTAGGTAAAGCTAGTCTCCTGTTTAAGATGTATTTAGTTAGTGACTTGAAAATCACTTCTCTCCAAGTTAGTCAGTGTGTAACGTACATGTTTCATTTGTGTCAGTATGGGTGTGAAATAACAATAGTAGGATGGTGTTTTTAATGCAGATCTGTATATGTTTATAGTTTATAAAGTGTTTCTGTAATTTAGGTGAAATGTTTCCAGACAGGGGTCTTTGTTCGTCACCGGTCTCTCTCTCTCTCTCTCTCTCTCTCTCTCTCTCTCTCTCTCTCTCTCTCTCTTTAGTTAAACCAGCTTGCTGCAGCATGACTTTTGTTGTTGTTTTTGTGAGGGTTTTTTGACAACAGTTCTGATCACACACACACAGAACACCCTGGACTGATAAAGAAACAGGATTTGTTGTGTTTGCGGTTACATATGCTACACTAGATTGTGTTTTTTAATGATTTGGGAGCAGGGCTTCAGGACTTTGACAGGTTTAAACTCAGGTAGGAGGGACTTGTCAACTATACTAGTCAACATTTGAAGTGAATGAAAACTTTTTTAAAAGTTGTCTTCAAGTTTATACGCATTCTTGTCTTAGGACAACTTTGATGATCCACTTCTTCAAATGTTGACTAGTGTAGAACAATATGTTACCTTTCATTTAGTGACAAGCTTTAGATAGTAGTTAATCAACACTAAATTGTATTTATTATTTAGTCAACGTATTACTGTTGTCTTTTACATATGGAACATACTGGATTTAAATACAAACCACTTTTGAATATCTTAAATCTGACAACAAGACAAAAATTACTTGGATATAATGTACATATTAACGTAAAGTACATTTTAAATCTGAATAACGTGTGAGTTTAAATGAAGATTCGTGTGTAAATGTTTTAAAATGATGAATAGAAAAGAAATATTTAATGCAAATTTATTACAAGGCTTTCTGAAATACTTGACTGATTAAAGACAATTATGAGATTCTGCTTTGAAATATTTTTCTAGAATGACTTTAAACTGTAAAATTGAGACTTGTTCCAGATATTTTATTTTCTGTGCTTGCTTCAAGCCTTGTATCCAGTGTTGGGTGTAACTAGTTACCAAGTAATTACTGTAGCTACTGTAAATTAATTACTTTTCCCCTGAAAAAGTAAAGAATTACTCTTATTTTTCCAGTAATTTTACAATTACTTTTGATGTAACTAAATACTGTGTATGAACTAGAACAATTATATAATACAACAGTGCAAAAACATGCAATTAAACATTGCATTGTGTTTAAATGCATGTTTTATGTAATTGGAGTATATTTAGGCAAAAGTTGTTAATAGTGAGATTTGGACCCTAAAGTGTGACCAGATTAATTTATGTACTTTTGTATGTTTCAAGCCTATCTTTGTATCATTTACTAAATAGGATTTGGAAAGTAATTATTAATAAGTAATTAAATCATTTTTGGATAGAGTAATTTGTACAGTAATCTAATTACATGATTGAAAATGTAATTAGTAACTAGTAATTAATTACTTTTTTGAGTAACTTACCCAACACTGTTTGTATCACTCTGCACTGAAATAAATAATTTAAAGTTAATTTAATATTTCATAACCACTTATTCATTTATTTGTTAGCAGGCATATAATGTCCCACGACTGTGTGTCTAGGTCCTGATAACCCTGTCTGTGTGTGTTTTTCAGTACTGACCAACTAACTAGATATTGCCTTTACAGTGGTGCAGAGTTTAGCTGGTTTGAGATGACAGATACATCAGGGTGTGGTTTTGAGGCGGAGCCTCTGAAGGGCGGAGAGGCAGAAGAGGGCGTGTCTAAGGAGAAAAGCTGTGCGGGGAAGCTGGGTTTATCACACCTGACAGGATGGCGCACAGCTATCTTTCTTCTCTCTCTGTTCCTGTGTTTGGCCGTCGTCTTCGCCTTCTCATTCATCCTCCCGTGCCCCGTGCGGCCAAAATACGAATCCACCTGGAACAGCACGATAGGCGGCGCAGTCAGATAGATGCTCTTTAAACCCACCTATGCTTGTGGAAAGATATTCTTATGTTATGTTTCTCTCTTATAGTCACGTATGATTTCCTGGCTGTTGAGGATGTCAGTAAAGACAAAGTCTTGGATATCTTCTTCATGTATAAAGGTTCTGAAGCCAGTCGCAACACATGCATGAGTGAATGTAAGATAAGACCCAAATCCACATGCAATGCTTATTATTTACTCACCCTCATGTTGAAACAAATCTGAATGCATTGAAAACAATGAAGGTTTGTCTTTTAGATTTATCCCCTCCATGTCTGGTTTTGATGGCTGTGGACGGGACTGATGGGAAGACGCTTTGGACACGGCCTTTAGCGCCTGAATTTCATTGGGTGGAGTGTGGAGTGAAGGGAACAGGATGTCTTGTGGCTCATGCGAACAATCTGACAGCGATCAATAAATGCAATGGTACTAAACGCTCTAAGATGTGGACATTAATTGTAAATGTATTTTCCTAATGCATGACCACAAGTAAAATCATTTATAGCCCTTAAAATATACATTGTCTCTTACCCAGCCAAGTCTTTCTGTGATTGACTGTTTTCTACATAAATCATCCTGCAATTTAAAGAGCATTTAGACAGGGTCACATATATGTTATGCACAAGCTACCCACCATTATCATGGTAATGTCATTTCATACATCACTGTATTGTCCTTGCATGTGAAATTTGATTTTGCCACCCAATCAGGTTCGATCATCTGGCAACAGCCGCTGTCTACTGTGATGAATGCAAATCTCCCTTTGATCAGCGTTCCGGATCTTAACGCAGATGGAGCCGAAGACTTCGCCTTGCTGTCCTACAATCCTAAAGTACTCACTCCCATACCAGTACCACACACACACACAACACAAATATTGTATTGTGGGTTTGGATTAAACAATATATCCAAATGAATTACTTATCAGCTGTGTTATACTAACTCGTTTGTGTCTCGTAATCTTTAGACCGAGCTGCTGTTTTTCTCGGGTAAGTCAGGTGAACAGATTGGCTCAACGGTGGATATCGATGCAAATGGAGTATTTGCTCATCAGCAGTTTTACACGGCCGGCGAAGCTCCATACCTGCTCTTACTCACAGGTGTGTAACTAATAAGAAAATCTCAGGGTTCCCACAATACCCATTAACTCTTCTGTTTTCCAGGGATTCTCCCATATTTTTCAATTCTATCCAGATATCATTTCGATTAAATATTTTCCCGTATTTCTCCCATATTTTATTAATCTATCTTTTAAAAAATCCCACTGGGTGTATTTGATATGTTCACCTCCGGTAAAGCAGGCGGCAGCTGTAACATCTCACTTAAATGACACCCGGCAGTTAAACAAGAAGAAGAAGAAGAAGAAGAATAGCTTTTGAAGAACAAGAACATCGAGGATGGAGGATGTCGTGCACAAAGTTACAAAAATGCAGCACGTCAGCCCACTCCCCACATACACAAACTTGTGCGCTTGTCATTGTGCATTAGTAATGTTGTAGTTGGGAAATTTCCCTTAATTTTACATTCCAATGTTAATGAGTTTGGTTCCCACAGGTAATGGAATTCCTGGAATATCTTGGAATTTTAAAAGATTTTTCCAGAAATTGAAAGTCAGGAAATGTGGGGGAAAATTCAAGGCCCTGGGAAGTTTTTGAAAATATACATACATAGATACAGGTCATTGAAAGTGCTTGAATCTATTTTATGCAAGAAGTTTTCTGGGAAAAAATCCATAATTCCTTGTGTAGTGTAGGATAATTCATAAAAATGCCATCTTTGGCAATTTTTCAGATAGCGATATACCTTCTGGCTCCCGCGTCACCCCGTCTTTGTATTAAGCTTCACCATTGGTTGAATTTGATATACACATTCAGACGCACCAGGAGGCGTCCCCAAACTGTCACCGAAGTGACGCAGTGCAAGTTCCCTCAAAAGGGAACTGTAAGAATGTATCTTAAAAGGTAACACGATGTAACCTTGCTGTCACTTGTAATGTGTCCCCACATTTAGTCCTTGAATTTGAGGGTATTGGACCTGGAAAGTCCTTGAATTTGAAGTTAACTAAGGTGTGGGAATCCTGATTCAAGCTACATTTTTATAAACTCACGGTATACACTACATTATCCAGACTCACAGCATCCCAGACACAGGTCATGGAAATTCAACTTTTTATTCAGGGAATTTGACATGAGAACCCAGAAATCTAGATTAACTCTTTAAACTCATCTCTATCTCTCTATAGACTCTGGGCTGTATGCGGTGAGCTTGCAACGTTTGGCAGTTCGGGCTAAAGCAGGTTGGGAATCCAAGCTGAAAAAAGACAAAAGCTGGGAGAAGAAAGCTAACCCCCAAACTGGATGCATCGCTCTTTATCAGTACAAATATTTATGTAACATAATAAAGATCAGATCATCAGACTGTGTAAGACGCCAAACCTTATTTACGGTTTTTCCTGTTGGTCGCTGTAGGTCGGATTCTCTGAAGGGTGTGCTGGTTCTTCATGGTAAGCCTGCCTCATCGCTGCTGATCCAGGCGGGTTCAAGCGTGTCACTGCTACACACAGACAATCTGCAGATCGCATGGACCACCAATAGCAGCAATCTGCTCAGTGTGCTACACATTCAGATCAAATCGTACTCGTGAGAGATGTTTGTATGGTGCAACTTCTCATTGTGTGTTTTCCAGTGTGCCAACATTTGGCCAATTTGACAAAGATGGAATTGTGGACATCATGATGGAGGAAGATCTCGGCAATGAAACCAAAAGAGTGAGTCCTTCATTTCTTTACCCAGACATGATATTGTCTGACATGCAACTTGGTTAGCTGTGGTGTGTTTGTGTTTTAGGTGATGGTTCTCAGTGGTCGCACTGGTGAAGTCTTGTGGGAGATCAATATTTTATCCCGGACACCAAATCCTCATCCGGCATCTGTGCTCACGCTAAACTCATTCTCTGTGTTCATGCTGTGGGGAAACAGTTACAGCGACCAATCCGTAAGACATACATTTAAAACATGCTTTTAGTATTTAAGGTTAAGAGTTTGAGTAATAGTAATAATGATTGCATTGGCAGACTACTTAAGAATTCAGAGATCTATGGACTGTATATCTATTAACTGATGTTTATTTGTTTGCATGTATTGAATTAAGATGTATTCATCGTTTCTGCTGCATCCTCTTCATTCCCACGTTCTCCTTGAAAGAAAAAATACTGCACAGAACATCGTCTCCTTTAAAGGTATGTCACACTTATGGCGTAAACACCAAGCAAGAAATCAACAATTTGCATGACTAGATTACATACAAACTCAACGCAAAGACGCAAATAGATGAAACTCATGCAGGAGATGCGAATGACACGAATTGGGCGGCACGTTTCCTCAAACGCGTCTTTGTGCGCGAAAAATTGTCTTATTGCGAAGTTAAACTCCCGTAAGTAATCTAGAGCGAGGAATGTGACCAAATGCGAATTCAACGATTTGCGAGAGAAGATTAAATACAAAGTCAATGCAAAGACACAAATAGACTCACACAGGGCGATGCGAATGACGCAATATGGGAGAGTGATTGCAGCGAAAACGCATTTTTCGCCTCAAACGCATCTTTGCGCAAGTTAAGAATATTCAACTCAAGCGAAAAATTTGCATGACACAAAGTAAAATCCTGCAAGTAATTTAGAGCGAGGACCGCGATGCTTTGCTTTGGTGTAAACGCAGCACTAGGACAACACGATAATAAAGAAAAACGCCCCACCGTTTGAGAACAGAGAATCCTGCCCGTTTTTCCAAGATTTTGATAACTTATTTTATTTACTTGGTGGTTTTGTTCATCAAGTTAAATATTCAACAATTTGCGCGAGCAGATTAGCTAAATACAAAGTCAATGCAAAGACACAAATAGACGCAAACTCACGTGGGGCGATGCAAATTGGGATGTTTGATTGCCGCGAAAGGGCGTTATTTGCCTGAATCCGCAAATTGCGCAAATTAAAAATAAACTCAAGCAAAAATATAACATGACACAATGAATCATGCCCGTTTTTCCAAGATTTTGATAACTTATTTTATCTACTTGGTGGTTTTGTTCATCATTCAAATTTAGCTGGGTGGTTAATAATACATTTTTCTGTGGTGTGACAAACGAAGAAAACATTTAATATTGGACTTTAAGATTATTCGGTTATCGCAAGCCATTGCTTTTTGCATATTGCGATATGCACTGAATCCGATATATCTTGCTGGCCTACTCGCTCTTTTTCTATACATACTGTATTTTTTTAGAAATGCTCTTGGTTTATAATTTTTTTATTTTTTTAAGTTTAAACACTGGAAATCACTTTCTGCGTTTCTGTGTAGCAACTCTTTTAGAGCGAGGGCGGCACGCCTGCTACCTCGTCCTTACTGGACCGGATGGACGCCTGCACACCGATCCAAGCGGGATGGAGTCTGTGGTTCTTACTAAACGCAAGATCAAGGACGACGTATCGGAGAGTGAAGTTCTGAGCGTAGTACCTGATGAACCGGTCTCGCAAGACACCGAGGACTCGGTGAAAGAGGGATTTTACAGACTACGCTTCAGTGAAGCCCTCTATTGAAACATAAAGAGATTTACACTATTTCATATGTAGTTAAACACTAACATCCCCCAAAAAAGAAACACTAGTAGCTGCATGTAGGACCTGCACTAAGTCTCTGTTTCAATACAGAGTCTTCACAGTTTTACTTGAAATATCTTGAAGCATGTCTCACATCCTTTAAAGGTTTTGCCCACAATGCTGTGCATCTTAGTTGTATTATGCTGTGTTACGTCATGACAATCATAAACTACTGTACTGAAACAAAGCATCATCTAGATAAAGTCAGGTGGTGCATTTAAAGTCACAATTACTAGGGATTTGTGAATATCATGATGCAATGGCACACATTTCACCCCAAATCAAGAGGATATACCTAACACTATAGAAATGAGGTTTGTGTTGTTTTCCTTTGCAGTGTATTAATAATATTATTCCCAAAACACTATTTTGAATGCTTAACATTAATGCTAAATGTCTGCTTGGGGTTTCAGATACCAACAAAGCATTCAGCTGTCTACACTTATAACACGTAATATGGTGTCATGTGTGTGTTTAGATGGAGATATGCCGTCTTATTGAGGGTTTATTCATTGTCGAATGAGTTTATGTGTGTTTGTAAATATCTTTCTGTTGTTGCTGTTGTTTTTTCTTCCTTATATTTCCTCAATTTTTAGGCACTTAAGACTAAAATCTCAGACTTGTTTTGGATTGTTATTATCACCTTGCTGTACATTTAGTGCCTTCAATCAAAGGACCTGAAAATCACTAGAGATGCTGTTACAAGTTGGCTAATAATGCGCTATATCTGTCTGTCTGTCTGTCTGTCTGTCTGTCTGCTGTTTTATATACGTAATGTGGATTTAGTTTTAAAGTGGGGCTGCTAACATTTCTTTAAATCGATGATGAACGATTTTCAGTTTATATATAGCAAAATCAACGCAATATGTCTTCAGCTTACTATGCATCATTAGGTGCCTTCATAGACATCAGAAAAGACCTTGAGGAGCAAAGAAAGATCAGCTATACCAAACCCATATGCCTTTAAAATCAAAAAAGCCAAATTTAAAGAATAACACTGTGCAGTTGAAGATGTTCATGATGAAAATAAATTATAGACCTTTATGCTTGTAGATATAAATGGAGTGAAATTATTACTATTGATTGGTTGATTTAGGTGCACTGGTTTTGTAAACCTGTAGATCAGGTCTTAAATTTTGTTATTTGCATTTTTTGAGAATGTTCTACTTGCATTGTTAAAATGTGAAATAAATGCCATGTGCTCAATTCATGTGTTAAATCTTTAATGCAGAATCTTTAACGTGAAATCAAGATGACTTTTGTAGTCTTTTCTTGGTACTTTTCTGGTCAAGTTGTCAACAATTCTTGTATATAAGTCAAAGTTTCCTCTTCTAAGGCTCAGTCTGTTAATAGCAAACCATTTAGACCAGTGGTTCTCAAACTGGGGGCCGGGGCCCCCAGGGGGGCCGCAAGATGGTGCCAGGGGGGCCCCAGCTTTATAACATTTTATAAAATAAATTAATTTATCATGAATTCTGTGGAATTAAACCTAAAAAATAAGGCTACTACTAACCAACAGCAGTACTTTGTATCATTCAATATGTTTTGTTAAATTAAAAGTTGAGTTTTAGAACAGTTTTTTGTCATAAATTTTCTTTGGGGGGGCCGCAAAGGAATGCGCCGTACACAAAGGGGGCCGCACGCTGAAAAAGTTTGAGAACCACTGATTTAGACATTGCTTTTGGCTTCCTCTTAAATCTATTTTAAATAATTAAATCTAGATTCATATCATTAAGGTTACAGCAATAATAAGTGTCACCATTGGGATACATGGGATATGCTGAAAGTCTGGGACTTTACTGAGTATTCTGAGAATTGTTTACTGCTGGAATTTCAGGAGTAGAGCAAGTCACCAATAATCCAATACAAAATCACATTCAGCTCTGACTCTTATCTTCTGGTGTGATTGTGAAACACTCACATTTTATCTTGCAATAAATTCCTGATGGATAAACCCCTGTCCCACCCTACATTTTCTTCATTGATGAATAACCTGTTTGATGTTATAATTGTTATGTTTTAATTTTAAAGGGAAAGTTGGTTCATTTAGACTGAGTACTACTGTCAGTTCCTTAATTTATAATAATGCATCAAAAATGTTCATTTTTTTCAAATATATTATTTTAACCTAGCAGAACCATTAACAGTACACATATTAACTTAAACACTTTACTTAAATGCATTTGGGGGCAGTTTCGCAGACAAGGTTTAGATTAATCCAGGACTAGGCCTTAGTAGTTATATTAAAACATTTAAGTCATTTTTACAAATAAACCTTACAAAAAAACTATACTGCCGTGCATCTTCAGACTAAACAATGACACTGATATATGTTAAGATATGTCAGTACAATGTGTTTTTAAATTATGACATCTTAAACATGCATTTTAATCTGGGACTAGGAGACCTGTTTGGAAAACCACCCCATAAAGTAATTGTTTAAATAGTATTGTTAATAGTACTATTAAAGGGATAGTTCACCCAAAAACGAAAATTCTGTCATCATTTACTCACCCTGTTGATACAAACCTGTATTTATTTCTTTGTTTTGATGAAAACAAAGGAAGATATTTTGAGGAATGTTTGAGCCCCATTCACTTAGTATTTTTTTGGAAGTGAATGGGGCTGACCGCTTCCTTACAAATATTTCTCAAAATATCTTCCTTCGTGTTAATCAGAACAAATACATTTATACAGGTTTGTAACAACATGAGAGTCAGTAAATGATGACAGAATTTTCATTTTTGGGTGAACTGTGCCTTTAAAGCTCTTAAAAAAGATGTGCTTCCGACTTCCCATATATGGCACGGACTTATGACGTTGAATATGTATGGATCAGGGTCACGTGGTGGACACTGTACTACTACTACCGCGCAAGGGAAGCTGGTCTGGTCACGCGCTCAATGTTTGATCCTTGGAAGGTTTACGTGATGCTTCCTAGACAACAGAGCTATTTATGAACGAGAACAGATCGATTTAGGGATTTATCGTTTATAGAACAAACAATCCAAAACCTGCGCAGAGTAAATTTCTGATCCACAGTCCGTGTATGACCCGCGCGCAAAGTGAGCGCGTGTGTCATTTTCCGGTAGATAATAACAGGAAATAATGCTTTTATGAAACCTATGGTAAAGTTGTTATGGTATCTATTTGCGTTCCTGTGTGAAACTACTTTTTTTTAAATATGGTAATCATTATGCATGGTATTAATATCTGACACCAGTACAGTTCAGTTCTGGCTACTTTGAATCAGCATGCCCCAAATACTTTCCATTCTGAAAGTCTTCCCTTTATTGATGCACGTAGGCTATACTGTAACTAAAAATGGACTATGATCCGATTTTATTTGACCTCTTGTCCATACTGACCTCGGATTTACTCTTAAAAAAATAAAATAAAAAATGCACACTGAATTCTGATGGTGGGATTTAACACGTGAAGCATATGGCTTGAGTCCATGTAAATAAAATATAAACAAATACATATATTTATATATAGAACACGCTAAAAGCCTAAAACTTTAATATGTTCATATATCCATAAACATTTTCCCAGTTGCATATCAACCTACCAGTTAAATATTAACCTGTTGTTAAGTCACAATGCATTTTCAAAATACATTAATCCACAAAATGTCAGTATGGAAACAAATGCATATAGGCTTGCCTTAGTGTTATTTTGTCTATTTATCAAAGAATGTCTCTATATATGGACGCGTGGTGTTTGCATTGTTACGCGCATCACTTATGGATGATATCGCATCCGTCGTTTCAATGTGACCTGCGTCCGCCATAGTGAATGTAAAGGACTGCACGCCAGCTCTCAAGTGCACTTAATATAACACAAAGCAAGTGGATGAGGATTGTCCGACACTGATCAAAAGTCACGTTCAAGAGCTGGTCACATTCAAGAGGTAAAACCACATTACAGATATCTTTAAATGCGCGCGTCTATTGGAGATATAGTCATAATATTTACTAATATTGTGCGTTATAACAGTTGTCAAAGGAAAACCGAAAGTGTGTAAAGTAAGTGACAAAATGCCGATGATATATCAAATCATTTATGTAATACAAAACGATAACTGTGTTTGTTATAGCTTTTAAAATAAATGTAACTTACAGATGTGATATTGTACTTATAGACGCGTAACAGTTTACTCACCATATATTTGCTGTATATATATAACGCATGGCTTGTCCTCAATATAGCCATATGTTTCACTTTTTTATTCTGCATACATATAGCCAATAATTAATGTTTTTATCCATTGATAAGAATCTGATCTGGATATATTTGGGCAGATTCTTAAATATCTTTGTTTTACGCACACTATAAGGTGTAATCAATTAATCTGATGCTTTGATAGGATGCGCTTCATTAAGTGTCTATTTTCATCATATTAAATGCATGATTGTTTATCGGTATGTGAATGTGTTACAGGCATCAGTTCGTAATGGCAGATAACATCCAGGAGAAACTGAAGGAGTACCGCACAGCGCCGTTTGATGCGCGCTTCCCCAACCAGAACCAAACCAGAAACTGCTGGCAGAATTACTTGGGTCAGTCCAATTATATCATTTAATAGACAAATAAGTCAAAGTACTCGTGTACATGTTTTGGCTTCCTTATGCTAATGAATGGTGTGTAGGCTACTTCCTTATCCTTTCCTTTAACAGGTTGGACATTTTAGAAAAAAAGGTTGCATAGGGTTTATACTAATAACTTGTTACTAACTTAGTATCCTTTAGTTTTTTGTGTTCCTGTAGCTGTAATAGTAAAACTTAGTGTTAGCAACACAAAGGTTGTGGGTTCAATTCTCAATGAATACTCTTTGAAAGTACTGTAAGTCATTTGTCTGCTAAATGTAGGCTACTTAAAGTCTTGTCAAGGTATCCAAGGTAGATCTGGTTATTCAACTGCATTTTCCTCGCCCTATTCATGTACCATGGCATTAACGAATACTGTGAAATACCATGGTACATTGGTGTAAAAGACATTATTGTGGCCAACACTGTATTAAAATAAAATGCAAAAACTGCACATTTTTATAAAAGAATGAGTAAATAGTCCTATACCGCAAAAAAACCAAAAACATTTTTAAATATAAGTAAATATATTTCATTTTTCATTATATATATATATAAATAAATATATATAATAAATATATATATATAAATATATATATATAAAAAAAATATATATATATATATATATATATATATATATATATAAATAAATAAATAAATAAATAAATAAATAAATAAATAAATAAATAAATAAATAAATAAATAAATAAATAAATAAATAAATAAATAAATAAATAAATATATATATATATATATATATATATATATATATATATATATATATAAATATATATAAATAAATAAATTATATATATATATATATATATATATATATATATATATAATTTATTTATTTATTTATATATATACATACATATATATATATATATTTTTTTTGGCCATTTTTTTGTAAATTTTGAAAATTGTATTTTAAAAATGAATATTTTTAAGCATTTATTTCAAAACAAGGAAATATATTCACATCCCATTTAAAGAAAAACTTGTATTTTCTGCCATAGGGTTCTGGAACTAACAGCAGAACAGTTTATAATAATTAATTTTTAATCTGTTTTAGATTATCATCGATGCCATAAAGCCCTGGATGCCAAAGGTGTAGACACAGCCCCGTGTGACTGGTACAAGAGGGTCTACAAGTCTCTCTGTCCTAATTCCTGGGTAAACATTTCCAACTCAGTTTCTAAAACCACAAAGCAAAATTGTGCTTAAAAGGCTACCGATTGAATGTTTTATGTGTGTGACGTTCAGATTGAGAAGTGGGACACTCAGCGGGAAGATGGAACGTTCCCAGGAAAAATCTGAAGATCTCCAAAGTACCTGAATCAGGGGAACCCAAACCCGTCCGTCTGTGGTATCGTCTCACCTGCAGCTGAGCAGGGCCTTATTACTGTCTGTTCAAATAAATGCACCTGACCAGCTGAATGATGAGAGAGAGATTAATACTGTCATTCCTTATTTAAATTAATGTACTGCAGATTCTGCATTAAACTCAGGTGTTGCTATGTGAATCTGTTGTGGTGTCGTTCTTTGAGTTCCTGTAAACAGCAATGTTGTTTTACTGGTTCTTCATCTGGCACACAACTGCCAATTTTAATTTGATTGACAGTTTCTGGTAATCATGATTATTGTGTTACTTTAAATAAAGTTAGCGTAATTAAATCTATTTGACTTGAACCTAAACAACACATCCAGACTTAACCCATAAACCTTCAATGTAACTTCTAAAAGTCTACATAGTGAGAATAAGCGATGAAAAAATTTGAATGATTTCTTTCATTTTTAATTATTAAGACAAAGACATAAATGAACCACGCTTGTGCTGTTACTGTACTAGTATTGATTTTTTTGAAGCCTTTGCTATAGAACAAAAAAAATCTAAGAAAAATTTGATATTTAATAATAATTACATTTGCTTTAATATGAGGTAAACTGGCAGTTGCATAATAAATTTGTACAGTAGTTTATTGAAAGATTGTGAAATATTTGTAGAAATATTGTGAATACTTACTGTCAGTTATGACGTCTGGACAATTTGACTTAAATATTAAAAGTAGACATAAGTTATGATATTTATATAGTAGTCATCAGCAGTATAAATGATATGAAATATGATAGTGTGCATGGTATTTTCTCCCTTTCAACTGAAATCATATCATTAAAAGGACACTTTATACAAACTTTAAAATAGTCAGGTATTGTACAGCTACTCAAAAATAAAAACCATTATACAGTAATATCATACATAAATTACATATGAACACGAGTGTGTGCACGTGTGCCGAAGTCACTGAATCTTCCAAATATTCTTAGAAAAACAAAACCTGGTCCTGTAAAGTCTTTCATGATCTGTCCGTCTGTCTGGATCAATATTTCTGTCTGTCTGGCTCTTAGTATCGCTGCTTTCCGTGTTTTCGTGCATCTGTCATGCAGGTTTTGGGCCGCAGAGCTGAAATAAAACATGAAAAAAACTTTAATGATTTTAATTTAAATGACTCTAATCTTGAGGGGAAAAAAACATCTTATAAAACTTTTCTTTGAATCTGTCCTCCTCAAAGGTTACAATTCATTAATCAAACTTTTTATTAATTAATTGTATTTTTAAAAATATGTCCTAATTATAGTGTGTTTTGTATGTGATGGTTTTGTGCACCTGGGTCAGCTGTTTGTTTCTTCTTCTGCTGGTAAATGATTTGATTTTCATTGGTCAATTTCACATCCTGGTCCTCCACATGGTTGCTGTAACGACAAACATTCAAGTGAGTTTTACTCTATGGAGACATAAATGTCTCTAACACTAAATGCATCATGGGACAAAAATGTGGTCTGAACCCCAGACTACAAATGATGGTCACATGTTTAAATTTGATGCATAACTACAACATGTTGCATAGTTGCATAACATCAGTTAATGCAAACAACATCTTTTCCCAGTTTTTTATCGACAAATCTGTACTGCAAACCAAGCTAAAGAGTCTGTCAGCAGCAGCTGTTTGTGTGGATGTGAATTGATGCTGACTTTGACATTGAGTGATCTTCTTCAGATGGATTTCATCCTTGGCTACACACATACTGATGACTGCACTGTAGTCAGTCTTTATTTAAAAGCGTCTGCCAAATGCATACATTTAATGTTCTGCAGATTCTGGTTTCTGTATACCTGATAATTGTGTTTTTCTCTCTGTTTGTGATGTGCGTGTTGTCCGTGAACAGTATGGTGTGATATGGTACAACAGGATCCAGGGTTGGCAGAATTCCCCGTGAAACGTTCTTTACACACTCCAAAATCCCATTATACACCAACAGATCATCGACAAGGAGCTAAAAACACAAACATAAACAACAAAGCAATGCACATTAAGAGAGAGGGCCAATGAGGCGACACCCGTCACGTACAAACACCGCTCATGCTCACACCTGGGTAGGGCTGAGAAATAAATTTTATCAGTAAAGCCGGTTTGGTGATTAGTACATTTACTAAACAGAGAAGCTAGACATCTACACCTGGATTAATGTAATTTACCCCAAATTCTTTGACTCCTCTCTGTGGCGTTTTGCTGTAATTCCATAATTTAATCATGGATACGGTTACTGGCTTGTCAAAGATGACATAG
Source organism: Misgurnus anguillicaudatus (assembly GCF_027580225.2). NCBI lineage: Eukaryota > Metazoa > Chordata > Actinopteri > Cypriniformes > Cobitidae > Misgurnus > Misgurnus anguillicaudatus. Next base: position 31,574,197 of record NC_073361.2, on the reverse strand, counting down.
ACACGGTTCACCTGCGAAAAAAACAAACAGAAAGAGAAATGATCAGCCAATGAATACACATTCACATTACCCAAACAAACAGTGTGTCTTCTTACCAGCCCGGGCAGCACGGGAGCGAGCCACATGTGTCGCCCATCATGTGCGTTATTGATACCGTCGATCAGTTTGTCAGGTGTGCGGACGTCTCCGATCACGTTATCTAAAACATTCACACTGTCTGGGAAAGCAGCAATGTCTGCGAGACGTCAAAGAATATTACACAGAAAGTTTGTGCTGTTGTTGGACACCAAAAGACTTGAAATATATTTTGAAGTCTTGTGAAGTTCATAAGGATACTGTTTTCATTCAATGGTATCTTTTGGTCATCCTGATCGTAGAATTCCAAGCCGTTCAGACCGATGTAGTACGGGTCGCCCCACGTGGTCAACAACTGCAGCTGAAATATGACTAACACACGTGCAGTCAAAGAAAACCACCCGTATGTGACAATACTGAAGCTTATAAGCATAAATAAACATGAAGGGTTTGTCATCAGATCAATACAGAGCGATGTTTATTACGGTATACATTTGTTTGTCCGACATTCATAAACTGCCATACGGATAAAAACTTCTAATGAGATGAAGATGAGGATACATCCACAGGGCATCAATGGAGCTTCATAATCCATACTGGCCAACTCATCTCCACTGAAAACACATACAAACATATCACCTTAAGATGTCTTGGGCTTTGGGTCCAAGTCATTATTTTATATTATTCGTCTGAAATGTGTGTACCAGTGAGTGTGTGTGTCCTCTGTGGTCCTGCTGGTCCCAGTAAATGATCTGTTATGGGAAGGGCCGCTGGTGTTGGACTGCTGATAGTCTATGAACAGAATCTCCTGTGCAAAATCAAACTGGCAGTTCCCGGGTCCCTTCCGAACGAGAAAGCCCTCGAGAGGAGAAACACAAACTCCATCCAGAAACACCTGAAGAACTTTCACCTGAGAAAAGACACGAGACGCAAGAGAAGTACAGCACTTAAATCGCACAAATCCAGAAAAACCTGAATGTTTTTTTAATTTATGATGCACGCTACAATATAAAGACGATAACAACTAGGGTTTAATATTTTTCCCGAAAATTAGATCAAATCAAATCCCGGGAAAAGACGACCCATTTCCCGGGAATCCCGGGAAATAGCTGTTTTTTTTTTTGCACAAGTAATGTATCAATATCATTCAAATATGTGTTCCCAACATGTTTTATATTATTTGTATCATTATTAGGGCAAGAAACACAGTTTATGTCCATATCAACAACGTTTTTTGCAATGATCAATTCTGCTGCGGATCAAGTGAGCTGCGTGCGTGACAGCCTGCCGTAGCGAAATGCCAGGTGGATTGTCTGTGACTTCTGAAAATCTTTAAAATTATAAAACTATAATTAAGAATAACTGAGGAATAATCACTCGAAGTTAAGCAACAATTTCTTTATTAGGGCAGGTATATTTCTCTTTTAAATAAATATAGGCTACAAGTTTTGACTACCCTAAATAAAAGCAAACGACCCACAGAAAAATGCAACTGCACGGCAATAATTAAAGACAGGGCCATGCCTATGTAGACTAAAACTGAATTTAAATAATAATTTAAAAAACTACAACAAAAGCATAAACACAAACAGTAACACTGTCGCAATAGGGCAATTTCGCGCAAAACTGCCACTTACAAGTTAAGCAACAATTTCTTTATTAGGGCAGGTATATTTTTCTTTTAAACATAAAACAATTTTAACTGAATAAAAGCAAACGACCCTCAGAAATGTGTAAATGTGCACGGAAAGATTTAAGACAGGGCCATGCCTAGGGTAAAACAGAATTGAAATAATAATTTAAAAACTAAAACAAACGCATAAACAGTAACACTGCTGCAATAGGGCAATTACAAGCGAAAGTGTCTATCACAACATCAGCATTGCATTTCAAACCATTTTTATTTCTCACCTTGCCCTTCATTTATTTTATTTTTTTGGAAATGTGCTTTTAAAAAGCAGAGAGCGTCGATGGACTCAGGCGGTTTCGTATTTTTGTAACAAATTGGCCGCAAATAGAGAACACTCTCTCCGCCTCCACAGATATAGTGCTAAGAGCATCAAACAGCTGTTGCAGGTGGGGTGGTCTCCTTTTGGTGGCTTCGAAGAGGGAAAACTCTTTGTTTAGAATGCTCATGAAGTCACCGTCTTTCATTTTCTCTGAGGCTGGCTTAGTGGTCATTGAAAAAGCCAGCTGCAAATCTAATCTAGCGCACGTTTATATAAAAAAATATATATAAATTTCCCGTTTCCCGTCATAACTTTTCCCGGGAATCGGGAAATAGTCTTGATAAGATTTCCCGGGAATCCCGTTTCTCGGGATTAAACCCTAATAACAACATACAATAAAAACACAAGCACATCTACCATGTTTACATCACTATCATAAACATTTAATTATGTCTATTTATACAAAAGATTCCAGCTGTAAAATCCGATAACCACAAGCGGAGTCTTGGTTAAAAATTGTTTACTGTGCATTTACTGAGGCGGCAAAAATGAGCTATTCATAGTTGGACGCTTAAAATTTTTGATTTTACTTCATTCACACATGAAATTCTAGTCATTCGAGACATCCATGCGAAAATTGTGAGAGGCTTCTGCTACTCTGCTCACTTCCTGTAATCACATCACTACTAGAGCAAGCTCCTGATTTCTTAACACGGCATGATTTTCCGACAAAGTTTAGATTTTTCAACTTGCGCGTTTCCCACAGCAATGCTCAATTCACGTCGCTAAACATCTCATTTGCGCCGTGAGACCTCCAGACGCGCATCTTTACATTGACTTAACATTGAAATCATTAGCGCCAGACGCTCTATTCGCGTTTGGTGTGAACGCAGCATTAGGCGTCCATAATTTTTCGTAATTTATTGTCATGTGCAGATTCTATCCCATAGCTTATGCGCAGGCTGTGCTTAGCTTGACGCGCACCTTGCCAAAATTGTATCAACAGGTCCGTTCTGCTGTGATTGGTCCACTAGAAAATTCTATGTCACATTTCATAGGCATTTCCGCTTACGACGGAAAGAACAAAGATAACTCAAACTGCAACAAAAGTTGCTGTCTATTACCTTCATCACTGCTGGTGTTCTCAAAGTATACACAACAATCTGCTGCTTCTTCTTTGTTTGTGGGTTTACTGGCCAAGCTGCTTCTTCTCTGACTACTACTGTGGGTTACACCCGTTTATACTGCCTACTAGCGTTCAGCACGTGTAATTGCACGTCGACACGGATGACGGCGCTGAAGTATAAATGCGTAGGAACTACGCACGACTATAATAGGCCTTTCAAGGGTGTTTAAATCAGTGGTTTCGCAAACTGGGGGCCCATCATTGAGCCAGGGGAATCCAGTTTTAGGACGTTAAAAAAAATACATTATATCAAATTATATCAAATTAACTAAACATCAGGAAAATAAGGCTACTCACCCCCCTGTAAGAGTCTTCAGGAGATTTATTATAGTTCCATATTCTGAGTCCAGCGATGGTGTGCTGCTGCCCGAACCGCACGGTGAGTTTGTGATCATAACCTGATGTGTACGGTATCAGCCACATGTGCTTATCATCCATTGTGATATTCACCCCATCAAATAATCTGAGACACAGAGATAGACAGAGCGAGAGAGAGATGCTTTACAAACACCCCAAAATTATTTTAATATGATATACAGCCTGTATGAGAGAGAAAGAGATAGAGAGAGAGATATGGGTTCACTGACTTATCCAGAGTACGAAGGTCATTGCTATATTCAGGGAGGTCGTTGAGGTCACGAGGTGATGCGGTTACCATGGAGACATCAATAGGGATACTATCACCCCCTTTACCAACAACCTCTAACCCTGTTAAACCTATATAGTGAGGATCACCCCATGACATCACCAGGTTCATCTGCAGGGCTACACAAACACACAACAGAATGAAGCATTAAGGACGTATTTGGGGTCGATTTTGGCCAAATTGTCGTTTTTTTGGGTACTAACTGCTGCCAGTATAAAGTCCAGTTGTCTCTTCTCCAGCATCGGCACTTGATTCTTCGGCAAGAGTCTGGTCCAGTCTCATCTGACAACAAACACATAAGATTAAACATTTAATGACTTTATACAGGCAGCAACAAAAACTACATTGATTGAATTACAAGAGTCGATTCATTAAAAAGAATCGGTTCATAAGAGTCATTTGTTTGGGAATCAGTCAACACTCATCACGCTATGCGTTTAGTGTAATACTGAAAACAAAGTAAAAGTAATCCAGTACGGTAGTCGTTCATCATTCAATCATAGTCCATCATTCAGCATATTTCTACTTCAGTAGTATCACACACAACCTAAAACAAACCCAACAAGCGAAGACACACACCAGAGAGTTGCTTTCTCTAAATCCAGCTTGTGTAAAAGGTCTTTCCTCTCCTTCACCATCAGCCGTCCGCGGCCGCTGCAGTTCTTCTTCCTCTACGCCCGAGCCGCCCATCTCCGGTTCACCCCTAAACGTGTCATCAAACTGAGCCATCGCCTCCAAGATGTCATCATCCGTCGTGAAGAGAATAGTGTCACCAAACTGATCCAGTGCTGAAGAAAAACAATATATTGAAGGTAGAGTCAATATTCAGGGTTCACACACTTTAGTTAACTTCAAATTCAATGACTTTCAAGGACTTTCCAGGTCCAATACCCTCAAATTCAAGGACTAATGTGGGGACACATTTCAAGTGAGAGCAGGGTTACATCGTGTTACCTTTTTAAGATACATTGATACAGTTCCCTTTTGAGGGAACTCGCGCTGTGTCACTGCGGTGGTGACACTTTGGGGACGCCTCCAGGGGTAAGTGCGTCTGAATGTGTATATCAAATTCAACCAATGGTGAAGCTTAACGACAAAGACAGGGTGAGCGGGAGTCAGGAAGTATATCGCTATCTGAAACATGGCCAAAGATGGCATTACAGGGACGAATAAAGTATGGCAAGGGAGACGCAGCATCTCGGTCCCTTCTCAGGGAACAACAGTTAAATACGTAACCTGAGACGTTTTCTTGTGTCAAACACAACTATGCAAAAAGCATTTTGGTGTGAATCAACATTCGCATACAGATCTACGAATCATTCCCAGAAAATACGATCAACTTCAAGCGCTCAATCATACCTCCTGAGAGAGTTCCAGAAGCTTTGGCGATCTCGCCTTTGAAAATGAAGCGACCATCAAGAATCATTTCCATTTCTCTCGCTCCTCTGAACGAATGTATCCTGGATTTGTTGTAATTCCAAACCCGAATCATTGCGAGGCAACACTTAACGCCAAGATCCATGGAGATGACGTGTTTGCGGCCAGGGGTGAATGGAGCCAACCACAGGTGCATGTCGTCCTGTGTCCGATTAACACCGTCGATCAGGTTGGTAACGACACGTGGGTCTTTCCCATAGCCAGGAAGAACGTTAATATCCGGAGGGTCGGCCGTGACGTGGACGGGTGTGACCGGCTCACCGCTTGAGGTGAAAATCTCGATCCCGTTGAGCCCGACGTAGTGCCGGTCGCCCCACGTAGACGTGATGTTAATGATGAGGTGACGTCCTTGCGGTAGAACTGGGATTTCGAAGTCTTCGTCTGGGTCGCGTTGGTCTTCTTCAAGGTCATCCGAATCTGGAAGCATAGGGGCGGATGGGGGACGGGTAGTGACGGGGGTCGGGTGTGACTGGCGCTGAACGAACTCATCAAAAATATCTCCCTCCAGTGCCATGTTAGAGATTCTCCCGCGTTGACACTGGTTGAATTTCGTTAATGAGTCCCAAGATTCCATTAATGGATCGTCCGGTTGACACCAATGTTTCGGTCTTCTGTTGCGGCCAGACGCTGCGCCACTTTCCTCTATGATAACAAGAAGAAATATTTTTATAAATGTTAAATGTGTATAAGATATAATTACAAACAGTGACTTGGTATTTTATGTAGTTTAATGCTGCGTTCAGACCAGCCGCGCAGAGGCGTCAAGCGGGAATGATTTCAATGTTAAGACGCGCATCTGGAGGACTCGCGGCACGAATGAGGCATTTAGCGAGGCGCTGTAGACGCGATTCCGCCTTATTCATGGGTCTAGTTCGCGCAAATGGCGTGAATTGAGCATTGCCGCGGCAAGATTTGAACTTTGGCGGAAAAACACACCACTTTAACCAATCAGGAGCTTGCTCTAGTAGTGACGTGATTACAGGAAGCGAGCGGAGTCGCATAAGCCCCTCCCATGATGCAAATTTCCATGTGAATGTCTCGATGACTAGAATTTCATGCACGCCTTAACGCACAAATGAAGCGAGAAAGCTCAAAATGTTTAAGCGGCAAACTAGACGTGGAAGATGCGAATTTGACGCCTCAGACAAGATTTACATGATGGTTGGCTGCATTAGCATTAGCATTAGCATCCACACCAAGTACTGTTTTAAGAGAAGCACCTGTTGCAGTGATGTCATTGCTGGAGTTCACTTGTTTTCGGTTTTGAGATCTCCTTCCACTGACGGGTCGTTCCGCTCTCTTGATCCGTTCATCCCACAGGTCCAAATCCCGGTCCATCCGATTACGCGAGTGTCGCTCTGTATACAACCGTGTGTCTTCTTCCAACTCTAAACTCTGATCTTTCTGCAATTTTACCTCTGATCTACAGTGTAGTCCCAAATCTGGGCCGAATTCACCCGATGTTCCCCTTTGAACCCTCTGGCCGGACGCATCTTTACAGACACGCACTGGATTGCAGGATATGTCAGGAATCACTGAGTGTTTGCTTTCGACTGTAGTCTGAGGTTGGAGCCAGGGTGGGAGATCTCGCTCCTGACAGCCTTCAACTCCGTCCGCCGTGGTCCGATTCAGCGGCTGAAGCCAGTGTGGTATCCGACTTGAGGACGGCTGTGTGGTCACAGTCTTTAGTTCTGGATACTCATCCTTCTGCTGAGTCGGCAAAGCGAGGTCAAAAAGAGGAGAGTCCATGTTTAGTGAGTCTCTCTGCATTGAAGCCCCAACGTTTCCGGGGTTAACCGGGTGAGCGGCGCTTGTATCTGATTGTTCGTCTTGATCCCGGGTTGTTTCTTCTATTGGATCGAAGCTGGAATCTGATTGGCCAGCATTGGACTCTTGAGATTTGGGGTTATTGTTATGAGGGCTCCAGTTTTGCGGGGTTCGTCCTGATGACAGGTTTGGAGAGGTGCACTCTGGGGGATGTAGTTCTTGGAGTTCAATAGAGTTGCTGTAGTCGAAAACCTGATTCCCACAACCTTTCTCCAGCTGACCCTCAAACACCAGAGTGCTGTTCACATACAGACGAACATGACGAGCACCCACATCCAGATCCTATAAGGAAAAACATAAAGATATTTTATTGGATCACATAAAAAGGATGTGTTACAAAAGTAAAGTTATACACAAATAAGAAGAAACAATAAAGCTGCCAAAATAAATTGATTGAATACTGCATGAATGATACATTAATATTACAATGAATTGTTTATCGATCTAAGAGTTTCTGTTGCAATGTCAAACTGAATTCTCCTTCATGGATGAAAGGATCTGTTGAATGAATAATATTAATAATAATAATAATAATTTAAAACCACTAAATTTAAATAATACACCTCTCCTTAGTAAGCTGTCTGATGCCGTGTCATTCATATCCATACAATGATGCTAGCATTAGCAAATAATGCTAAACAGTACTACATAGACTGCTAGTAAGATACTGCTAATGCAACATAGAGCAACACAAACAAGCTTACATAAACACAATGTAGGAGTCTCAGCCTACCGTTGTAATAATTCAATCTTCCTGTTTTAGTTTAGTAGACAGTGTGAGGTGACCAGACTGTGTGTAGATGAGATAAACTCAACTAATCCTTACTGCTAATCTCAAACTGCACCATACACACACACACACACACACACACACACACACACGCACACGCACATGCATACACACACACACACACACGCATACACACACACTCACTTCGCATAAACATGCAAACAGGCACACGCACACACTCATGCATGCACACACACACACACACACACACACACACACACACACACACACACACACACACACACACACACACACACACATACACACACACACACACACGGACAAAACAACTCTTGCACATACAGTACACACACGTAGGCACATGCAAACACACATGCACGCACACACACACACACACAGTGTGCGAATCCAGTCCTGATGTACTACTCACACTGAGATTTCGGTTATAATTCCAGATTTTAATTCGGGAAATGCTGAAATCCGGAGAGTGATCCACATTCCTGATGATGAAGTACAACTGGACGGGTGGGTGAAACAGACACTTCCACATGTGTCGCTCTTTTGTCGTCTAAACACAATAAAGCCATTTAGAAATAAAAACTTCTGAAAAAAATATTTTTTGGCATGTAAATGAATCTCATATCTTATACAAAGACGTACTTTTGTTTTTCCATTGACGAGTGCGGTGAGATTTCCGGGCTGTTCGGTGTTCCGGATGTCCAGGTCGTGTGGTGAGACGTAGAGTTTTTGATTTTGTGGACAGAAGAACTGAACTTCTGTGAGCCCGACCTGACCCGGGTGACCCCAGTTTGACAAAATCTCCATGGTAACGTAAAGGGTGGATGTCACCTGCATAGATGCTTCTTCCTGCTAATGATAAAACAGAGACAATAGTGTTCATCAAGCAGCTATTTGAACTTGTTAACCAATAGTTAGTTACCTTTGGCTGGTAAACGGTGTCTTAAGAACTAGTCTAACCACCTCCTAGCAATTAGTTAGGATTAATCTCTTACTTTTCTTACAAATTAGACCAATTTTCCTTCTTATGTAACTGTCTTAATTTAGTTATGACCGGCCTTGAAATTTGATGAGTAACTTGCAAGACTGGTGTAAGCAGTTTATGCAGTTTGTTTGCCACATCAACTTGGTTTAAGAGGTAGAATAAGTGGCAGAATGTAGCATCTATTTACATATATATATATATATAAGGTCTGAGGTGGAGCATATTCATATCTATGGTCCAAGCTGTGCGACTGAGTAGAGGCGTAGACTTATTTGCATATTCATATCTATGGTCCGAGATGTGCAATTAAGTAGAGACTGGACTAATTAGCATATTCATATCTATGGTCCAAGATGTGCAATTAAGTAGAGGCTAGACTAATTTGCATATAAATTTCTATGGTCCAAGATCTGTGATTAAGTACAGGCGTAGAGTTATTAGCGTATTGATATCTATGGTCCAAGATGTGCAATTAAGTAGCGGCTTACACTAATTAGCATATTAATATCTATGGTCCAAGATGTGCAATTAAGTAGCGGCTTACACTAATTAGCATATTAATATCTATGGTCCGAGATGTTTGATTAAGTAGAGGCGTAGACTAATTTGCATATTCGTATCTATGGTCTGAGATGTGCAATTAAGTAGAGGCTAGACTAATTAGCATATTCATATCTATGGTCCGAGATGTGCAATCAAGTGGAGGCGTAGAGTAATTAGCATATTGATATCTATGGTCCAAGATGTGCAATTAAGTAGCGGCTTACACTAATTAGCATATTAATATCTATGGTCCGAGATGTTTGATTAAGTAGAGGCTTTGACTAATTTGCATATTCGTATCTATGGTCTGAGATGTGCAATTAAGTAGAGGCTAGACTAATTAGCATATTCATATCTATGGTCCGAGATGTGCAATCAAGTGGAGGCGTAGACTATTTTGCATATTCATATCTATGGTCGAAGATGTGCAATTAAGTAGAGGCTAGACTAATTTGCATATTTATATCTATGGTCCAAGATGTGCAATTAAGTAGAGGCTAGACTAATTTGCATATTCATATCTATGGTCCAAGATGTGCAATTACGTAGAGACTAGACTGATTTGCATATTCATATCTATGGTCTGAGATGAGCGATTAAGTAGAGACTAGACTAATTTGCATATTCATATCTATGGTCCAAGATGTGCGATCAAGTGGAGGCGTAGACTATTTTGCATATTCATATCTATGGTCGAAGATGTGCAATTAAGTAGAGGCTAGACTAATTTGCATATTTATATCTATGGTCCAAGATGTGCAATTAAGTAGAGACTAGACTAATTTGCATATTCATATCTATGGTCCGAGATGTGCGATTAAGTAGAGGCGTAGACTAATTTGCATATTCATATCTATGGTCCAACATGTGTGATTAAGTAGAGGCGTAGACTTATTTGCATATTCATATCTATGGTCAAAGCTGTGGGATTGAGTAAAGTAGATAAACCAGGTCTTTTTTACTCACGTTCAGAGTAAAGCTCCCTCTGTCAGTGAGACCGGACTGATCTACAGTGTCGATCCTCTCCAGAGCCTTTAACAAACATTTCTGCTGTCTGAACACCAGTGAGAGAGAGAGAGAGAGTTTGTAAGAGATAGTATTGGCAGAGAAATACTATAATCTAACGATACATTCACACGAGACAGAAGCGTTTACGCTTGACGCAAGGCTTGTCTAAAGCGTGGCCAACAGCCAATCACAGTGGCCGTTACACATGCTCCGTTCTTCCATAAACGTAATTGGCTGGCTCTGGCTAGGTTATTTGCATAAGGTGATCTGATTGGCTAATTGCCGCTTGAAAAGTTGAGAAATGTTCAACTTCTGCCCCGAGCAACGGCAGTGATGCGGCGCCGATGGATCCACAATTCAGTTCGGCAACGCATGACGCCATTAAAAGTGAATGGGAAGTGTCAACGCTTATGCCCCGTGTGAATGTACTGTAAAAGAACACATCACAAAGCATTATGGGTGTATAAATGTGTATGTTACTATACCTTGGTTCCATGATAGCGATTCTCTGCATAGCTCTGATAACCCCATTATGATCTTCATCGTCATCATCCTCCTCATCCTACTCCAAAGAAACAGACAAAAATGTATAATTTTCTTGTCATCTTAAGTCAAAATCTGTGTGTATATAATTTAGGCCTTATCAATATAACATCTCCAGTTAATGAAATTAGTTAATCATTTATTACAGTTAAACTCATGGGCCAAGATTCATAATCGTTCATGAGCACAGCGACTGTACCATGACTGTTAATACTGTTATTAATACATTTACATAAAGCCGTACGGATGTGTGATGGCGTGCACTGCTCTCTCCTCCCCGCTCACGTGTGTAAACTCTGTGATCAGGTGTTTGTGTGTTTTCTCTCTGCAGGGCCTGCAAGACGCTGGCAGCCGTCTCATCCGAATCTCTCTTCTCCTGCACTTTACGAGTCGCAGACAGGGGGCGCTCTGGGCGACTACACGACCCTATGATGAAAAGAGAGATTATTTACAATTACAGTTTACCACCACAAGTACACATTTGCAGGTATAGTGTGAATGAAGTCTCTAACATGAAGCGTCAGGTCTACTCTCAGACGCTCTCTCTGTTTGTCTCTTCACAGTGATGGGTTTGGTAGGGATGTACGACTCAACGTTTTCTTTTCTTTTAGCCGAGAGAGAGCGCTCAATCTTTCTTCCACCTATGCACACAAAACACAAAAAAAACTTAAAGGCACCGTTCACAAAATGATAGCGAGTAAGATAATACAAAATTGTCATTTTTTTTGGGGTGAATTACCTTGAGGGGAGGGACTAAACTCCAGCATGATGAGGTCACCATGGCTGAGCTGCTTGTTGATTGGCTGATTTGTGGGTTGGGCAGAAAGTGTGATGTCAGGAAGGCTGTCACTGCTCTCCTCTCTTTCAATCTGTTCCTCGATCCATTCCTCATCCGATTCTTCTCCGGCTGAGTCCCGAGTGCTGCGGCCGACGCTCACCTCCAGGCTTCGTCGAAGTGCCTAACACACAAATATACACACACAGTCACCATATTAACCTAAACTAACACATACAAATCATTAATGATGTCAACATAGAGTAAAATGTTTGTATGTGTGTGCGTGTGTGAGCTTACCTTGACCTGATCAGGATTGAGAAGAACTCTGTCGACAGTATCTGGTTCACTGCGTGACTGCAGACCAAATGTGCGTTTTTCTCGAGGAGACTGACACAGAGAATCACATTGGCATTATAACCAAACATTTGAAACACATCTTTACCTTGAAAACTGTTTAAGGGGTGGTCACACTAGACTTTGAGCATGCAAAGATATTTTTTAGATGTTACTGTAAATATGGGCGTCCATCTTTGCGAATGGTCACATGTCTCCACGTCATATGAATTTGTTGGTCAGAAAATACCAGACTTTTACTTTCGTACGTAGCAAAACATCTTCGGACAAGATTGCATTTCCGATCTGACGCACTCGCATTGGTATGAATTAACTCAATGGAACAAAAAGTGTAGTGTGACCGCCCCTTTAAAATGGCTACTAGAGCTGCATGTGCATAAAATATTTGCATACCGCAATGGTTTTCAATAACTGAATGATTCTAATACTTCAAAAGGTTAAGTATAGTCAAAGTTTTAGGTTGATGCAGATCGCCAAGACAATTTTTTCCAGAAACAATGTAATACGGATGTGTTTGCATATGTTGGTTATATAATTTCATTTAATTTCACAAACTTTATTATACTGTTTCCCTTTTTTTGGCAAGTTATCAAATTTTCCTCAATATCCTGCAGCCATAACAGTTAATGTTATGTTTTAGAAAAAATTGTATACACACTGTGCAAAGTATATAAATTAAAATATATTTATATGATTTTTATGCTTGAAAGTTTTAATCCTCATCTAATTTCATTGAAAGATAAAAATAAGAATAATATTATTTTTTTTTTGGAACTTATATTATTTTAAAAACAACATGATAGTGAAAAACTACTAAATTAACTTTTGTGGCTAAAATCTTTTAAAACATGCAAATTGTGATGTAATACTTTGAAAAGCATATTAAATACTTCATATGTATAGTAGATATCATACAGTGTTAACTCTTTCCCCAACAGTGACAAGTTATCTCATCAATTAAAAGAAAACGCTTCCCTGCCAACGAGGAGATTTTAGCGGTAATCTATATTTCCCTTATTATCCACTAGGTGGCGCTCTTACCCAACTTATAAAACACTAAAGCATCCACTGACTTAAAAACGGTAAAAACTCTGTGCATGTTTTGATCATTGTTATAAATTTGAGTTCTATTAAAAGTCCTTTACAAAAATACAATTATCTCAGCTTTTTGCTTTAAAATTGGTATTTTTGAAAAAACCTACTCATATTTGAGAGGTGATAAAAAGAGACCAAATGAAGGTAGGAGTAAAGTTTTTTATTTTTGAAAGTAGAGAGTCTTTCATTTGATATATTGTATGTTTAAATACTTAAAGCACATTTTCTTGAAACCATTAAACTTTTGTGAAAATCATAAAAAATGGTGCTGGTTGTTCATTTTAATTTTGTAATAAGTGCTTACCTCCATATCAACACTCTCGCACAACTCAAAGTCATCTGAGTATTTGTGTTCTGGTGAAATCTTCACTTTATTTCCCGTCTCAGTGCAGATATACACTGATTCCTACAGTCACATATAAACACAAGGAGAGATTTATCCAGTGAAGTTAATGTGCTAGGTTCAAATCTTATTGGTTTTCATGCATGATGATACGAAACACGCATATGACTCACAACTACGCACAACATCAATGAACCAATGAGATTTGGCATTAAAGAAGATATTTTGATAAATGATGATGAAGATATTTTGATAAATGATGATGAAGATATTTTGATAAATGATGAAGAAGATATTTTAATAAAGGATGAAGAAGATATTTTGATGGTAAGCACACAGTTGTAAGTCAGTGGATACATTCAGCTGTCTGCTTACCATCATTTATCAAAATATCTTCTTCTGTGTTAATCAGATCAAAGAAATTCATACAGATTTACAACAACATGAGGATGAGAAAATTATGACAGAATTTTCATTTTTGGGTGAACTATCCCTTTAAGATAGCCTTTTGTAAACCCCTGGTGGTTTGCAAGGGAATTGCAGGGTGTTCGTGAGTTGATGAAAAAAATTAAATACAATTAAAGAATACAATCCAAATCATTTAAAAATAAAAAAATCTAAATATTTACAAAAATATATATTTTATTCGTTTATCATGTGACCAATAACACAACACTACAATATATCAGAAAACTGAGAACTCATGCAAAATGGGCAGATACGTTTCATGTGGCAATAAAAATTAATGCTAAGATAAAAGTTAAACATGCACATAGGCTAATAAAAGATTTTAAAAATGGGTGGGGGGGATTGAAGTAAATAATTTAGGTCAAGGGGGTTTGCCTGACCTAAAAAAGTTTGAAAACCCCTGATTGAGAATGAGTAAATTCGTTTAACAAAGCCATAAAGGTTAAAGCAATGTGTGTGTACCTGCACCCATTGTCGTCTCTGTGTTTTCTCGGGTGCTGTTCGACTCCGTTGTTTTTGTGAATCTGGATCAGATGTCTCTTCGCTCAATCTGGAGGAATCTACAGGAACAGAGATACTTTATCTGACACAGCAGGTCACATGAGGTTATTGTGTGTTTATCAGTGTATCGAGCGTTTACCCGCGGTCCGTGTGCTCCGGTGTGCTGGTGGAGGTCGAGCGGTTCTCCTGCACGATCGGCTGTTGTTGCTCACATGAGCTCCGTTGATGAAAAGGTTAAACCCCTGCTCCAAAAGCTCCAACTCCTCCTGACGGGGATCTTTCTTCTGCAGTCGCCTCAGAGCCCTCACAAACACAAAATAATAGGTTACGTAATGCTCAACCTTAAATCTCTCTGATGTTCAGGCAGATATGGCTCAGGTAACTTCAATGCAGGCCTATGAGATTATATTGTCTGTAATAACATTAGCGTTAAAGTCAAAAAAAGTAAAGTGAAACGCTAGCTTCTAGTATTCGTGGCATTATAAAATAAAGCCCTGATGCCAGATGTCTATTAAATTGAATCATTGTTAATATACAGGTATAAAGTGGGCAGCATTATAACATGAAATACCACGAGATTTACACTGCTTGTACATCTGTGTCAATGATGTGACAATTAAAGTAACTCAAGAATGATTCAGCTTTCTGAACCCGTACCCAACACTGTGAAAAGATCACACATTTTCTCACAGGAGCCCATTAATAGCATCTGGGTTTAAAGGCTACACAACACTCACTCAATATCTCTGTCCAATTAAAACGGTCCGGTAGAATTTCACTCGACTGTATTATCAGCCAATCAGAGCAGCTCATTAATGGGTCCAATTGTACATTGACACGCAGACGTTTGTATGTGTTAGACTCTCTGTCTGTAATTGTAGCCATGTTTTAACCTGAGCTCGGCATACTTAACCTATTTTTGTGTTATCTGACCTGTGTTTGGTGAATTTGTGTTCGAGTGTCTCATCCAACCTGTTTTTCTGCTGCAGGTTGATTAAATATTCATCCAGTTTCTCCTCAGTGGAGGAGCGTTTTCCTCCCCTGCTTCTCCTCAGCTCCTGCAGAATACACAAACTCAGTCACGTTCATCTCAATGAGCTCCTCATCACCCTGAACATTACATGAAAAAATGCTGATGGACCTCTGACACAAAACTACAAAGATATAGAAAAACAGCAGAGAGAGGCAGATGTGAAACAAGAGAGGCAGATGTGATACAGATGTGATACAAAAGAGGCAGATGTTATACAACAGAGGCAGATGTGATACAGATGTGATACATGTGATACAGATGTGATACAAAAGAGGCAGATGTGATAGAGATGTGATACAAAAGAGGCAGATGTGATAGAGATGTGATACAAAAAGAGGCAGATGTGATACAAAAGAGGCAGATGTGATACAGATGTAGTACAAAAGAGGCAGATGTGATGCAGATGTGATACAATAGAGGCAGATGTGATACAAAAGAGGCAGATGTGATACATATGTGATATAAGAGAGGGAGATCTTATACAGATGTGATACAAAAGAGGCAGATGTGATACATATGTGATACAAAAGAGGCAGATGTGATACAAAAGAGGCAGATGATATACAACAGAGGCAGATGTGATCCAGATGTGATACATGTGATACAGATGTGATATAAAAGAGGCAGATCTTATACAGATGTGATACAAAAGAGGCAGATGTGATAGAGATGTGATACAAACGAGGCAGATGTGATAGAGATGTGATACAAAAGAGGCAGATGTGATAGAGATGTGATACAAAAGAGGCAGATGTGATAGAGATGTGATACAAAAGAAGCAGATGTGATACAGATGTGATACAAAAGAGGCAGATGTTATACAAAAGAGGCAGATGTGATCCAGATGTGATACATGTGATACAGATGTGATATAAGAGAGGCAGATCTTATACAGATGTGATACAAAAGAGGCAGATGTGATAGAGATGTGATACAAAAGAGGCAGATGTGATAGAGGTGTGATACAAAAGAGGCAGATGTGATACAGATGTGATACATCTGATACAGATGTGATATAAGAGAGGCAGATCTTATACAGATGTGATACAAAAGAGGCAGATGTGATAGATATGTGATACAAAAGAGGCAGATGTGATACAGATGTGATACAAAAGAGGCAGATGTGATACAGATGTGATACATCTGATACAGATGTGATATAAGAGAGGCAGATCTTATACAGATGTGATACAAAAGAGGCAGATGTGATAGATATGTGATACAAAAGAGGCAGATGTGATACAGATGTGATACATCTGATACAGATGTGATATAAGAGAGGCAGATCTTATACAGATGTGATACAAAAGAGGCAGATGTGATACAGATGTGATACAAAAGAGGCAGATGTGATACAGATGTGATACAAAAGAGACAGATGTGATACAGATGTAATAAAAGAGAGGCAGATGTGATACAAATGTGATAGAAAAGAGGGAGATGAGATACAAATGTGATACAAGAGAGGCAGATGTGATACAGATATGATAGAAAAGAGGCAGATGTGATAGATATGTGATACAAAAGAGGCAGATGTGATACAGATGTGATACAAAAGAGGCAGATGTGATACAGATGTGATACAAAAGAGGCAGATGTGATACAGATGTGATAAAAGAGAGGCAGATGTGATACAGATGTGATAGAAAAGAGGCAGATGAGATACAGATGTGATACAAGAGAGGCAGATGAGATACAGATGTGATAGAAAAGAGGCAGATGAGATACAGATGTGATACAAGAGAGAGAAAGAGAAAGATGTATCAGAAAAACAGGGAAACAGGTCTAATAGACCAGTGGTTCTCAAACTGGGGTCCAGGGCCCTCAGGGGGGCCGCGAGATGGTGCCAGGGGGGCCCCAGTTTTATGACATTTTTATAACAAATTTGTTCTAAAACGTAACATTTAATAAGACAAAACATATTAAAGTATACAAAGTAGTGCTGTTGGTTAGTAGCCTTATTTTTTTTAGGTTTAATTATAATGTAAAGTTTTAGAACTGTTTTTTTCATACATTTTCTTTGAGGGGGCCGCTAAGGAATGCACCGTACACAAAGGGGGCCGCACGCTGAAAAAGTTTGAGAACCACTGTTATAGACAATAGACAGACAGATGTGAGACAGACTGGGAAAGCCTTACAGATTCTGAGATGCTTTTCAATTACAGCACCTGGATGCTAAAGAGGAGATTAAGAAAAGAAGAAAGAGCAGAAAAAGACAGAAAAAGAAAG
Source organism: Misgurnus anguillicaudatus (assembly GCF_027580225.2). NCBI lineage: Eukaryota > Metazoa > Chordata > Actinopteri > Cypriniformes > Cobitidae > Misgurnus > Misgurnus anguillicaudatus. The sequence goes on along the minus strand of NC_073361.2, from coordinate 31,556,428 downwards.
AAGTGTAAGAGTGACAATACTTTAAAATAAACAACATTTGTTTCTGTCATATGGCTCACTGCATATGACAGCTTATTGCATACACATAAACAACAAATGTATTAAAATTATTCATCAATGTAAAATGTAATGTTTTTAAACTTTAAATCCATTGTATATTTAACAAAGGCGAATAGATATTAAACAAGTAAAAATGCTGGGGAAATTACTGGCATAATTTTATACAACATTGCCAAAACATCAATATACACAAAGTAAACAGTAACAAATGAAATCTATATAAAATTAAGGATTAATAGCATGTCAAATAGCCTTCACAACAATATTTAATATCATTAATATAATTTAATACCAGCAAATGTATAATGCAAGCAAAAGCTTATCATCAAAAAGTACGACTTGGCTATATTCAACAAAGGTTAATAAATCTGATAAAAAGCAGTTACACGTCTTAGTAAAACAGCAGTTAACCTGCCCTGGCTTAACCTATTCCTAAAGATATTTAACCACTGATGAGATCATAATGACACATGATGAAAACTAGCCTCTCAGCTAACAGCACACATAAACTCTCACCGCCGCTGAAATCTAACATATAAATCACTCTGTCTGCGTCAGTGTCCCTTTAGAAACACCTGAAATAAAGCTGTAGGATAAAAGAAAGCTTTAGACTCACAGTCCATGACATTTCTCTGTAGAAATCGCTCTTCTGTTTGCTCGAGTCTCTCTGTGTTTTTGCGTCCAGTGACGACTGGTAACCAGGAGAGGCGCCGACCAATCACAACGCGTTGTTAAGACAGCTCCCGCCCACCTTGAGAGATGGCGACCAATCACATTGCGCCTCCCGTGGATGCTGCTGCGCGTTTGTAACGGAGAAGAACGACGACAAATCACCGCCCGCCGTTGACACCGCTGCGGATGACGTTGTAACGTATAAAACTATAAAGTTAGACCTAAAAAGTTACAAATCTGTACAGGTTAGAAAACGTTTCTTTGATTTTCGACTAATAATTATTCATATTAATTATCTATTATTTCATTTTTAAATATCATTATTATTTTAATTATTTTGGATGCATCATATGAAAACAACATAAAAATCTGTAATGTATTTGACTTTGAATAACTAAAAATTAACAGGACGGAATCTACCAGACAACATAACTCATCTTAGAAGCAAACCTGCTGCTGTCATAAACATCAGATCGCGTATGGGTCATTATTTTTCAGCTTTTAATAAAGTTATATTTTTAATTATTATTTTACAGTATGTAACAGAAAATAGGAAATCATGTTTTTCACTAAAGTGTCTGCAGTTGTGAATATTAAAAAGTAATTATAGCAGTCTAAGTAAAAAATAATGCAATAAAGTATATATTTTGTATTTAAATCCCATAAAAATGAAAAATGTTTTACTCCCAAAATGCTAAAAAATAATGGCATAAGTCTCAACTAGTTCTGATCAAATTTCAAGTTAATATCACAAAAAAAAATGGTTTTTGTAACACTTTTAGTTGTCAATAGTTTGCTGCATACTCACAAATTAATAAATTAATTAAAAAATATGAAAACCAAATTCTTAGAGCTTTCCAATGTTTTAAAATGTGTCAAGATTTGTAAAGATTTATAATAGGATATTAGCAGTGTACTTATTTTTCTTATTTTTTTGACATGACACATGCATGCACATGGTTTACATGACACACTGAACACATATTTTGACATGATGAGCAGCAACACATGACACACTGAACACATATTTTGAATTTGCGCCTCCTGGAAAAGAAGTCACCGGCTGCCACTGGATGATAGAATTATGAATATATAATAATTCATATTCCTATGGGCTGAGTGACATTTAACAAAATGACTGTCACTACAAAATTTCTATAATAAAATATCCTTGAAATATGAAAACTACATTCTTGGAGCTTTCCAACAATATATAGTTTGTCAAGATTATTTCATGTTTATAGAATATCTTATAATAATGAATTTATTATTAGATATAGTAATGTAAAAACATCTTGGGACCACCTGTTGACCATGACAGAAATTACTCGTTCTATATCATTATTTTTGCAAAATGGTGATGAAATATGAAAACCTCAATCTAAGCTTTCCAATGATATATTGATATGTCAAGAATAGTGATGGTTGACAGTAAGAAATGATAAATTTGTAAATATATAAACGTCCCACCTTTGACTTTGGGACAGTGAGTTAAACGATTAAAAAATTAAAAAAGCAAAAAATAATAATAATTTGTACTCCTAATGTACCTGCGATTATATAATCACCCTTATACTAGGGTGATGTTATTCAGAAACTGGCTTTAGATGATTAAAGATTATCAGCCTTGTTTCTTGCAAATGTTTTCATTCCAGAAGTTGCCAGGAAGAGAAAAAAATAAAAACACAAGCTCAAACCAAAGTAGCAAAACTATTAAAAAAACAAGTCAAAAGCTGAATTCGTTGTGATTACATACAATTAACTATTATGACTTTAATGTTAAATAATTGATACAATATATTAAGACACAAAGAATTGAGATGATCCAAATTAAATGAATTATGACGTGATGATAAAGAGCACCTATTTCATTCCTTAAAAACAGCGTTATTTTGTGTATTTGGTATAATACAATATGTTTGCATGGTTTATGGTTAAAAAACACATTATTTTCCACATACCGTACATTTTTGTAGCTCCAGATTTCACTCTCTTCCTAAAATGCACGGATTTTAAAGCTCTGTGTCCCTGATTGCCCAGCTAATCTGTGCGTTGTGATTGGCCTGAATACCTTTGACGTCAGCCGAAAATGTGACTCTCCTTACCATGTTAGAAAGATTCTCTCACAATGCAATGCTAACATGAGTTAACTTACAGGCTGTGAGTCCAAGCGGAAGGAATTATGATAATGTCGCTCCTCCACAATCCGTGTGTTTGTTGTAGTCCAAGAAAAGAGATTTACATTGGAGGCGATAACTCACTTTATCGTTTACTTTGGGATTTGTATCTTTTGCATATCGTTAACACGTACTAATACACACTTACACACCAAAGGAAATGTAAAATCGTGAATCAGTCAATAGGTGCCCTTTAAGATAAACTGGTACTGTGGTCAGTAAACATTAAAGAAAGAGTCTATCTTAGAAAGAATTAGAAAAAAATGTGAAAAAATCCAACTGCAATGCTGAACACGGTTTTTTTATTCATTATAAAGTGTTTCATTTATATAAAACCAGACACAAAAGACCAAAATGAAATCACTTTGAATTAAAAAAGCAACATAAAACAAAATAAAAGCGACCTCCGAGTGCAAATGAACCTGTATTTCTCCCCACACACATACATACACACACACGGCTGACTGATGGAAATGAACATGACTGAGAGAATGAATTAATAAATGAATGAATGCAAGGGACACATAAATGTTAAAAAATTTAAATCAAGTCCGATTGAGCAGGAAGCACATGGAAAATGAGGTTTTGAGGGCATCAGTACACAATCACGACAGTCTGATGTTAAATCTAACCAGCAGAACCACCACACAACAAAACTGAATATAACCGTTCAAATACACTTAAAACCGTTCGTCCCTTATTGTATTTATGCTGGTATCTCTGTGTGTGTCTGTGTGTGTGTGTGAGTCTTGCATGAATGAGTGTGTATTCAAGCTTGTAGGCAGCTGACAGGGTTCCCTTTTCTTTGGCGTGTTGGTCACTCCCAAAATATGAGCAATGCGATCATGAGTGTGAATCTCTCTGGAGGTGTGGTGTGAGAAATGTTAAAACAAATTAAATGAACGATGGCCAAAAACCAATAACTTAAATAAAAGTGCTTAAAAAATTACTAATTTGGAGCCCTTTCATTAAAACAGAAGTCAAAGAGCGCACTGGGATACCCAATGCAATAAGACCAAAAAATTTAATATTATAACAAGTCACAAATTAGGATGGAGAGTGACAGGCTCAGAAACATCTCCGCACGTCATAGTCCAGAATTCACCACCATCCCACGCCAAAAAAATTAATACAAAACAGACACGCTCAAGGTCCTGCCCACATCGACGCGGTCACACAGTCCGTCTCCGTGACGTCGCCCTCTCCCGCGTCTCCGTTCGGTCGTTCTCGCCTGCGTCTCTCCGTTTCCCACTCCACGAACGAGTCAAACAGGCTGGGCCACGCTTCGTCCTCGCTGTAGTTGCTGAGGTCCTGCCCGATGCTCTGCGTGAAGTTCAGAAACATGTTCCAGGTGTCGCGAGAGATGCCGCGCACGCCGCACGGGTTCTCCGACAGGAAGTCCAGCCAGCGCTCCAGCACCGGGGGCGTGTCCAGCGTGAATACGAGCCGCCACAGCGCGATGGCGATGGACCGCTGCAGCGAGCGCTGACCCTGCTCGGCGTCCAGACCGAACTGGAAGGTGAAACGGTAAAGATCCTTGAAGCTCTCCTCTCCACGAGACTCCTCTAGCAGCACGGAGAAACGCGAGCAGATCCCCGGTATACTGTCGGCATGAATCGCCTTACAGCCGTCCACAAACTCCCTCCTAGAGCGAGTAAAAAATATCATTAACAAAGTTTCAGATGTCAGATTGATCATTTTAATACCAAGATATAATACCTTGTAAACTTGCACATGGTAGCAGCCTGGAACTTCCACGCCAACACCAGAACTTTGAACTCAGCCGGGTCGACGCACAGATCATTGCAGAACCGTTCCATTCCCTCCTCCAAGATGGCATCTTCATGTTCATCTTTATAACCCAGAAACATCTCCTCGATTCGAGCGATGGACAAGCCTTCGCCGTCCTGCGTGGGTGACTCTCGACGCACGTCCCCCACTGATGTGAGCGGGGCCACGGGACCTTCCACGGTGACCTCTGACTCTTTGGTGCCGTTGTATATGACGTTGAGTGAGGACTTGCCGCAGACCTCCTCCTTGTGCACGCTGCCCGCACCTCCGCCCTTCTTTCCATGAGATTTCCCAGCATCCTTTTCACCACTTTTGCTGCCTAAAGAGGACGTGGGGTTTTTACATTTAGTTACGCACTGACCCATGTCTCTCACGTGCGCTCTCTCTTGTATTCGTGGCCCTGTCCGTTTCCCTTCGGCGAGGTCTTCCTTCAGGTCCAGACGGCTCCTGCTAGACGCCGCTGTGCAGGATGATTGACAGCAGTCAACATGCCCTAAAGATTCATAATCACAACAACAGTGTGCTAATATTAGTCAGAATGATACAGCACTCATACTCAAAATCACACAGATCAATCCAGACCAAGAGCCTTTAAAACATCAATTACAAAAATATGTAATGTAGGCTTAAAAAAGACATTTGTTTCTCTTAAACTTATTAATCCATCCATCCATCTGTCTATTAGGGCTGTAACGATTAATCGTGCAAAAGCACGTTTTCTCAATGAATGAATTTTAATGAATTAAGGTGAAATCCCGGCACATCCAAAAGCCGAAGGCTCTCTCCTGCAGAAACTACATTTGTGCCACAGATGAAGTACCATTTCAAAAGCTATTACAGGAAATATCAAGAGGCATATTTATATCGCTGTTCTTCAAATTGTTTCAGGTATTTTTATGATAATAAAGAATAGTTTGAATGATTTTGTTTATCAAGTGTTGCTTTTTTAAATGTACGTTATAAACGACTCAGACTCATAATGATTTTAGATTGATAAGGACTTCTACTGATCAAAACGCCGAAGTACATGCACAAGCTACGCATGAAAAATCACAGCCTTGCAATTCAGAATCAATTTCAGACATGTCTTTTTAATAGGACACGCAATTAATTGTCACAGCCCTAATATCTATCCATCCATCCATCCATTTGTTTGTCACACCAACTATCACTCCATCTAACCATCTACCCACCCATCCAATCCATCTACCCACCCATCCAATCCATCTAGCCATCTACCCACCCATCCAATCCATCAAACCACCCATCCAATCCATCTAGCCATCTACCCACCCCATCCAATCCATCTAACCATCTACCCACCCATCCAATCCATCTAACCATCTACTCACCCATTCAATCTACCCACCCATCAATCCATCCATCTACCCACCCATCCAATCCATCTAACCATCCACCCACCCATCCAATCCATCTAACCATCTACCCACCCATCCAATCCATCTAACCATCTACCCACCCATCCAATCCATCTAACCATCTACCCACCCATCCAATCCATCTAACCACCCATCCATCCAATCCATCTAACCACCCATCCACCCATCCAATCCATCTACCCACCCATTCAATCCAATCCATCTAACCATCTACCCACCCATCCAATCCATTCAACCATCTACCCACCCATCCAATCCATTCAACCATCTACCCACCCATCCAATCCATTCAACCATCTACCCACCCATCCAATCCATCTAGCCATCTACCCACCCATCCAATCCATCTAACCACCCATCCAATCCATCTAGCCATCTACCCACCCCATCCAATCCATCTAACCATCTACCCACCCATCCAATCCATCTAACCATCTACCCACCCATTCAATCTACCCACCCATCAATCTATCCATCTATCCATCTTTCCATCTATCCATCCATCCATCCATCCATCTGTGTGTCAAATCATCTATCTACCCATCTATTTATCTACCCACTTTGTCACACCAACTAACTATCTATCTATTCATTCATCCATTAGTTTGTCACACAATCTATCTATCTGTCTGTCTGCCTGTCTGTCACACCATCTATCAACCCATCCATCAGTCTGATACACCATATATCTATCCATCCATCAGTTTGTCACAAACAGTTTAAAGAAATGTTGGTTTTAAAATATAAGTAACAGTGATGTTATTTGACGTGCAGTAATAACAGTGAAGTTTGCTTTAACACTCAGCAGTCATAACCATAATAACATTTTTATATGAATGTTCTCAGAGTTTTCTTCACACTGTGTTTTAAATCTCCTACAACAAACGAAACGCTTCATCTTCAAATCCTTATTAAAATCCCTGTGTTTCCAAATTGTAAATGTAAATTTTTTTTTTACCAAAACCCGTCATCATACTTCTAAAGAACAACAACAGTGATGTGAAACTATATTACACATATATTGTTCCTCATTTCTTCCTCAACCGTTTCAAGCACTAAGATGTCTAGATACACCCAACTACTCATTTTTTACTCTATTACAACATCTTTCGGAGTGGTCACATGAAGGAAAAAATAAGACCATCATCATCTAAACATCTCATAAGCACAGAATTCTTCATGCAAAGTAATTAAACAATGTAGGTTAAATTACACCCTGACACTCAATGAGAGGCAGGGCAGGACATTAACTAACCGGCGTGGTGAAATCTTTTCTTTATAGTTGTTAAACTAGTAATCAGTGTGATAACATATGAAGAGCTTTAATTCAGAAGTGCTGAGCTCTGAGTCACAGAGCGGACCTAAAACTCCTCCTGCATTCTGATTGGTCACATAATCCACTTTGACGCAAATACTCTGGTAGTCCATTTAAAGCCTAAATGACCACAAAACCATGTGCAAGTTACACAGACTGAGTCACATCACATGATGTGTAGACACTCTTGAAGGATCATTTTTAGCAAGTCTTCAAACTAACATGTGATGACATGCAGTAAATGCCGATTGTATTACGTCTAAAGTAGCAAGTTTAAATTTTTCATTATACACATAATAATAAAAGACTTGATTTTGGTGGTGCTAAGGTAGACATCACTGTTACAATAGCTCATGCTTGCGGTGTGGGCGCTGGGCGGCTGTGTGACTGTTTGCTATGGTTATGCTGGTCAGCAGTACTAGTGATAAAAAAAACCAACAAATCAGTTACAAAATCAGCAGCACACTCAGATACTTTCTGATAAAAATACAAAATCTAATAACAGCTATAATGTGAAATGCACAACATCTGGTGGAAGGGTGACGCTTAATTTGCATTTGAGCAATGCAAAATTAATTTAATTCACTGATTTGCATCCTTAATTTTTTCTTATTTCAATGCAATACAGTTTGAATTGTGACTACACACAATAACCGGTGAACAGGTGCACCACATCCATACATGTTAATATATATTGCCAAATGACACACACAGAGGGAACGCTATGTCGACCAATCATTATCCAGGACTGAGCTATACATCAATATACTGACCAATGAGAATACAGCATCCTGTAGAGCTTGGATGAAAACTTCATCAGCATTAGATGAGGACACACTCACCCAAGTCCCTGATCCCTGAACAGACGTGTCATCTGAGAAAACTCCATGGAGACGGCCGTAACATCCGCTGGCCTGTGCGAGAGAGGACACAAGCGGAGGACAAGTGAAAGAGACATCAGAATACGATACAGACACTGCACACAGTCGCACAATGTGGTACATTCGGCCCAAACCGCACAACACACCTATAAGACATTTTCACACACCTGAGCGGAAACTTGCGCCCTAACTAACCAACACCACCATACTCATGATGAGGTAACCTAAATAAATTGGAGCCAGGTTACAATAGAGGTGTTGGATTGCAATTGTGGCCAATGCAACGATTAAATGACATATAACCTCACCGTCATACCTGATAGTGACGTGTCCAGCATTTTGGGGATTTCTTGCTTATATTCACCTTTTTTGGCATGAAGTCAACACGAAATTAATTCGACTTCTGTAATCTATATCAGATTCCAGAGTGAAACTGGATATAAGGTAAAATGTAGGATGGGACACGGTCTTACCCATTAGGAATTACATGGACAGTAATTGTTACAGCCAAAATTAAGTCATGTGTTTGGAGAAAAGTGGGTGAAAATAGGGGTAGAGCAAGTTTGCATTGCAATTAAATAATAATGTGTTAGTATTACCATGGTACTTTGATATATATACCTTACTAGATTCTATTAATAACCTTAAAACCGTATATGGCCCAAAATGGCATATTAATATCATAATATCTTATTGTTAGTTAAGATACAGGTTTAAAAGAATGCATGCTGACTTTATGAATATTAATGTTTATAACGCTGTCAAACTTATACATAAGCTGGGTCATTCATAAATATCTGCCTATCTAAAGGGCATTTTTGGGTATCAGGGGCACATGCAGCATTTTATGAGCATCTACATATTGTAGATATATAATTATAATTTATTGCTATCTTGGTAGTCAGCTCACAAGATTTTGAAACACATGCATATTTCTCTCTCTCTCTCTATGTAATGAAAAACTTTTCCTATAAATTATGATGGACTGGTCATCTACACATCAGCAAATACACGAGACCAACATATAAACGCACACATTATTAGTCATAATATGTTGATATGTGGCGTTATGCGAGTAATATAAAGTTGAATGTGACATTAAATGTCTTTTAAAGAGCTGATCTCATGTTAGCAGCTTAGCGGGTTAGCTTCAGAGGAAAGTGTGGCTCATTTAGACACACTAAACTTCATTTTAACACGAATATTTGTATATGCTAAACAGAAACATAAAAGAGACCTGAAATTAAAGTTTCTTTGTTGGTTTACCTGTGAAAAGATGACGAAATGGGTCCGATTTAGCGCATCTCTGCTGTCATGCTAACGCTAAAGCTAATCTCACCCTCCGGGCGAACCGGATCGGTTCCGATTCTCCAGTTATAACCCGAGGAAAGTGACTTCTCTTTGTGTAGTCTTGTTGGTGCTGTTCGGGTCATTAGATGATCATGATGGGTACTTCCCCTCGCATTGCTTCCTACAGATCCAGCCCCGAACCAAACCCGCGCTGATTCGGACCGGCTCCGGAGCGAACCACCGCTTTTATCAGGTTTCACACACCTTTGGTTACGTGCTGTGTGGTCTGCGCTGATTCTGAGGGGGTTTACACCGCTACATGGGACCGGGGAAACGCGAATCGGCCGCTGATTGACCGCAGTTTTTCTTTTTGTTTGGGTTCGAAGGTGTTTGCGTAAAAGGTGCGCAGATATCGCTGGCACAAACATTCAAAATATTTAAAACTGCGTAAAGCGTACGCATTGTTGACCGTGTCGAACGTTACTGCTAGGAGGACGTCACGAACACGTTGACGTCGGAATGCGGAAGTGCAGCGATGTTCGAGTAAACGTGATGCAGAACAGATTAATATAGGCAAAGGTAACTGTTAATATTTATTATACCAGCACGAGATGAAGCTAATAAACAGCTAGATAATAATACGAGAGTAATGTTGAATTATGCGATCTGCTGTTACTAAACAGTTACAGCGATTTATTTATAAATACGGTCATGAAAGAAAGACCTGTCACATAAGCACGATCCATTTATATTTTGTATGTATGGTGTATATACTGGAAAATGATAATCATTATTTAATTGTTTAACATAAGCATTGAAAAGAAAAAATGCATATTGGTGTGCACGTTTCAGATACCACTGTCAAATTATATATGTAACATGAATTAAAATTTGTTTGATTATATAATTTTTTATGTTACACTCACCTAAAGGATTATTAGGAACACCATATTAATACTGTGTTTGACCCCCTTCAGAACTGCCTTAATTCTACTTGGCATTGATTCAACAAGGTGCTGAAAGCATTCTTTAGAAATGTTGGCCCATATTAATAGGATAGCATTTTGCAGTTGATGGAGATTTGTGGGATGCACATCCAGGGCATGAAGCTCCCGTTCCACCACTACATCCCAAAGATGCTCTATTGGGTTGAGATCTGGTGACTGAGGGGGCCATTTTAGTACAGTGAACTAATTGTCATGTTCAAGAAACCAATTTGAAATTATTTGAGCTTTGTAACATGGTGCATTATCCTGCTGGAAGTAGCCATCAGAGGATGGGTAGATGGTGGTCATAAAGGGATGGACATGGTCAGAAACAATGCTCAGGTAGGCCGTGGCATTTAAACAATGCCCAATTGGCACTAAGAGGCCTAAAGTTTGCCAAGAAAACATCCCCCACACCATTACACCACCACCAGCAGCCTGCACAGTGGTAACAACGCATGATGGATCCATGTTCTCATTCTGTTTACGCCAAATTCTTACTCTACCATCTGAATGTCTTAACAGAAATCGAGACCCGTCCGACCAGGCAACATTTTTCCAGTCTTCAACTGTCCAATTTTGGTGAGCTCGTGCAAATTGTAGCCTCTTCTTCCTATTTGTAGGGGATATTAGTGGTACCCGGTGGGGTCTTCTGTTGTTTGTAGCCCATCTGCCTCAAGGTTGTGTGTGTTGTGGCTTCACCAATGCTTTGCTGCATACCTCGGTTGTAACGAGTGGTTATTTCAGTCAAAGTTGGTCGGCCCATTCTTCTCTGACCTCTAGCATCAACAAGGCATTTTCCCCTACAGGACTGCGGCATACTGGATGTTTTTCCCTTTTCACACCATTCTTTGTAAACCCTAGAAATGGTTGTGCGTGTAAATCCCAGTAACTGAGCAGATTGTGAAATACTCAGACCGGCCCGTCTGGCACCAACACCATGCCACGCTCAAAATTGCTTAAATTACCTTTCTTTTCTAGCCTGGGTGCCAGCCGATCTTACCCCCGCCCACAAGATTTTGAAAACGGGAATATCGGTCTGGGGTTTCTCCGTTGAGGAGCTACTATGCTTGGACAAATGCTGGTCGAACCAATCAAATTGTCAGGGCGGGCTTTATACGATGATGGACAGATAATCAACAGTAACGTAATGAACCACGTCACCAAAGAGCGCGTGTGTTGAATGGCTGCCGCTGTAGAGTCCAGGGGCCTCATTTATCAAGCGTGTGTACGCACAGAAGTGTGCGTAAAGTGTGCGTAGGAACAGTTTTACGCAAAGTATGGAATTTATCAAATTGCACTTATACGTAGAAATGTGTGTAAATATACGCACACCTCGGAGTATGCGTACGCAGAGCATCTAGTGGTAGAATAGCGATACTACATAGGACCCTGTTCCAGTGAGTAAAGAAGTGTCTATTTATTATCCACAAGCAGATGTTAAAAATGATTAATGTCAGTATGGTAACAGCAAATAATTATAATGATTTATTTGTGATATGTATCTGTATCTGTGAAAGCTCTACATGTGATTTGTATAAATGAAGTCTCCGACAAATGCTTGACACAGTGCAATGGCTTATCTTGCGTTATTGGAAGACTTGGCAAATATTCCATTCCGCCGGTAGCGCGTTTTCAAAGATCGCGCCAATGATGCTGGTTATATAAGCTGCTGTCCAAGGTAGAAAGTTGTCTGTCCTCCTCCAGTTGCACCGATTTCACGTCGGTGTGCTGTGACGCGTTATTTTTTTATTTTTTTGGCTGATAATTTAATGTCAAACCACTTTTTATTTCTAGAAGTGTTCTTATACACAACGGAATTAAACTCACTGTTAACATATTCCCATGCAGATTTGTTTTCTTTTGTTAGTCATTCCTCCCGCACTAAGTGAACCAAACAGTATGTGTTATTTGGATTTAACCTCATCCACCAGTAACTCAATTTCTGTGTCTGTAAAATTCCTCTTTTACGCTCTCTTTGTCATTATTGCGATGAGGGAAAAAGCACAACCACGTGACATATAACGGGAGGTGTTGTCACCATATATGGTTCATTGGAGGCGTTTCGGAATGCAAATGACTATGAACGTGCACGAGCATGGTGCTTAAGAACAAGTGGGATTTATCATCAAGGATTACTTACTGATGTGCGTACGAACCACGTGCGCACGTTTGATAAATCCCGATTTTTTTGTACTTAGGCACATTCTAAATTTCATTCGTAGGTACAAATATAGAACATTTTCTACGCAATGTTGATAAATGAGGCCCCAGATGTGTGGATTCTGACATTGAGTCTGTTCTAAAAGATATCGACAGAGCATTGATTTTAAAAGGGCAACAGAGAAACGCGAGCAGGGCATTTGTTGATGTTTTTGCCGTCCTTCCTATTCGTCAAAAGTTGGTCGCAACTGAAATGGCTAACGTTATCACGGCGATGCGACTCAGCGTGCACGACGAGATGGATATAATTAAGTGTGCTTGCAAAAGCACACTTATTGTTCTTCTTAAGTTTTATTATTAAGTGTGCTTGGCAAAAGCACACTTATTGTTCTTCTTAAGTTTTATTAAGTGTGCTTGCAAAAGCACACTTCTTGTTCTTCTTAAGTTTTATTATTATTTTTATTATTTTTCCCGGGTAGATTTTTTTGGCCAGCTCTAGCGACCAGACCGTTTGACGCAGAGACACCGTTCAAACTTTAAAATGTTCGGGCAGTACCGGTGTAAGTTGCTTGAGAAGATGAAGTCACAGATCCATGTCGTTCGGCCGCCATATTGGAGAGAACACAAAACCTTAAAAAAGTTTCACAGGTCACAAATTTTGTCCAAACTTTATGAAATTCCACGTACGCGATCCTTGGACCGAGCCTCACAAAAGTTACTAGAAGGATTTTTGATTTTCGGAAGCGTTTGCGCGCCACAGCCCAAACTAAATGTGCGTCAACGCCGCCAAAACAGGAAGTAGTTCAAATCTCAATATGTCTGTAACATTTACTAACCAAAATTTTTATATGAACTCTTTACTCCAATGTGAAGATGCCCAAGATAAAAAAACATTGCAGTAACATGTCTATATTATGTTATTTTCACTTTAAAATGTCCAATTAAAACCTGTGTAAAATTAAAAAATGTCATTAGCCTTTACCAGTAGAGGGCAGCCTTTACGTTCAAACGTGTTTTTTAGACAGAATGTAAAGATAGCGGCAGCCATCTTTAGAAGCTAAGCTAACAGGCTATTGCTCCGTGGAAAAGTTTGAATAACAATGGCGGGATGTAGTTTTAATGTTAAGATGGCAAAATGGAATTTAAAAGAGCTTTTGAGAGAATCTGGTGTTCCTTTAAGAGCCACAATACAGCGAAGAGCTGAGGAAGAGAAAGCAGCCCGGAGAAGAGGCGACACCCTCAGACTCTGCTGCGAGCCCGTGGAGGACTCAGTAACGGCCCTGTCCCAAATGGCGCACTTCATGTGGACTTTCGGTCTCGTGGCCTTAAATTGCGCGTGCTTGCTTAGTCCACGAGTCCGTAGGGTGTCCCATCTGTCATTTTTACGCTTTGAAGTGTGCTCATCAGCGCCTCCTTTGCCCCCTTGAAGGGCTGGTTATACTCGCGCTTTGGTCCGGAACGCAAGCCTCCGCGGATCGCGCGCGCGTCTCACCAAACGGACGAGGCGTTTATAGTTAACGCGCTCGCCGTTGCACTATTTTTTTAACCACCAGGCGGCGACGCGAGCAATAAAGTCAAAAACAAACACAAAGAAGAGGATAGAAGAAGTCGTCCGCTGGAACAACCCTACTGCTTTTAACATTAGAGTTTAATATATATAAATTTGAGAACATGAATAAAACAACAATCTTTTAAATATGTCTTTATTAAACATTATCATTTCATTAACGTTTTTACTAAACAAACAGTACAGACATCTTAAGGTTTATATTTTATTCCTCATCCAGTGGTTCATTCAATACAAATATAAGCCAACCATTCTGAATCATGTAAAATAATTCGTGTTTTAAACTGCAATGTTTCCATACTTTACTTCCAGAGTGTCAGATAAATATATACATTGTTTTGCTTGGATTTATCAAAGAGATACGTCACAGGCTTGCCTGCTCGGACAGAATCGCCTCGAGTTCGGTCATTTTCGGATGCGGAGCCGCGCGGAAAGTTACAAAAAATGCCGTGCACCGCGCCACGCGAAATGGGGTCTCGCGCACCCAACGCGCGCGACCGCCCACTCCGCGTTGACGTCATTTTTGCCGCGCGCACCAACGCGCTCTTGCGGACGCGCGACTATAAACTAGGCTTGATGCGGTCTTCAGCGAAGCCCGCACTGCAGCAGGCTTCGCGCACTTTACCAACCCAGAAGTCCTTGCGAAAGAGCAATCAGACCAATCAGACGAAGGAAGGGAGGAGCTCACACTGACGGGCAACTTCTCTACCTATTTCCGGTGTGACGCTTGAGTCTGTCCCAAAATACGACTCGGTTGCACCCACGTGGACTCGCATTAAGGGTCCCTAAAGTCTGGACTACGTGATGTCATCAAAGTGTGGACTCTGAGGAGGACCACAAGTCCGGAGTGTGGCATTTGGGACAGGACCAACCTCGGCTGCCACCCAATCTTCGTATCGTATATGGACAGATTCCTGGGGCCTCATTTATCAACATTGCGTAGAAAATGTTCTATATTTGTACCTACGAATGAAATTTAGAATGTGCCTAAGTACAAAAAAATCGGGATTTATCAAACGTGCGCACGTGGTTCGTACGCACATCAGTAAGTAATCCTTGATGATAAATCCCACTTGTTCTTAAGCACCATGCTCGTGCACGTTCATAGTCATTTGCATTCCGAAACGCCTCCAATGAACCATATATGGTGACAACACCTCCCGTTATATGTCACGTGGTTGTGCTTTTTCCCTCATCGCAATAATGACAAAGAGAAATTTATATAATTTAATAAAAGAGGAATTTTACAGACACAGAAATTGAGTTAGGCTACTGGTGGATGAGGTTAAATCCTAATAACACATCCTGTTTGGTTTACTTAGTGCGGGAGGAATGACTAACAAAAGAAAACAAATCTACATGTTACCAGTGAGTTTAATTCCGTTGAATATGAGGAGAGAACACTTCCAAAAATAAAAGAGTGGTTTGACATTAAATTATCAGCAAAAAAAAAAAAACGCGTCACAGAACACCGACGTGAAACAAGTGCAACTGGAGGAGGACAGACAACTTTCCACCTTGGACAGCAGCATATATAACCAGCATCATTGGCGCGATCTTTGAAAACGCGCTACCGGCGGAATGGATTATTTGCCAAGTCTTCCAATAACGCAAGATAAGCCATTGCACTGTGTCAAGCATTTGTCGGAGACATCATTTATACAAATCACATGTAGAGCTTTCACAGATACAGATACATATCACAAATAAATCATTATACTTATTTGCTGTTACCATACTGACATTAATCATTTTTAACACCTGTTTGTGGATAAAAAATAGACACTTCTTTACTCACTGGAACAGGGTCCTATATATAATATCGCTATTCTACCACTAGATGCTCTGCGTACGCATACTCAGAGGTGTGCGTATATTTACACACATTTCTACGTATAAGTGCAATTTGATAAATTCCACACTTTGCATAAAACTGTTCCTACGCACACTTTACGCACACTTCTGTGCGTACGCACGTTTGATAAATGAGGCCCCTGGATACATATTTTTAGAATCGTAAACTTCATCTTATTCACTATACAGTATGCGGTTTCGGACGCAAAACTGCAAATGGATTTTCTATTCTGAATGCTTGAATCAACGCGAGCTCTCTGGAGAACGTGCATTTTCACATACAGGTAGGAATTATATGATTCAGACATATTTTAATCCCTTTCTTTTATTTCAGTGATATATGGCACGACAAGTTTAATTCCCTTTTTCATCAATGTAATACATTGTAAACGTATTAGTTTGTAAAGACGTCAGTTTCGCGTCCTCGCGTAGCAGTGATCGTTTGGCAT
The DNA here is from genome assembly GCF_027580225.2 of Misgurnus anguillicaudatus. Classification (NCBI taxonomy): domain Eukaryota; kingdom Metazoa; phylum Chordata; class Actinopteri; order Cypriniformes; family Cobitidae; genus Misgurnus; species Misgurnus anguillicaudatus. The sequence continues at coordinate 31,539,823 of NC_073361.2, read as the reverse complement.
CGGTATTTTAATTAATTACGAAATTTGTATTTTATTTTTAAATTGCTATCTTGTGTTTCTGGCGCATTCGCGGATTAATGACTCATTTGAGTCGTTTTCATTACAAAGTGTTGCAAATAAATGAGTCTTTTGAGTCGACTCTTTACAAAGCGAATGGGCCAAATGTTTTAAAGTGGTTCGCGAATCAGTTTGAATGAATTGTTCAGATCGCTTCAAACACGGAATCGTCCGAAGCTGTTTTACTCGTAACCTATGTAGAAACACGCAGAATATAACCAGTGTTGGGTGACGTGGAAATGAATTTACCAATCTTTTAACTAAAAGCAAAACTTTACACATGTACCCGCCATTACATACGCGCGACCGCCGACCTGTTCGTCGTCAGACACAGTTAAACGCGTGCAACCTCCAGAAACACTGTAGCACAGATTGAAGAAAACCCATGATCCATGAATTCGATGATTGACGTCTGATTCGCTGTTTAATGTACTGTATGATGTAAGTGATTCTCACAAAACACACGTGACATGACAACGTAAGAAAACATGAGTTTTGTTATAGTGTAAACTGTCAATGTCCTCAGACCATCTTAGGAGATTCCAACTTTATACATATACAAAACTGTTGTCAGTTTACTTGTCTGATATTTCAGCTACAAGCTACATCAACATTGAGACTAAAGTTAATTTGTTAATTTGAAATGCTTGTCTATTCTGTGCTTGTATTCTTTTTCTGTACTGTTGGTGTATGTTGCAGTTTTACACATACTGTAGAAGTGCCCTTCATAAGTATTCTTCTGTTTGTTGTGGAGTCAAGAAATGTCTAAACATTAAAAGATGAACATGAGACAAAAGTACAGAATCTGTCACATTATTTTTTTTAATGGGCACTGAGCGGTGTCCTGACTGTTTACACATGAAAAGCATAAAATATGTAGGATCAGTTTGATTCACTTATGTGCATTTGTGTACAATACACATAAGTCAGCATTTAATGCTGTTGTTCTTTGTTGTTAAAGCATGTATGTGTTGAAACATAAACAAAGGTTAATAAAATGTGACATTCTAAACTTCTGGCATACTGATATTTATCTTACCAATTTCTGGTCTCCACATCAAACAGAAAAAGCTTGTCTTTATTGTTCTGATATTTATGGAGGGCACTGCGTGTGTGTGTGTGTGTGTGTGTGTGTGTGTGTGTGTGCGCGCGCGCGCGTGTGTGTGTGCGTGTGTGTGTGCGTGTGTGTGTGTGTGCATATATCTAGATTTATTTTTTCATGAGTAACTAGTAACTCGCTACTTGAGTATTATTTTCATTGCATACTTTTTACTTCTACTTGAGTAATTATTTATTTAGTTACTTTTACTTTAACTTCAGTAAAGTTTTTGGCTACTCTTTCCACCTCTGTTAAAATCTTCATGAATCTAGGCTGAGTTTGCCACGTTGAAGCCTAAATAATCAGACAGATAGTAAGTTAATCGCCCATCGCTCACAGCCCAGCACCTGCACCACTGCATGCGTATCGCGCTGACAAACATACACCTGATTTTACTGCCCTGACGAAATCTAAAAGTATAATTTCTCTTATTAGAAGCTAGCCTAATGTTTGCCAGCTATTAAAATGGCGGTTGTAGTTTAAATAGAGGTCGTGAATAATTAGCATTGACAAAAAACTGCATAAAACAATGTTATATTCCATATTATAAACTTTTGGTTATGTGTACTTAAGTGAGTAAATAAGTTAACCGCAAAAACTAAATGTGTGTCGACGCAGCCAAAACAGGAAGTAGTTTATCTCAGGAACGCTTTCACGTATTGAAACCAAACTTTGTACATGAACTTGGGACTCCAATGTGAGGATGCACAAACTAAATCGGCGGCACCAGAGCAAGCACACTTTTGCAGTTCGTCCCGAAATGCATTTTCTAGTTATTATTATTTTTCCCGGGTAGATTTTTTTGGCCAGCTCTAGCGACCAGACCGTTTGACGCAGAGACACCGTTCAAACTTTAAAATGTTCGGGCAGTACCGGTGCAAGTTGCTTGAGAGGATGAAGTCACAGATCCATGTCGTTCGGCCGCCATATTGGAGAGAACACAAAACCTTAAAAAAGTTTCACAGGTCACAAATTTTGTCCAAACCTCATGAAATTCCACGTACGCGATCCTTGGACCGAGCCTCACAAAAGTTACCAGAAGGATTTTTGATTTTCGGAAGCGTTTGCGCGCCACAGCCCAAACTAAATGTGCGTCAACGCCGCCAAAACAGGAAGTAGTTCAAATCTCAATATGTCTGTAACATTTATTAACCAAAAATTTTATATGAACTCTTTACTCCAATGTGAAGATGCCCAAGATAAAAAAACATTGCAGTAACATGTCTATATTATGTTATTTTCACTTTAAAATGTCCAATTAAAACCTGTGTAAAAAATAAAAAATGTCATTAGCCTTTACCAGTAGAGGGCAGCCTTTACGTTCAAACGTGTTTTTTAGACAGAATGTAAAGATAGCGGCAGCCATCTTTAGAAGCTAAGCTAACAGGCTATTGCTCCGTGGAAAAGTTTGAATAACTATGGCGGGATGTAGTTTTAAGGTTTAAATGGCAAAATGGAATAGAGAAGAGCTGTTGAGAGAATCAAGTGTTCCTTTAAGAGCCACAATACAGCGAAGAGCTGAGAAAGACGGAGAGCAGAGAAGCCCGGAGAAGAGGCCACAGCCTGAGACTCTGCTGCATAGAGCCCGTGGGGCACGCAGCACCATCGGCTGGCACCCAAGCTTTGTATCGTATATGGACAGCGGAATCCTGGATACATATTTTTAAAATCCTAAAACTTCATCTTATTCACTATACAGTATGCGGTTTCGGACGCAAAACTGCAAATGGATTTTATATTCTGAATGCTTGAATCAACGCGAGCTCTCTGGAGAACGTGCATTTTCACATACAGGTAGGAATTATATGATTCAGACATATTTTAATCCCTTTCTTTTATTTCAGTGATATATGGCACGACAAGTTTAATTCCCTTTTTCATCAATGTAATACATTGTAAACGTATTAGTTTCGCTCGCGTCCTCGCTCGCGTGATCGTTTGGCGTCGGCTCTATGACAGCTGCATGATTTAAATGATTGTGAATTGACGCGAAAAAGTGTCACTTTACCTTAAATCATGCATGTGACGCCAAGTGTATTTAAATAGTCATGACTTTCAGAAATGTATGACACATTTAAAAACACAGCTTTTGCCAGAAGACTGCGTATATGCCATTTACATGATCTTCAGGTAAGAAGATACATATATCTAAATCGTATGCTTAGCTACTGTTGAACGGGAACACGATTGATTGCATTATGCTGTCAATCACTGAGGGAAATATTTTCTTTTATCATTAATTTCACAGTCTGGGTCGACAGAGGCGCGGGCGCCGCAAAATCTTTATTTTTCAATCACTCCGCAAAGAGACTTAGATAACTCTGCTGATTTTGGACTTACATATATGATTTATACATCATTTAAAACTTTAAAGTGTCTAGTATTTTTTCTGTCCACTCCCATTAAAAACAGAATGTTGTGCTTTTCGCAAAATTAAGAAAATAAACATAATGCGGGTTTGCTCTCTCTCTTAGTGACGTCCTTTCAGAAACACGTCAGAAAAATGAGCTGTAACTTAACGAATTGTTTTCATAGAAAAATAAGATAAATGTCTACATAATGCTTGGAATGTCTGCTTTTAAATGGTGTAAGTGAAATCGAAAACAAATATTGTACTTCGTTGTTAACTGTATTAAAAGAGGGAGATGTACCGTCTCTCATGTTACTGCATTATTTATAAAGAGCCACGCCCCGCTCCATTGAAGAGAAGAACAGAGATCATCCATATTCATTAGTCAACGCCACAACGAATGTTTTCTCTGTGCTTGCTCATACAGCAAAGGCTCAAATATTATGCGAGTCATCGTTCTCACAAAAGAATGCAATTTAAACGAGTAAGTTAATCGGCCATCGCTCACAGCCCAGCATCTGTCCTGCACCACTGTATGCATATCGCGCTGACAAACATACACGTGATTTTACTGCTCTGATAAAATCTAAAAGTATAATTTCTCTTATTAGAAGCTAGCCTAATGTTTGCCAGTTATTAAGATGGCGGTTGTAGTTTAAATAAAGGGTTTTGAAATAATAAGCTTTGACAAAAAACTGCATAAAACAATTTTATGTTCCATATTATAAACTTTTGGTTATGTGTACTTAAGTGAGTAGATATGGCTCTTATTTACACCTTTAAATGTAGAATAAAGCTTACTCGGGTATCTTACAATGCACTTATGTTGTTATGCAGTTTTAAAATACAAAATACAAACATGTCTGGATGTAGATAAAGCCTACTTGGTCATATTACAATGCACAAGTTTTGTTGTATGCAGTTTGAAAATACATGTTTGTAGAAAAAGTATATTGTACAATGCACTTATTTTGTTGTTATGCAGTTTCAAAATACAACATGAGTATGTTTAAATGTATATGTCGTCATCATCACTGATATATCTCTGGCCCTCATGACAAACTAATTGAATAGCCCTGTCGTAGACGCTCAACACACAATCATATTCATAAATAGTAAAGAAATGAAACGATATTAGGCTATCAGTGCTGCTGTCGCTCTTTCCTATCGCTTATTTTAAAAATGAGCTTATGATCAATAAAATGCAGCTTATATCTGCTGCTTTTTGTGACGTGAACTCTGGCCTACATTAAAGGTGCAGTGTGTAATTTTTAGAAGGATCTCTTGACAGAAATGCAAAATAATATACAAAACTATATTATCAGGGGTGTATAAAGACCTTTCATATGGCTCTTATATGGCCGTTATGTTTTTATTACTTTAGAATGAGATGTTTTTATCTACATACACAGAGGGTCCCCTTACATGGAAGTCGGCATTTTGTGCCACCATGTTTCTACAGTCTTAATGGACAAAATCATGACATGTTTGTCCTGTGGTGGCTACCGTAGCTTCTCTATCAGGGAACTACACTAACCTTTTCCACTGGTGGCACTTGCGCTACCAACTTTTTCAGTTACTGGCGCAAAATATGATTTGGTCGCACATATTTTTTTCAAGTTATATTAAGGCGCTCTGGTTAATAATGAACAATAATGAAACTGTATTGCATACAGATATGCTTTTTATTTTACTTGCCATCTTTTAAACCACATGCCGCCTTGTTTTCTTAAACGTTGCAGTCAGTGTTTCCCACAGATCTGAAATTTACTTGGTGGTGGTAACCGGTAAAAAGGGCAATCATTACCCACTGACAAATAATGGTCTACTATACATATGACGAAGAACTAATAATGTGTGACACAACACAATATTTGATTTATTGAAAATTAATATTAATTTCACATTATATTTCATTAATCTAAACACTCCAAACTTTCTTTGCCATTAACAAAGCTGACACTGTTTGTCAAAGCACCACGAAAACACTTACTGTTTTTGCACTGATATATGAAGCAATTAGATCCCTTTTATCAAACTCAATATAATACAATACTATGTATAGTATATTAATAGACAGTGCAGGTCTATAGATTATAAATGTGACTGATGTTATGACTGATGTTATAATGGTAATAATTTCTATTAAATAGGCACTTTTACTGCTTCTGCTCTATCTTTCTATTTCTCTCTTGCCGATTTAAAAAGCTTAATCCACTTATTATTTCAATAATATTATTCCACTTATTTTATTTTCAAATCTACTTGCTGTCAATGGGCTTGACATTGGCACTGCTTTTTTGCTACAATCTGTGCAAACTTAATATGGATATGGTTTTAGAAAATATATGGTTTATTAATAATAAGATTATTAAAAACATGTGAGAAAGAAAACGCAGCGCGTGGTCGTAACAAGAACCATCGCCATAGAAACCGAAGGCACGCTAAACTGCACTCGAGCTTTAGTGCGGTTGCGCTCATGGCCGTTTTCCGATCGACTCGGGTTATAAACTCAATATTAATCAGACTTGGGACCAAAAGTAATTAAACTAGGACCTAACCGGACCCGACAGACAATTTAAAATATAAACCCGGAACCATACGGGTCCCGCGTCCTCAGTGAAGAAAGACATCTGCTCAAGTTCAGAAACATGGAAGACACTGACTGCGCTTGTGTCGCGTCGCACCCAATTCATTGAGAAACAGCTGAGCACGCAAACGCACACTGATGGGGAGAGACACGACGTGCTTTCACGCAAAATGAAGCCAACGTGTTGATGGCTCAGAGCACGTTATAAAACGTATTCTTAAAATCCACATTTATGTTTTAATAAATGCTCATAGTAAATCATAGCATATTGTCTAAAACATTAGGTAGCACATTTGCGACCCATTAAAAATTAGGGTCGCAACGGCAGTTCAAAAGGTCGCATATGCGACCATTTTGGTCGCAGTGTAGCTCCCTGTCTATGCATTTCAAAAGCGAGGGGTGAGCTGTGAACTGAGCTTTTGGTTGCAATTTGGAACCTCACCACTAGATGCCGCTAAAATTTACACACTGCACCTTTAAGTCTCATGTTTTTAAGATTATCTTAAGTACTAAAGGATTTTTGGTATATTATGTACAAAATTAGTGTGTGAAAATATGGCACTTCAAAGGGATTGTTCACTCAAAAATTAAAATTATTTAAATTACAATTCTAAAAAAAATGTAATAAGAAAACACTGAGGGCTTGACATTAACTTTTTGAGGAACTTGTCCTTCGGACAAGTAAATTTGTGTTTCACTTGTCCATGCACAAAAGTCACTTGTCCGGGTAAAGTTTTATAATATAATGTATTTTTTGTGTTTTGATAATCAGTGGCAGAGCAAGGGATTTTTCATAGAGGAGTCGGACAACTAATTTTTTCTTACACTTGTCCTACAAAAAATCCACTTGTCCCGGACAAGCGGACAAGTCTTAATGTCGAACCCTGAACATGTGCAGCACCGCCGTTATAGTTGGTTCTAGGCTAGCTAGCTATCCCTGTATTTACATAAAATGGTCTGTGCTAAGCCCCGGATGTCCTTAAATGCTGGAAGCACCCCTGGTTACAAGCCTGTATACATTTCTGTGTGTGTGTGTGTGTGTCATGTGTGTGTGTCAGGAATGCTTTCACGTATTGAAACCAAACTTTGTACATGAACTTGGGACTCCAATGCGAGGATGCACAAGATAAAAAACATTCTAAAATTTTACATTTCACAAATCACGTTAGTGACCGCACCAGAGCAAGCACACTTTTGCGGTTCCTCTGGAAGTGCATTTTCTAGTTCTTATTATTATTCCCGGGTAGATTTTTTGTGTCAGCTCTAGCGACCAGACCGTTTGACGCAGAGACACCGTTCAAACTTTAAAATGTTCGGGCAGTACCGGTGTAAGTTGCTTGAGAGGATGAAGTCACAGATCCATGTCGTTCGGCCGCCATATTGGAGAGAACACAAAACCTTAAAAAAGTTTCACAGGTCACAAATTTTGTCCAAACTTTATGAAATTCCACGTACGCGATCCTTGGACCGAGCCTCACAAAAGTTACTAGAAGGATTTTTGATTTTCGGAAGCGTTTGCGCGCCACAGCCCAAACTAAATGTGCGTCAACGCCGCCAAAACAGGAAGTAGTTCAAATCTCAATATGTCTGTAACATTTACTAACCAAAATTTTTATATGAACTCTTTACTCCAATGTGAAGATGCCCAAGATAAAAAAAACATTGCAGTAACATGTCTATATTATGTTATTTTCACTTTAAAATGTCCAATTAAAACCTGTGTAAAAATAAAAAATGTCATTAGCCTTTACCAGTAGAGGGCAGCCTTTACGTTCAAACGTGTTTTTTAGACAGAATGTAAAGATAGCGGCAGCCATCTTTAGAAGCTAAGCTAACAGGCTATTGCTCCGTGGAAAAGTTTGAATAACAATGGCGGGATGTAGTTTTAATGTTAAAATGGCAAAATGGAATTTAAAAGAGCTTTTGAGAGAATCGGTGTTCCTTTAAGAGCCACAATACAGCGAAGAGCTGAGGAAGAGAAAGCAGAGAAGCCCGGAGAAGAGGCGACACCCTCAGACTCTGCTGCGAGCCCGTGGAGGACTCAGTAACCTCGGCTGCCACCCAATCTTCGTATCGTATATGGACAGATTCCTGGATACATATTTTTAGAATCGTAAACTTCATCTTATTCACTATACAGTAGAGATGCTCCGATCATCATTTTTGGGGCCGATCACCGATTACCGATCACCAATATCATGATCTGCCGATCGCCGATCACAGAATGGCAGTGAAATGGGAATCTTTTATCTATAATCTAGCAGAGTTTGAACCATTTGTAGAAATGAAACTAACTATAAATTAGGTGTATTATTGTTTTAATAAGAGATTCAAATAAATAAGCACAACAAATATTTCTTCTTGCAAAGAGAAATGTAATATGCCTTTAAAAAGGTTTATGTCTGTTAAAAGTAATTAAAATAAAACACTTCACAGTCTTTACTGTATGAATTAAATATACACGCATTCGTATGAAGTACAACAGTTCTTCACTGATGAGCACAGAGTAATTTTATTGAGAGATGAATTAGGATACTGTAGCTTTAAGACGTGGGAGAGATCATTCTCTTCACGTGCACTGATGACAGGCTGCTGTGTATGCGTGCGGCGGGTGTCCGCAAACAAGAGCAGCTGTGAGGAAAATGGAAGTTTAAACCTTCAAAACTTTAAAACGAATGCAAGTAATAAACTTTCGGCATGAGGATGCAATTGTCCGCGATAGATATGTGTTGTATACGCTGATGTGAAGACGCATTGCGCTGAGGACCAGAGCGCGTCCTCGTAGTCCGCAAACAAGAGCAGCTGTGAGGAAAATGGATGTTTAAACCTTCAAAACTTTAAAACGAATGCAAGTAATAAACTTTAGGCACGAGGATGCAATTGTCCGCGATAGATATGTGTTGTATACGCTGTTTGATAGGGATGTGAAGACGCATCGCGCGTCCTCATAGAAAATACGCATATCTCTGTTAAAGGCAGAGAGGAAATCCAAATCTGCACGTCACACAGACATGAGCAATAGGTTACAAAATGCTCGCACTGTGTAAAATGGTCTCTTATTGCAGCCGTATCAGGAACGCTATGATGACAAAAGTAAACAGAAAAATCGGCTAATGAGATCGGCAAATTTAGCGAGTGCCGATCGCGTCATTTAATGTCGTTATCGGCCGATTACGATCGGCGGCCGATCGATCGGAGCATCACTACTATACAGTATGCGGTTTCGGACGCAAAACTGCAAATGGATTTTATATTCTGAATGCTTGAATCAACGCGAGCTCTCTGGAGAACGTGCATTTTCACATACAGGTAGGAATTATATGATTCAGACATATTTTAATCCCTTTCTTTTATTTCAGTGATATATGGCACGACAAGTTTAATTCCCTTTTTCATCAATGTAATACATTGTAAACGTATTAGTTTGTAAAGACGTCAGTTTCGCGTCCTCGCGTAGCAGTGATCGTTTGGCATCGGTATTTTAATGAATTACGAATTTTGTATTTTATTTTTAAATTGCTATCTTGTGTTTCTGGCGCATTCGCGGATTAATGACTCATTTGAGTCGTTTTCATTACAAAGTGTTGCAAATAAATGAGTCTTTTGAGTCGACTCTTTAAAAAGCGAATGGGCCAAATGTTTTAAAGTGGTTCGCGAATCAGTTTGAATGAATTGTTCAGATCGCTTCAAACACGGAATCGTCCGAAGGTGTTTTACTCGTAACCTATGTAGAAACACGCAGAATATGACCAGTGTTGGGTGACGTGGAAATGAATTTACCAATCTTTTAACTAAAAGCAAAACTTCACACATGTACCCGCCATTACATACGCGCGACCGCCGACCTGTTCGTCGTCAGACACAGTTAAACGCGTGCAACCTCCAGAAACACTGTAGCACAGATTGAAGAAAATCCATCGATGATTGACGTCTGATTCGCTGTTTAATGTACTGTATGATGTAAGTGATTCTCACAAAACACACGTGACATGACAACGTAAGAAAACATGAGTTTTGTTATAGTGTAAACTGTCAATGTCCTCAGACCATCTTAGGAGATTCCAACTTTATACATATACAAAACTGTTGTCAGTTTACTTGTCTGATATTTCAGCTAGTTACAAGCTACATCAACATTGAGACTAAAGTTAATTTGTTAATTTGAAATGCTTGTCTATTCTGTGCTTGTATTCTTTTTCTGTACTGTTGGTGTATGTTGCAGTTTTACACATACTGTAGAAGTGCCCTTCATAAGTGTTTGTTGTGGAGTCAAGAAATGTCTAAACATTAAAAGATGAACATGAGACAAAAGTACAGAATCTGTCACATTATTTTTTTTAATGGGCACTGAGCTGTGTCCTGATTGTTTACACATGAAAAGCATAAAATATGTAGGATCAGTTTGATTCACTTATGTGCATTTGTGTACAATACACATAAGTCAGCATTTAATGCTGTTGTTCTTTGTTGTTAAAGCATGTATGTGTTGAAACATAAACAAAGGTTAATAAAATGTGACATTCTAAACTTCTGGCATACTGATATTTATCTTACCAATTTCTGGTCTCCACATCAAACAGAAAAAGCTTGTCTTTATTGTTCTGATACTTATGGAGGGCACTGCGTGTGTGTGTGTGTGTGTGTGTGTGTGTGTGTGTGTGTGTGCGTGTGTGTGCGTGTGTGTGCGTGTGTGTGTGTGTGTGTGTGTGTGCGTGTGTGTGTGCGTGTGTGTGCATATATCTAGATTTATTTTTTCATGAGTAACTAGTAACTCGCTACTTGAGTATTATTTTCATTGCATACTTTTTACTTCTACTTGAGTAATTATTTATTTAGTTACTTTTACTTTAACTTCAGTAAAGTTTTTGGCTACTCTTTCCACCTCTGTTAAAATCTTCATGAATCTAGGCTGAGTTTGCCACGTTGAAGCCTAAATAATCAGACAGATAGTAAGTTAATCGCCCATCGCTCACAGCCCAGCACCTGCATCACTGCATGCGTATCGCGCTGACAAACATACACCTGATTTTACTGCCCTGACGAAATCTAAAAGTATAATTTCTCTTATTAGAAGCTAGCCTAATGTTTGCCAGCTATTAAAATGGCGGTTATAGTTTAAATAGAGGTCGTGAAATAATTAGCATTGACAAAAAACTGCATAAAACAATGTTATATTCCATATTAAAAACTTTTGGTTATGTGTACTTAAGTGAGTAAATAAGTTAACCACAAAAACTAAATGTGCGTCGACGCCGCCAAAACAGGAAGTAGTTTATATCAGGAAGCTTTCACGTATTGAAACCAAACTTTGTACATGAACTTGAGACTCCAATGTGAAGATGCACAAACTAAATCGGCGGCACCAGAGCAAGCACACTTTTGCAGTTCGTCCCGAAATGCATTTTCTAGTTAGCGGTCGTTGCCAGCTTCTTTCAAGAAGTCCTCGCTGTAGCTTGCAGCGCGATGGCGTGGTGGATTAATCCAGTACGTAGTGGATGTTCAAACACGCATGCGCAGTGAATATAAATCCAAATCCAGTGCTCGGTTGTGTATTTAAACACAAACATTAACACGCTTGCCGTCAAATGCCGATAAACGTGCTGTTGTCCAAGATTAGTTAATAAGTTTACGTGGATACCCACGTGCAAAATAAAACCATTTTCGCGTGTTCAGTGCAGTTATTTTCACATAATTTATCCATAAAAGCTGATCGTATTGAATGAGTAACGTTACCCCTTACGAAAATTAACCATGGTTTTACTACAGTTAAAACAAAAAAAAAACATGGTACTGTAGTAAAACCATGGTAACTACAAAATAACAATAGTTTTGATAACCGTGGTTTTCAAAAACAATAGTTGGTGTAGTAAAACCATGGTTTTGCTGATAATCACACCAAAAACTATGGTTACTACACTTTTACCACAATAAAACCATGGTTAATTTTCGTAAGGGACTGTAAACTCATTTTACATTTTTAGCATTGTGTAATGTATTATCTTAACATGTGGTAATGTTAAGATGTATTAAACAATCATCTTTAAACAACAAGATAAGGTATATTAGCAATGATACATGTAACGTTTTAATCAATCATTTATTTGAGTGTTGTATTGAAGTTATTTAAAAAATATTCTATTATATATATATATCTCTATTCAAGTTACTGTTAAATGGAAACAAAAATAACTTGTCATTTATTTAAGTTGTTTGTTTATTTAACTTTTACCCCACAGCTTGTTCAATTCACTGATGATCAGTGACTGCAAATATTAAAACATTTTAACAATAAACATTAGGCCTAAACATGAACTTAGTGAAAACTCAGCTAGTCATCTTTCTGTGATTTACTGTTTTCTACATTAACTCATTCTACATAATGTAAACAACATTCTGTAAAAAAAACATTGATATCTTTAATATTGAATCAGAATCAGCTTTATTGCCAAGTATGTTTTTGTCACATACAAGGAATTTGTCTTGGTGACATGTTACGGACATAAATAGAATGACTAAGTTAAATTAAAGACAATAACACACTAGTAATATAAAAACAAAAATAATTTAAATAAGCAGCATGGTACAGTAAGTATATATAAGTATATGTATATATATATTCTCCTTTTTTACAATTGTGTGTAGTGATGCCTGTATGGATGTTCAGATGCTGTTGTTGTACAGATAGATAATAGGTGATATTTACAGTAGCATAGTTTAGAATGGTAGTTTCAGATGTACAGTATGTGGTGAATATACAGTTATGACAGGTGTGGAAGTTATGGGTGCTTTAATTGTTTAGGTATATAACCTGAGGAACAAACTGTTGTTTATAGTGTTCAGTGCTTTGTAGCGCCGGCCAAAGGGCAAAAGTTCAAAGAAAAAGTTGGCTGGGTGTGTGGGGTTGACTGAGTAAAATCATGTCAAATGTCAAAATCAATGTGAAAGTAATGAAAATAACACTTTGATGCTCATTATATCATAATTACATTTCAAGACTTATCCTGTTTTTTCACAGGCAGGGTCACATATAACTGACTGCAGTCAGCACAGGTAAAGCTTTTGTCACAGTTTGATCTTAAATAGTTTAAAGTCAGTGCCACGCCACCATTGCTTTACTGATGCAGAATAGATGAACAATTCATCCCTGGGACACCCTTCCTCCAACTCGACCTGGTGGACAGTTTGTAAATAAATCTCTACACCCCGGAGAATGTGTTCCAGTTGACAACACCTATTTTAAGAAAGAGAAGTAAATATTAAAAATTAACAAATGTATAGTCTAAATCTAGGGATACTTTATATGAAATTAGAATAAAAACACTGTTACTATAAGCACACACACACACACACACACACACACACACACACACACACACACACACACACACACACACACACACACACACACACACACACACACACACACAGACACACACACACACACACACACACACACACTTACATTTACACGTTTGGCAGATGCTTTTATCCAAAGTGACTTACAGTGACATGTTTTAATTAGTATGTGTGTTACCTGATGATATTTGCTAATAATGTAATGCTCTAATTGAGCTATGGAATTTTTTTAATTAAATAACTTACTGTCAAGCCAGACTACATGAGCCTTTTCTCTGAAAGATGCTTTACTAACAACATAGTGAAAAAGCTGGCATGTCAACAGTCTGATAAAAGCCACATCTCCATCTTCTTTAATGAGCAAGGGCATCTTGCCAAATCCAGTCAAATCTACAAAAAAACAGTCAAATCTCAGTAAGTTGAACTTTTCAAATAAAAATGCAAAGGATTGTTAACATACAAGTACTAAGTCTCTTTTATAAAAAAATCCAATCCAGATGTATTAATTTAAGATTAAGTGGCACTGGTTACAGTATGTGCACCTATTACTGGGCAACTGTCCTTTAAAAAAACATTCATCTAGAACAATGCAATAGCCATTAGTTAGCCTAAAAAAAGCATTAGTTAGCCTAGCAAAATCAGGTTAGTTTTACATTAGACCTACAGTCTGTCCACGCGTGGCATTATGTTCTGAAGTAACGTTATGATTAAAATGAGAATCGCTGTTAGCATATTAAGTCACCTTTATACCGCTTCGGACACATAACACTAACGTTACACAAGACTATACATGTTGAAACAACAAATCAGTAAATAAAGATTAATTACCTACCTTTAAACAATCACTGTTGTTAAATAATCCTTCGTTTTTCGGCAGATTCTTCTTGAAATACCAAAGCACGTGCGATTGTTCATCAACAACAACATAGCACCGCGCATGCGCGTAATATTATATTCACTGCGCATGCGTGTTTGAACATCCACTACGTATTGGATTAATCCACTACGTCATCGCGGTGCAGGCTGCAGCGAGGGGTGTCTCGCTTCTTTTCGGAAGCCCGGAATCGTGGTTGCTGAATAAGTGGAGGGACATGCTAGGCTCCAATATTTTCAAGCCAACGTAATGGGTATCGTCGTGGATGAAGTTCACCTAACGTACAAATGGTAAGAGATAGCCTTACTCTATGACTTAGTAAATACTTCATGTTGTGATATAAACGAAATGTTGTAAACATAGTAGGTGTTGATGTACATTCGCTAACTCAGTATAATCACAATGTTAGTGTCATTAGCGAAATAACTAGCAGTTTGGTCAGGCTGCAAAGACGTAATTTCAACATACGTCACACACTCCGTTGCTCTGATTGGTCGTAGGTCTATCCAATTGAGTGCAGAGGCATTTTTCGGTTGAGACACGCCTCATAATTATAGCTCAATGGAGCGGTTTCAGACTCAAATTCTGACTAGAATTGAGTATGACAACGTCAGGCTATTTCTTTTCCATTTTGACATTCAGTTGGTAGTTTAGGAGATTGTCTTGACCAAGACCACACCCCTAAATGCATTGAAGCAACTGCCATTTGATTGGTTGATTAGATAATTGCATTAATGAGAAATTGAACAGGTGTTCATAATAATCCTTTAGGTGTGTGTGTGTGTGTGTGTGTGTGTGTATATATATATATATATATATATATATATTCTATGTGTAAGTTAATTGAAAATTTGCTATTATGACACACATAGAAGATAAAGTCAACACTAGTTAAGCCTAACATAATAAGGATAAGTTAATGCAAATAATTGAAAGTTTTATGTTAATATCTAATATTTTAGATTGGGGTGAGTGTTGAAAACCTCTGTGTCATGTTTACAGGTGTCAAGATGTCTCGTGCAGATGTGTTGTCCATTTACAGGAGGGTCCTGCGCATTGCACGCAGCTGGCACGCGCAGTCTGCTTTAGCACAGGACACGGAGGCAGAGAGGAAATACATCATTCAAGAGGCTCGAACCCTTTTCAGACAAAACCAACAGGTGTGGACTGATCTGACATCAGCCGATGAACTGTTTGAGCTGTAATGGATATCATATGTATTTTGTCTGTTATAGATCACAGACCCTGAATCAGTCCAGAGATGCATTGCAGAATGTGAAGCACGGATAGAGATAGGTTTGGGATTGATGTAGAGTAGCTTTTTACTTTTTTTAAATGTTAGTAAAAGCAGAAGATGCATCTAAATCTGTATCTGTTTCGCAGGAATACACTATAGAAACCCTTATCCCAGACCAGTGAGTATCTATACAGAAGAGTGATGGGCTTTTCTTTAGGATGAAACATGATGTACACATTATTGGGAGTTTTGTCAGATTAGATATATATTTCTGTATATTCTTTCCTCAGTCATATCTTCCTCCGATGGGTCTGGCCACACAGAAGGGCCGAAAGCTGCGAACTCAGGAGAGATTGAGGAAACAAGCCAAACCTGTGTACTTACAGTCTCACGATGAGACCTGACAAAAACACATTTCAACTGTTTACCACCTGAGAACACAAAGTCTGAGTTATTTGTAACTAAAACATATAATTCTTACTGTGCATGTATTCTTTGGTTGAGTGTATATATATGGATTTTTCTGTTGGCAGTATCTGTTTTCAGTCTAACTTGTTTATTAATAAAGATTATTGCTATTAGTATCTTTATTCTTTGAAGTTGAAAACTTTAAAGCTGCACACAATACTGTAGTTATTTCTGCATAATAAGCTGAGATCGGAAAAATATTTTGACATCCACAAAATTACACAGAGCAGCGATGCTCAATAAGTTTTATTACTCTATTATAAGTTAACATATGTTAATCAGTATTGTGGTGTTTTTTGTGCTTGGCACGTTAAAATGTAAACCCAAATATGTTTCCAGTGTCTAGTTATCTAGTTGGCACAGACAGGCGACCCCGCGGTTGATCCAGTGTTCCTGAGGCCGGTCGGAGGGCAACTCTATGGAGAGCACATAGTTTGTGGAATGGCCAGTGGTGGAGAGAGTCCCACGTCTGGCGCTGGTCTTGTAAACCGGACAGACGTAAACGCTCTCGTGCAGGAACGTGGCGCTCTCTCCGGGTTTTAACCAGATTACGGGCAGCGGATCGAACAGAACTTTAGGGACGGACTCGCCGATGACCATCTGCTCACGATCCCATCGCGCTCCCTCGAGGAAAAACCCCCGGACGTAAGCTCCGTCATCTGGCTTCTTATCCATATGAGTTTCCTGTTTACACACCTGAAAGAGTTTCACAAACAACACACACACAGTTATTTCTACTTCTATGACCAAACTCGTAATGAGCTTCGAATTCATTCAATGCGGATAAAATAAATACGCACAAACCTCAAACTCAAAGCCGATGTAGTCGATCGGGATCTTGGATTTGCGAGCAAAGTTCTGAGAGACGCCGGTGAGAAAAGACTGGGTGAAGTAAAAAGCCGATATCCAGAAGACCACTGGAGGACCGTTATCAATCCAGTCCTAACACACACACCCATTATAAAGAACAAAAGACACACATTTTTTGGTTAGTAATGAAATTTAGCTCCTAGTTACCCGTCAGCTGTTTTAATACATGCTACTGACTTTGTCTATTAAAACACACCAGGCTGTTGATGTTTGCTCACCTGTAGAAACTGAAGCCTGGCGAGGAAGTCCGACATGTAGCTCCCAAGAGGTTTGAGGGACGGGTACGATTTTGCAGCCCACATTGCTGGAACTTTCCCTACGAGCAGACTGCTGAAAACATCCTCCAACTCCGCAGACATCACAACCTGCCCTTTAAGTGCCCTCCGGGTGTTAAACAGGCTGCTGCGCACCACCTTTGACAGCCTGGAAATACATCAAAGCACATTATGCAAAGTCATTAACAGTCAGAATCGTCTGTGTGGTTTAACTGTGGGTACCTGTTAAAGCGAATGAGCTCCTGCCGTAAGACGGTGTTCATGGACTCTTCGCGCAGGAGTGGATATTTATCCGTCACCTTTTCGATATCGAACTCACTGGGTAGCTTGGCCAACAGTCCTTCAGCCAGCTCATCTACTACCTCCTATAGACAGAGATTTTGCTTTAGTACCTTGTTAAAAAAAAGTGCACTGTGGTATGCGATACGATAAAGTTTGCAAAATCAATTTAAATTTTATTATTTTTATAAAAATGTACAATTATATAACCAACATTTCTTATCCAATCTTTTTGCATCAATCTAAAACATTGACTTTTTGAAGTACAAAAAATGTATTGCTTGTGCTACCCACAAACACTTTTGAATAAAATATGTATTTGTATATACTCTTTGTTTAGATGCCCTTGATTCTCAATGGGGCTGTTTACACTTGGTATTAAGATGTGTTTTCATCGATCGGATCACAAGTGGACGAGAGAGACACATTACGTTTACACCTGGTATTTAAATCCGTCTCTTTTGTCCACTTTCGACCGCTTCTGTGCTGAATACTATGATGGGGTGGTCTGTGAGACGGTGGGCGAGTCTCTCTGCTGTCATTCAAACCCGAGCGGGAGTAATTAGGAGTTTATATGGACGCAAACTAATATTATGTCGGAGTGCACTGCTTGTTTAGCAAGTAAACATGCTGCACAGTGTTTTGTACATGAGTATGTAAGAGCTTTCTTTGAATTTTCAGCGCAATTGATGAAATAGGATCGCGCAACTTTCACACGCTTTCAAAACGAAACTACGGAGATCAGCCGCTTAGTTTTATCAATGAAAGGCTAAAAATAGCGATGTTCACCGAATGTTCACGCCAGAAGTAAAAAAAGACGTAAAACTTGTGTTTAATACCTCAGATTAGATAAATGGGCGGAGAGAAGGCGGTCGCGTGTGGCTGTTCGAACGCATTCAACCACATGTGCGTTCCGCAACTCCAAAGCGATCCGATCGAAAGTGGTTTCGACCACCTCTGGATGTGGTTGAAAGTGGTCGAAAGTGGACGAGCTCAAAACGTTTTGAACACCGTTTACACCTGGCATTAAAGTCGTCCACTTGTGATCCGATCAACGAAAACACATGTTAATGCCAAGTGTAAACAGCCTCTATATTGTTCAGAAGTCCCAGATTTTTCTGATCGGTGAAGCTGCTCACTGTTTTTACGAAAATAAGTTTTGCATGTTCATTACTAGGGCTGTAACGATGAATCGTGCAAATGTGCGTTTTCTCATTGAATCAATTTTAATGAATTACGGTGAAATCCCGGCACATCCCAAAGCCAGGGGGCGCTCTCGTGCAGAAACTACCTTTGTGCCACAGAAGAAGTAGCATTACAAACACTATTCCAGGAAATGTCTACAGGAATATTTATATCGCTGTTCTTCAATTGTTTTAGGTATTTTCATGATAATAAAGAATATTTTGAATGATTGTGTTTAACGAGTGTTGCTTTTTAAATGCATGTTATTAACGACTCCGACTTGTAATGATTTTAGGACTTCCTACTGACCAAATGCCGTAGTCCACACACAAGCTGTGCATGAAACACATAATCGTAGCCTTGCGATTCAGAATTGATTTCAAACAGGCATTTTAATGGGACACACGATAAATCGTTACAGCCCTATTCATTATTTTCTGTGGCCGCTCCCACCTGTGGTGACTTGGCTCCGCCTCTTGTTTGTCGTGGTAGAGTCAGCAACACTCCATCCAATAGCTGATTGGTCTCCTGGTTGTCCTTGGTGATATTTGCATTGCTATGAAGGCCAAAGACTTCAGGCTCTGCACTGATTGGCAGGTTACGGATATAGTCAACATAACTCTATGTACAAAGATCAAAATAAGAATTATAACCACAAACCCCTTTATAATCTTGAAAGATTAATTTTCTTTGCATTTTTGTAATGATTCACATGGACGCTTCATTTGTGTGTATACCTGGTAGGGACCGTGTGACGGCACATAGTACAGATCTTCCTCACACACACGATAGTTGTTCTGTTCAATGAGATCTCGGCTGTAGAAGATAGACAGGAGGGACATCAGCAATCTCCGGTCCTTATCATCAGTCACCCTTCCACCATAATTACACTCACCTCCTGTCAGATACGACAAAGCCTCCAGTGGAACCTCCTCATACTCATCCAGAAACATCTGGATCTGACGAATGCTGATTCGCAAATCAGACTCATTAAACTCGTAGGGTATATTCCAGCCTACAGAAACAGACAATAGAGGTCATCTGATCATAGAACAGGGTTAAATTGAGTCAGATCGATAATCATACTGCATTTCTGAGAAATATCTGACCGAGTGGGCCGAAGTTTCTCCTCTCCTGTACAAGAGCATGAAAGAAACAAAGACCGAACAGCAGTTTCTGCCAGATCTCTGGTTTAGCCGAGATGTTGAAGAAGCCGGGGTCTGAGATGGGGTCACTGAGGTATGAGCGCAGTAAGTTTGCCCTCAATCCTTTTGGAGGTTCATTTGTCATTTTCACACCCTTCTGCAAAATACTCACTGGAAATTTATCAGACGGATGACTGGTCAACCACAGCCTACAAAAGAAAGTTAAGTTAAGATGTGGGTCAACTTTAATCAGTAACACCATTTACAGTAGAAATGTGCTAGCCATACAGTACAAAAAATGTCACCCAGGACAAAAAAAAACCAGTCATAAGTCACACAGATATATATAACCAACAATACATTGTTTGGGTCAAAATTATATTTTTTGTCAAAAAAACATTAGGTTGTTCCATGAAGTTACTACCGTAAATATATCCAAAATGTATTTATCATTAGTAATATGTGTTGCTGAGGACTTATTTTAGAAAACTTAAAGGGGTCATAGCATGAAAATCAGACTTTTTCCATCTTTGGGTCCCTAGTGCTTCTATCAACCTAGAAAATTTGAAAAAGAACAACCCAGTAACTTAGTTTTGGTAAACCATTCTCTGTAAGCAATTTTTCTCCCCTTATGATGACAGAAGGGGATAATATCGCCCCTTAATCTGCACTATCCAACCACGGCACTGCCATTTAGTGCAGAGAGAGAGAGAGAAAAAAATAATTGACAGCACAATTGAGTTTCAATTGCAAAAAACACCATTATGGTGATCAGTGTTTGCATTTAATCAGGACATTTGCATTTTAAAGAACACCTACAACGATCAGGCCTACAACGTGGCAATTTTAACATGCTATAATAAATTATCTTTGGAGTATTTTGAGCTAAAACTTCACATACACACTCCGGGGACACCAAATATTTATTTTACATCTTTAAAAAATCTTATAACGTGACCCCTTTAAAGCTGGTGTGTGTAAATTTAAGCGGCATCTAGTGATCGAATTGCAACCAACAGCTCACCCCTCAATTTCAAAACGCATACGGTAGCCACCACAGGACAAACAGGTCGTCGCCTGATACAACGTACAGACGAAATGTACTCTGTAGAGAAGTTTGTCTGTTTAGGGCTACTGTAGAAGCATGACAGCAACTTCCATGTAAAGGGAATGGAGATAAAAGCTTAGCACAAAGACTGGAAGTAAATGGCTCCAGCTAGCATACTGCTTCCGATAAGTGACAAAATAGCGCCAAAATTTTCCTATTTATATGTTGTGATTTGTAAAGTCACAGTGTGTACAAATACAGTAACAAGGTCATATGAGACACAACCATCTTTTAACTGTATACATATTGGGAACTATACTCTCAGAAGGCAAAGCACTGCTACTTGTGTGGAGTGATTAGCGGAACAATAGCTGGAGCCATTTACTTCCAGACTTTGTGCTAAGCTAGGCTAATGGTGGGTGCGTCAGACAGAGTTACGGGAAGGGTATGTATGGACTTATCTAACTCTGGGGGATACGGTGAATAAGCTAAAGTCCCTTCCTTTAAATAAAATACCCTTATGAGTGCTTTTGTGGTCCAGGGTCACATATGTAAAAGTCATCTAATAAACAAATATTTCTCCTAACTTTGGGGTGAAATATGACCCAGACACTTCTTCATGAGAGTCCCCCTATTATCCATGTGGTCTGTTTAATATATAGCTTATGTGCTTTATTCATATGGAATTATATGAAACAGGTCAGTGAGTTGCGTGTGATATTGACCTGAAGCTGGTGTGTGTGTTTTCGGGCGTGATGAGCTCCTCACAGATCTTGTCTAAAGTGGGCATCCAGCTGGTTGCGAGGTGACAGTTCTGCAGTACGACCCAAGTGCCGTTTTTCAGTGCTTCTCTGATCATCTGTTCAGCTACTGGACCTTGACCCTGACCCAAAGAGATTGTCTGGGTCTTACCGCCGCCCATGTTTAAGTCGTCGGCAAACTTCAGTAGTCCTGAGAACAACAAAAGAAAACAGAAAGAAAGAGTGTGAACCCGTATTGAACAATTAATATTTAATGGATCATATTAGTAACCGTGTCATTTAGCCAAAATTCAGGCTAAAATCTCATAAATAAAAGCACTTCGCTGGTGTATGTTACCTGCAGTCGGGTCAGATCCTGGAGAGAGGACAAAGATGAGCGGTGAACAGCAGTTCGAGTCATTGTAGCTTTCCGCCAGGTCAAACGTCGGTGGCTCGATGTACGCTCGGCCCATATTGTCCACGATGAACTGTTGCACAGCCAGCACCAGTTTATCCGGCCTGAAGCAACGCAGCACCACCATGCGATCCATGCCCACCACTGCATTCCAACTCCCTGGTAAGCTCTCTTCATGCGGATGACTCGAGTCGTATATCTGTTTCCACAGTGTAATATTCTCCCGTACATGTTCAAAGAATCCATCAAGATGTGGGAGTTGGGAAGCCCGGACAATCTCTGACCACGATTTCCCTGAAAGCCACTCAGGAGCCGGGTTCGGGTACGGGTTTTCGAGAGCGACACCTCCTGTGAGAAGGAAGCGCCAGACAAGATCGTCCACCTGACCTCTGCCTTGCATGATCCCAACAGTCAGAAGAAGAGAGAAGAGGAGCTTGTCTTTCTCAAACAGAGAGCGACACACATTATGATAGACACGCATGGTGAAGTGATTCAGGATGTTGGATATGCGGATCTGTAGGTCATCGCTGGGGGGACTCTGAGCGATCGAGTGGAGGTATAGATTGATAAACCACGCGAGAGAATACTGATACATCGGATCGATGTTTGCCAGATCTGAAATACAGAAGAACAAAATGGATGACTGCTCCGCAACCGGTCTGTAACCCATCCTCGTTTCATCAATTTCACTTTCGGTCACGTTTGCAATTTTCTGCTTCTCTGAGATGTCCTCTGACAAGATTTTAGATGATGAAAGAACATCGATGGCAGTCTCGTCCTCCAAAATGTTTCCTTCGGAAGAAGAAAGGACCTGCAGGATTCTGTTCTCGATCTCTTTTAACTGTTTGTTGTTTTCTGCACTTTCGAGGATCAGTTGATTCTTCTTCTCCTCCAGTTCCGGTTTCTCCTTTGCTGCACCAATCCCCAACAGCTGATCTTCAAGCCCCAAAGGCGTGATCATGAAGTTCAAAAGGCAAACTTTCACCGCCACCTCCGGGAGGTAGTGCGGGTTCCTCAATCCTGTTGTTATGTAGAACCGAAACTCACTTGAATATTCCACAGTGTTCTCACCCAGTCTCATGTACTCCACGCCCTGTTGCTTAAAGGTCTGCTTCAGAAGAACTGGCTCTAAAACAGCATCCAGCTCCTCGCCAACATTTTCGAGGAGGACCGGCGTGCCGAACTGTATGGCGTTCTCGAGGGTACGGATGTAGTTGCCGTCTGAGAGTTTAATGACTGACAGTTTGTTGGCCTTGTTCATGTTCTTGATCCACTTGTTGGCTTGCCCCTGCGGGTCAATCATGAGAGGCCATCTGCGAGAGTTTGAGACAATGATTCCGTTATCGGTGGAAAAAGAGTCTACGGGTAATCCAGCGATCTGCCAAGTCCGGATCAGCACCTGATTTCCAAGAGTGTTGCCAAGCGTGAAGTCCTTCGAACACGGCACCTTTTTCTTACAGCAGAGCTCGTGCCACTCTCGCTGACAATCCACGCGGTAGTCCACGGTGAACGCGCCGAGGTACGACACTGTGGCTGAGGACAACAGGACGTCACCTGTCAGGTCGGTGTACTTGATGCCTAGCAGTCGTGCCGACTCTGTCCACCTGTCCTTTTCTCCACCCAGTCCTCCAATCAGTTTTTCAGCCCGTATGAGTTTCTGAGAACAGAGCTCGATGTTTTCCTCCAGGTCTTTCTTCTTCTGTATCATCCCGTCGAATGTGTTATTCAGAGCCTGTAGACGATCCTCCACTTCTTTTAGCTCGGCTAGTTTCACGGCCAGCATCTTCATCTGAACGGATAGCTCTGCTTCTGCCGCCTGCAACCGCTCCTTTTTGGGAGCGACGACCTTCGCCACGCGCTCGTACACTTCCATGGCACGCACCCACTTGCAGAGCCCTTCGCAGGCAGAAGACAAGCTCTTGATTATCGAGGGCTGAAAATCTGGATGATCTATAAACTTCTCTCTGATTTTCTTGATGTTGGCAGCCGGTATACTATCCTTGTTGAACGTCTTGAGGCTCTCCAGGAATTTTAAGTCACCCAGAAGCTTCTTCGACGGTCCCCAGAAGTCTTCAATCATCTTTCCTGTGGAAAAAAACAACTTAAAGAAGACAGCAGATACAGCGTTAATCTAGTATTGTGTGTGTGTCCTACCTGATCCACCAGGATCTTGTTTCCTTTCTGGTCTAATGCCCTTCAGGACACAGATGGACTCCAGGACAAGTTTGACAGCACCTGGAGGATTTTGCATGGTCTTCAGGACAGTAATATCAGCTGGCTTCAGGGTGTCCAGAGCTGCAAGTGCCGCTTCCAGTGCCGGCATCGCCTCTGCAAGATCCCCCTCACACTCATCCTGTCATCAACAATCAGATTATTTGGACTTTTCAATTGCAGCTCTCAAAACTCCCAAAACTTCCCATTCGGTTACCTTGATGGCTTTAGCAGCGGCTGCTGCGTCATTGGCGACTTTCTCATCAGCGCTGACAAGCTCTTTCTTAGCATCCACCTCTACAGTCTCTGTCTCAATCTTTACCATCATCTGATCAGTCTGCTTTGCTGTCTCGATCAATTCTGGCTGCAGCGCTGTGAGCTCCTGCTGCATGACAGCTACCTGCACACCACACATGCCAACAGCACTGTGATTTTATTTTGTGTATGCATCATTACATATCAGGATTCACGACCTACAGCAAATGCAAAGAGTTAAACCAACAGAGAGTATATACCCTCTCTGTCTTACCTGAGAGGCGGCAAAGTCAAGTTTCTGCAGGCCGACTATGTAGCGGTTCCTGAGGTCGTTCACCTCGCTGCGTTTGGAGGTCAGCAATGCTTTGAAGGTCAGGATGAGCTCTAGATAAGAGGTAGGAGTGACGTAATTATGTCTGCGCAGCTGCGAGTAGTATCGCTCTGACAACTCCCTCACACTCTCCTGAAATGTTTTACACATTTCAACCACCCTGAGAGCAAAAGAGAGAAAAAGGATGCAATTTTCTTTGTTAAAATTTTTACAAGTGAGAAAAACCTCATTCAATTTAGAGTCGGCAATAGACAGAAAATTAAAAATATTAAAACGTAACATAAAAGAACAATTTTGCCCTTATGAAAATTAAACATTGTTTTTGAGATCTTCATGCGCGATGACGTTTGAAGTCCCTGACAAAGTCTATAGTCTCATGTAGCAACTTGTTAGCAACCGACCTTTTAAAGACACTTTAAAATAGGGGTGTCACGATTCTCCAAACCCTCGATTCGATTACATTTTCAATTCTAAGTTTACGATTCGATTCTCAAATTTTTTTAAGCACAAAAAAAATGCTATGCCATTTTTAGACTAGACTTTTATGAAATATAATATCTGACCTTGAACCCGGAGATGCCCTGCCATGCCAGTGGAAAAATATGGTACAATGCTAACTCGCTTTCAATTTTTGCCTACAAATATACGTCACTATATGTGTCTTATGTCAGTTTCATGTAAATTGTGGCTCTATCATCTATGAACTGCAATAAACTCTTGTTTATGAGCTCACTCGGTCCTGATGTTATCCTCCAGGTCCAGATCCTCAAGGAACTTGTTGGCAACCATCTCCAGCGCATCTTTGGGCCAGGCCTGAAACCAGTCTATGGTGCAGCAGTTGATCAGGGATGGAAACATCCTCAGGCGATTGCGGAAACCCTCCCCAATCGGGCTCATGGCTACCATACATGAATATAAATTGATATAAAATTGAAGAATTATTTGTGTAAAATAATGTGTGAAAAAGAAAAAACACAATTCACAAGAGCATATCGTACCAAGAACAATATGAAGGTTAGCTTTGACTCTGTCAATAAAGAAGTTATACATGGACAGTGGTGTGATGTCAATCTTCCTCCCTTCCAATTGGGCGATTCCCTGGATTTTTTCGATGATGTCAGCACGCTCGTCCGCTGGGAAGATATTCGGCACGTCTCCCGTGTTCAGCAGCATATTGATGTCCTCAACAAAGGCTTCATCTTTTATCTGGTTGTCGCTGAATAGAAACGTGGTTTTCTTTCCTTCAATCCCTGCTTTTAGCATCAGGTGTTTCAGGCTGTCGCGCCAGTCGGACATGCTGTAGTTCTTGGTCAATTCGATCTGAAACAGCTCGTAGTCATTAATAAAGGTGGCGAGTTTAGTGACGCTCTGCCTCCCCGAGCCCCCGATGCCGACCAGTAGCAGGTGCCCATTATCTTGTTTTAGCACGCGGCAGATTCTTGAGATGTGTTCGATGGCGAACTGAAACATGACGAGGTTCATGGGCGCTTTGCTGATGTTATTAAACTCTTTAAGGTAGAAGTCCATCACTTCTGTTAGGGCTCGCATATCAGTGATCTCATCGTACGGTTTACTGGCCGAGTCTGGTTTGCCGTAGTCTCCAAAAAACAGACTGCGAATGCTGTCATCTTCAACTTTACCAGACAAAGTGAGATGCCCGAGGACCTAAACAGTGTAAAGAGAAAAAAAGTAAATTTTTATAATTAAAATGTCATTAATTTCAGAAATCATTCACAATGCTTTATCCAAACCTTATAAATTATATTCTACCAAATAGTTGCAGAAAGTAGCTCTTACCTTGTCAAGGGTCTGTTTGAAATACGCTGACGTCTTTTCTTTAACAATATTAAAAAATAGGTCTCTGTCCTGATTATCGATCAGTCGATCATAAAACACACGATACACCTCATGGATCCATAATCGGATTAATTTATCACCTTCCTGTAGAAACACGAAATACAAAACCATACAGATCATTTATAAGCAATTTGTTTATTGTGTCTTTACAGGTTTTTTGTGGGCGCTCACCTGCAGGTGGGTGGAAGGGCACAGCATTACACCCCGAATCACTCGAGCAAAATCTCGCAGGTTGAAGATATAGTGAGATTTGGATGGAGTTGGCAGGAAACTCTCTATTGCATCCTTATACACTGCCATCGTGGCTTGAACCATGATTTTACCCAGCCTGAAACAGTCATGCACAAAATAAATGTATACTCGCAGTTCTCAGATGAGAAAATAACACAAATGCCTTTTGTACATGAAAACACACCTGCAAAAAGAGACGTCAAATCCGTTACTGAAGTGCCAGTCGCTGATAGAAGTGAAGATGCTGCTTAGTGTCTCATCATCAAACGAATCAATCGATAAAATGTTTAAGTGACGTGTGAATCGTCCTGTATATGAGACGAATATTAAATATGGAGTATTAAACATCTGCTTCATAATTTGACATCAGACATTTACCTGTAATGTCATTTCTCCCTCCACCAGGTGGACCCATCGCTGTCATAAACAGAACATCCTCGATGTCCAACCTGGATGTGTCTTTTTTATCGTACCAGTGATGGTGGTCGATCCACTGCCTGAGAAGTTCAATGGGAGGCTGAGCTCCATACACTTCTTTTGCAGGCATGTTCAGATCATCTGCACATATAGAAGAAACGTTCACTCTTTTCTGGGTCATTTGGTTTGTTTTGTCCACGTAATAGTAAAGAAGTCTCAAGAAAAACTAATTGTGTATCGGTGCACTTTGATGCTTCTTTAGGATGTTTTTAGCTTATTTTAAGCTTAGAAAATAGAATTTATGAGCCCATTGATTTCAGAAAGCAGTCTTTTCCTATTCAAGTAGCTGAAAAGGGACTTTGATGTACACCAAACGTCTTACCAACATAGATGATGCATTTCTTGCCCATCGGTGGGCCAAACACTCCTTTGCGCCGGCGGTCCAGTTTGGACATAATAATCTCCTGCGTCTGATTGGCAGAGGTCCGGGCGGAGAAGTTGATGCAGTTGGGGGTGTATCTCTCTTTGGGGAGAGACATCAAAAAGTTGTTGTTGATCGCAGACTTGCCCGTTCCTGTGGCTCCCACGATCAACATGGGTACCTCGTGTGACAGATACGTCCTGAGGAAGAAGAGCTGTCGTGATGTTTCTGCTGTGGGTATGATGAGATCAGACACCTGAGAGATGAAAGAGAGAGACAGGATTAGTGGTAAGTATTTCTTTAGCTGGTCATTACTAAAGTATATATGATGTATGACGTGTAACACATCATGTAGGTGTGTACTGACTTTTGCATTTGCAGGAATGACTCTGTCCTCTGCGCTGATAGATTCGGTCCAGCTGTTCCACTGACCGTTCCCCTGCTTATGAAAATAGTAATCATAAACAGTACCTGTGTGGAGAACAGAGCAGACAACCTTCATTAATACATTACATCATTTAAAGGGCCATGAAGGATGAAAACACATTTTTTACAAATTAACAGATATGTAAAAAGGGTGACATGTTTGTCAACTATAAGACCTCTGCATTTAACCCATCCCAGTGACTAGTGAACACACACACACACACACACACCCTTTAGCGCCCGGGGAGCAATTGGGGTTAAAGTGCCCTGCCCCAGGGCACCACAGTGGTAATCTGTCGGCCTTGAGCATCAAACCGGCAACTCCAGGCCACAACTAGGCTACGACTGCCCCTATATATGAATGTATGAGTTACACATCACGTAAAGCAGTAATAGCTGTCACAGATTATATTACCAAGTGGTTATTTTCTGTGCTTTTTGGGACCATTTAATTCTTCTGGTTTGTAAAGTTAAGTTGAAGGCATGTCATAACATGTGGTTCGAGTGTTCATTGGCTAATCATTGTGCTGTGATTTGCACAAGCTATCATGTCATCAATTGTTTTTGTTGTTTAGAGTCATGGCTCCTGTTTGTGTTTTGTTGTGCACTGTCAAGTGCTCACAATACGGCAGCGTTTATATGCGAGATAAAATTCGAATAGTTATTTTATAATTATAAACCAGCTGACCTCTCTCGGGGAAGACGTTGTTCTTGGTAAGTTTCACACTTTGGGGTCGCGGGTGATTGGCGATCGCACCCATGATGAGGTTTCGGTAGAACGCGTCAAACTTCTTCCTGCTGTGGCCGTTGATGGTGCCGCCCAAACTCCACACCACGGCGAAGAGGAACAGGCCCTGCAGCCACAGCGTCACATGCTGACCCGTCATTGGTTCTCTTCCTTCCTGGCCCGACTGATCGATCTCATCTGAACAAATAAAAAGACATGAAACCATATTCTCTTTGGATTTTCAAATAACATTGACGTATCATGTAAATACATAATGAATAGTGTTGTTTGTTTAAATTTTGCTTGTTATGTGTTGAATTACCCAGTAGGCAGGTATAGAGACGCATCAGACTGTAGGTCAAGTGAATGGGTGAAGTTTGCACTAAGAAACCACACTCATGGTAAATGAAGTCCAGACATGGTTGAACCAGCCAGTTAAACAGATCCATAACCTACAATAAACACAAACAAGTCATTAATAAGCTAAATGAAACACATTTAAAATAACCTGTTTATACAGATACCATGTATGAGTTTTATTCTCACCAGCGTTTTGTGTTCGTCTGCAAGGTTAGCAGGTAATGTGTCCATGTAAGAGTCTCTGAGAGGAGTCCAACCTAACTGATGTGGCTCCATATAGATCATACCACACCTGATCATTCATAACACACACAACACCTGTTCATACTGAAGTGAATCAGATGATCCATCTAATTTAAAGTCTGTCCTGTAAACTCATAATTTAAAATAAACATAATCCCTGTATTAAGTAAAATGACCGGTGTGATATGAAAGCAGTATTTCAGTCTGTGCATGTTGAGGGGTTGTGAGTCTGTGTGTTAGTTGGTTACCTGCTCACGGTAGCGGGCGATGCCTGCTCCAGGTCTGCAGGCTCAAAGATCAGACTCATTTTTGGACTCATCTGAATGATCTCTCCACTCATCAGACACAACTTTTAACAACAAAAACATATAACTTTTATTAGACACACTTTGAGGTTTAAGGTACGGGACCAGGGGACCATAACCAACCTTCTTGTTATCGTCCAAAACGGTGTTCATGTTCTCAATCCAGACGGCGTCAATAGGCCCATCAAATATGATCCACTGGCGGTCCTCTGAAGTGGACTGGGCCTGCTGTCTAAATGATGTGGCCAGTACACCATCCGACCACTCGTGACTGACGGGATCGAAGCATCCGTACAGCTGACCCATCGTGATCGCCTTCGGATTGATGATGCGAAAATCTACAGCAAACTCCTCCATCAGTCCTTCTACATAGATTATAAACATAAATAAATGTATTGTGAGTCAGATGGCATGTATATTTATATAGTTTCTGCTTTGGTTACCTTTATAAAGATCTCTCAAAGCTCCAGCCAAAACTTTATAAGCTGAGGTTTTTCCTCCCATTGGCTCTCCAACTATCATGAAACCATGCCTTACCAGCATCATTTCATACACCTGCACACAGAGACATGCACAATACCTTGCTTGCTTAAATTTTTTTACAAAATATTTTATAAAACCTATACTTTTGCCTTAAAATTATTACTTGTATAATTTTGCTGATGAACCACGGTACAGGCTGCAGTTTCATTTTGGCCATGTTGTCATGCAAAGCTTTTAACAGTAAGTCATAATCTGGTTTGGGCAGCAGGACTCCAGGAAACAGATCAGTGATGATGCCCTAAAATGTGGGACAGATGATGTGGAAGTGAGTATATTATTTAGAGTAGAACCAAGCATGTGTTCAAAGCAAGATGTTGAAGTGTGAACCCACGCTGATTTGAATTACACACCTGAAACAGCGGCAAATCCTGCGCCAAAAACTTGGCCATATTGACATCCATGAGAGCTCTCAGCAGCAACACGCTTTCATCCTCCTGTGGATATTTCAGTTTCAGATTTCCTGCCGCGGTAAGGACTGATTTCACTGCACGCATCCCATAATCGTAATGAGGTTGAGATGAGAGCTGCTCCGAACACAGACGGTACGTAGCCACGATTTTCTGAGCCAGACTGCCATTTAAACCACAAGAACAGTAAGTACAAATAAATAAATAAAACATCTTATTCTGTCTGTAATCATGATCCTGAGAGAGTTTTACCTCCGAGATGCTGTGAATCCCATCGAATACAGCGATATCTCACCAATCAATCCATAATCTGGAACCATCATCGCAACTGTGCGAAACAGGGCCTACACACATTACATTCAATGGTACATGTGGCAAATATTCTTCAGTTTAACATTATTAAGTTAAAGGCGGGGTGCATGATCTCTGAATGCCAATTTTATACCTGAAATCACCTAAACAAAGACGCCCCCACCCCTTTAGAATTTGGACCTTCTTTTGATTGACCCGCCCCACACATACACAACCCAGGCAACGATGTCGGTTAGTAGGCACGCCCCTTACTGCTGATTGGCTACAAGTGTGTTTTGGTACTCGGCTCGACTCCCTTTCCAAAGTGTTTTTTAAAAATAATGCACCCTGCCTTTAATTAAGAAGTGACAACTTTCATGAAATGTACTAATTTAAAATTGTCAGATTTAAAACACAATTGCGTAATAATACTATGTGTATTATTAAGTTGTTTTTTTTTTACTTTCAGGTTATCTGGGAGTTCAGCTCGGCCTGCGTATCCCGGGTTCATGGTAATAAACACACAGCATGTTGGGTTCAGAGAGAGCTCAGTTCCCTCAAAAAGAAAAGTTTTCATGTTGCGTGCGATGGCTTGTTGAATACTCAGAATCTGCTGAGCGACCACAGACAGCACCTCCACCTGACAGAGAAAGAGACCAGTAGAAATACTGTTATTAACTGCGGTATACCTGGGCTATAATGTAATAATTCAGCCGCTTGTATCGCTGACCTCAATGCGGTTGAACTCATCGAAACATGCCCAGGCTCCAGACTGTGCCAGGCCCTTGAAAAATTTACTCATGGCTTTGTAGTCCAGACCATCAGAGCAGTTGAAGACCACACACTTGATACAAAAGTAAAGCATGCATTAAAACTACATTAAATTATATTCAATACATTTAAATATGTAACAACATGATTGCCATGCCGTATGTGTGTATTTAAGTGTGGTTTTGTGTGCATGCACACTGTTTGGCAAGTGCTTTAGCCAGATCTTTAGTAGTCTCTGTTTTTCCAGTTCCTGCAGGCCCCTCTGGAGCTCCACCCAAATTCAGTTTTAGAGCGCCCATCAGAGTCCTGCGGACCAATCAGAATTCAGCATCACATTCAACGATCTTTGAAACTTTTGCATTTTAAAATAACATCTCGCGCTTACAGTAACCGCTGAATGAATTTCAGGTATATTATTACATGAAGAAGAAAACTGAGACAATGTCCACTAGGTAACTATGGTTAGCTAGGTAACATTTTAAGAAGTGGATTGGATGTTGAGGAGTTATAACAAACAAAAAAGTTTGATGTTTGCCAATATTTACAAATAAATCTCAAAAAGCTGTGATTTGTTTCAAAACTAGCTTTGTGATTCAAAAACGTTATTTTCTACTAGCTGAAGTACAAGTATGAAGTCTTACCTGTAGCAGCGATCAGTCAGAGGTGTGATGACGAGACGCAGTGAGTTCCCGAGATATTCATATCCGTATCTGATTTTGGTGGTGATCATTCTTAGCATGACCTCCTCATCCTCCCAGAAATACCGCAGCTGGGAAATCCACTGGAAATCGTTCAGAGATGAAACTCCATCTTGAGCCAATTTGCTCACCACGTCACGCGCTGCACAGGGAAAAGGACAGGGGTCAGGATCTCCACTAAAAGATCAGATCACTCCAATGTATTATCAGATCTATATGATAGCCTGTGTTGCATCATGTGCACAATCCCTTCTTCACCCACTTTATTATTCTGGAGGCGGTGATCACCAGATAGTCAGTCTAGTTTCACATTAAAGGCAGAGTGCACGATATCTGAAAAATGCTTTGGAAAAAAAAGTCGGGCTGACTACCAAAACCAGGGTTCCCACACCTTAGCTAACTTCAAATTCAAGGACCTTTCAAGGACTTTCCAGGCCCAATACCCTCAAATTCAAGGACTAGATGTGGGGACACATTTCAATTGAGAGCAAGGTTACATCGTGTTACCTTTTAAGATATATTGTTACAGTTCCCTTTAGAGGGAACTCGCGCTGCGTCACGTACGTCTAAATGTGTATATCAAATTCAACCAATGGTGAGGCTTAACGACAAAGCCAGGGTGACGCGGGAGCCAGGAAGTATATCTCTATCTGAAATATTGCCAAAGATGGCGTAACAGGGACGCAGGAAGTATGGCAAGGGAGACGCAGCGTCTCGTTCCCTTCTCAGAGAACAACAGTTACATACGTAACGAGACATTTTCATGTGTCAAACACAACTATGCAAAAAAGCATTTTGGTATTAATCAACATTTGCATACAAAAGATATATCTGACTCTTACCATGGACATCGATCACAATTAGAGCCCCCAGTGTCATTCTTGAACCACTAGACAACTTCCCTCGAACCAGCTCGACTATATCAGCAATCTGAGCGTTACTCTTCTCAACATAAGTCTGAAATACACATGCAAACACATTACCTGTAAAAAAACACTTTTATAGATTTGGAATATTTTGTTGCTATGCGTGTGTATTTTGTGTATGTGAGTGTGTATGCTCACAGGTAAAGTGTTGGTCTGTATAGCAAGAGACACTTCGCTGGTCCAGAAGATACAGGACGCACAGATGACGACCTGACCCGGCCACTGTAACACCCACTGCCTCCTGGGCACCTGAAACAGGTGTTAATACACACATGATGCACTGAT
This sequence comes from Misgurnus anguillicaudatus, assembly GCF_027580225.2. Taxonomy (NCBI): domain Eukaryota; kingdom Metazoa; phylum Chordata; class Actinopteri; order Cypriniformes; family Cobitidae; genus Misgurnus; species Misgurnus anguillicaudatus. The sequence goes on along the minus strand of NC_073361.2, from coordinate 31,506,130 downwards.
CACGTTGTACATATACGTGTGTGTGAGTATGTTTGTGTACCTCGGGATACTGCTTCATTCCCTGCTTAATGACATCTCGAATGCTTCTCAACATCATGTTTTCAACCTCAAGGAGCCACTTTTCAACCATTCCCTAAAACATAACACACAAACACATGTATGCAAACATTCAGATGTATCAATAATGACATTAAATACCTCCTGGCCTTCGTGTCCAGGTCATACTTTATAGTAATATGAGAAAATGTATCACATTGAACGCTCTCTCTCTCTACCTTGGCTTTGACCGGGTAGATGGTCTCTAATAAAGGAACGGTCTCTTTCTCTGAGCTGATCATTCCTGTGATCTCGAGGTCGGCTGTGAATTCTAGTTTAGCAATGCCCTCGAAACACTTCTTGAGATGCGGCTGAACGCGTAGAGGATCCTTTGTCTCAGACAAGATCTCCAGCATCTCATCGTTAGACAGGAAGAAAAACCTAGACAGATATAGAGAGCAAGAGAGAAACATTCAGTTTAGAAACAATGTTTTGTCACTTTTGGGTCCAATATGAAGGACATGACGGCTGCTTGAAAAGCTCAAAAGCCCTGTTTTTTTCTATGTGGGGCACACACATTAAACCTGGTTCTGGCAGATGCAGCATAACGCCTAAAGTATAGTTCAGTTTTACCTGTCCCTGCTGAAAAAAACAGCATACCAGCAAGACCAGCCTATGCCTATGTTGGGTTTTGGTGCTGGTTTGCTAGTGAACACCAGCTAAACCAGCATCAAACCAGCATCAGCACCAGGATTAACACCAGCTAAACCAGCATTAGCACCAGCTAAACCAGCATTAGCACCAGCATCCCATGCTGGTCATACCAGCATATGTTGTGTTTTGGTGGTGGTATGCTGGTGACCACCAGCTAAACCAGCATAGACAGGCATAATTCCCATGCTGGTCCATGCTGGTTTGATGCTGTTTTTTTTCAGCAGGGGTATGCAAGTTTGTCATCAGAATAGTCACTGGGGGCACTCGGACCGCAGTATAAAAGCACCCTAAAACTTTTTTTGGTTGTATCTCACCGAGGAAAGTAAAGTCTTTTTTTCTCTAGGTAGGAGTTCAAGCCCTGTTGTATCTCCTCAAGAAAGATGTTGGACTCCTGAAGGCGAGGCAGCATGTTGGGCTGCTCCGTTGCCACGAGCACACGCGGGTCCTTTAACTGTTAAACACACATGACTGAATGTCAAATTCTGATATTTGTCAAATATAGTTTCAGGGTTTTTTTAGTAATCAACAAACCATCTCAGCGACGATGGTCCTCCAATAACTGTCAACGATGGAGAACTTGCGTCCGTTCTCAGGCATTTGTGCGATGATGTCTTCCGAGCTGAAGATGGACTCGAGATACATCCACATGGCCTGACACTGCAGCATCGCATCTAATATATCCTGCATGTTTTGTAACTTCTCCTCCCACACCTGCAAACATACATTTACATCAATCACATTCCCATAATGCAATGCTCCCTTTGGCTCTCTTAGAAACCATCAGAATGATTATACCATAAGCTCATTACCATGTCAACATTTACATACAGAAGGTTTAAAGTAGTTAACATGAATAAGATGAATGATGTGCATTCTTATTTGTGCGTGCTACCTTTGTGTCAGCCTCGATTGGTTTGATGAATGGAGATCCTCTCATAGTCTGAGTCTTAATGATGTGATCGTCCAACAACAGCTGGATATCATCCACTGCACATAAAACACTCGTGCCCTTCAAAAACACACACATAAATAATGTTTAGTGACTAACTTTTAGAGTTGTTTTGTTTGTGTTTACCATGCTCACCAATAACCAAATGCAAATAAAAATGCCTTTGCAAAACCCCCAACATGAATTTCATCATTCAAAAGTAATTTAAACAAATAATTAAACTGGGTTCGACTCTATATTGTTTTAACATTTATTAAAAACATTTCAATTTGCCAGATTCCTAAAAAATCACTAATTTTATCTGCTCAGGTAAAAAGTTTAACACATGCCAATAAATTACAATTGTAAAATACAAGTGCCATTCTCATCAAACCCTACATGCAAGTTACCGTGGTATGTACTGTGTTTTACCGTGTCTTTATATGGAGAAAGCCCAAAGCGGAGCTCCGCCCACTCTCGTTTCATTTTATCCAGGGATTTCTCCAGAGAAAATTCCTTACTGGCTGTTGCTCCAATTTCCTCCAGCCTGCAGATAAGAGACCACATGGTGGTCATGTGGCACAGAAACATGTAACCGAACACAATTTTTCCACATCAAAGGTCTTACTTGTCAGAGTACTTGGCCAGTCCGAGCTCCAGCATCTGAAGCAGGGATGTGTCCTTGTCCGGTTTAACATCAGCACCCACAACTCCACTAATCTGCCATCAACCAAAAACAATTCATATATTAAACGAACATGAGTGAATTTTACTGACAGTGATACCTTAATACAGTAAATACAGCATGTGACCGCCATACCAACTCCCAATGTCTGTCCTTTAAGCCAGGATTACAGATCGCCACCAGAACGGGCAGATGCTCTTTGAATTTGTCTATCTTTTTCTTGAAATTCTCGGTTACACGTCTGGGTGCCGACCGCTCCGGGAAAAGTTTTGTGAGTTTGTACATGGCACGCCACATGTTTCCCATCTCCTCTGATACGGTCTCAGCATTGAGACCCTTAAACGGACCTGTAAAACATACAAACACACATGACAGAAATGATCTGAGATGAGATCTAAATCACGGCTATATTTCCACAATATCCGCAATTAAAACATGCATGTGAGGTGTTTTACCATTCATCCACACATCATATTTAGTGTGAAAATCAAGCGCCGTATTCCACAGCTGGTCGTATGGTTGTTTCTTGGCCATCAGCATCTGTATAACTGGAAACTCACTCTGTTGCATCTCCAGCAGGCCTTGCTCTCGATTAATGCTCTGACAAACACACATGCACAGGTCTCAATATCTTTGAGTTTTACTACAGTATGTTCAGTTTTTAATGGCATGCCTAATATGCTAAGGTACTGTGGATACAACATATTAGATGCACATAGATAATAGCAGTTGGGTTGCGAAAGCACTTCACACTAACTTTAAAGGAATATTCCATTTTCTTAAAAGAAAAATCCAGATAATTTACTCACCACCATGTCATCCAAAATGTTGATGTCTTTCTTTGTTCAGTCGAGAAGAAATTATGCTTTTTTGAGGAAAACATTGCAGGACCCCTCTCACTCCAATGGACCCCAATAGACACCAACAATCAACACTCAACTCAACACTTCAAAGGTCTATAAACGATCCCAAACGAGGCACAAGGGTCTTATCTAGCGAAATGATTGTCATTTTTGACAATAAAAATAACAAATATGCTCTTTTAAACCACAACTTTTCGTCTAGATCCGGTCCAGTGTGACCTAACGTAAATGCGTAGTGACGTAGGGAGGTCACGTGTTACATATATAAAACGCACATTTGCAGACCATTGTCAACAATAAACTGCCACAAAGACATTAATTAGTATCAGTTGACATACAACAACGTAGGAACAGTCCTCTTTCAACACACTTGTAAACACTGGGGCGGAGATTCGCGTTCATCCTCTGTGACCTCTTGACGTCTTGACGTATTGCGTGGGGTCACGCTGGCGCATCACGACCGGATCTAGACGAGAAGTTGTGCTTTAAAGTGTATATTTGTTATTTTTCTTGTCAAAAATGACAATCGTTACGCTAGATAAGACACTTATGCCTCATTTGGGATCGTTTATAGTCCTTTGAAACTCCGTTGAAAAAAACTGTTAAGTGTTGAGTTAAGTGTTAATTGTTGGTGTCTATTAAAGTCCATTCAATTGAGAAAAATCCTGCAATGTTTTCCTCAAAAAACATAATTTCTTCTCGACTGAACAAAGAAAGACATCAACATTTTGGATGACATGGTGGTGAGTAAATCATCTGGATTTTTCTTTTGAGAAAATTCCTTTAACTGTAGTTTAATTTACAAACCTCAAGTTCTTTCACGACAGCCGCAAGGTTGTTGCTGATCTCCTTTAGTTTCTCCACATTGTTCGTCATCGCCTCTAAAGTCATCTTCTCTTTCATCTTGAAGCTGTCCACCTCCTTTTCTATGTCCTTCAATGTCTTGTCGGTCAGCTGTGTCAGTCTGACAAGAAATTCTTGTTGTCAGGTTTGTGTCAGCTGCGTATATTATATTGTGTTTGCTGTGTGTAAGCACCTGTTCACCAGATGCAATCCAGCCTTGTGTCTCTGATCGTCTAGTTGTGTCTTACTACGCTCAAGTGAAGACAAGATCTTCGTCGGCCAGTGGATCACAGTGCTGAACAGCTTTATATCCTCCGCTGTAAAGAGAGAGATAACTTGATGTGTCCGGTGTGCGACCCTCTTAAGACATATTGCCAATAGCGGGCCCATTATACACTGGTTGTGACAGTGTTGCCCTTAGAGTAAATCAGCTTCTTTTTCTGTCCACCAATCAAGTGGCTTGTCATAAATAAGTAAAAAATTAACAAATAAATAAATGAGTAAACTTTTGCCTCGCCCCCTGATACTATCGTGTATCAGCATTCTCACAGGCTTACGATAGGACAATCTCACTATAGGGGCATATCACCCAACATTAACACGGACGGTATCTAAATACCGTGAGATTTTGTGGTATTTTGATGTCATGTGTTTTACAGTTATTTTCCACCTCAACCGAGCGTAAAAACATTTTTTGTGATATATGGGAGTTTATGCGAAAATGATGGATTACGTACACCAAAAACAGAAGTTTTTATACTGTAAAGATTCAACACCATTCAATAATGTTGTGATTTTGTCCATATTCATATATGCATTTCTTTTTCTAATTTCCTGGAAGTAACCTGATAGAGCTCCATAGTCGAGTAGAAAGTAGAGACGATTGACGGCCTCCTCAGTCTCCTGCCACAGTTTGCATACGGTCACTTCACCGGTGTGTTTCACATACTGGGTTAACACCACCAGCTCTTCTGTACTGCTCGGCTTGCTCATGATTCTGTCCACTATCTCATCGTAATGGTGGCAGATACTGTTTCAGAATGATACATCGTCACAATTTTAGCCAATGAAACGACTTTCTCTTACATAGTAGTCAATATGTATGAATACAAGGCTTCAAAACCGAAGTCTCACCTCTTGTTAAGTTCTTGGGTTTCTTCCGTAACAAAGGTGGTGAGAAGATCAACAAGATGTTCTGCCCTGTCGCACAAATTTTGGTTGAGGTTCACCGCATCCAGACAGAACATTGACAGCGGTACTGTCACATGCAGAGATGCCACTTCCTCTTTGACGTTCTGCACGCCGGTTATTGTCTACAAGATGGACATAACGATACAGTTTTATTATCAGTCAAACAGCAGTCTGTATGTGTAATGTATATATGTTGTACCTTAGTAAAACCCTGCAGTAAGTGTTTAGTTTTAAGGAAGTTCATTATGTCTTGTATGTCCAGTGCATCACAGTACGTCTTGTATACCTCCACATACCTACAACACATCACAGATTCACTACAGACAGACTACAATGTGATTTGACAATTGATAGTTCACCAAAAAATGAAAATTCTGTCATCATTTACTCATCCAAATACTATGGGTACCATCGACTGTGTGCTTACCATCTATGATCAAAATATCTTCATTTGTATTCAACAAAACAAAGAAAACCAAATACAGGTTAAGATCCTGAACTTCAGGAGAACACGGTGGTGAGTAAATGATGACCGAATTTTCATTTTGGGTTGAACAATCCCTTTAAAGCTTTGCTAAAAAATGATACTGGACCTCTGGGGCCCAATAATGTTCCTCTGAAAGATCTCTCTGGCTCTGTTCATGATGTCTGTGACTAAAGTCTCATCAGGTCTCACTGAGCTCAGCGTGACCGAGTCTTCAATGTCACGAAACAGTTTACAGTCCACCTGCAGGGAGAAATGCACATTTGGATTTGTGGTTAAAGATCGACCATCAGACACCTGGTATACATGCTGATTCACTGATCGCCACTAGTGCCGTATGTTTTTCATTAAATGTTTTAAATAAAAATTCACTTTCAAGCAGTGATAACTTATTAATATAAAACAGAAAAGCAACCAAAGCATGCATGCTCTTTAAAAATATGATAGAAATAATTTGTAAGCTACTGTATGTACACTGTAGTGTATACTGTATATTTGTATTTGTACCCGTGGTATATTGTGTGCGCTGGTTATGATCTGTGTAAATGCTTGCTGTATGAGTTCCCAGCAGCTCTGTAATGAGGGTTCAAACATGATTCTGGGCTCCTCCAGTCTCAACTTTACCAACAGCAATGGATGCTGTGTGTACTTCAGTTTATCAAAACGCTCTCCAAAATCATTGCCATCCTGCCAGAACACACACATAAACATTATGAACAAATGCACATTTATTCAAACATAAGTCTTTCACTTAAATCTGATTGGATGAGCTATACAATACACAAACATATAAATATCAACTGCATTTTGACCTTAAATGATCAACAATTATGCAAATTGACATCATTACTTTGTGAAGGAATTGTTTACTGTGATTATAAATAAAGTACTAGTGTGTGATTCAAAAAAGTCACAAGACACTCAAGGCAGTTTGATCAAATAATTTGGATTGTATATATACAAACATGGATATTTATGTACACACTACATATAAATAATAGGGTTGGGTACCGAGCTTGGTACTTTAAAAAACACCGGCCGAAAAACGTTGGTTCTACTGAGTACAGATTCACATTAAATCAATAAAATCTGTACCAAATTTCGGTATCTGAGATTGCACCTGGGTGCCATGTGGGAGTAAGCTACGAAACATACTGTAGGTAGAAAAAGAGAGAGACCCTGTGATGTGACATCACATAATTGTGTGTTGTACACTGCAAAAATGATTTTCAAGGAAAAAAAATCTTTTTTCAGTATTTTTGTCTTGTTTTCAGTAAAAATATCTAAAAATTCTTAAATTAAGATGCTTTTTCTTGATGAGCAAAACGACCCAGGAAAATAAGTCTAGTTTTGGGACCGAGGATCTCAAATTTGGGTGATTTTGTGCATAAAACAAGCAAAAAAATCTGCCAATGGGGTAAGCAAATTTTTCTTGAATTTAGTGTTTAAGAAATTTTTTTTTGATTACCACATTGGCAGATTTTTTTTGCTTGTTTTATGCACAAAATATTTTTGGTCTAAAAACTAGACTTATTTTCTTAGGTCGTTTTGCTCATCAAAAAAGCAAGAATTTTTAGATATTTTTACTGAAAACAAGACAAAAAATGTTTGCAGTGAAAAATATCTAAAAAAAAAATTCTTAAATTAAAATGCTTTTTCTTGATGAGCAAAACAACCCAAGAAAATAAGTCTAAGACCAAAAATATCAAATTTAAGTGATTTTTGCATAAAACAAGCAAACAAATCTGCCAATGGGGTAAGAAAAAAATCTTGAACATTTTTCTTAAACACTAAATTCAAGAAAAATTGTCTTAGCCCACTGGCAGATTTTTTTTGCTTGTTTTAACCACATGAAACTTATTTTAAGTAAAGAAGTCATTTTTGCAGTGTATAGAGTGCAAGGAGTGTCAGATGTTAGTGATGGTCAACCTGATATATCTGGAGAAACTGCAGCAGATCATGTAGTGACGCTATCACCAGACTGCGCAGCTGCAGTGACATCAGCGCAGCCACACAGTTAAAGAGTTGATTTCTCTTTACTGGATCAATGCTTGCTGTCTTTGGCCCACGCCAAGCGTCTTTAAAAGTCTCAAAGAGAGAAACGCAGCACGGTAGCCAACTGCACACAACACACACACACAAGTGCATGCATGTACACAAAAACAAATAAGCAACACACACAAGAGAAAACAGATGAGATATTGAAACTTCTTAGACTTTAATTTTATACTTAAACTGTATTTTACTTTTACTGCTTGACTGAAAAATTCAGTTCCTCAGTAGAGAGATATTAAAAGTTCACCAAAACACTTTGCTTGTAGATACAATGATGTATGTGTTACCCTTACAGTACCAAAACTCCTTCTTTCATCTTTAATTACACAAGCATACAGTATAGTTTAAATTAAGTCTCTGTAAAATAAACTAGGATATTGTTTGTTGTTGTAGTTTGCTGTGGCAGCTCTCTGTGTTAAAAGCAGGTCTGATTGCTCTTTCTTCTCATTGTTCAAGCCATCAGGGTTTAAAAGCTTGTATTGTGTGCATGTGTCTGGGTAGTTTGAGAAGACCATGGATACAGACACAGGAACAAAGGTCACCAGGGAGAGGAGAACAAGTATACAAAAACACATCAACCGTCCAGGACTGTCAGATATACTGTATTACTGTATGTGAGAGCATTAGGTTTTTTTCTAAGCTCTCTTAACTGCAAATAACAAAGCAATAAAATTGATCTGACACATACATCATGTTCTGTCTCTAATGCTTTACCATACTGTGCACAGCATCAAATTCAGGTTTTTACACCAAGCAAGAAAAATATGCACATTTGTTTACCTTTGTAGCACATTGAGTTTTGACCCTGTTCAGAACATAGACACATAAAGAGTCTTACTTGTTAAGGAGTTCATCTCGGGCGGTTTGACACTGTGTGCGCACCAACTCTTCAAATTCTTCTGGCAGGAGAGGATGATCAACCGAGAGATTGTCCAATCGCACAAACCTCAAAGATGAGAAACTGCAAAGTAGAAGAGAGATATGAAAGTTATGGTAAAGATCATCATGTTGAATCTGATTATGGAGGGGTTGGTGATGCTGACCTGCTCATCCAGAGTTTTTGGATGTGAAGCAGCATGGGGTTCACGATATAGAGGTTCTGATTTAGCCAACTATGAGCCTGCTGGTAACTGTCAGACCAGGGAACAGGCGCATGAACGACACGGGACGAGAAGAGTTTGGGAACAGCAGAGATCGACAGACGTACTCTTTCATCTGGATCTAGCAGAATGTAATCCACTGTAATACAAGCAAAACATTTTGAGAGAAATAATTCATTTATAAGATAACCTTATGGGGCATACACACCAAACACGAATTCAATGATTTGCACGAGTAGATTACATACAAAGTTGACGTTAAGACGCGAATAGACACAAACTCACACGAAGCAGTGGGAATGACGCAAATTGGGCAGCGCGATTGTCCTGAAACAATCCCCTATTTGCTTTAAAGGTTTTTGCCCTCCTATAAGATCATTACCTTATCACACTGTGCGACATGGATCGTTTAAACTGGGGTAAGACAGGTATGTAGACTGTACGATGAGGACACGGAAGGTTCGGCGGCTGCGTCACACGTTAGCGCAACGTCACCAGCATGCACTCGTGGTAAACAAGTACTAGCGCAGGTCGTAGCAGCAAACACACTGTGCGGTGATCATGCCGAATTTCTGACACTGTCAGAAAACTATCGTAGGCTATCTTTGGATGCAAGACCGGGAAAACGGCCGTCTTTGACCCTTTCTCATTGTACGACATCGGGCCACCGATGAAGAGCCACGATCACAGAAATCACGACGATTGTTTCACGATGGCAATCTTTCATCTGGGACCGCCAATAATCGTGCAGTGTATCTCGGGCTTTAAATGCGTCTTTCGCGTGAAAAAAATTGCATGACACGAAGTGAAATCACGTGAGTAATCTAGAGTGAGAAACACGATGCTTCACATTTGGTGCGTACACAACATTATACAAAGCAACTTATGCTGCGTACACACCAAACGCGAAGCATCGCGTTCCTCCCTCTAGATTACTTGTGGGATTTAACTTCGTGTCATGCAAATTTTTTCATGCAAGTTATTTTCACTTTGCACAAAAGACGCATTTCAGGTGATTAGCGCATGTTTATGCAGCAATCACACCACCAAATTAGCGTCATTCGCATCACCCCGCACGAGTTTGTATCTATTCGCGTCTTTGTATTAACTTTGTATTTAATCTACTCATGCAAATTGTTTAATTCGCGGTTGGTGTGTACGTCCCATTATACACCGCAAAAAAATGATTTTCAAGAAAAAAAATCTTAGTATTTTTGTCTTTTTTCAGTAAAAATATCTAAAAATTCTTAAATGAAGATGCGTTTCTTAATGAGCAAAACAACCCAAGAAAATAAGTCCAGTTTTTAGACCAAAAATATCAAATTTAAGTGATTTTGTGCATAAAACAAGCAAAAAAAATCTACCAATGGGGTAAGCAAATTTTTCTTGAATTTAGTGTTTAAGAACATTTTTCAAGATTTTTTTGCTTACCCCATTGGCAGATTTTTTTTTGCTTGTTTTGTGCACAAAATCACTTAGATTTGATATTTTTGTTCTATAAACTGGAGTTATTTTCTTGGGTTGTTTTGCTCATCAGGAAAAAGCATCTTCATTTAAGAATTTTTGGATAACAAGACAAAAATACTAAGATTTTTTTATTGAAAATCATTTTTTGTAGTGTAAGAGATCAATGCAACAAAATAAACCTAGAAATAAAGTAACATTAATTAGATTACAATATTAAGCTCATTATAGTGTTGACTGTGAGCATTATTGAAGGTCAAATGTGACTTTGACCTTCAATAATCAACTTTCAACTTTGATTCTTAGATTATGAGACTTGAATCTGGATTTCAAAGAAAAATGGACGGTGATTATAAAAACTAATTTTCACAGTTTCAAAGTCTTTTTTAGATGTGTTGTGTGTCATACCGATGCTCTTGCGAAGGCTGAAATCATAGTCTCTCTGGACCTCCTCTAGAAGATGTTCCAGCATCTTCTGCATCTTTAGCACGTCTCTGTGGATATGACTGGGCACCAGCTTCAGGATGTTGGTAATTTGCTCTGGTGGTTGGGGAGCCAACATGTGTCCATGAATCCCCTCAGTGATATAGTAAACATACCTCTAATAGCAAATAATACAAGAGTTAAAATTAAGATGAATGGATGGATGGATGGAGGACAGGTTGGTAGTATTAACACTAACTCGTAACTCTTTCTCTGTAGGCTCTGCCTCCTCTCTTTGTCTGTCCTGGTGTCGTATGATTTCAAGTTGGTGCACTGGTGACAATGGAGGCCTTCTTAAAATCTCAGGCATTCTGAGGAGAATAAAAATGAACATGGGGGTCTCTGCTGTGAGTGTTAATACATTTTTTGCTTTTAAGCATCTGTATTTGTGGGTTTCTTTCACCTTTGTGTTCGTGCTGAAGGTCGCCTGAATCTCCTCCCCACACCCGGAGCATCACAGTGCACTGACGCAAAGTTAAAGTGGGACACTTTTAGGTCAGTGAGTTTATTAAGCTACACATACTGCAGAAACATCCTAAACATTTTTTGAGTATCGTAAAAGTATTTCTGACATGCCTCTGAAGTACATTACTGTAGTTTAAGGATACGAGTCTGCAGGTGACGTCTGCGATGTGACTGACGTCTGTTATGCAGATGCTCTATTTTTAAGTGTTGGGCTTTGAGCCTGTAGTTATTCCCGATTGAATCACAGGGATATCTGTGGAAGCGCAACTCTTTATAAGGAACCGCTAGAGTCCGTGAGTGACTCTGCAGGATGGGTGGATATTCACGATTACGTACAGACATCTGAAACCAAGATAAGGGAGCATTCAGAGAAATCAAACAACATAAGGCCCTCATAAGGCCTTTATTAACACCCTAACACCGTGTGGATTACTTTTGTAAAGAATGAATGGACTTTATTGGGTTTAAAAATCAGAAGCACCATTTACTACCATTATAAAGCTTGAAACCACCAGGACATCATCTACTTTACTTGAAGCATATAGGTTTGCAGACATATCTATTTCAGACATTATTCAAGCTCACTGTTTTGCCACTTTTTTAGGTAGGCTACAAATGATGTAAGACAGCTCACTTTGTCAGCTTTCTTGGTAGCGTGTATAAAATGACCCTCGAGTAGGCAAGCTCACTAAATAAGCACCTCCCTATATTTTTCTTACAAAATCGATTGCTCTCAGAAGGCCTTTATTAACCCCATAACGCCGTGTGGATTACTTTTGTGTAGGATGAATAGACTTTATTGGGTTTTAAATCGGAAGCACCATTTACTACCATTATAAAGCTTAAAACCGCCAGGACATTTTCTAATATAACTCCAATTGTGTTTGTCTTAAAATATATGCATCATATACATAAGGGTGGAGTAAATTATGTAATTTTCAATTTTGGATGAAATAAAAGCCAAGACCCAACCATGGTTTAAATTAACCTAAAAAATGTATTGGGTTAATTTTAACCCAACGACTGGGTGTGTCCATATTTGACATAACCAACACAACCTCAGATTTTTTCGTGTATGCAGTACTGTGATTTTCACATGAGACCCTAAACACAAACCTGATAAAGTTTAGAGAGCTCTCGGGGTGATGGTTGGGGACAGAGTTTGGGAAGACCCCCAAAAATGCCCGCATCAGGCGGATCTGCTTTTTTATTCATCTACGAAACACACATGAACACAAGTTCAAGGTTATTTATAAAGCAACAATGTTGACAAAGTACTTCACTCTTCTAATCAAACTTTACTTAGTTTCATCATCACTTATTTTAAAAGCTATAGTCCTGCAATCAATAATGTTACTTGAACAAGTATACAGGTTTACAGACATCTTTATTTCAGACAGTATTCAAGCTCACTGTTTTGGTACTTTCAAATGATGTGAGACAGCTCAGATTTTGTCAACTTCTTTGTAGGGTGTATATGATCCTCAAGTGGGCAAGTTTACTAAATAAGCAGCTCCATATAAAGACCAGAATAGTGTCTAGTAGTCAAATCACATCACCAGGGTTAATGATGCTCAAATAATGTTTCTCGTCAAGTTCAGTATGTAAGTTAGACAGCATGTAATTTAAACTGACTGGATCTTTTCATGCTATGTTTCGCTGATGTTTAATGTTTTATACAAAAAATATTTAAAGCTGTCTTACCTTTAACGATTCTTCATATCCAACCAAAGAAACTTTAAACAGATTTATTTACCACATTTAAGTTTTTTTTTTAGTCATGACAGGCGCAGCCGTTTGAAAATCGCGATCAACGCCTCTCGCGCGTCTGTGTGTGCCTGTCGTCAATATCAACTGTTTCTTCACATCATGGTTACACATCATCCCTAGATACACTAAATATATAAAAACAATAGTTCACTTATAAACAAAACAATATTTATATTTAAATAAGTTACTGTATAGCCATTCAAAACAACTGATATTAAAACTGTTTTATGATTAAATATTAATGTCGTTGTAATAGCAGATTTTGACCGCTCGGTATCGCTGTTTCATTGAAATGAATAGGAAAACATGCGCAACGCTGTTGCCGTTTGAAGAATGTAGTGAAATTTGTATAGATACTTACTTTGTTAAAAATACTCTTCTTGTTTATTTTATATTCACATGTTGCATAGTGCTTGTATAGTGAATAAATATGCTATGATTTTACTGATATCAAATAAAGCATTCCACCGCATCACAGAAAGGGGGGCTAGGCTGTACACAAGACAAAAATGATCAAGATCACTTGACAAATCTTTCTCATGATTTTAAAAACCTTTTGATGGTGTATGCCTAAATTATTTTATTTATGTTTGTATAGCAAATACACTTGGACAAACCTGTTATTTTCTTTTTGTTTAAAACAAATAGATGGATATATGGAAATAGATGAATAATAAAGAAAAAGCAGCCAATAATCCCAGCACAGATAAGGTTTACTGAAAAAAGGATTTTAGAGACTTTAAAAATCGAAATAACAAAAAGTCAACATCACATTTTTGCTGAGGTGACTACTTTGAAGATGTTAAAATGAAATAGTAATGATTTATGAATCATTTCTAAAGTTCCATATTTCTGATGAGTTTGCTATTATTCTAAAATGTGGAAAATATAAAAAAAATAATAATAATCCTAAACTTTAAAAAGGTATTTCTACTGTAAACAGGGAGCAATATTAATGACTCTGCACACTACACTTACTCATTTTGAACAAGAATGCCCCTAATAGCTCAACTTCACAAAACTAGTTCAGTTTACTGGAAAAAAGCAGATAATTTTGACCCACATATGGGCACTGTACCCCTGCAATTCACTTCATAATAAAAGTCTCTGCTCTTCTTGCCCTGATTTAGGTCTTAACATTGTGTATTATCTATATAAAACACACTTGTTATACTGTAGGTGTGTTTTCAGGTCACGCTATTAAACTCTTTAAATAAATCCCACTGACCTGCCAAAAAAAACAAGGCTGGACAAGAGTCATTTATCACCAGGCATCTACAGAATAATCACCTATATCGCTCTATTATTTATACAAGAGAGAGAGAGAGAGAGAGAGAGAGAGAGAGAAAGAAAGAAAGAGAGAAAGAGACAAAGAGAAGGCGGATAGATAGATGGATGGATGGATGGATGAAAATATGGATGGATGGATGGATGGATGGATGGATGGATAGAAGGATGGATGGATGTATAGGATAGATGGATAGAAGGATGGATGGATAGAAGTGTGGATGTATGATAGAAGGGTGGATTGATGAGTAGATGGAAGGCTGGATGGATGGATAGATAGATAGATGAATAGATGGATGGATCAATGGATGGATAGAAGGATAGATGGATGGAGGGATGGATGTATAGATGGATAGAAGGATGGATGGATGTATAGATGGATAGAAGGATGGATAGAAGTGTGGATGTATGATAGAAGGGTGGATTGATGAATAGATGGAAGGTTGGATGGATGGATGGATGGATAGATAGATAGATGGATAGATGGATGGATCAATGGATGGATAGAAGGATGGATGGATGAATGGATAGATGGAAGGATGGATGGAAGGATAGATAGATAGATAGATCTTCTTAGCATTTCTTCTATTTTTGGCACTTTAAGCAGCAGCTGCATTCAGCTGAAGAGGTGTACACAAAGACACAATTGATTATTGACAGATTTCTTATTCACACACTGACTAACACACACAAGGTCATCTGTAAAAGTGATCAGATACTTGTAAGTAATCCAGTACATGCAGCTCAACTAACTTCAGCGCTGTCAACATCAAATAAGCATGACTTCTGTGTTTACTCCTTCCACACAAAGACATTGGATTTCTTATAGTCTACAGTAGCTCCACAACTAGATTACAGTCTGAGACTGGACTAGATTACATAGATTACACACACACACACACCTGTCAAGACGACATTGATCGCTACCTGAACTGCACACGGCGAGACCGGGAACATTTAATGTGCAGTACATATTCTGTCAGAAACCCATAACTGCAGTTACACATGCTTGCCAGATTTCTGTACACAACCCATTAAAATACTGCAATACTGTGTGATACAGAGCTTGATAACACATCAGTTCTTGAAATAGAAATGATTATGAGTGGGAGAGTCAGAGAGAGAGAGAGAGAGAGAGAGAGAGAGAGAGAGAGAGAGAGAGAGAGAAATAGAGAGAGAGAGCAGTGTGTAATTAGATGACTAAAGACTTAATTGTCTTTCATCTATAAGGACATTTTGAACACACCGCTGTTTTAGCATGCAAATACAAAAAGACAAATTCCTCCGCTCACTCGCTCGCTTTTAATCTCTTTCAATAAAGTGAGAGAGTCAGACGCTCTTTGTTACTGTGATGCACTAATAGCTTTCATGACTTCTTAACTATTCTTTCTCAGGACAGATCCCTCCAGGACTATTCTACTTCAAACAAAATGTTTTTTGTGGGTATTTCACAGGGAGGATTTTTAATTGCTTCATTATAGAGGTACACCATCACCCCAACATCTCGAGATCCAGAAATAAAAGTAATATTATGTCATCGTTTGAAACTCTACTGACAACACTGTTAACCCATATATTGAAGTAAACATTATACTTAATAAATCTTGGTTTATTTAACTTTTAAGCTTATAAAATCCATTAAACAAAAACATTCAAGTGAAATGAACTTAAAATGATCTGTACATGTTGTAAGGAATACCCATAATCCCTTGCGTCCAAATATTTGGATTATTTATGCAATTTTTGAAAAACGCTTTGGAAAATGGAGTCAAGCTGAGTACCAAAACACAATGTAGC
Source organism: Misgurnus anguillicaudatus (assembly GCF_027580225.2). Taxonomy (NCBI): domain Eukaryota; kingdom Metazoa; phylum Chordata; class Actinopteri; order Cypriniformes; family Cobitidae; genus Misgurnus; species Misgurnus anguillicaudatus. The sequence continues at coordinate 31,489,965 of NC_073361.2, read as the reverse complement.
CAATTAACAAAAAAAGATCCAAATTCTATCATGCACCCCGCTTTTAAATATTTGTTAATAAAATGTCATAGAGGTTTAAGCTCTTATATTATTAATGTTGTTTTGTTGTAAATGATAATTTTGTGAAGTGACCATTCAGGTGATCAATGAAACCTGTTTATTGCATTTTATTGTATTTCTCTCCACATTACTGACAATTTATGTCAAAATCAGAGTTTGTGTATATTTATGTTGGGAATCAAGTTTATTCAATGACTGAATTATAGTCAGTCATTAATTTTGTGTTATAATGTCATTTATAACACTAAAAGTAACTTGGTTAACTAAATGGAGATGTTGGATAGAGCAATTGATATTGCAAATTATTTTAAGTTAAATCAACTCAAAATTTACTTTCTAAATTAACCTTCTAAGATCTGGTGTGTCTATACTTGGACATCACATTTTTTTTGTTGTTTGCACCATAATACTTAATTTTGTGTAACTGGAACCTGTTTTACACAAACATGCACAATTACACTGTTTCATGTTCAAAGAAAAATATTTGGTTATTAGCCTATATTGGTTCTTTCTTACCCCAATATGGAAACCTGAAAAAAAGACAAACCAAAGCTCAGGTCTTAGGAGGTTAAGTTGGAATTACCCCAAATTTTAAGTTCAATTTATTCTTGTTTTAGTTCACATTACTTAACTTATTATAACAACTTTCCTCCAATTTTTTAAGTAATTTCAACTTGTCCAGGTTTACAGTGTACAAAAAGTAATACACCTGTGCATATGATGTGTTTACTATTCCAATTCATATGCCATACAGTAGAAATAATGGCTAATAAGATTGCAGGAACATGTATAGCTCTCTTAATTAAGTTCTTATGATATCACAGTTGTCATATTTTACATTTATGGTTTTGTTGCTGTGATGAGGATGTTGTTGTTTAATGTTGGTCGTAATGTGTTGTAATATGTTGATGTCTGTTTGCATTTATCAGTTGTTGTTGATGAATGAAGCATCGCCACAGATCCAAAAATAATTGTTGTCATATTTCTGTCAAATGTGGCCAATCAATCAATCAATCAATCAATCAATCAATCAATCAATCAATCAATCAATAGCTCAACTGGTAGAGCATTGCGATGACAACTCAAAGGTAATGGGATCAGATATACTGATAAAATGTATAGCTTTAATGCACAGTTGCTTTGAATAAAAATTTTGTCTTAATGCATAAATGTAATGCTGTGAATCTTACTGGGTTCAAGTCCAAGACAAGCAGCATTACATCACACCTGAGTTCAGTGGAGTGAGACGGCGAGTGTGTGACAAGCACTCTGTCTGTAGTATTACACAGAGCGTGCACATGAACGAGTAACTTGATAATGACATGAAATATTAACACAATTACATTCCTTGCCCCCAACACAAACACACACATTAATATTAATGCAGCATGGCTTTCTTGTGGATTGGATGTAAACATGTATGAGTCACGTATGACACATGATCATCTCTGTGGATGCTGGCTGCTTTTCTCTGGGAGGTTTAAAACTCAGCTGTCTGTCCTCCGCAGCCGTGTAAACGCAGTGATAGACTGTAAGTGCTTTTTCGTTAATTATGACCGCATGCGTGCGTACCAGCGATGGAAAACTCATTAATGGGTCAGTTAATATTTGATGCGGGTTGTGCTGGTTTAGTTTACGGGTTGAGTGGGAGGAGAGTGAGGAAAAGGAAGCCGCCGCCGTGGTCGCCCAGTGAAAGTGAGAGAGAGGTGAAACAGAGGAGACGAGCGGTTACATTAAGAAAGAAATGGAAAAAGTTCACCATAGCCAGATAACTCAACAATGTGTGTGTGTGTTTGTGTGTGTGTGTGTGTGTGTGTGTGTGTGTGTGTGTGTGTGTGTGTGTGTGTGTGTGTGTGTGTGTGTGTGTGTGTGTGTGTGTGGATTGTGTACAACGTTTTTTTCACAAAATAGTTTTGCTCAACCAGGGGGACCCTCAATAAACTTTCAAGGGGGCCTCAAGATGACCTAAAATTATAAAGACAAAATAAACATTTAAATAACATTTAAACATTTTCTATCCCAAATTAAAGTTTTACCCCTTAAATACATTCACATGTCCATTCAGTCAGAGGTCTTTAGAGTCAGTAACACTAATAGAAAACCAAAGGGTCTCCTTACACAAAGCGTGACCTCTGCAGCTGGACTCGTCCCCATTCAACCCAAAATTCAAGAAACTCTCAGCTCTTGACCTTGTACACACACACACACACACACACACACACACACACACACACACACACACACACACACACACACACACACACACACACACACACACTTTAAGAGCTGTCAAGAGTGTAAAACAGTACACTAAATAAAAAAGAGATAGACGGAGAGAGATAAAGGTCTTTAAAAGCTCGCAGCGCTCCTGTTTTCCTCTCGGGAATGACAATCCTAATGCTCAATGACAGGCACTATTTCTGTGAAGAAATGACACAAGCACTGAATGAGACGTCCAGTCGTCTGATGCTGAGTTCCAGTGACTCCTGTAAAAGACAGAAAAATACATGAAATAAGAAAGTTATGTAATGGCAGACTGTAGGAACTGAACTGCCTAATAAAGTTACAGAACTGTTAAATCAGATGTAACAAAATATTTTAAGACCAAATGTCAAAATTTAAGGAACATTCAGGCCCCCTGGACCCTATACTTTGAAATAGCGGTTGTCCTTTCTTGCACAACTTTTTGTAGGAACACTTTCAGATAAAAAAGGAAAATAAGAAGGTATGTTGTCACTGGGGCATACCATTTTAAAAAGTACACCTAAAAAGTGCATATTTCTTAAAAGGTACCGTCTTAGTAACAACTTTTGTACCTTTTTTTGAGTACTAACTACTGCATACTGGGAACACTGCACAAGATTTTTCATTTTGGAGATGCTCTAACCCTGTCGTCGATGTCATCAGTGATATTCACTTTACTCATCAATGATTTTAACATTGTGGCTGATCAGTGTGTATGCTAGACCCCCAAATATGACAAACCTTTACAAATTTCAAGTGCAAATAAAATGTATTTGTACTGCAGCAACTTTGGCAATAAGTCAAACTTTAGCAACTTTACAAGAAGTACTGCCTTACAAACTCCAATAATGAAATAAACGGACTGAAATTAGGAAAACAAAACTAGACAGATACAAAGCGAACATAAACAAATCTGTAATACAAAAAACTAGAGGCAAATGCATAATAAATCCATTTGACATTTTTTTCTTTGTCTTTTCTCTGAAATTTTCTTGGGATCCTCTAGAAACTCATGGAGCTCTCTTACGTCCCCGAAGCCCAGTTGAAAAGTCCTGTGCTAGTGTACACAAAATAAAAAAAACTCCTAGCAGATGAAGACATTTACAGGTCAAAAAATAAAAAAACAATAAATAAAACATTAACATTAAGTAACAAAAAGTATTATTTTATAAAATTTTCATTTGTAACAAACAATCTGTTTGCTTTAAGAATGACTTTTTGTCCTGAAGAATGTATACAATTTTATGTTATATATCTTAACTTATTATTTAAAATTCATTAGTGCTTTATCAATTTTTTTTATCTTTTATCTTATATTTCTGCTTTTAAAGGTGGGGTTCAATGGTATTTCAAGCATTCTGACTTATTAACACAGTTATAGAGTAGTTTCCTCATGCTAAACGTAGGCAAAGTGTCAAAAAAGCCATTGGGCGTGTTACAGAGTATTTCTGTGCCGAATGCACTTCGCCAGGGTTCGTACAATTACAGGTCCAGCTGACATTTCAGGGGTTTTTATATGTATCACTTCTTTTTATGGGCACTTACCCCGGAAAACCCCGCCCACCCATCAATCAGCGGGAGAGACGCTAGAACTTACAAACATCACATCACGCGACAGCTTTGTTAAATTGGCACAAAAGATGAAGTGTGTTTTTGGATGTAAGGAGAAGAAAGTCAGCCTTATGGAAACGGATATAGTTTATTATCCGGGGTAGCAGCGGAGTTTTGCATGTGTGTTTGTTTTACGCTGGATTTCATTAAAAAGTCCCAACCGGGTCATGAGTTGCATGCGGTAAGTAAGACTTCTGTGTTATGTTGAAATAGGCACGTACATATTATATAAATGACACGAACATGTAGTGAATCATAAGTTAAAACAGTGTTGTATTAAGTGTTGCATGACTCGTACTCGCTCCTCCCGCGGTAGTAACTCCTCCTTCTTCATTTTTTTCATACATTACCGGAAAGAATCAGTAAAGCTAATCTTTCTTTTATAAATCTGATTAAACTAAAGACTCTTCAGAGATATAAAGGATGTAATACTTCTCTATAGGTACTCCAGATTAAAATCAGAAATGCAGAAACAGCGTCTGTTATGTGAGCTTTAAACCCTTTAGTACACACAAAGTGTGTGGCTGTTTCAAACAAAAAAAGAAACAATTTACTGTAACACCAAGTTATCATCATGACATCACAAATGCTTTTAATAGTTTTTGTTAACCCACAACATTCAAAAGGCAATATAATCAAATATTGTGTCATCAGTATTTGTACATTGTATACTATTGTGAGCATCAGGTGTGTAGCAGCTGTCATTGACTCCCCTGATGAAGGCGGTTCAGACGTCTAACTATAGAGATAATGATGATGATGATGATGATGATGATGATGATGAGAACAGTTTGTGACACATCACAGATTTTCAGATGTGAGTTATGAAGTAATAAAACGCAACAAACCGTACGCACATTATGCAATCGTGAAAATGTAAAACTAATTTTATGTGTTCATGCTAAATGCTGTGGTTAAAGATAAATCAGATGCATCATACAGATATAAACTATTACAATTATTAAACTGGAAAGGCCAACAGTGTCATAAAACCAAACTTCTGTTGTGACAGGAGAAATTGAGATGGTCTGACAGTAAAGGTGATTTCTGACAGTCTCATCATCTCCAGACTTTCAGATTTATACTTTATGACACATGTAAAGGTCTAAGAGAAGGGTCAGTGTGTGTGTGTGTGTGTGTGTGTGTGTGTGTGTGTGTGTGTGTGTGTGTGTGTGTGTGTGTGTGTGTGTGTGTGTGTGTGTGTGTGTGTGTGTGTGTGTGTGTGTGTGTGTGTGTGTGTGTGTGTGTGTGTCAGAGTCTGTTTTGTTTATTTGCGTTGTGTGTTGACAATGTCCTGCAAGACACTAAACAGTTATCTGGTGGTAAATGTGTTTGTGTACACATACAGAGAGACAAAAGTTGGAACGCCTTTTAAAATTGTACTATTGTGATACCAGGGTACAGTGATAGTAGGGGAGAGCGGGGCACCAAGTAATGCTTTTTGGCTTTGGATCATTAAAAAAATATTTTGTAGTTACATTAATCTTTTTTAACACAATCAACATACACATAAACCAACACTTACAGTTTGTTTGTGAGTCCTATGGTTATCATACTTTTATACCGACAGTGTGACAGGAGTGCAAACGTTACCCCATAGGTGGGGTTCAATGTAACGAACAGAGAGTTTGTTGTAACACCCACTAGACATTTAGTTTAAACACAAATAATTCAATAAAATTCTATCTATATACTAAAGGTGGATATTGTTTTTATATAATAGATAGATACACATTTTTCCATTCATGATTCTTCATCTAATCATCCTTGTATTATGCAGCAATGCATATAAATAGCGTTTTTAAAAGAGATGTACATTTAAGACAAAAAAATAACAATAGTGAGTTATTTTCCCTGATATAATATATTAACAGTTATCATTTTAGATGAATAGTATTTACATTGTTTTCATTATCATTGTATACCTAAGGCTTCATTGTAACACTGTGAGACAACTAACCCCGCTGTGTAAAAATGTTTTCAATCTCAGCTATCAGTTACTAGGAGTTGCTCACATGTGTCTAAATGCTGTTATGTTTTAGGTAACAAGACAGTGATTAAAATAATATACGGTTGGATTTGGTGCCTTACACACCCAACTCAGTAATTGAAAAAAAACATAAGATGAAGAAATTTACTTCTATGCCTCCAAAACACTCGAATATCTTAACCAAAACACATCAAAACTTTTCACAAATTTACAGAAGATCTTCTGACAGTAAGAGAAAATACCAAAAGCACAGCCCTGTATAAATGTAAAGTAGCCGTTAGTTTGAGACCCTCTCACCCCTATGGTACACTACGTTATAAACTGGTACATGCTGTATATGATATTTATAAAAGTTATGCGCTCTGTCCTGGATTTAAAGATATTCTCTCTTCTTCTCTTGCTTTCTTGATCTTAGCTGACCACAGTCTATTTCTGAAATAACCCTAATAACTTACACACACACGCGTACGCACATGCGCGCGCACACACACACCACACATTGTCTTCATGCTTCACAGACTCACCCAAAATATCCCAGTGCACCTGAAAACCTCTGGAAACCTTCATGTGTCCTGATGTGTCCTGTTCCTGTGACCCATCTGTCCTCCAACTACAGCGCTGTTGAGCTGATAAAACCAAGAGCTGATAACAGAAACACACACACAACTTTCATTAGCAATATAAGTGAATAACATGCACATGAAACGGATTTAATACTTAAATAATGATATACTTTACATAAAACATACTGTGTGTGTACATGTGACACCTGGGCATCAGCTGTGGACATGTACTGATGTACTGAGAGAGGCAGGTGTGTGTTTGTGTGTCCAGGTTGTATTTCTGGACGATCTAAAAACAGCCTCATCACCACAACCACCGCTACAGTTGCGTAAAACAGCAAAAATGTGTTTAAGAAAAGTATGTAAATGTTCTTATTTGTTGATTTGTGCTTGTCTGTGCAAATATTTTTCTGTTTTCTGATCAGTTATTTCTGGCTGAGGAGTAAAAAAGTAAATCTTACAAAGAAATGATGGGGTCTTATGGGGCGGTCACAGCATGCAAATATTTTTCGGACATTGCTGCGAATATGTATGTGGAGCGCTTCGTCTATATTTGCTTTTCAGTATAGACCGTTTCAGCAGTAACAACATAAACAAGCGGCTGTCGCGGTCCGCACGTAACTTCCGGTAAACTCCGCTAAGAATAAATAACAACAAAGTTCTTTAAACGTAGTTTATTTATATAACAAGCAAAAAAACAACACATAGATTAGGAAACCAAAACATTTGTTATTTTCGACGAGGCATTTATTCAAGAGATCAGTTTAGCAACTAGTCAGACCATTAAAAATACGAAACCGGAAGTAAGGTTCGGATCCAGACGTGTATCACGTGCGTCCCATGAAACCGTCTATAGAAAGGTCATGCCGTGACGTTCTTGTTTTCACGACGACTTCGCACAGGTGATCAAGCACCTCACGTGACTGTACAGAGTTCCTCCCCCAGATAATCGTCAGTCTTTATTGATCGATGATTGGTTTATGTATAGCAAAGGCGGGACTTCAGCAGCCAGAGCAGCCATATTGATAGTTGCATTTTCCCCTATTCCCATAAGAAAAATTTAAATATATGCTAAATTATTTTTTTAGAAAGTAAATTTAATTAAATATATTTTTGAATTTGAAAATATATTTAGTTTTAACCTTCATATATTAACATATATTTCAAAATGTATTTCCAGCCTAATCTCACGAGAATTCGTTTATGAGTTGGCTAATGAATTCATATGAAGTTAATCATGCAAAAACGCACGATTCTCATTAAAAAACCAAACCCTAACTCGCACCTAACCCCAACGTCACAGAGGTCAAGGCAAATCGTACAAAAAAAAAACGTATGAATGTGGTCGCATGAGTTAATACGAATTAGCCAACTCTTCACAAATTCTCGTGAGATAGCATTGGTATTTTAGGGTCAACAAATACATTTCTAATTTTATATCCCATATGGCAAAAATATTTTTATCTTGCCAAAATTGTTTGTGTAAAATGTATAAAGTATAAATATAAAATGTATAAAAAAATAAAATCATAAGTATATATTTGCAGTTAAAAATATATTTCATTTATTTTAAAGTATACCAATACCAAAAAAATGCCCAAAAAATACATTTTTGTAAACATATTTTAAAATATATTTCAGTACATACAGTATATTTTTTGGCCCTTTTATATATTTTGAAATATATTTAGAATTATCTTTGAAAATATATTTTTTTGCTGTATGGGTTCATATAGCAGTGTTTGATCTTGTTAAATACAATATTTTTGCTACAACAAAACTAAAGGTAAAAACCTAAAAGTTTTTGCGAAAAATGCATTATGCAAGCCTTAAATTACAGTTTCAATGAAAAATATAACATCACAAGAATTAAAAACATACAACAATATTGTATTGTCCAATTTAAATACAATGGTTTTTCACATTACAGTAACTTAGCGGTGGAGCAGGCAGATACTGTATGTGCTTTATCTGGGCTCCAGTGTTTTATTTAGGTAAGATGATCTAACATAAATCATTTGTGCTCACATACACACACAGGTGTAACCTTATAAAGTCTTTTATAACTATATATCTAATTGATATTTTCTCTTTTAAAGATGTGGATGGTGGGGTTAATTCACTAATGGTTCTTGGATATCTGTTACTTGTTATCTAAATGCTATTGTGTTTTATTGGCTGCAGTCTGATATGATGGCTGACACACACGTAGGGTCGATGATGGGAATGTCACCCCTGCGAGGGATCAACCGAGCACCCGACACCCCACCATCACACCCCACACGGGGCCAAACTGACACACACTACACCTTCTCTGAGGTTTAATATGGAAAGGTATAATGTGACCCTGGATAAACTTTACAGCATAACCAGACCGAACTATCATAGGAGTATTTGTTTACACACAAGATTTTATCTGAAGCTCTGCAACCAAACTATCTAAGCTGTCTATCTACAAAAGGAGCCAACTTTAAAAGAAATTTATCAGATAATTATTATATTGCAGGTATTATTAGGAAGCACAACATTGCTATCTGTTGTTTAAAACAACCTGGTTTGATACAATTAACTTACGCATCACATTTAAAATCTACTTTCTAAAGTAGATACCTAACTGCTGAGATAAACAGTAAGTTTATTAATCATAGCTGTGCCTCTCTATAATTAACAGACCTGCATAACCGGTGGAAACTATCTTGTGTGCCAGTTAAGACCAGCTAACTTTAGTTAAGTTTAAGAGTATGATTGATCATTTTTAATTTACATTTCATCCATAAAATGATTGTGTTTGTGAGGGACATGCATTGGGCAATTTAATTAAAACATTTAAGCCTTTATTTCTGATGGTGTATGAGGCAGTATCCATGACAACGGGACTCAGAATAACTAGAGAGATCAGCTGTGTCGGTGTAATAGATATAAGAGAGAGAGAGAGAGAGAGAGAGAGAGAGAGAGAGAGAGAGAGAGAGGTTATATGTATGCTGGTTTGTTCTGTAACTGTTATTTGCATTTAACAGTGTTGGGTGTTACTAGTTACTAGTTTTTTCATTAACAAAACAAAAGTAACTAAGGGATTATTCAGTAATTTATTTGACAGTAACTTCTGATGTAATTAAAGTAAATAATTTTTATGGTCTGTAGATCAATGATATAAAATACAATAGTGGGTTTAACATCAACATTTAAAGTCAAAGGTTAAAATGCATGTTTTTATATATCATTCTCTCTTTAAATACTTTAGTGAGTCAATAAGAGTAATTGTAACACTCTAGTGTAGTTTACAATTCTCACTATTAACTAGTTGGTTACATTGTTATTACTGAGTTATTGGCTGTTTATAAAGCACATATGAATGCCTGATTCTGCAAAACCCTCATCCTACCCAATGCCTACCAATACTTAAACTTAATAAGTACTTTACTCAGTATTAATAAGCAGTAATTAGGAGTATATTGATGCAAAAGAAGTAGATAACAGCAAGAAATGGGACGTCAAAAGTGTGACCAGAAAAACAACCCAGTCTCACCCCATGGCGTCAATATTTGACGACACTTGACCATGCGTCAATATGTTGACGCGGAGGGTATACCTTTCGCGTCATTTTTTGACGAACTGGGGACTTCAATACTATTAAGTCCGTTGCATTCTCTTTCCTATTTTCTTAGCATTTTCTACCATTTTCGCGTCGGTTTAGGGTTAGATTTACATAATGACATCCCTACCCAAACCTAACCCTAACCCCAATGCCAGGCGACAACTGTTTAATTTCGCGTACCTAATAGTATTGAAGTCCCCAGTTCGTCAAAAAATTACGCGAAAGGTATACCCTCCGCGTCAACATATTGACGCATGGTCAAGTGTCGTCAAATATTGACGCCATGGGTGTGAGACCGTGTTAGAAAAACTGATACTGTATATGTTTTTTTCAGCCGTTTTTAAGTCGATCTTTGTATCATTTACTAAATAGGATTTACACCGTAAGACCTAACAGTTTACTTAACTCAAACAATTTAAGTAAACCGGTTGCATTAGACCATTTAAGTTTTAAAACACATACAGTACTGTGAACTTGAGTAATGTGCAATTATGCACTTAAATTTAAGTAGTGTTAACTTAAATATAAGTGCATAACTGCATATGATTAAATTTGTTTAAGTTCACAGTACTCAGATGTATGTGTTTTAAAATTAATGCAACTGGTTTACTTAAATGGTTTGAGTTGAATTAACTTTTAGGTTTTACAGTGTAATAAGTAATTTAATACTTTTTGGAGAGAGTAATTTGTACAGTAATCTAATTATATGATTGATTGTAATTAGTAACTAGTAATCAATTAGATTTTTCAAAATGTGCATTTGGACCAGAATCCAGGACCAGAGCTATATAATATGTGACCCTGGTTTTAAGCAGCATGGGTATATTTGTAGCAATAGCTGAAATCAAAATTATTGATTTATTTAAGTAAATGCCAATATTCATTAGGATATTATGTAAAGATCATGATCCATACAGATATTTAGTGGATGCACTTGCTAAGGACTTTGCACAATTTTTGGACAACTTTAAAGGTGATTTTCTGAATATTTACATTTTTTGCGCCATCGGATTCCAGATTTTTAAATAGTTGTACCAAATATTGTCCTATCCTAACAAACCATACATCAATGAAAGCTGTAAGTGATTTAAATGTGTATTCATATACAGTGGTTGTAACATTGTAAGAGTTTTGTGGAGATTATTAATCTCAGAAAGTTTTCTTCTTGATAAATAAAACACATATAAAAATAAAAGACAATAAATAATAACTGACTAAATCAGCCAACAATAAACATGTTTATATTTTTTTATCTACCTAATGCTTTAATTTTACATTGCGTGATTTTAGTTACATAAGTGAGAGATTTCCCAGTGACGTGTTGAGAGGTCGAGAGGTTGTTACTGGCAGTGCTGTGCTAGGATGGATCAGTACTGAATTAGTCCACCAAATCCACACGCACCGATGGAAACAAAGAGGGAATGAGAGATCCGGACACATAGCGGAAGCTCTGCCTTACAGCAAAGCCTTTGAGAATGATGCTAATGCAACAACCCAGATATGACCAACACATACACACACACACACACACACACACACACACACACACACACACACACACACACACACACACACACACACACACACACACACACACACACACACACACACACATCTCACAGGCCAACACATCCATTTATCAACACACTCACACCATTAGTGCATCTCTGTTGTACTACAAGCATGATGAATACTATTACACAAAAACACTACTGACATCACCTCCCAACTCAAAATAAAGTATACTTAAATACCAGCAACACCATTTGTAGTACATTGTTATTTTTGTGCTAAATAAAAGTGCTTTAAAGTGGATATTTTTTATTTTTCTTGTCAAAAATGACAATCGTTTCACTAGATAAGACACTTATGCCTCGTTTGGGATCGTTTATAGTCCTTTGAAACTCCGTTGAAAAAAACTGTTAAGTGTTGAGTTAAGTATTAAATGTTGGGCTCTATGAAAGTCCATTAAAATGAGAAAAATCCTGCAATGTTTTCCTCAAAAAACATAATTTCTTCTCGACTGAACAAAGAAAGACATCAACATTTTGGATGACATGGTGGTGAATAAATTATCTGGATTTTTCTTTTAAGAAAGTGGAATATTCCTTTAACTTTCAGTAACTGCTGCAACCTGAAAAGATGCTTGTGATTGTGTTAGGGGCGGGGCCATGCTCGTTGGCACCAGTGTGTCATCGAGTCACTGTTTTAGCCCCTCCCAAATAATTCTAAACACAGAAATGTGAAAACATTATTTAACGGTGTAATTCCACAATTCAGTACTACATAGTTCACAGTCTTTGTAACGTGTTTCAGCAAAACATCTAACATTTATAATATGATGAAATGAAGCTCATGGTACTACGTGCTGGCAACATCATACTCTCTTTCTTTCTCTTCTTCTCTTAAAACTTCTTATCATTCTGGCATATGCCTCAGTCAGTTGCCTGCCCAACCCATTAACCTCGGACATGTGTACATGCTGTAGGTCCAATCACGCCACTTCAAGTTCTCCAGAATCACCCAAAGGTCTTTTATCATGTTTGTGTGTTTGATGCTGGCATCAGAAAACCTACAGCTCCAATGCTCTCTACTATACAGTGTACATCAACTGGTTACATTCAGACCATTACAAGACGTTATAAGTACAAAAAACAATAGTCTGAACTTATAAATCTTGCAAATAACTAAACAAGAAATATAGTAAATTGGGTCTTTACAACATTCAACATAAAAAATAAAAATGACCCCATGATTTACTCACCCATAAGCCATCCTCAATGAATATCATTATCTTTTTTCAGAAAAACACAATCAGAGATATATTAGAAAATGTTCTGGGTGTTTCAAGCTTTATAATGATAGCAAATGGTGCTTCATATTTAAAACCGAAAAAAGTCCATCCATCCTTCATAGAAATAATCCCCATGGCTTAAGGGGGTTAATTGAGGCCTTCTAATTTCAATAAATGCAATTTTATTAAAAAGCTATATTTAAAACTTTACAAACTAAAATAGCTACAACGCACAATAACGAGAGAGTGCCTTTTCAGTGTATGACCGACACACCAAACGCAAAGCATTATGTTCCTCATTATTAATTACTTGCTGGATTTATTTTTGTGGCATGTGAATTTTTTGCTTGAGTTGAATATTTTCGCTTGATTTTGAATATTAGCGCGTTTAAGGTGAATATTGCGTTTTCACGGCAATCGCACCGCCCAATTCACTACATTCGCATCGCCCCGCACAAGTTTGCATCTAATCCCGTCTTTGTATTGACTTTGTATGAAATCTGTTTGCGCAAACTGTTGAATTTGCGTTCGGTGTGTACACCCCATAAGACTACAGTATAGCATCTTGTCTCTGTTGTCTCATTTCCACTACGTCTCATTTGTAGTTTTAAATGTTGATATTTATCTTATAAAATCACATTGCATCGGCTTCAAATCAGAAGCACCATTTACTTCCACTATAAAGCTTGAAACAGGCAGGACATTTTCTAATATAACTCAAAAATAATCATATACATCAAGGATGGCTTGAGGGTGAGAAAATCATGGGGTCATTTTCCTTTCTGGCTAAATTATCCCTTTAAAATAACTAAGGTGAACATTCAAAACTACCGTGAAAGCCTAAATAACTTTTTTCTGAAAATATAACTTCTTCCAAAATTATTTTTTTCAATTAGATTATGACTGCCACATTGGTTTGGTTAAGAAACAGCCAATTTATTACCTAACCTAAAATATACAAATCACATACAGTACAATAACAAAACAAAGCTATTTTAGGTGATTAGGTGTGTGCGTGTGTGCGTGCGTGTGTGTGTGTGTGTGTGTGTGTGTATGCATGTGCGTGTGTTTTTGGCCTAAACTGGGATCCACTGGCAGATGGATTTAACTCCCTAAGAGCCTCTAACCAGCAGCTCCAAATAGCATCAGACACACACAAGAACACTCAAAGACACACATCACTCTCTCGGTTTATCTCTATGACACACACAACTCTCTTAATAAGTGTGAAAAAGGCACTAAAATGTTAAGTAGGCTAAAATTAGTTTCCAGTGCCCAAAACCTTCTGAAGTATACAGTCAAGAGCACACTACAGCTCACACAGGACAAACAGGTGGGAAAGAGAAAAAGAGGACACTCGCCCGTATTTTCCCATAATGCTCTGGGGCTGGCACAGGCCTGGCACACTGACTGTGATCCCCGCTGAGATCCGTCCAATCAGAGGAAAGATTCGGCCCCAGGAGCCACCGGAGTGCATCACATCGCAAAGCTACAAAAAGCAGCAAACACTGACCTGTGTGTTACAATGTGTGTGTATATTGGCTTTACTGGAGTATACATTTACAACATAAATTCACAATGCTGCTTTTCTAGCTACAGAAATCACAAAGTTTGTTTATTGTGCTTAATATAATTCATTGAGTCACCGTTGAATCAAGGTTGAATCAATGTTGATACCTGCAAATAGAATCAATATTGAATAAACAACTGACATTATTTCCGCCAAATTTCAACGTTGATTTTTAAAGCATTTTATTAATCGTTTGTAACTGTTTAGCATTAACTGTTGTATCAACGTTGTTTCAATGTTGAAACAAGAACTGACATTATTTCAACCATATTTCAACATTGAAGGTCAGTCGGCTTGCACACATTATTTTACACAGTAATGTTTGAAGAGTTTGAAGTGTTTCGTTGCAAAACGAGATAAATCCATTTTTTAAAAATTTTGTCAAAACATGTTTATTATTTTATCATGTTATTATTTTGTTTTATGGTGCTACTTAGCTGTATTTTTTAAGTTATGAAGGTTTAAATCAAAACAAACCAACTGCAGCATTGAAATTAATTGGAATGCACAACCAAAAAACGAGATTTCTGAACAATTAAAAAAATGGTGGTTATCTCGTTTTGCAACGAAACTCTTCATTTGATGATTTGAAGATACACTGTAAAAAAATGTGTATAAATTACAGTATTACTGGAAATTACAGGCAACTAGCTGGCAGTAAAATACTGTAGATTTACATTAACATTTATGTTATTTACTGCCAGCAGTTTGTTCAAAGTTAAATAAACGTGAAACATTTTCAGTCTTTATCTTCTACAGGAAGTTACTGGCAACCAGCTACATAATTACAGCAAAATTACATTATAATGTACTGGTTATTTATTGCTTGTTATTACAAAATAGTCTACTCTAGAGCAGGGCTCTCAAACCTTATTGTGAGCAAGGGTTACCTGTATAAAAAAATCTGGAGGGCTACTTTTTGATATAGTTTACTTAACAACATTTTATTTTACCTGTTGATTTTATTTTACTATAAACAAATATCAAAATTGAGCTATTAATAGAATGTGCTTTGGTAGGCCACTCATAGATTCAATGCGGGCAACCTGGTGCCCACGGGCACCATGTTGGAGACAACTGCTCTAGAGGGACTCTGTTGTTATTGATTCTATGCTGAAGTCTATTGGAAGTTAAATTTGATTCACAAAATATAAATAAATAAATATTAAAATTGAGGCTATTAATATAATGTGGTCTATACTTTCCTATTGATTTGAGGGTGAAATGAGATTCACCTTTGCAAGCATCATAGCAAGTGAATTTAGTGTGTGTGTGTGTGTGTGTGTGTGTGTGTGTGTGTGTGTGTGTGTGTGTGTGTGTGTGTGTGTGTGTGTGTGTGTGTGTGTGTGTGTGTGTGTGTTCGTGTGGGTCTGTGTCAATCAAAAGGTGTTTAGCGCTGATCTCTGCTTGTCATTACGAGTCCGCGGGTGTGAAAACCTATCGGCCATTAGATCCCTGCTGCTGTCAGCTCTGATCTTACTGCTGTTGACAGATTCACCTCAACATCAACTTTAACCCCACCTGTCTCTCTCTTTAACCTCATACAGAAAATACAAAGAAACGTTCAGGAAACAAAAAACATTTTGCATTACTCTGCTCACTTGTTTAGCTAAACGCTAAAACATATGATGGTAGTTTAGCATGTGTGATCAAATTAAAAAATAATTAAAGTTTAAGAGGATTAGGGTATTTTATTAAAAATAATAATAAATAGCTAACCAAAGTCTATTTATAGGCCTATAGGTTTAAAAAAAGTGTGTGTCCCCCTTTATTTTTTCCTGTTTGAATGCTGTTGCAAAGATAAGTGTGATGTCAGTGATATCTGTCTAGTAGGTTATATGTGGTATTTAAAAACTAAAAAACACAAAAAACGCAGTGCCTTCAAAGCAGTGAGCTATGAAAGAGCCATAAAATGTTCCTTACAGACAATATAACACTTACTCACTGAAGTCTACCTTCATCAGAACAAAACCATCACGCACACAGACAACACAACGCAGATGACCAACAACAAGGTGTGAAAATTACGTACAAGACAAATAATTCAGAAAAGAGATGAGAAGAAATAAGATGAGACTGAAGAAAGAGAGAGAAAGTCATTAATCACTAACTTACATGTTTTATATATAATGCCGCTTTTGCAATATTGCAACTATACACAATCTTACCAATAAAATACTTTCAATAAAATACTGAAATAAATTAAAAGAAACAGAAGAAAGAAATAGAGAGACAGAGAAAGAGAGAGAGAGATTCTCTGAACAATAATCCGCATGTGGGAGGACAAGATTCCTTCCTACATCTCAAAAAGCAAAGACAGTGCAGAGGATAACTGTGTGTGTGTGTGTGTGTGTGTGTGTGTGTGTGTGTGTGTGTGTGTGTGTGTGTGTGTGTGTGTGTGTGTGTGTGTGTGTGTGTGTGTGTGTGTGTGTGTGTGTGTGTGAGAGAGAGACAGAGAGAAAGAGAGAGAGAGATGCTGAGTAAACTCTTAAGTGTCATAATTATCTTAACTAACTACTACACATTCAAAGTGTTTTTTGGAGGGATAATTTTCTTAGCATGAAAGCACATCTCACCATCTATCCCAGTGCTTCTCAATTATTTTCTGTCACGCCCCCCCTAAGAAGAAGTAAACATTTCGCGCCCCCCCTAACTCTCCGCCGCGACTTTAAATAGTATAATTTGTCTATAAAATTACACATCTGCAAAACATTGTATCCTTATTAATATTGAGAAAACACAAAAAGAAAACAAAAAAAGAAATATCGATCAACTTACAATAACTTTATTAACATTGTTTTTAGTCTGTAACAGAAAAGACTTAAAATGCATCAACTTGCCTGAAATAAAAAAATCAATCCTTATATAAAGTATAATATTTTTTGACCATTTGATACTGAAAAATTAAATTAAATATAATCAATAAATAATAATAAAAAAATCAAGCGGCTTATCAGCGTGATTGGGGTGTAATGTCGCAAGTGACGGTGCAAAAAAAATCACTTCCTTAAAAAGTATTTTCCCCGGGGGCTCGCGCGCCCCCCCTAGTCTCGCTTTGAGCCCCCCCTGGGGGTCCCGCCCCACTATTTGAGAAGCACTGATCTAACCCATGGTTGGGTAAGCATTGGACAATACCAACTATTGGGTTATAAATAGACCTACAGTATGCTTGGTCATTGTTACCCAACCATGGGTTAAACCAACCCAATATTTTTTAGAGTGCACATATCCAACCCACAGTAACACTTCTCTATTGTAATCTTTTGTGTTTACACTTCATGAAATCAGTAGTGGATTTTTAAGTACAGTATAACACTTTGGACTCAAAATACTGCTGAGTTATTTCCAACTCAGTCGTTGGGTTAAATTAACCCAGAAAATCTTCATATTTGGCCAAAACAATCCAGCATAGGTTAAATTACAACCCAACCGGTTGAGTTTATCTGGCCGGAAGCAAGTTATTATAGATGATAAAGTTTTAAAGAGTTGGCAATTCATATCAATTCATACAACCACATTTGTAAGTTTTGGTACGATTTCCATTGTCCCCTGCGATGTTGGGTTTAGGTGCGATGTTGGGTTTAGGTGCGGGGTTGGGTTTCGTTCTTGTCTTTTTATGAGAATCATACACTGAAAAAACTAACTTTTGGGTGTAGTAATATATATTAGATTAACTCTCATCATTTCTACATAATAATATTAACATTTATTGAGAACTAGATTTTCCTAAGTAAAATGATGATATACACAATTAATTTATGTAGAAAATGAACTGTGTGGGTATAGTAAGTCGTATTAGATATTTTCTTGTATTATTTAACTGTTTTATAGTCACTGCACAGTTCTAAAATAATTAAGTACATTTTAATCAAAAACTTTAGCAGATTCAAGTAAAAAATCTTAATTCATTTAACTTAAGAATATTAAATACATTACACTAAAAAAATGCAAATAAAATTAACATAAATGTATTTGCATATGTTATAAGAAATACCCACAATCCTTTGCACCTGAATATTTTTTAAGCTTTATCACAGAATAAGAACTGATAAGAACTTTAACTACATAAATATTTGTTAATAAAATGTCATAAAGGTTTAAGCTCTTATATCATTGATGTTGTTTTGTTGTAAATGATAATTTTGTGAAGTCACCGTTCAGGTGATCAGTGTTTCTTTACATGAACCCTGTTCAGAACATTGTATTGTAGTGCGTTTCTGTTCAGAATCAAGTTTATTCAATGACTGACTTTTAGTCAGTCATGAATTTTGTGTTATAATGCCATTTATAACACTAAAAATAACTAAGTCAATAGAACTATGTTAAAGAAAATAACAAACAGTAAATACGATTTATTTCATATTTTTAGGACAGCAATGCTTCAATTAAAAAAAAACTTTACCTAGACGATTTAAATAAATCTACCCAGACAGCGGACGACTCTGGGCCGGATCCGCTCCGGATCTGTGCCAAAGTCAACAGCTCTGGCGCTGATCCGGTGCTGATCCGGCCGGGAGTCGTCTGCTGTCTGGGTAACTTCTAAAAAAAATAATGAATTAATATTTACTTAATTATTTAACATATGTTTTTAATGCATTATTAAGTAGATTTTATTTAATTTTAGTAGGTAAGTTGTACTTAAAAAAGCAGTAAATTTTACTAAAAAAAGTTTGTGCAAATTGTTACAAGGATTTTTTTTAAGTCAATTTTACAAAAAAAAAAATTCCCCAAGTACAATTTTGCACGATTGACCTTGTATGAATTGATACGAATTAGCCAACATGTACGCTTTCTCCTGATCTTTTTGCATTTATTATCCTTTATTAACCCACTGGAGCCATGTGAATACTCTTGTGAACGAAGGATGAAGTTTTTTGGGCTTCAAAAGTAGTAGCACCTTCACAATTAGTAGCACCATTTACTACCAAAAAACGGTCCACATACAAAAGTGTTACCAATAGTTCACCAATAGTTTTTGATTTATTCACCCTAATATTCAAACCAAGTCCATTTAAGACCACAGAAGTAACCTAGTAGGTTTGATTGAGTATTCTTTTAAAATTGTGTTGCATACTACCAGCATTTCAATTTGATGACCAGAGACCGAGTTAACAATAGATTTTGGTAAAATGTTCTTTAAACTTGTTACACTTCACAGTTTCATCTATTTTTCACTCTCAAATTCATTTTTAGATGACAGTGTTCAAAGCCGAGCTTAAGATCACCATGGAGACCCCATCTCTCTCCAGGAAACACCTAAAATTGCTTCAAACCCTTGACGGCGCGCCAATCACCATGGATACTTCAAGTGTTCAGAACCTGCCCATCAGACACACACACACACACACACACACACACACACACACACACACACACATACAATTTTAATGAAAAGTGACATCTTCACAGTTCTGTGGCTAAAAACAGAATCGCTGAGGTTTGTAAGTATCAATGCATCTGTCAGATCCAGATAAAATTAGTCTTTTTCTCCTCACAAAAATAACAGCTAGAGAGAATGCATTATGTGCAGCCGTGATAGATACTTATCGCTGACACTTGGGATTTGCAAACCCTTAACTTTAAATCTTATACTTTTAACTTAAATACCATCTCAGGGTTGGAAACTTTTGGATGGGCATCACTCACATTTTCTTTGTCAATCATAATGGGTTTTATAATCTTCGGCAGATGTCATAAATTCATCAATATCATCAAGACATGAACATTAAACTTTCTGAAAGCACAAACTGAAATTTTTCCTCCTATAGGACTAATGCATGAGTGAGATGACATACATTATACGCTCATTTCATGAATATATTAGATGCATGCTTCTCTTTAACCTGTGCTAAGGAGAAAGTGAGGCTCTGCGTGTGTCCATATGAGCATCAAGTGACAAAACGCTGGAACGCTTGAACCGTAGGAGGGAATGAAAGAGAGGGAGGAGTGACTGAGAGAGAGAGAGAGAGAGAGAGAGAGAGAGAAAGAGAGAGAGAGAGAGAGAGAGAGAGAGAGAGAGAGAGAGAGAGAGAGAGAGAGAGAGGAGAAAAGTGCAGTGCTGATAGCAAAGATCTGATGAAGCAAGCAGGTGCATGAAAGAGATCTGATGTGTTTTTGGGAGAAGACTGTTTAGTTATTCATCCACCAGGAGAAGAGAACTTAACATGATGACTTTTTGTCCAAGACAAGATTAGGTGATGATCTTTATTTTTCATTTAAACAGAACTTCTTCCTCATTCATAGAGGAACATTTGGAGCGTTTACCCGTGATTCTCATTCCCTTATTTGGAAAACAGTGGATATGAAGTGGGACAAGACCCAGGGCGAGTGGATATGATTTTGATATGGACAGTGTGTGTTTGTGAGGTAGAGATGGCCGCACTCCGGACCCTCAACCCGAGCTGCACCCCGGGCTCTCGTCAAATGCTTCAGTTTGGATAACACACCAGACACACACATACACACTCATACAGGGAAAGGACCATTTACATAACACAAGGTAAGAAACTTCCCTTTAAAACTTATTTTCTCTTATTTCATGTATTTTATATTACAGGATTACCTTTATATATAACTGTGGACATGTTGATTGTCACTAGCAATGCATTTAAAGAGTCTTAAATCACTAAAGAATGAATACACTGTAAAATATTTCTGTAGAAATTACAGTATTACTGGGTATTACTGGCAACTAGCTGCCAGTAACTTACTTTAGATTTTACATTTATGTTATTTACTGGCAACAATTTGTTCAAAGTTAAATGAACATTACAAATTTTACGTCTTTATCGTCTACAGTTAGGGTTACTGGCAACCAGCTGCATAATTACAGCTAATTTTTTACAGTGTATGTTAATAAATATAAACAATAATGATTAAATGAAAGTGTATTATACATTGTATTACATATATAAATATAATGTGATCAGATGTGTAAAAAAAAATTTTTAGCATATAAAGCAGTTTTCAGTGTGCTGAGATGAATCATTCTGACCTGAATATAATGACCTGATACTGAGCAGAAAGTTGTGCATGTGAACCACAAAGAGGTTTCAGGAGTCCAGACAGCTCGTACAATACAAGTGTGTTTTAAAAATGAGCAAAGAATTAATAACATGAATACCTAAGATCCATAATGCATGAAGAATAGACAGAATGAAGATGATAAATGTTCAACATGTGTAAGACATGATCTTATAGCTCCAACCCTAAAGTAAAACATTTTGTATTTTTAGAATTAGAAAATGTACTTTCCTGTTGACTTTATCTAACCCAGAAATTAAAACATAGACTTCACATACATCCTTAGACTACTGAATACCCCAAAATATTATGTATTTTAAAAAATGTCTCCAATGATACCAGTCAAATAAATCATCAGCACTTCATCAGAACAGAATGTGATGGAGTTTAGTCAATGTGTGTGCATTCGTGTGTGTGTGTGTGTGTGTGTGTGTGTGCGCTAACACTGTCTGTTATCCTATAGCAGTGGTTCTCAAACATTTTCGGCATGCATTATGGTGCATCTCTTCGTGCCCCCCAACTCAATGAAAATGTATGACGTAAAACATTCAAAAACTTCAACTTTTAATTAAGCAAAACATATTAAATGATAAAGGGTTTGTAGCCTTATTTTTCTGAGGTTTATTTAGACAGAATTTATGGTAAATTAATGTATTTTATAAAACTGGGGCCCGCCTGGCACAGCCCCCCTCCAGTTTGAGAACCACTGCCCTATTACAGGACGAGTCCTCCCCTGACCCCTTCTGGCTCAAAACTGATCAACTTTATCCTCCCATTTAATCCAGATTCACACTTTTAGGGGTAAAACTGTGTGAACAGGATAAACTTGATTGAAACCTTCATTTAATCATGGACAGCCCTTATAAAATTAACTATAAATTTACACAAAATAATCATGGATTTGCTACAAAACCATGTAGTTTACTGTAGTAAAACCATGGTATTGCCTAGGTAATCAATACACAAAAAACGTAGTTATCACAAAATATTATTTTTATACGAGAGTAGTTTAACTTGTTCCAAACATTTTTAAATCCATTGACACTTTAATTATTTAGGGTAACTTTCAGTTAGCAGCTGCTCACGTCTATTAATCATACTACAAAAATGTTTGCTTATCCGATTAGCTAAATATATAAAGTGTTTTTAAAATATTGCTAAAATAATAACTGCTTGAAGTCCAGTTTTGTGAATCGATAACAGACTGACTGGATGTAAGCATTAATCTAAACATGTCATATTCTTATAAAAATATTTTGATTTTTGCAGACCAGTTGAAAATTGGCATTAAAATTCAAGATGATGTCAGCTGATGTGACAAAACTTCATTCTGTCTCCTCTGAGTCTCACATGTTGAGCTCTTCTGCAGTCACATCATTAAAATAAGCAATTCAATACTGTTGATTATTCAATAATTCATTGACCACAAAGCAACCTGAATTAAATAAACTGTGAATTTAAACATAACAAACAGCAGGTTTGTCACGGTGGGGAGAAATACTGTGCATGCTTATACTGTAAAAAATGTAATATAACGGTATAATACTGGTAGCTAAGTTGCCAGCAATCTACTGTTAATTTACAGTACTACCATTAATTAACAGCTTCCCTATATTTAAATGTATGTTACTGTATTAATACCCTTGAAACTAACTCTTTTCATTTGGAACCAGTATAGCTTTGAGATTAAGATGCAAGGATGTAAATTTCTACAGTATTTTACTGTTCTGTTAAAAACAACATTTTCCTGTAGAATCTGTTTTGTTCACTATAATTGTTCTAAAATAAATGAATGGCTTTATAGACCATGATATTAATATTAGTCCAGTATATGATCCTGTCATATATTTTGTTTAACTCATTCCCTGCCAGCCATTTTTTTTAAGTTGCCTGCCAGCATTTTTTGTGATTTTCACAAAAGTTTTACAAAATGCTTTACATGAAAATGTTCTACTAAAAATGAAAAATGAAAGAACAGACCATCTGCTTTCAATCAAACAAAATAGGGAAAAAAGTTTCAACCTATCTATATTTTCATTTCTGCTTATAAGCTCATAAATATGGGTATTTTTCTTAAAAAAAAAATTAGCAAAAAACTGAAATAATTGCATTTTTGTGAAGGAATTTTGTTAGAGATCAAATTCAGAACGATTATCAAAACATACACAGAGTCTAAAATTAGTAAATAGGGTTTTTGCTTTAGTTTTTTCAGAAATTGGGTAAGTGTGCCATCTAGTGGATGATCACAAATGTTTACTCATAATTGGCGAGATAACTCGTCAATGGCGGGGAAAGAATTAAAGACTTAGGGGGTTTAAAGACCTCAGTGTTTGTTTTGTAACTTGTTGCTTTTCTCTCTTGGTTTGGGTTCATTTGTGAACACTGCAATCGCGCTCAGAACCGCACCAAAACAACCGCTCCCCATTCACTTCCATAGTATTCTTTTCGTACTATGGAAGTGAATAGGGCTCACAAGCGTTTTGGTTACATTCCTCAAAATATCTTCCTTCATGTTAATCAGAACAAAGACATTTGTTTGTAACAACATAAATTGACAGAATTGTTATTTTTGGGTGAACTATCCCTTTAAAGGTGCAGTGTGTAATTTTTAGAAGGATCTCTTGACAGAAATGCAAAATAATACACAAAACTATATTGTCAGGGGTGTATAAAGACCTTTCCTTTCATAATGAACTGTTATGTTTTTATTACCTTAGAATGGGACATTTTTTATCTACATACAGAGGATCCCCTTACATGGAAGTCGCCATTTTGTGCCGCCATGTTTCTACAGAAGCCCTTAACAGACAAAATGTTTTCTCCGATGATGGCATGTTTGTCCTGTGGCGGCTACTGTAGCTTCTCTTTGTGTTTCAAAAGTGAGGGGGACTAAGCCTAAGTTGCAATTCACAACCTCACCACTAGATGCTGCTAAAATGTACACACTGCACCTTTAAGTACTGGTGTAAACTGATGTAGCCAGGTTCACATTAAAGTCCCCCTGTAGTAGATTAAGTTTCGGAAACCAAGACCAGATTTTAAACCACTGACTTTAAATTTTATTTTTGACTTGAATTAAAGTTGTAGATGCCAACGTTCGTTTAGTTGAATAAAAGAATAAAAAAAAATAGTGCTGCATTAATTTAACCTCATGAAAAACTAAATAATGTCTACAATAATGCAAACCTGTACTTCACTATATTGTTGTCTTATATGCGTTATATAGAATTATATTACAAAACAACACAGGATGATACAATGAGGTCTTGTTAACTACTGCAACATTTCAGACAATTTGAGACTGGTTAGTTTACAAACTTTCTCTTTCCAACAGAGTTATCTGAGACAACTTTAGTAATGAAATGATGTCAGACTCAGAATACAACACTGTTTCTCTGTGTGTACATACCGATCAGGTATCATGCTTTTCTTCCACGAATTGTAAACCCCATCTCCCCTCCAAACCCAAGACAACACAGACGATTCACTCGCTGTCATTATGTAATAATGGGCTCAAGTATCTCATCCAACAAGCAGACCTTTGTAAAATGATGTAACCGATAATATATTGAAATAATGTCTTTTCTTTTGAAGATGAACCATAACGGCTATCTCAGTAAATCTGATAATGTACAAATGAAGGGCAAGCGTCACTAAAAGCATTTCTCAGATTTAACATCAATTTTGAGTAATCATGCGACTTGTTACGAAGACACCAGTTTTAACGTATGGACATGCCAATGAATTTGTGTGCTTTTTCTCCAGGGAAACATTCATATTGAGGGAAACTGCAAGAAAAGAGGTTGTAACGTGCGTAGTTGCGACACTAATGACGTTTTTCTACGTCGTGTGTCTGTGATTTGCATAAGCAGGCCGGACAAATAAAGCATTAAAGCTCTCCGAGCCGGTCGAATTTAGATTCAGATTTTAGGCCGAAGTGTTTCCTACCTTCCAACATGTCTCTATAGATCAGCTCTGTGTGACTCTCACCCATTTTTAGATTTGCACTGACCATACATAACCTTCATTTTGTATTTCGTATATCCTTCTGTTTCTCCCAGTCCTCGTCCTTAACCCATTTAAAACCTCTGGAGAATTGTGGGAATGCACCCATCATGGTCAATGTCTCGTACATACGCACATACACATCCCGGTCTCCTGAGTGTCTGATTAATGTGTTTAAACCCGAGCATCTGTGCACAAACATTTGCAAACACACAGACTCCCAAAATTCTCTTTACGTCAGCTGTATTTTGGTGCGAATGTTTTTTGGAGGATAAGATTCGTCTCCCCGGAGGCACGACTGTGGATGTTCATCTGTCTGTGTGTGATATGATAACCAGATCATCTCTGTTGTGTACCGCAGTTTTAAAGCAGACATCTGATCAATAATGTAGAAGCCCAGAACATGAGAAACCTGCAATACAAACAACACCCAGCAATACCTAAACAAAACCAGAAAAACTTTGTTTTATATTTTATATACTGATATACATAAACCTAACAACCCCAAAACTTTCACAATGCTCTGAATCGAAATAATTATTATTTTATAAGCATTTGTATCTAAAGTAAATCAATATTTTATATCCTGTTCCAAAACCAGATAAGGTGCCTAAATCTTAAAAATAAAAGCATACAGCTCTTTTAAAGCATATTCATAAGACTCATCCCTGACTGTTCAATAGGTGGACAACAACCTCACGTTGACTTCTATTGTATGACCATACTAAATACTAAAATAAGTGTGACCCACATGAAATAATATTGTAGTATACTTCAGTATTTACTATAGAAAACCTTTTTAAATTGTAGCAGACTGTAGTTTATTATAATAATTACTACTGACGAGTTATCTTGTCAATTGAGAGAAAAAATTAGCATAAAAAAGTGTTCCTGATGAGTTTTTATGTTAATCTGTAATACCGCAATTATCCACTAGATTGCGCACTTACCCAATTTATAATTCACATTTAGCATTCACATAATTTGTCTAGTAAATTATACTTATCTCACAATAGTTCGCTTGTACAGAACAAAGCATTCCCATAACTCATCTGGGTAATATACTTATGCCGCAATAGCTAGCCTGTCTGGAACCGAGCATATATTAAAACTTGCATTACATGCGAACAGCCCCTACGCTAATAGGATTTTGTTTCTCTCTCCCTGTCTCGTCCTCAAACTCAAGGACATTGAGACAAACAGACCCAGTTTCGGCTGCCGTGGAGGTCAACGTGATGCCCAGCCGATGCCTGACCAATGACCACCGACAGAACCCGTTAAATCTCCTTATCCGTTTTTAACGTTTTTCTCCCATTTTGTTTGTTTGTTTGAAAGCAGAGGGTCTGTTCTTTCATTTGATTTTACTGTATGTTTATATGTTTTTAGAAGAAAATGTTCCTGGAAGGCATTTTGTGAAACTTGTGAAAATCACAAAAAATGCTGGTGGACAACTTTTCAAAAAATGGCTGGCGGGGAATGAGTTAATGGTCTGGTTAGTGGCTAAACCTAACTCTGGAACAAATACCATGTCAAAAATAAAGGGAAAGAAAAGTCAATTATAAATATACCGAAAAGTAAATATTTGTCTGTGCTTTCATTTTATAGCATCAGGGGTATCACATCTTCATTTTATCAATACATGTCCTTGAACTCTTTGTGAGGAACATCATTTGTGTGCTTGTCTTTGTATCCTCTGTGTAATACCGATACATGAGCCGTAACTATTATACACCTGAGCAAAGTTGTTAACCTCAGCTTACTCTGGACTCATTGTTCCTGTAATAAGTGTACAGCAAATTGCTTTGGATAAAAGCGTCCTCAAAAATGATTACTTGCTGTTATGTAAGAACATTTTCTGTATGCAGAGACTCAAATGTCATCTTGAACTGATATGAACATGCTGGACTGATTTATGTATTTCCTTTTTGGGTTTCAGAAAACCAAAGGTTGGATTTATCCCAACATCTTTCTGGTGAAGCACCCTGAAGAATCAATAAGAGGGGAAACCCTGAGCTTAACTGATAAATCATCCCAAAGAAAAAAGAACAACAAGGATGAGCGTGGGTCGGATTGGTCGTTACAGTATAGTGTCGACGGAGGAAGATGCCCTGCGTTTAACCACCATGCATGGCGGAGGAATAAACGGATACGGTAACGGCAAAATCCACACTCGACGGAAAAGTCGCAATCGTTTCGTGAAGAAAAATGGCCAGTGCAATGTGCAGTTCACCAACATGGACGAGAAATCCCAGCGCTACCTGGCGGACATATTTACCACTTGCGTGGACATCCGTTGGCGCTACATGCTGGTGGTTTTCACGCTCGTCTTTGTTGTTTCCTGGCTAGCGTTCGGATTGGCGTTTTGGGTTATCGCGCTCCTCCACGGCGACCTAGACAACCCTGCGGGCGATGATAACTTCACCCCGTGCGTGCTGCAGGTGAACGGCTTCATCGCCGCCTTCCTGTTCTCCATCGAGACGCAAACGTCCATCGGTTATGGTTTTCGTTGCGTGACGGAAGAGTGCCCGCTCGCAGTGTTTCTCGTCGTCTTCCAGTCGATCGTAGGCAGCATCATCGACTGCTTTATGATCGGCGCAATCATGGCCAAAATGGCAAGGCCCAAGAAGCGAGCGCAGACTCTTCTGTTCTCACGCAACGCCGTCATCGCCTTGCGTGATGGAAAACTGTGCTTAATGTGGCGAGTGGGTAACCTGCGAAAGAGTCACATCGTAGAGGCTCACGTTCGGGCCCAACTCATCAAACCTCGCGTTACGGCCGAAGGGGAGTACATCCCGCTCGACCAGCTGGACATAAATGTCGGTTTCGATAAAGGACTCGACCGAATCTTCCTCGTTTCGCCACTTACCATCCTCCATCAAATCGACGAGGATAGCCCGCTGTTCGGCGTCGGTAAGCAAGACCTGGAGACGGCAGATTTCGAGATCGTGGTGATATTGGAGGGCATGGTGGAGGCGACCGCCATGACGGCGCAGGCCCGGAGCTCGTACCTGGCCAGCGAGATCCTGTGGGGTCATCGGTTCGAGCCCATCCTGTTCGAGGAGAAGAACCAATACAAGGTCGACTACTCGCACTTCCACAAGACCTACGAGGTGCCCTCCACCCCTCGCTGCAGTGCCAAGGACATGATGGAAAATAAGTACCTGGCCATGCCCAGCGTCAACTCCTTCTGCTACGAGAACGAGCTGGCCATTTTGAGCCATGAAGAGGATGAGGATGAAGGTCTGGAGAGGATAAAACCAGAGCGAGCAATGAGCCTCAGCCCAGAGAGAAGCCCCAGACATGACTTCGAACAACTACAGAATCCACGCTGCGCGGAGCAAAGGTCGTACCGCAGGGAGTCAGAGATATGAACCTTTTTTTCATTCTCGTCAAACTTTGTTCCTGGAGATACTCGAGTTACAACAATGCAGAACAATGCAAAGTGCCATACAAAGAGAAATGAGCATGAAAGTGAATGTATGAAAGAGAGGAGAGCGTCTGGATGCTGAATGCAAGAGAGAGTCTTTTTATCCTGCACGGAAAACTTGAATCACGTCTTCGTTTTTCTTCTCACAAAACTAGACGTTAACTCTAAATTTGTGTAAATAATAATATTTCCGCATAGATACATGGTTTTGTGTGCGTTACTTTCATCAGAAGAGAGAACAAAGTATTACGTAAGGAAAGACGATCAACGTTTTTATTTTTGCATTCAATCCGAGCACAAATGACAAGCAATGTCGGGGCAAACCGTCCCGTGAGACGCAGACACACACTGATCAGTGAGACATGACAAATTCCCCTTTAAAAGTGCACTACCTAGACAGACCAAATGGACAAAGTGACCAGCTGAGCGTGAATGAATGAATGTGTGTGAGTATGTTTAATGCAGCTGAGCACAATGCCTCGTGTTAGACGCACAAGAAGATGAAGTTACAAGAGCTCCCATAACGATGCATGAAACAGAGATATATTTAGTTAGTTAGATAAGTAAATGTTATTAGTTTGCACCATATAACTGAATATAATGGCAGATCTTGATGAGGATAATCATCTCATTTCAGCTTTGGTCCCTGAGATTTGATCTCTGTGTGAATCCAGATGAAATGTTGACAGATTTTGTATACTTAAAACAGTACGCGTGGTAAGAAAATCTGGTGTGAGTTTAGTCCTCGCAAACTAATCAATGACAAAATTTGCGCCACATGCACCGTATGCTGACCTATGTGTGTGCATATAAAGTGAAGTATACTCAGGCCTTAAGTGTGAACGCTGCCACCCGAACCATTGTGTGCACCAAATAAACCAAACTTTCAAACGGTGGCGGCTCATGACTTCTTTTCCGAGGAGGCACGAATGTGAAACTCGTCAAAACATCATCATGCGTGTGGATCGTCACGTCAAAATATGTTTTCGGTGCGTTATATTAACCTATGTGCATTGAGCGTCATGTCAAAATATGTGCCTGCTACAGATGCTTCGTAAGGGTTTATGATAAAAGAGACGTTGGCGTTTGCTAGATATTCACTTATAACTTTTTTCCCGACAAGTTATCTTGTCAATTAAGAGAAAACATTTGCATGAAAAAACGTGTTTCTGATGAGTTTTTATGGTTATCTCCAATACCGCGATTATCCACTAGATGACTAGATGGCGCTCTTACCCAATTTATAAAAAAACTGAAGCAAATTTGTTTTATTCATTTTTCACATGTATGTTTTGATAATCATTCTAAATCTGATCTCTAACAAAATTCCTTCACAAAAATGCAATAATTTCAGCTGTTTGTTAAAATATTTATTTTATATATTAATTATATATTTATTTAAGAGTTTATAAGCAGAGAAAAAAATATAGATAGTTTTTTTCCGTTTTGTTTGTTTGTTTATTGTCTGTTTGAATGCAGAGAGTCTGTTCTTTTTATTTAATATATTTGTATGTTTATATGTTTTTAGAAGAAAATTTTCCTGGAAGGCATTTTGTGAAAAAAAGCTGGTGGGCAATGAGTTAATCTCATGTGTAATCAGAGTTCAGTGTTAAGTAAGTGTTTTGCAAGACGCAAATGTCTCTTTTATCGTGAACCTTTTCGACGTGTATGCGGCAGGCACGTATTATGACACGCGATGCACATTCCCATGACACCCCTGAACACATAGTTAGGTTTTTTTTGCATTGTTGAAAGAGGAGACACTGGCCGCCTTTGCTTTCAAACACACTCTGGTGAAGTTTGACGGAAATGTGAACACAACACGGACCAAAGACATGAAAACGAACTAAAAACAGGAAATGATAACAAGATGTCAGCCCAAAAACCAGACAATATGTATACAGTAATGTCATATATACAGTAACAGAATATTCCTGGTGTTGTTTTGACTCTTTAAACATTTTATAAGCTCTTTGCAAGTTTTTCGTTAAAGGGACAGTAAGTTGGATTTACCCCCATCTAGTGGTGAAATTGTATTTTGCAACAAATAATGCTCTCTAGCGCCTCGCTTTTCCAAATGCATGTTGGAACTACGGTAGCTGTTATGTACTCACAGATCTCATTATCTGTTTCAGCTGGTTCACGTGTTCTGAATGAAAACGCGTTGGTAGGCTAGTGCTTTTTGTCCCTCTCTGCTATTATAGTTTATCAATATGGCGAAATGACATGGAAGCCTTCTTGGACTTACGCGTTCAATGTAAATGAAGAGAAGAAATTCTAAACTTACAAAGAAAAGTCAGATCACTGGCAGAGGTCATTTGACACCAACGAGGACATATTTATGAATAAAAACATTGATTTTGACTAATAAAATACTTAAAATCCTACTTATTGTTCCTTTAATAAAAATACCCTCATATACACGCATACAACGAGCGAGTTTAGCTTAGCACACAGCATTGGTTTAAATGGTCTGCAAAATATACGTCATAAAAGTTGAGCAATCAGGTTGTGACGTTTCCAAATGCGTTTAGATTCGGTTCACCATTTTAAATGCGAGTGTGAACGCTAAGCGAACTGGGAACTAATATCGTTTTTCTTTTTGGTCCCGACCAGAGAGAACCGAAGTACAAGTGTGAACACAACCTTATACTTCTACCTAATTCCCTTTTCCGACAACCAAAATCTGAATCTGATTCTGCCAACATATTATCTAAAAAAAAATTCGTGAAAAAATGATTTGTGAATGATTTTAGTGGTTCAGTACAACAATAATCAACACAAAATAATTTTGACTAAAAAAAAAACAAATAAAAACTGTTTACAGAAATGCACTTACAATAAAAGTCTAGGGAGAGCTGTAATGTTTTAAAACTGAATCACACACAGGCTGTATTTTAACTCTTGGCATCCATCTAACCTTTATATTTTTACTTGTATGTGCAAAGATAGCAGAAATGGACTGTTTACAAAGAGAAAAGTCCACCCACAGGAATGTGAGTCCTGATTCACAGTAATGCACAACATCCAACTAAAACAACAACAACAGTCCTTCAGATTGCCTCACACTAGACTTTTATTTATTTTCAGTGATAATAGACAGTACTGTACTGTATCTCAGTGTGTAGTTCATATTCAGACTCTATGACTGAATCGATGCTGCATAGCACTTCTGTATGTCTGTCTGTCTGTCTGTCTGTTTGATATGAATGAATGTCACACTTAACAAGCAATAATCTAACAAAGCAATATGATGTGTGATCAAAAAACAGGACTCCAGACTAACTTTTTTCACTAGGAGCACAGTGGCAACCAACTGAAAATTTTAGGGGCGCAACCAGAAAATTTAGGGGCACAAACTGTAAATCAACATGCTATCCAAATATTCACATTTCTACAAATGTCCACTGTATTACTAATAAAAACTTTAATGATAGATGTAGAAAGTACAACATGCTGTTTTCAAATTCAGTGTCACATCACAAAAAAGGTCAAATTTACTGGTTGCACATGTGCAACTGGATGTAAAATTCAGTGGCACACTTTAAAATTTTGGTTGCAAATGGCCCATTTGGTGTCAGTCTGGAGCCCTGAAAAACACTTAAATTTACTGGTGTGAGATGAATCAATTAATTTAGTTCACGATCTGTAGATTTGTTTTATGAAACAAAGGAAACTAAAATGGATAAATTTGCTTCTGATGTTCTGACTTTTATCCCAAAGTCTTTTATATGAGATTGTACCACAGCTCACATGTCAACACATCAACCCATTCCCCCTTATTATGTATACAGCGCTAAGCAGAAGCAGGTGCTCAATGTACTTCTATATTTTTGTACATAAGTAATTAGCAATGAAAAGACTGATAAAGTTTATGTCAAGCTCATATCATGTATGATTCAATAAAGACGGGTGAATTGTACTGGGGAGTTTCATTATTGTTGCATCAAATGCAAATGATCATATAAGAGTAACTGGAGGTTTATTAATCATAAAAGCATTTGAAACCTGATGATTTGATTTTGTTTCATTCTGTGCATCATACATAATCACATAAGGACATTCCTGATATTTGAGCTTAGATCCATCTGAAGACGATTTATAAAGAAACTAATTGGCAATGCTACCATTAGATTTGCTGATGGTCTGATGTCTGGTGGTATTTACACAAAAGTTATATACATATTTTACATAAATATTCAAAAAAAGGACAATACAGCAAGAGAAAGAGGATGTACATGATATGTGCTAAGTGTGACATTTAGTAAATATCACAAAAACAATCACAACTTTCAGCAAAACCACCAGAACTGACTTCAGTCTAAATGAGCGCCACCTGCTGATGAAGTTATGTGAGTTTATTCATCTTCACCTGCAGCACATTTCTGCTTTTCAAGCAATTACAGGGAATCATTTTCCTTTGTTATTTATTAGATTAAGTTAGATTTTATTGCATGAAAACAGAACATTACTGTAAAACTGACTGGGAAGTTTATTATTTATATTTGTAAAGCCCTACAAGGGTTAAGATGCTACTTACCAAACAAATAAAGAAATGGCTATAAAAAATTCATCCAAGTGTAGATTATTTTATTACCATACACTGTAAAAAATAGCTGTAGTTATGCAGGTGTTTCCCAGTAAGTTATTGTAGATTCAAACGCATTCTGGGAACCAGAAATCCTCAAAAGTTTATCTGTTTTTTCCTTCAGATTTTGGTTCCCAGAATGCTTTGCATGAGGCTGGTAGTTTTATTCTGTAAAGATAAAGACTTGTTAATGTTAATTTAACTTTAACAAACTGTTGCCCAGTATATAACATACATTTAAATCTACAGTAAGTTACTGGAAAACTACTGTAATTCTACAGAGATTTTTAACAGTGAAGTCTTTCTGTCAACACTACAAACAGTCTCCGTTTTTATTGCAGTCTTTTTTAATTTCACATAAACTACTTCAATAAATTCTGGACGGCCTCAGATGACTAAACACGAGTCTGTTTATGACAAATAGTTCAATCTTGAGCACTTACAGTCTCATCTCTTGTGAGAATTGTTACAGGTCAAATAAATAACAGATTTGTCTTTCTGTGTGATGCTTTTGTTGCCTTTCGCTAATTTACTTTATATATTTTATATACAAATTTATATTCATAATACTTTCAAATGTTTGTCCACCAGAGACCACGATGCAAAGACATTACATTACAGGCGCGTGTCATGTTTCTATGGAAACTAAACCATGAAAATGAACTCAATGTGTGAACCAGAGCAAGGTTAAAACAGACTTGTAAAAATGTAAAAATAAATAAAAAAATGCATGTTTTATAGGCAATAAGCTGGTTTTAGAGGGGTTTGGACAGTTTTTGAGACCAGCTGATCAACCAGTTAAAACCAGCTCAACCAGACAGCAATGCTGTCATCATTCTGACCTCTGAATATCTTCAGCTGATAAACTCATTCATCAATTTTCTGATAAAGCTTATGACATCCCTCTCGATTCAAATTTTTTCTACCAAAAAACTTTATTCAAGTCATATCATTTTCATACAAAGTGTCTTTTACATGCACTCTAAAAATGTCTGGGTTATTTTTGACCCATAATGGATAACTATTGGACAGAACACACAGTGGGTTAAAATTGACCAAATGCTGGGTTGTTTTACTTCTGGGTTATTGTATTCCATTGTTGCATAACAACAACCCAACATTGGCTCATTTTTAACCCAGCATGTGTTCTGTCTAATATTTGGGTCAAAAACAACCCAGACATTTTTAGTGTGTGGTTTTCACATCAGAATAATATTTTACCTCCAGATGCTTATAAAAATTTGTGAAACAGACATCTTAATTTTTTTTACAATGTAAATCTCAAACTAACGTGTAGCCTACAGACGTGTTTGCAAATGCTCCTCTTTCAAAGTTTTCAACCTTAAATCATTAAAAATAACGTGTTATAAAGCAAACAGACTGATTAATGTGTGTGGTTTGATTGACAGCATGTGCTGAGAGTGTGACAGACGTGATCTCACCTGTATGATAATCATTTCACACAGTTAACCCACATATTCACATAGACATCAAATCTTACAGCAAATGCTTTTGGATTTAAATGATTTAGTTGGTGTTTCTAATTGACTCTTTATCATTTTAACTAAATTCTAGCTAAAACAAAGATGTACACATCATGTTTTATTATTACTGGATGAAATAAAGTGAAGATTGTTTCTGGTGTCAGGAGTTACATTTGTATATTTATATTTCTTTTATTTTCTCACTTTTAGATTTTAGCCATAAAACATCATTGCAGGACAAAATATAAAGTCTCATATACTGTTAAAAGAATGATTGAATCAAGAATTAGACTTGACAACAATTGATCTTTAACCTTAAACTAAAACATGCTAGTAGCATGACACAAATATCATGTTTACGACTTTTAAAATGTAATATTTTGTAATAATACACAGCAAAATCACCAGTGTTAAATCAACAGTGCTGGTGTACATATGGGGACCACCAGGTCTGGTGTTACTCATATAAACACCAACAGTGTTGATTTAACACTGCTGATTTTGCTGTGTATACTCTCTTTATTATTTATTCAAAGTTAGTTAGAAATTGATCACCAAAATGTATACTCCCTATAAAACTGGTCATAAAATTCAAGTTAAGGCTTTACTGCCTCCTTCTGGTCATTTTAAAGTATTATTTGTAAAAAAAAAACATATTTATATTACAACACCAGCTGATGTAATAAAAATGCAAGACAAGGTTACTGAAGTTATGTTTTTTATAGTTTGGATCAAATAATGATTATAGATGCTGATGCTGGATTTTCCTACAGTATCTCTCCTGCTCATCTCTTCAGATGTTTTGCTTCATCACAACACACTGTGGATATTTTTATGATGACATGACATATCTATAATTTATCCTCACAATACAGAAGACTTGTGAAGAAGATTGTGTGCTTTCCCCAGGACCAGACGTATGTGGTTATAAAGTTTGGCAGATGCAGTCAACACTTCAATCACATATACTTTAAAATATATTTATATATAGAGAGAGACTACATATAGGCTATATATTATGCATATAAACATAAATTAATGCACTGTAAAAAAGAACTTGTTTTGCAAGTAAGTTCAACCTACTATTTTAAGTTTTGACCTGTTATAAAATACAAAAACAAGTTGAATTTTTTTACTTAATTTTTTTAAGTTAAAGTAGCATAAAAATATATTTTTTACACTGCAAGATTACTGATCTTTTAATCATACTGTTCACATGATGGCATTTTCTGGGTATCACAACTTTATGAAACGCTTCATATCTTTATTAGGGTGTAAATTACTTGCATTTAACATAAAAAAGTATACCTATTCTGAAAATATAAAAAGTGTAATTTGACTACAAGTTAAAAGATATTTGTCTATATTTATCCTGTTTTTTATATCAAAGAGCAACAAGGGTGAATGCAGATTAAGATTACTGTACCAATTGACCAACATTTGAAACCAAACATTTACAATTAAAACACGATTCCAGACATGATTCGAAAACATTTTTATTACAGACGTATCACATTCGCACACGTGACAATAAAAATATACTGTAGATAGGCAATTAAAAGTAGACGTGATGTTTACAGATAGATATAAAGATATTTATTTTTCACTATGTTGACAAAGCAAACAGGATAAAGAAATTCTCTCTAAAACCAAATATTTACAAAGCAAGTACTGAATATTATACAGTGAGTTTTCTTACTTGTGTCTTCAGTATTTTTAACAGAAATAAACCACTGCGACTATCAAAGTGCTTTATATTCATGCAAAAGCCTGTAATGAACAGCACTTTACAAACTCACATACAAATGTCCTATGTTAAAAAAACAGTAGCCAAACTTTTTGTTGTATGCTGCAAGACTGACAGTAGATATCGAGTTTGGTTGCTTTATATTTTTAATGTTTGCATTAACCAAAAGCAACACAAAAGCGATTAAAAACAGCAATAAGATTCAACTCAAGTAAATGATTTCGGCACATTCACCCGAAACTGTTTTGACGGTCAAAAAACACATTTACGCTCATAACATCACTGTTTTCAGATATCCAGCTTATTTAAACCAAATTAATTCACCTCAATAAAGTTACAGTACTATAAAGTCTGAATTAATACCTTCACCAACACATAAAACTTTACTCGTATTTACAAAGTCATTGGCAAAATATCATCTCTCAATAATTATTCATTTATCATAAAACCACACCAGAATCCTTAAGCAGCCAAAAATATACACATAAAGTTAGTGTTAAAAGTCAATACTGAGTGTCAATATATATTCTGATGATTACAGATTCATACAAACATCTAAAATATGAGAGTTTAAGGTTGGCAAAGTTTATTCTGTGTAAATATTTAAACATTCCCTTAATTCACAAAACATTAAAACAGAAAAGGACCCTGATGTTACTACCGACCGTGAAGATCGAAATCAGAACATAAAAAGATTTAAAGAATAAGAGAAAGAGAGAAACTCTGAGGAGTCTTCAAAGAATCTTAAATCTTCCTGGAGTCTTTCGTTTCAAACAGTTTCATTCGCTCTTGTACCGTTAATCCCTCTTTCAAACTCTGAGATAGAGAGATAGAGAGAAAGAAAGAAAAAGAGAGAGAGAGAGAGAGAGAGCAACAATGAGAATGACAGAACACATCTGGGTGATTCTCGCAAAATTAGACTTATGAGGTAAAAGTAAATGCTATCAAAATAAGAAGCATACAGTTATAAACATCTCTTCATTTACTATTTTGCACATGATTTCAATTGACATCATACAAACCAATTTTGTTGTTTCCAAATTTAAGGCGAATATTTTCATTACCGCAGTGTGTCCATGACTGGATTTGGATTCTTTTACATGGAAATATTCATAATTAAAAATATAAAAAACTTCAGTGCATGTTATGCTATAAACATTTACAGTAAAGAAACATGTGGTGTTTGATGATTATTGGTAAATGTACAGACAATAATAAGGAATATAAATGTGTCCAAGACCAATTTTCTCATCCTCCGCAACAATTTTCAATCATTGTTTAAGCCCTGAAGGAACTAACATTTAAAAAAAAAATTGGAACAGACATAATTGACTGTGACACTCAAGATGGCTGCCAGGTAAGCAGTTCTTTTGTAAACAGAAATTTTGTTTGTTATAGTACCTAGACAACTTTTTAGTTCTCATTACCAAAACATGAGTTTGTAAATGCATATATTTCATGTAATATCATGTTGCGGTAATGATCATTTTTGATAATGAAAAAAAAAAAAGTAATAATTCTATAGGAAATATTTTTAAATCCTCTAAAAATAAGTTCAGACATTAATCTTATATGTGCAAAAAAATTGGCTTCAAGAGCTTTTTAAAAAATCTGATGCTGGACACCTTCTAAGTCTAGATTTCATGAGAATCACCCATTATTGACTTTACTGTAATAAAGTTCTTATCAGATGGTAATAAATGCAATGGCCAGAAATCTTTTAAATAAATCTCATTCTGTACACTCTCAGAAATAAAGGTACAAAAGTTGTCACTGGGACAGTACCCTTTCAAAAAGGTACACCTTTGTACACAAAGAGTGCATATTAGTACTTTGAACTGCCAAAATGTACCTTTAAAGGAACATATTTGTACCTAAATGGTACATATTAGGATCTTTTTTAAAGTGTACTGCCCCAGTGACAGCTTCGTACCTTTATTTTTGACAGTGTATGTAACAACTAAATTTCACATAAAATGCATTCAAACACAAACTTAACCCTCCAGAATGATCTGTATCAGTGGTTCCCAACCTTTTTCCTTGTGCCTCTCAAGTCTATACGACAATCTGAGCCCCCCAACCTTTTCCATCTGTCTTTCTGTTTCATTTTGTCACTACGTTGACAAGTACATTGAGATGGAGCGAGCAAAACTTAAATAATTATTTAACACAAGAATATTTTCAGCGTTCCCACTTTAAATGTCAAATTCCTTGACTTTCCCTGACTAAAAAGCTGAATTTCCATGACCGATGTCCGGGATGCTGTGAGCCAGTATAATGTACTGTACACCGTGAGTTTATAAAAATGTAGCTTAATTGTGTGAAATGAGTTAACAGTGCCAAATAAACAGCTGTAGTCAGCGGAGACCTTTTGAAATTCCATATTTCAGACATTCCATGACCCGTGGGATCCCTGTATTTTTACTACCCTTTTTTGCCATAGTAAGCATATGCATTCATTTATTTTCATTTTTTTTTAAATAAAATTATTAGTTGAACATTTTATGCATCTTTATTTGAGCTCCAAGCATATCGTCTGGACCCCAGGTTGGGTAGCACTGATCTGTATAATCTCAACTTGTTCTGAAATTAAATGTACAACAGAATTAAATCATCATCTTATGAATCCAGTGATCATATACAACACTTCAGCATCTAAAGTTGATCGACTCGGTTCATCGTCTATTTCCAGATCAACTGCTGACCTTTCACAATTCAGGTCTATAAAACCTGTTTTCTCACAGTATTGGTCTCATTCTTGTCCTGATCTCAGAGCAGCGGTGTGGCGATACGACACCAGAAACCGTCCTTTACCTGAACACACTGTACTCTACTGAACACCCCGGTGTCTCATTTCTCTATTATTACACTATTAGATCTGTCTCACTGCCTTCACTGACTCAACAGTACAGTCTGTTAAATGACACCACATTCACGCATTTCATTAAATGAGG
The DNA here is from genome assembly GCF_027580225.2 of Misgurnus anguillicaudatus. Lineage (NCBI taxonomy): Eukaryota > Metazoa > Chordata > Actinopteri > Cypriniformes > Cobitidae > Misgurnus > Misgurnus anguillicaudatus. The sequence continues at coordinate 31,450,310 of NC_073361.2, read as the reverse complement.
AAAACTGTGAAGTACACAATGTTACTCAAATTCCCCAAATAACTACATCCAACACAAGAACAAGATGCATTAAAAACACATTTAAGTGCCAAAGTAAGTGGAAAACAAATTTTGCAGTAAAAATATCCTTTTAGGTTGTTAACAAATGACTCAACACACACACACACACACACAACAACACACAATCTGTGATATAACAGTAGTAACAAATCACACATGAATGGATAAAAATGAGCACAATATGAACACAAAGGGCCAGATTTACTAAACAGACGAATTAGCATCAAGAGCACAATTCTAAAAAAGCGCGGATGGGAGTGGTAATATTTGTGGGTTATTTAGTAAAAATGTGCAAATTAAATAACAACAGCTGATTTCCATAATGACCAACACAGTCTACTAAGAGCAGCGCAAATTAGTTCAGGGTTGCAAATAAGCAGAGCTGATGAGGTGCACGTGATCTACTAACACCTGATGCGCTTGAGTTCAGCACCACAGCTAAAAATTCAAGGTATGTTCTCCCAGCTAACAAAGCCAAAGTACATTGAAGTTTTGAAACACCTGCTATTGTGTGACTTCTCTTAGAGACTCATCTTTTATTTACTTCAGCAAATAATAAATAACATGGCTTGGCAAACAATACTTTTGAATAAATGTTCCTCTGGCTTTTTAAATAAACTGTTATGTGTTAAAAAATCTTCTGAATTGTACCAGACGCTTTCTGATCTCTGTGATGCCTCTTCTATCAATAACAATTGCAGCCATTTCAAGTGCAAAATGATTTAAGACATGCTTTTTCCCGTGTTAAATTATGGCACAAATACCAGTAATATCAAGCGTTGCATGACATATTTAAATAATCTCCTCCCATAAATGTTGCATCTGAACGGGAAACTCCTAGAAATGCATGTGCAATAAGGTCAGTCGCAAAACAAACTAGACCACAGCTTTTCAGTGCTAATTATACACTGCACATCTTTAGTACATTTTTAATGCCAAAACGATGGTTTACGCTGGCGTAAGCTGTTAGTACATCTGGCCCCTCGTGTTCAGATTAACTAAATTTTGGTTATGTGTAAACCTGAGAAAATCAGGTGAAGATCAAACTCATGCAGGAGTCAGATTATACCTGCTTCACCTGTTGGACCAGACGGGTTGACAGCGATCAGTTACCTCAGACCCTCACTCTCTACCTGACAGGTAACACGTACATGTGAAGACGCACACAAACACAAACACACACAGACACACCTGTACATCAATAAAGGATACTGTACAATCAACAGGCCATTATAACACACAAATATCACCCATAATGCCATCACCATTTACTTTATCACATAAATAACAAAGTGATATGAGAGGAATAAAATCAGCACAGTTTATATGAAAATATTCGTCTGGATCAACATAAAAAAATTTTTTTATTGATTTAAAATGTATCTTATTTAAAAAAAATATTAATATTTTTAATTCGCTTTAATTTTTATAATTTGTAATATTTAAGTTTTAGTTTCATATTTTTCATGTTAATTTATGTTTCACTTGTTGTAATTCTGCTACAAATGCTTTCATTTGGTTTTTATTGGTTTATTTTTAAAATCCGTGTAAAGTCAGATATTAAATGTGTTCTCAGTTTGTTATACCGCAGAAAAAATGTATATTAAGCACCCAGACAAATTTGAAAATGTTTTATTTAAAAAGTATAGCTGTTAAGCGCTGGGGGCGTGTCCGCTGCCTGAACTGAAACCACGCCCACTCACGGGAAAGCTTCCATGTTTTTTACTTTCAAATACTGCTACAACTGAATGGATGCTCGTGATTGTGTTGGGGCGGGGCCATGCTCAGTGGCTCCAGTGCATCATCAAGTCACCATTTTAGCCCCGCCCAAAAAAACCTAAACACAAATTTAGTACTACATAGTTCAGTCTTTGTAACGTTTCATTTCTAACATTTATAATATGTTTTCGAAACAATTCTCTGAAATGACTTTACACAGACTTTAAATAATATCGCTATTTAAGTTTTTTAGTTTTATTTTATTTTAGTTTTGATAAATCATTTAAGTGCCTCAACTTAAACTAACTTTAGTTTACTGCAAAGAAAACATTTCTAATTTCTAAACAAATCTTTTTATTATTAAACAAACATGTTTTCGCTAATGATAATAACAAAACTGTATTTCACCACTGACCAATCAGATTCAAGTATTTGATAGAACCACTCAAACTGTATATATATATATATACACATATATATATATATATATATACACATATATATATACAGCACATGAACACACATATTAACACATTGTAATCAATGAACATCAATGTATACATCACAGATGATTGACAGGTATGCAGTATGTGATTATAGTCAAATCTGACCTCTTACCTTTGACCTGACTCCACGTAACTGTCTAGACGCTTCTCTTTTCAGGAAGTCAGGGTTACTCTTGGACTTCATAATATCTGCAAACATACAGACACCATTTTAAAAGCATCCTATAATTGTGTGTTGAATGAGATGTTTATATGATGATATATTTATTTTCCTTATACCGTATCCAGCAGTAACAGCAGCTCCCTCCGCGTCTAACTCCCCGAGCGCCTCGGTAGCAGCCAGAAGTTTCTCTCTCAGTTTATTGATGTCACAGTCGGCTTTAGCTTTCACGATACTCAGCTCTGTGTAAATGTCTTTGTATTTATCGCTGGCATATTTCTTATCTTGTAACACACGCACGGAGCACACGCATGAAAACACGCTACACTTGAACACATGAATGAAGTATTGAGGAGTGTAGATTACTTGTAATGCTGACTGCAGCTCATCTTTTAGAGAGTTTATCTCTTGTTTGAGGTATTGAATCTCAGACTCCTTCACACGCAGTAAAACCTGCAATAGAAATAACATTAACTCTTAGTGTGTGTGTTTGTGTTATATTTATTAGATTTTAAATGACTGAACTCAGTACCTCCAGTTCATAGACGTCTCTGCCGTGAGTCAGACGAGATTTTGATTCGTCTCCTGTGATGCAGGTCTGCATGCGAGTGATTTCCTCATTTAAACGATGATTTAATTCCTGTAATACACACAAGTACAACTCCATTCATTTGTTTATAAATAACATGTTTTTACACAACGTCTTGATTATTTGATTTCATGCTGAAATATTGTTTCCTCTTCAAGACCACATGGTAGTGTGATGCAGGGTTATCTGGCAGTGTGTGTGTAGTTTGTGTGTTTATGTGATGTATATCGAATGTGTCTTCGAGAAGTATGTTTGCGTGTGTGTGTGTGCTGCCTGACCTGCGTGTGTGTGTGCATATATACAAAGTATGTCTGTTGGTTGACTGTTTTTGTGTGCATGTTGTGTATGTGTGTGTGTGTGTGTGTGTGTGTGTGTGTGTGTGTGTGTGTATGTGTATATATATATATATATATATATATATAATGTACAGTTCTGTGTGTATTTGTGTTGTATGTGTTTGTGTATGTAGTACAGTATGTGTGTGAGTTGTGAGTAGGTTGTCTTGTATGTGTCTTGTATGTTTGCGGTGGTTTATGTGTGTGTAAAGTGTTGTACAAATTTGTGGTTTGTATGCATGTGTGTTGTGTATTTGTGTGGTGGTTAACCTGGTTGTGTGTGTGTGTGTGTGTGTGTGTAATCTGTGTTTGTATGCACAGTATGTGTGTGTGTTGTATATGTGTGTTGGCCTGGTTCCTGGTTGTGTGTGTGTTGTGTGTGTTCTGGTTGCTCTGGTTGTGTGTGTGTGTGTGCTGTTTGTGTGTGGTCTGTGTGTATGTACAGTATGTGTGTTTGGTGGGTTGTGTGTGTAATTTGTATGTGTCTATACAGTGTGTGTATACTTTTAGTATGTTATGTGTTTTGTGTATACGTGTGTTTGTGTGGTGGTTGACCTGGTTGTGTGTTGTCTGTGTTGTATATGTGTCTTTGTGGTGGTTAACCTAGCTGTGTGTGTGTTACAGTATGTGTGCATTTGTGCTGCAGCTTGTGTGTGTATGTGTGTGTTTTTGGTTGATCAGGTTGTGTGTGTGCAGTATTGTGTGTATTTATGTTTTATTTGTTTGTGGTTGTAGTACAGTATGTGTGTTGTGCGTGTGTGTATGTTGTGTACCTGTGTGTCTTGTATGGTTGAGTTGGTTTGTGTGTATGTAATTTGTGTGTTGTGTATGTGTGTGGTGGTTAACCTGGTTGTGTGTGTGTGTAGTCTGTCCCTACTGAAAAATCCAGCCAAGACCAGCACAAGCTGGTAGCTGGTTCCAGCTGGTTTAAGATGGTTTACGGTGGTTCTCCCAGCCTGACCAGCTAAGTCCAGCTAGACCAGCTTAAAAAGTGACCAAAACACAGCTAGACCAGCTTGCTACACCAAAAGCCAAAACCAAGCTGGAGACCAGCTAAAACCAGCTCACCAGCTTATGCTGGTCTTAGCTGGATTTTTCAGTAGGGGTGTTTGTATGCATAGTATGTGTATTGGTTGTATATGTGTGTTGACCTGGTTACTGGTTGTGTGTGTGTGTCTGTGTGTCTGTGTGTGTGTGTGTGTGTGTGTGTGCGTGCGTGCGTGTGTGTGTGTGTGTGTGTGTGTGTTTGTGTGTGGGTTGTGTACGTGTGTGTGCTGGTATGTGTTTGTGTGCATGTACAGTATGTGTTTGTGTGTAGTTTGTGTTTGTTTGTTTGTGTATGTACAGTCTGTGTGTGTGCTGTATGTGTAGAGTGATGTGTGCATTTGTGTTGTAGCTTGTGTGTGTATGTTGTGTATGTGTGTGTGTGTTCTGGTTGATCAAATTCTTTGTAGTTTGTGTGTGTATGTATGTACAGTATTGTGTGTGTGTTTGTGTGTGTGTGCTGGTTGACCTGGTTGTGTGTGTAGTGTGTTGTGTAGTTTGTGTGTGTAGGTTGTGTTCGTGTGTGTTCTGGTTGATCTGGTTGTGTATATGTGCTGGTATGTGTTTGTGTGTATGTACAGTATGTGTTTGTGCGTAGTTTGTGTTTGTACAGTATGTGTGTGTGTGTACAGTATTTATGCATTTGTGTTGTAGCTTGTATGTGTATGTTGTTTATGTGTGTGTGTTCTGGTTGATCAAATTCTTTGTAGTTTGTGTGTGTGTGTATGTATGTACAGTATTGTGTGTGTGTGTGTGCTGGTTGACCTGGTTGTGTGTGTGTAGTTTGTGGTTCTCTCTCTGACATTGGCTCAGCGCTTGTCTCTCGGCCTCCAGTGCTTGTGCCAGATGAGCGTTCTCTAAACACTTCTGTGAGTACTGCTCAGACAGAACCTCCAGCTCACGGTGAATGGACTGCAGCTCTTCTCTACAGCAATCAGAACACAGATTCACTTAAACACACAAGTGTGAACAAAAACACCAGACTGACAAACTACAGTCATCTTATTCACTCACTCGTACTGTCTGCGCAGCTCCTGGATGTCTGCGCTCACCCCGATCATCCCACTCATCTGCGCCCGCTGCGATTTCTCCAGTTCCTCTCGATGAGCGTTTTTCATGGCTTCGATCGCTGTGTTCACATATTTATACTTGATTACATACAGTATGCATTAAAATGAAAGTTATATTAACTATAAGTTGAGTAAAGTTATACTGTATAGCAGGGTTCCTCAAATCTTACCCTGGAAGGCCGGAGCACTGCAGAGTTTAGCTCAAACCCTGATCAAGCACATCTGAGCAAGCTGATCAATGTCTTTATGATCAATAGAAAATTACAGGTGGGTAAGTTTGATAAGGGTTGGAGCTAAACTCTGTATTGCTCCGGCCCTCCAGGGTAAGATTTGAGGAACCCTGCTTTACGTACCAGCAATGGTGGCATTAGTTTCTTCCTCCAGCAGTCGTTCTTTCTCCTCAAGAAGTTTCTGGATCTCTCGCTGGTGATGCCTCTGGATGTCCCCGATCACCTTCTGATGCGTCTCCTCCATCGCTGCGAATCCACGCTCACATGTGGACTGCGCTCCACATCAAACATCAGATCAAAACAATATACTTGAATACAGTACAAATGCATTCAACGGTTATCCGCTAGCAGTGCGTAAGACTTGATTTTCAGATTCAAAAGATTAGTTTTGAATTAGGAAATAATACTGTTACCAATGCCAGTTTGCTTATATTACTAAAATATCCCCGCTTGATTGCCTGAAAAGAGTTTTATATACTTGTACAAACACACCAACTCTAATCTTGGAATAGTCAGAAAATCAGTCTTACTCATTACTTTTGACAACTATGATGATTGCAATTAAATGTATTTAATGGTAGAAGCAGATGTACAGGGTTAGGCGGCACCAATCAGAATGGTTGAAATAACCCTGTTCAGCACTGAAGGGGTTAAAGCAAAGAACCATGAATGATGGAGGTTAACTAGAGCAGTAAATTCATGCATTAAAAGTCTCACACTAACGCAGAAGAAAGTGAGGCCAAAAATGATTTCATACAAAAGTACTGTGTGTTTGTGTGTGTGCAATCAGACTACAACATATTGTATAGGGACATTAAGCATTTTGATTATGGGACTACAGGGTTGCAGTAGTCATCCTAGCAGATAATTATCCAGAAGGCACAGATATCTGGCCCTAATACAGCCAAATAGATCTGCTGTAAAATCAACAAGCAAGCAAATACTTAAATCAATGGGTGTGATTGTAATTTTAAAACCTATGTAATGTCACTGAATGATGACTCTGCAACCCAAACTAAAAGTAATGCACTGTTAAGGGTCCTACAAGATAGCGCCATGGGGATGAAAAGCACTACTATCAAATTTCAAGGTGAAAGGTTAAACCTTGAGGCTGTCCAGGTCTCGCTGGTACTTCTCCTTCAGGCTGGTCAGATCTCCATCCAATGGTTTCTGCTCCAGCTCCTCTCTCATGATGCTTAACTGCATCTCCAACTCTCTGACTCTCAGCAGAGACTCTGAATCCCTGCAGACAGCCTGATCAAATCCACCACTTTCTTCCATAAACGTAGGATCATCCTCAGCTTTTTTCTCCATTCCCTTGCTCTTCTCCTCCAATGAACATATGGTCTGGCTGTAGCATTCTTGGAGCTTGTGGAGCTCGTCTCTGTTGGCTTTTTCTAGTTCTTGGACCTTCACCTGAAATTCCTGCTCCAATTTTCGAATCTCCTCCTTGTGCCTCAGATCAGCATCCTCCATTTCTAGCAGCAGGGTCTCAAGCTGGCGTTGGCTGTTAGTAGCACTTTCCATTAGTTCCAGCTCTCTAGTTATTTGCTCATGTTCTGCCCTCCCCAACTCCTCTGAGTGCCTGTTCTTTAACTCTTCTTTCTCTCTATGAAATGCCTCTTCTAACTGGATCAGGGTTTGCCGTTGCTCCTGTAGCTCCCTCAGTTTATAAGACAGTTCCCCTCGTAGCATGTCATTTTCCTCCTGCAAGGAGCTAATAGTCCCAGTAAAGCTGAGATGTTCTTTTTCCAAACAGCTCTGGTAGTGCCGTTGGATGGCTGCAACACTCTCAGCGTGTTCCTGGACCAGGGCTGCCATGTTGCGGCTGGTTTCTTGGCAGAGAGAAAGTTCCCTTTTATGACCAGCTCGCAACCTGCAAGCGACATAAGCAACCTGTGCCTGCATCAGGGCTTCTCGTATGCAAATCGAGCTACTTGTTAGCAAGCTAGAGTCACCATGCCATGAACTGAACTTAATTGCTTCTGCAAGTCTAGAAAGTGAATCGGTTTCTCCTTCCACGCAGATCCTCTCAATCTCACAAGAGAGACTACGGAGGGCTTGTGCTTGCTTCTTAAGCTCAGCAACCAGATTTTCCCAGCCTATTTGCAAATGTGATTCAGATTCAGCTCTGTGGAATGGTGCACCATCAGACAGGTGTCTCTGTACGATCTCTGCGGCTAAGCTTTGTGCTTCCTCCCTCTTAATTTGCTCCATATAGGGGGCAAGTTCAGGAGGGGTGACATCAGCAAGCTGAACTTCATCACTGTTGGTTTGGGTCATGTCAGCACAATTTGACAAGTTAACAGCATCTTTCAGAGCTACACCCCTTTGTTTCAAGGTCTCATTTGCTCTGACCAAATCCCTGTGAAGTTCATCAAACTTGTCCTGGAAATTCGTTGTTAAATTCTGAAGTGAATATGCAAGCTCAGCACTAATGCAGGCATTCTTGATGACACCCTCAGAAAAAGGACTATTTGCTGTATTAGCACCCGTCTCAAGCTTTTCCACCTCTTCAAAGAACATAGTCTCAAGCAGAAGTTTCCTTGTAAGCATATCAGCGTAGATGACTGACAGACAGCCATCGCTTTTCTCCTTGATGTTTTCTGCATCTTTGTGAATGGAGTTTAGGGCTGAAATCATATCAGAGTTCAGATCCTGCAGAGAGAACCCCATCTTCTCCAGAACTTCAGCTTCAAAGGTTAAGGTTGCTGCGAACTGCTTTATACTTTGCTTCAGTGACTCTGAAGCCTGAGAGGTCAGCTGTGGTTCATACGACATGCCTCTCTGCCTTAGGTATACAGTGGCACAAACCAGACATTTCTCCACTTCTGCGAGAGTACAAACGAGAGATTCAGCAGTGGTGGTCTCATTCTTACTGCTAAGGATTTCTCTGACTTTCTCTGTGCAAGATTCTACCAATGCCAAAGCTTTCTCATATTCATCACTTAAGACTCTACTGTCAGTACAAGTATTAAGGAATTTCTGGCTGGGATGATCCATTGGTAATTCATCACATGTTTTAGTTGTACAGTCCTCCATGGTAGCTCTGGTGCTCGAGTGTTCCTGCACATATGAACGATCAGGTTCTTCATGTACCTTCTCAGCAAGGTGTCTGAGCTTTTCCTCAGTGGCCAGCAGCTTGGTTTCTAGATTACGTATGATGGAGATGAACTTCTCTGGATCTCTGCACTGCTCTAATGAACTATCACTGACTACACTGAAATCCTGGGTCAGACTCGTGTCATAAATGTGGTCCAGGCTCAGATCTTGTGTAAGGTTTAAAGATGTGTTTTCTGCCTGATCCTTGTCTACTCCCTGAGCGCGGTGATATGATTGGCATTGGATGGTAGAAAAGCGAATCCTCTGCCTTTTCACCAAAGACATTTCTGTCTCTGAAGTGCTTCTTGTGAGTGAAAGTTGGGAAGGATTTGAGGATGAGACATCATGTCGCACCTCTTTCAAACCATCTAACATGTCTTCCTGCGAGCGACAACGACGCATCCTGAGATCTGCATATCCAAGTTTCAGGGCCTTAAGATGTGCCTCTAGCTCTGCAATGCGATCCTCTGCAATCACAAGTTTTGTTTGCAGTTCTTGTTCAGCTCTGCGCGACTCTACCAGCCCTGGATATTCACGCTCCATCTTTGAAAGAAGTTCTTCTTTTTGCTGCAGACAAAGTTCTGTTTCTTCCAGACTGCTGCCTAAAGCAGCCATCTTAATGAGGGCCTCACTTAAATCTTCCTCCTTCTGTCTTATCAGTTGTTCATACATCTCCTTTGTCTCCTTTACCTCTTCTTCCTTCTCTTGTAGCACATGACTTATCCTAGCAAACTCTTCTGAAACACGCTCATACGAACTCTCAAGACAGCGATAGTCTGTTTCCACTGTTGTTAAACATGCCTGTTGTTTTCCTACCTCCCTGTCTGCCTCAGCAATCTGATTCAGGAGTTCCTGACAGCGACAAGTAAGTTGATCACGTTCCTCTTCCAACCTCCTCACACTTTCCCGCAAAATTTCCAAAACATCGCTCTGTGCCTCCAACTCCTGCTGAAGACGTTGCACTTGCTCTCTGAGGCTTACACTTTCCATTTCACCACTCCCTCTCAACAGCGCCTCCACCTGTTCCTGCATCTCCAGCAGCTGCTCCTCTATCTCACGCCTCCTCTCTTCGGATTCCGCCAACCTCCTGGTTAACCCCTGCCGCTCCCGCTCATGTTTTTCATCCAGACATTTCTGCTCTTTTCTCTCACGCTCCTCACGGAGAGCCTGCACCTCCTCCATGGCAATCAGACGCCCTGTGGCCTCCGTGAGTCTCTCCTGTAGTCTCTGTACATCACGATGCTGGTCCCTATGTAATGCTTGCTGTTGCTCTAGTTGTCTCAGTTCCTGGCTCTTCTCCAGCAGACTAGCCTCTACTTGCCGAAGACGTTCCTCACTCTCTCGCAGTTGTATGCGCAAGGTCCCCTCATTTCGAATCCATTCCTCCTCGCGTTCATGACAACGAACTCGCTCTATTTTTAAATCGCTGCGCATACGTGCCACCGCCTGCTCGCTCGCTATGATCTCCTCCATGGCTGCCGTCAGCTTCTCCTGCAACGCTTCTATTTCAGCCTCATGGTGGCCGATTAGATCTTGCGCTTCACTGTAGCTACGCCTTAAGATGTTAACTTGTTGATTGGCCTTGTCATGCTTACGTCGCTGGGAATCTAGCTCTGTCTTTATATCCTGGTTCAGCTTGTTGATGCGTTTCCACGGGGCTTTGTGAACCGACATAGAAGCTGCATCAGATGGAGGTTTTGCAGTGCTTGTGTCGCTCTTTAAGAGATTAAGAGGAAAGCGCAATTAGTAACAAAAGTCTTCTTTTCAAGGCCACATACATGATGTTTACCATCATCTGGGCTGTGGCTGGGAATCCTAACTGTGGAAAGTTTTATTGACAGGTGTGTACTTACTCAAGCTTTCCACTGTGCTTTTTATAATTGACATGGGGAAGGTGATGTGAGTGCTTAAAAATGAAGGAAAAATGTGAACAATTAAAAATGGACACACAAATAAATGATCTAAAGAGGCTGTGGAACTATGAAGTGCAACTATGAAACGTAACTTTGTGTTGATTGGCTGGATAATACAATGCCATTATCCAGGAAGCAAGAGGGGAAAAAATAAGAGGGAACATAAGAGAAGGAAAAAACAGATACAGTGAGACTAGACAGGAATTAAATGACCCAAACAACAAAGAAATTCAAAATCCACAGAAAGTTATGCAACAAATGCAGAGACGTAAAAGACAATGACAAACACGTGCCAAAATAAACAAAAAGTAGAAAAGCACAGCTGAAAGCTTGCTAGAGTTTTAGATTTCTCATCTTTTGGTGAATATTTGGTTTGGTTACCCAGTCAGAGCCCAGGAAAATAAAAAAAGACACGGCAGATCAGTTAGTACCACTCATGCTGAGAGCTCCATTAAAACCCAAACATATATTAGTACCTAATTAAAAAGCAAAAGCTTTCGGTATTTAACAATTTATAACTTTATTAGAATCTGGCAAGGTCCAAGGTGTTTTCTGGTACCTGTAGTACGTATCCCTCCCGGGCGCTCTGCTCTCTCTCGCGTGAATCTTGAAGTTGTTCCTGTAAGAAACTGTTTTGTTGCTGGAGTCTGGCTAGTTCCTTGTGTGCCTGACCCAACTGTGAAACAACATCAAAGTAATACAATGTAATTATTAAACATTATAATTTTCAGAACCAATCAAACACGGACCTCTTAACAGAATACAACAAGAAAACCAAAGCATTGAGCCGTTATGAGATCAAAAGTTGGCACATGCACATATTGTACTCATCATCATATAAAGAATTTTGTTCTAACCTCTTTTTCCAGTATAGTGGTCATTTCTTGTTGAGGGGGCCTTTCCCCATCAGGTGCATTTGAGGTGCTGGAGCTGCCATTGATAGGTACCTGCTTTTCCTCTCGGAGCGGTGTGGTTTCTACCTGATGCCACCTCTGCTCAATCTCCACCTGGACGTCAGAGTTTCTGTGAGTTACGTGATTACCATCAACCTCCTGCACGTCTCTTGGTTGGTCTATCTCCATTCTCGCCTGTTCCTGAGGCACTTTGTGGGTCTTTGAAATAGTCTCGGACCCCGTAGTTGCATTGACTGCACCTACTGAAGGTGCAGTCTGCTGGAGGCACTCTTGAGGCCGTTTGACCACTTCTTCATCTTGCTGTGTTAAATTCTCAGTATGGTTAGTGGAATTCTGAGGTGAAGAGGTACTAGAAATAGGGGAAGAGGAGGTTGAGGAAGGAGTGGGTGTAGAGTTAATTTCTATAGTATCTGCCCTCTTCCTTGAGGTGTGTTCAACCCCGTTTTCCTGTCCGGGGCGAAACTCTGCCCAGTCGAAGGTTTTAGACCGCCCTTCTCGCTTGCAGACGCGGCTCTTACGATGATCGGGTGGAGGTGCAGAATCTGTGATGTCCTCACGTGTCCTCTGGGTTTCAACTCCAGAGTTGTTGGATAGTTGTGAAGAGTTAGACGGGGGTTGGATGAAGGTTTCCTCCAAATTCGATCTGGTTCGCTCCTCCGGAAGGGGACTGGAGGAGTAAATATTTAATCAATACCTTTACAATAAGTATCACTAAGTGAATTATTAGTGGCGTACAAATTTACATATATGCATTTGGCAGATGCTTTTATCCGTAAGTATCTCTGGGCCTCAAACGCATGACCTTTCACCCTGCTAATGTAATACCCTGCCAGTTAAGCTACAGGAATGCTATTTTTTGTTTATTATTGAAAAGGAGACCTGAGCTATATCTGGATACCAGAATATCACATACACTTGGGGTAGTAAATAACCACATAGTAACCAACCAGAATTCTTTTTACAATTGTGCATTGTTGCAAAGCAGCTTTACAGAAACTCCATTAGAGAACAAACAAACACAAGGAGAAAATACAGTTCAGAAATAGTACAGTAATCCACAATAAACAAACAGAGAAAAGGTGTTAAAAAACAGAAATGTGCTACAGCTGTCCAAAACACACACGTAGCCCAACTACTGAAGACAGGACGGTTTGATTAATGGTTAGTAGGGTGAGAAAAAGCATCTGGTCACTGCATGGCATTTAACTGCTGTCAGACCCCCTAGTAAACACTTTGAATGTCTGGATATTTTAAAACAAACCACTGATGTAATGCTGTTTTTCATCGCCTATAATGAAGCAGGTGGGGGTAACATGGAAACAAGACAGAGCGACATTGAGGTGATAATATCACATGTTTTGTATAACACAACAAGCACCTATCCTGTTTATCAGTCTAAAGTTATGGTGGCAATGGCTGAAAATATTTCATTACAAAAAATAGGTTTTACGACTTGACTACAACTTAAACAGCCCTGTTAACCAGTAATTCATGCAAAAATGTAATACTATCACGCATACAAACTATAATCTGCCCTCCATACATAGATACAGACACGTAACAGTGATGTAACACATCCAAAATAACTTGGTTTACAGTGATATTCTAGATGTAATTTCTGTCTCTCCCCATCTATTGAAGAGAGACGCCGGTGAGGTTACATCACCACAAACGAATCACAGACGTCTGGATGGGAAAGCCGAGCACAGAAATAACTGACATATTAGAGAAGCCGAGACATCACGACAGCACATAACCAAAGTTCAGCTGTGACATCATAACAAACATACAAACACAGGTTAGTATAAGAACAGAAAATGCCAATCTGGGCATAAGAACTGAAAGTTTCAGAGAGACGTTTTTCCTGCGGCCAGAGAAATGAAGCAGGAAAAACAGAAGAAAAAAATATTGATGAATTAGAAATGAAAAAACAAGGAAAAAGCAACAGGAATTTGTTGCTTTTAATGAACAATATAAAATTAAATCTCGACAGGAGAAATGAAAGTTGACAGTCGTACTCAAAATTAAGGAAAGCCTTGATGTGTTTATGAGAATGATGTTAATTATATGCCTTTTTTATTTTACATATTTTAAGGTAAAGTCAACAGTGTGATTTCTATGCCACTAGTGGCATCAGACATCTTGATTGATTGAAATATTGTTATTATCGGATTATCTAATTCCATGCATTCAAGAGAATGAAACGTCTGTTCACTGGCATGGTGTTGAAGCTCACCGTGTGACGTCTGGAGCGATGGTGGGCCGCATGTTCTTCAAAATGGCCTGAATCCAGTTACGACGTATCCCAGAGGTCATAGCAGACAGCGTGAACGCTCCCTCCTTACTCTGAGAGAAAGACAAGGACAGAAATGAGCATTAAGATCAATAAACAAACACTTGACATAAAAACTAACAAACACTGAGACCAGGGGCGTCATGCACCAATTTTTTTAAGGGGGCACAGTGTGCACAGCTCACAGAAATGTGTGCATACACAGACATAAAACAAAATATATTATAGAGCTTTCAGTCTTTTCCATGGCACTTACATTTCTAACAATCTAAGTGCCCCTGCCTTCATGCAAAAACCTCAAAAATAAAAGTGTTGACTAAGTGTTGATTTTCTACACAGAGGAGGTTAACTGCACATTACCGTACTGGGGTTTGAAAATGTTGTGAGCATTTCTTACACGTTTTTATTCCTCAAATAGCAAAATGCAGCAGCAACAGCAAAGCTCGTGAGCGCGCTCAGACGCTGATGACGCAAGAATAAAGTAATGTAACACCATCAAAACACTTTCAAAATGGCAAAAATCTCCAAAAAGTGACAAGGATGCAGCACAGAATTGATAATATTGTGCATATTAAATAGATTAAAAGACACAATCCATTTGGCTCAAAAAACCGAAGGGGCACGTGCCCCCTCAATTTGAATGGGCATGACGCCTTTGGTTAGGGACACCAAGGTTACTTCTGTTCAATGTTTCGTTGAAAGCAATTGCTGTTATCTCACTGTCTAGGTTAACTGTAGACATGATATAGTCTGGCTATGAGTAAAAAAATTAATTTGGTTACATGTTTTTGCCAAAATAACTTGTGAGATATATGATATTGCATCATGTAAACAAAGTCAACAGTGACTACAAGCTGTTTGCTTTCATTTACCGATTTATTAATTTTTTCATTTATTTTTGGGCTATTGTTAGATCTATTAAATTTTTACCAACAGCCCAAATTTCACCTTGTTTAATATATACTATTGCATAACACAAAACATTTTCAGGCCTAATCCACTCATATAAAGCCACCTTTTGTTTTCTTATTTACCACCATGATTGTCCCAGGTTTTAAAATCACATCTGATTTTCCATATTTTACATGAATATTTCTTAAGAAACAATCCAGAGCTCAAAATCTCAAAATGCAAAACAGTCTTTAATGTTTTTTGAAACAATCCCACATATCCAAAGTGAAACTATTCTCCAAAGAGTGTTTTACATTACTGTTCATGCGTATCCAATGCATTCTGAGGCATAAAGATAGCTGCAAGTTATATTTACAGTTGTTATTCATTTCTTGACACCGACGCCCTGCTGTTCGTCTGTACACAGAGACAGCCAATGCTTTCTGCTATTTCTGACATCTCGAAAATAACTTTCAAAATAATATCAGCTGGGAACCTGCAGTTATTTGCCACCTAGTTGAACACCACAACATCAAGTACATATCGACAGCTTTATTTATAAAGCACAACACCAAACATTTAATGTAAAAAAAGTTTACATTTTTTGAAGACTTCCTGCCATGTTTTGGATAATTAAAAGGGCAAAAACGTATGTAATACCTCCCCCAAAAAACATTGATTTGTCTCGTAATGGAGGATGAGGATTACAGACAAACAACTCTATAATCGTGTTGTCATGAGTTGTTATTTTAAAGGGAAGTGATGATATCACAGCTATAACTGTTGACTGATCAGGTTACATTAGTGATGAGACAATACAACATCACCTGATGCTTTATTTAAAACAAACCACTACTGTCTAGCACATGATTACCAGCATCAATACCTAAAGAGCATCAGGCGGGGCGGCATAACCCAAATCCTACACCACGGTATAAGTAACAACCAATTATATATTTATTTTTTGCACATACAGCCTACTACTGCAAACAATTATCTGGATTTCATCAGATGCATCCTTTTGTTAGTTAAGCATTTAGCATGGTGCACATTTACTGTCTAATTGTGGGTTCACACCAGGCCGAGTTCAACGATTTGCGTGAGTAGATTACAAACAAAGTCAATGAAAAGACGAGATCAGACACATCCTCACGTGGGGAGATGCGAATGACGCAATATGAATGACAAATTTTTCGCTCGAGTTTGAATATTTTCAACTTGGGTGAAGACACGTTTGAGGCGAATAGCGCGTAGTTTCACGGAAAACACGCCTTCACCCAAGTTGAAAATATTCAACTCGAGCGAAAAATTTGCATGACACGAAGTTAAATCCCGCGAGTAATCTAGAGTGAGAACGCGATTCCCCACGTTTGGTGTGTACGTAGTATATGGCTGTGTCTCAATTTATCCAACAATGGGCTAGGCCAAGGGTTAAACTGAAATTGCCCTAGTAGAAATATTCGTGCAAACATCTCTACTGCAGTATAAATGGTATGTCAGAATCTCGATGTACATCTACATCAAACAGTTACTTTATAATCAAACCGGCCACACACAACAGGATCACTTACGAGAATCTGAAAGCCATAGTTCCTCTGAACTGGGAATTCTGTGACATCGTAACACATGGATAGATCAATTTCTCCATCCAAATCAGCAGCCTGGGAAACATGAGGGACACGTCAGACGGTCACATGTGTAAAATGTGTTAGGAGTGATGATGTTTTAAACACAAACCTCCTCAGCGATCGAGTCCCTGTAGAACCTCAAGCTCTGATCCGTCAGGACAAACCAGTGTTTCTTCCACTGAGAGACACAAAACCAAAAAAGTTGTGTGACTCCCACACTAAACCATTTGAACGGTTTTAACTTTACTATTGCAACACAGAGTTAGGAAATAAACACCTACAGGGTGCTCGTTAAAATTAGTTAGACTCACCAATCCATCTTCATAAAGTTTGGTCATCCATCCTTTCTTAAAATTCAGCAGGTCAGGCTGAATAAGATGTGACGAGAGAAAAACAACACTTGTAATGCATGAACTGACATCATTAACAGGAAAAAGCATGCGCTTAAAAACATGGCAAATACATCACTAATAAGGACTTTCTTTTCTGAAATATATACATACATATATATATATATATATATATATTTTATAATTTTGTAATAATAACTTTTCATGTATTACCAGTATGTTTAATCATTGGGCCTCATTTATAAAAAAAATGTAACATGCATCTTTTATCTTTGGTGCTTCATTTTTTATGAAAAAAATCTTAATTCTTAATTTTTCCTAAAACCTCATTACCTACCCAGACTGAGAAACAACAAATCAATGTTTAACAAAACACAGTAACAGTAAAATATCAGGCACATCGTTCATTAAATATATAGTATAAACAAATATAAGCAATACAAATAAAGTTTTCTTTTGCAAAATCAAAACTGCATTCAAAGCTTACAGTCCAACAACAATAACTGCTGAAGATTCAAACAGGAACCACATAAAACCCCAAATTTATATTTATATTGTACTCTTTAAACATCACAATAACCCAAATCCTCTTTTATAATAAGTAATATTGTAGTATAGAGCGTGATCCGGTCTGTTCTCAGGTTGACTATACCTTAGTTTTGTTGAGTTTTATCTGTGAATTATTCCTCATATTCTTCTGACTTACATTCCTTCTTTCTTTCTGTATGAACATGAATCTGTGTGTGTATGTGCGTGTGTTTTGAATCTTGGTGCCGCTGGTCCTAAAACTCTAAGCAAATGCTATTTATATTCAGGGGGTGGTGAAGTTGCTCTGGGTTGGGTTTGCTTAAACCCAGTAAGAACAGCTGAAACACACACACAGACACTCAAGAGTCTTAAAACCATTAAGAAAATTAAAATATACAGCATTCTTAAGGGGGGGGGGGGGTAATGGTATTTCATGCATTCTGACTTATTAACACAGTTTAAGAGTTGTAATCCTCATGCTAAACTAATGCAAAGTGCATTGTGTCAAAAAAGCAGTTGAGCGTGTGACAGAGTATTTCTAGGCTAAACTCACGCCTCCTCTTTACTACAAATTTCGGAAAGCTTTTTTAAACATGGATATCTGTTATGTACCATGGGTAGCTGTTACATATTATATTACTTTTATGGGCATTTCCCCTAGGAAGGCACGCCCACACGCCAATCAGAGTAAGAGCTAGGACGCTCATTAGCATCGTTCCTTCGAGTAGAAGTCACAGCCATCACTTGCGACAGCTTTGTTTTATATCAAGACTTAAAAATGGCATGAAAGAAAGTGTGTTTTTGGATGTAAGGAGATGAAAGCCTTGTTCAGTTTCCAGTAAGCCAGCCTTATGGAAATTATGGATATAGTTTTGTTTATTCAGGGTAACATTGGAGTTTTGCGTGTGTTTGTTTACCGCTGGATTTCACTACAGAGAGACTCGGCCTCTATAAGAGACTCTTTTTTATACCCTGTCATGTTATTGATGCGAATAAACCAATAAACTAAAAAGATGCTAAATGTTCCTCCAGCTTCTTTTTATTAACTCTTTTCCAGTCTTTTATTGCCCCTGTCCCAACTGTTGCTGCCATCAAAAAACAAAACAAAACATGGATTTAAGAGATTAGCAAATTATTGCATTTGATTTTATTTACAGTTTCCCAATTTTTCTGGAATTGGGGTTAGTAATTCAGGAGCTCAGATGCAAAAGATGCTAAATGCCACCATCGTCAAAAATGAGATAATGATATTGACAGAATGCTCTGTGCATGAATTATATGTTCACCAAATACTTTCACTTCAAATCCGTTTAATCCCAGCCTCAGGCCATTCAGAAAAACTGATTTGTTGGCAGAATCTATTAACTCTTTGGCCGCCATTGACGAGATATCTCGTCAATTAAGAGTAAACGGTTCCCCGCCAATGACGAGATTTTCCGTCTTTCCGCAATACCGCTATTATCCACCAGGCGCACTTCCGCAACTTATACAACCCGGAAGTAGCGCCTCACGCGAAAGAGAAAGAACTCCGTGTATGTTTTAAAGATCGTTCTGCATCTGATCTGTATCAAAAGTCCTTCACAAAAATGGAATTATCTCTGCTTTTTGCTCAAAATTTGGTGTTTTTGAAGAAACCTACCCATATTTGAGAGGTGATTACAAGAGAACTAATGAAGGTAGGATGAAACGTTTTTTTTTGTTTGAAAGCAGAGGGTCTGTTCTTTCATCTGATATATTGTTTGTTTATATATTTAAAGAAGAACATTTTCTGGAAGGCATTAAACTTTTGTGAAAATCATGAAAAATGCTGGCTGGATTTATAAAAAGAACAGAAGTTTAGAAGTGGGTAATAAATAAAAGCCACAACACTATCGTTGTCGTCTTGCTTGCGAAATCTAAAATGCTCCCATACCTCTGCCTTTTTATGTGTAGGTGGTGTCAACGTCAACGAAACACCTGAAACCGCCATTTTAAGCACTGAATGAATGAATGACAGGCTCCCCTCTCGCTCCTTGGTAAAATCGCACAAGGCAAAAAAGAGGGTGACATCTAGTAGAGAAGACTAGTAATTAGATTAACGTTAATCTTACGTTTAATGTTTGCGGAAAATTTTGAGAATCGATTTTATATCGTCCACGTAAAAAAAACCCTAATTTAATCTAATTTTATTTTTGCCCAGCCCTACTGTTTACTTTAGTATGACCACTATTTTGTCTGAACTCTTTCAAGTTATTTTTGTGGATTGGTGTATTCTTACAGTCATGAGGGTCTCGGTGGCTCTGCGGTCCAGACTTTTAGCTCTTCGGTAACCAACAAGCGATGAAACGGCTTCTGTTCGGCCTTGACCAGAATCAAGTGAAAACTCCTGCAGCAGAAATTAAACACAAATTTAATGTGTCACAGTAATATAAAACAAATAATGCTGTTTTCACAACAGTCCTTAACTTTCTCACCGCTTTCTACTGACTCTATTTGCTGATTTATTGAAAGACAAAAGTTTGCATATTGCTTTCAACAAGAATGAGTTACACAAAACAATCAACCTTAGATGATAAACAGCACTGTATTGGTAAACTCCTGTTTCTGGTTAGAGAGGCGGCGCTCATTGCGTCCTGCTCTCTGATTTGTTGTTGAGGAGTAGGAAGGGGCGGGGTCTGTCAAAGAATTCGCTGTGTCCATTTGCTCTGGAGCGTCGACAGTGTCTTGACCCTCAAACCGTTCGATGACTTGAGAACGTCTGCATTAATACAAACAAAGTTCAGAATAACAACAAAAAAATATGGCAATTAATTTTAGTCTGTAATACTCAATGCTTGGCTTAATTCGTTTAAAATATTTGAGTTCATATCCAAAAATAAACAAATAAACAAATGTTTCAACATACCTCTATTACATTCGTCTAGCACTAACTGAGGATGTTTCTGAGGATGTGGCAGTATATGTTCCCCTGTTCATTACGGGTCAGTCAACTAAAACCGCCATCATTTATACATGAATTGATTTTTTTATTATTCATCATTTATGCTGAAATAATATTTAATTTTACTGTATGCATTCCTAAATACATTTTGGAGCTCAATTTCTTCTGTAAGTTGCCCTTCATGAATGAAACTTTGAGATTTCTCTCAAAAATCTAAGATGTTAGCCTGTTAAAACTTTGTTGTATTTAATAAAATAAGTTTGTAGGGGAGAATGAAGTAAGTTGTGCTTGAGATATAATATTATTTTCAGTTGATAGCAGACATCATATAAAAAAAATCATCTTGTTTATCCAGATAAATATTCTTTGACATTTTTATTTACCTGCCATACAGTATATAAAACAGACTTTGGCATGCATGAGAAATATCTCTCTTGCAATTCTTAATGGCAAAGTATGATCAATTTTTCGTGTATGCGCACCGGCGGGTTTTTGAAACCCTGCAAACATTGGGAGCGTAGGTTGTGCATGCGCCTACAGGAGAATGTAGTACAGTATGTAGCCCAAGTGAGGCATTGCATTTTGTCACAATGTGCATGCAAAAACGTCTAACGTCTGTGTACACGTATGAGTCAAATAAACTATACTTTGCAAGGCTTGTGCGCTCAAAGTACAAATAAAAAAACTGACTATACTCCAGGCTTCTGACTATACTCAAGCCTTTTCAGAGCAAGCAGTTTGATGGGGCGACACATCTTACCCCACTCTCCCCTATGACTTATATAAGAGCAGATGGTGGAGCAGAAGGACAGACGCAGGAAACCAGCGACAGCAGAACCCCACATAGCAAGAGTAATGCAAATTTTCCCTATGTACACCCATGTGTTAGTGTGTACTTCATGATTTAATGCTAATGTATTTGATTTAGAGATTGTGTGTGCATGTTATAGCTGGGACCCAGCAGGTGTAATGAAAGTAAGCAGTGGGCGTGGCAGGGCGTGGCACAGGGCAGGAAGGGCAGAGTTTCAGAAGAAAGCCTGAAAAAGAGAAGAAACAGATCAAATAAAAAGCAAAAGAGAGAAAGAAATGAAACGAGAACATTTTCTAATCAGAGATTCAGAAATGAACCATTAAAACACTGGGAAGAGCATTAAAGGAACAGTTCACCCAAATATAAAACTTTTGACTTTTCTCAACCACAATTCATAACGTCATATAATGAGCTTTGTGTGAGGAACACAGAAATTATTTACTGTCCTTATTCACTGTTAATCTCTATACCTCCTTTAAGACGTGAGACCAGAATCAGTGAATCATTTTCTATGAATCAGTGAAATGAATCTACTGATCTATTGAAAAGACTTAAAACCAAGTGCACACAAATCAAACATTGCAACTTCTCATAAGTGTGCAGAAGACGTCAGACTTTTCAGATATCATATTTCTGCCAAAAGATAGGACTATATACATTTATGCATTTGGCAGACGCTTTTATCCAATGCAACTTACATTGCATTACAAAATAATATTTATTTTCAGTTCCTTTAAAACTTCAACAAAATGGAAGAGACATCAGGACATTTAACTTTACCGCTTTCACTAGGTGGCACTAAAGCCGCAAGAATGAGATGAATGTCATAAATTTGCTTAGACTCTTCACAATCTCTGATTATCCAAAACATATAATCTTTCCTATCTATACCAGCAGGTGGAGCTGTAACATCGATACCTTTATACACAGCAGAGGTGTTGGTATGAAGCTGGTGTAAATTCTCTTTCTTGAACCGAACAGCATTTGTACTCAATTACTATCAATTTATAAACTATTAGTTTGTTTAACAGAAATATTTCCCAACAAATACTTCAGATGTGTGTTTTAAAAGAATGCTCCACTTTTATAAAAAAAAAAATCCTGATATTTACTCAACCCCATGTCATCCAAAATGTCTATCTCCCTCTTCGCCCAGCCGAGAATAATTTTTTGAGAAAAACATTCCAGGATTTTTCTTCATATAGTGGACAGTTTACAGTTTCAATGCAGCTTCAAAGGGCTCTAAACTAGTGGTCACAAACACGTTGATCGCGGTCGACCGGTCAATCTTTAAGACTTCCCCTGAAGATCCCGCAAGTAAGAGAAAAAATAAGTAGTTTCAGGCCCGGAACATCGGGATCACCGGGACAATTCCCGGCAGCCTGGCGTCTAATTTGTACTGCTGCCAGTCAGCCGCTTTATTGCTTTTATGTACCCAAGTCATATTTTCCAAATTCAGCATTCAATAAAAAAATCTTTAATCAGTTTTTTGTATTTTATATACACATAATATAAAAAAACACCTTGCTTTGTGGACTGCGCATGAATGTTTCTTCTGATGTAAATGATTTAAGAAGTTTATTAAAGAAGACTTTGCAGATTACTAAATTACTATTGGTAAAACCTACCAATTATACATAAACCTAATTAATTTTTTATAGTATTATATATACTGTAATAAAAACAATTGCATTGAATTGAGTTTTTGCATAATTCTCATTGCATTTACTACACCGTTTACACCAGTGGATGTCGCCAGCGTTCAGTGTTCTGGACATATTGCACATGTTAAGTTTTAATTTTGAGAAAGCTTTTCATTATTATGAGATAAAGTTTTACATTGCAATGACATACTGACTTTGTTAAGAATGTTAAGATGGGCCATTTGATAGGTAGATCCTGCCATTCATCAAGGTTGAGGTCGGGGATCTTGGGCGAAAAAAGGTTCGTGACCACTGCTTTAAAATGATCCCAACTGAGGCATAAGGGTCTTATCTTATTATTTTCTCAAAAAAAAAATTCTCCAGATTACTCGCATTTTTCGCTCGAGTTGAATATTTTCAAGTTGGCCGAAGACGCGTTTGAGGCGAATACCCAACAAAGCCCGTATCGCGTCATTCGCATCAGCCCACGCGAGGACGTGTCTTATCGCATCTTTGCATTGACTTTGTATGTAATCTACTCGCGCAAATCATTGAACTCGCGTTTGGTGTGTATGCCCCATTACAAATGTAAAACGCACACTTGTGGATCATTTTAAACAATAAACTGACACAAAGACATTAATTAGTATCATGACACGTACAACGTCTGAATGCTCCTCTTTCTCCACCCTTGTAAACACTGGAGCGGTAGTTTCGCATACGTCATGCATGGCTTTTCAACGTGGTTATGTAATACGTAAGGTCCTGCTGGCACAAGATGAGAAATTGTGGTTTAAAAGTACTTTATTTTGCGAAAATGGCGATGGTTTGGCTAGATAAGACCCTTTAGAGCCCTTTTAAGCTGCATCGACACCACAAACCGTCCACTGAAGTCCACTATATGGAGAAAAATCGACTCAACAAAGAAAGACACACAGATCCTGGATGACATGGGGGTGAGTAAATCATCAGATATTTTAAAGAAAGTGGAGTAATCCTTTAAATGTATGTGTATTTAACTGTGTCCTGGGCTCTGTTCCAAACCCTACTGCCTACCTAGGCAACATTTTTTGTTTTACAGGCACTTTCCTGTACTAGATGCAGACAGTATGCACTTTAAATGTGGTGCATCTCTTACAAAATGGTAGGCTGATCCATGTGGTTACCATGGTATTTCTATGCGGCTGCTAAAGTATTCTGAGTAGCTGTTACGTGCTTATTAGGGCATTTAAAGGAAGGCTTTTGCTGCCTATGTAGAGGGTTTGAAACAGAGCTCGCATTTTTGTGTGACTGCACCGGAGGGTCACCTTCGTTCCCGTCCAAACAGTCGCTCAATTTCCTCTCTGCCCGGGCTCCTCGTGCGTGCTCGCACATCCTGGCGTTTCTGGCTGGATCGAAAAGCTTCCCGATGATTGAGTCTCTTCGCCCGAGGGACGTCCGCCAGGGTGGCATATCCCTGCCCGCCTCGACCCGTCCTGCCCACGCCACGGTTTTGCATACTCTGCTCAGAGTCCAAAGAACTCTGGGATGAGGACAGTGATGATGGGAGAATGTTTGTGTGACTCGTGTATGTGTTTGTATCTGGAGGTGTATCAGGTGTGAGAAGTGGGGAGGAACTTTGCTTAGTGCCTGATGAGGATTGGGAATCCAGACACTTGTCTGCTCTGGTAGGTCTCTGTATGTCCTCCGAGTGCTTGCTGTGTTTTTTCAGAGGAACGCACACGTCGCCGGACATCTGTAGGTTAGCAGCATTGTGCGAGTCGCGTTTGAGCAGCGTGCGTGTGTCATGTGACGTGTGTGTAGGGCTGACTGGAGAACTGAAGACTTCGGGATAAAAGGAGAGATACCTGGAGCGGGAAGAAGATGGTTCCTGTTCTCGCTGATGCTGTCGTCCTTCATCTTCTTCTGGTTTGTTTTTCTCCAGAGAAAAATATCCGCTCTCCACCCGTGGCTTACGACCAACGCTCGAGCTCACAGAGTCTGTGTGTGAAAACAAGAACATAACTCTTAATCACAAATAAATGTGCCAAAACACCACAGTTATAACAGTTACTGTTGCTATCGTAAAATCAGAGTAAATTATTGCATGATCCCAACATAAACCCTATTGGCATTTATTTAAACAGAATGACGAGGCTGTTCCAACGTTTTGTTTTAATAAGCCACACAGGAAAACCGTGCTCATCAAACCTGGAAACTTCTGTCTTTAGGTTTAACTGAGGTAACAATCACTGTTCTGGTATTAAGACGGAAATTGTGGTTATTGTGGTAAGTTTTTATAAGGCCGGTGTCCCGAGTGAGTGACTGTAATTAAATGTTCTCGTAGTTGAATGTTTTTGCCCAGAAATTTGTGGTCCAGTGACTTTATTATGACAGCTTTCCTCTGAGACCAACACAACAAATGTTCCCTGCTGATGTAATCTATATTATACCAAAAACATTGACATGATTAATGACTATGGAAGAAGAATGGATTTTGAGATATATTTGGGATCGTATTCTTATTTTAAGAAAACAGCCATTAGCTTTGAGGCTGAGAAACATTTGACAGAACAATGTGGGGAAAGTATATGTTTAGATGTCACACCATCACTATAATGTATTTGATAACTTGATATTAAAGGAAGAACTTTATACAAAGAGTAAGGACATGCCATTTCACTTCATGCCTCGTCTCCTCTATCCCAACTTGCATTCCAGAAGGGTGAAGCTAAGACGCGAGGAAAGGAAAAGAGGATGCACAATTAAGAATTGAGAAGCACCCATGGTTTCTGAGAGGACGTATACACCAAAGCGTTTACGCCGGCATATGTTTCTAATTGTTTACAATGAAAGCGCCATGCTTGCCAGTTGCTGGCATTTTTTTCCCGCGAAAATTTTAAAAAAGTTTATACGCTTTGGTGTACACGCTCCCTAAGCGGCCAATCACACCAATTGGACAGAACTGCTTTCATTTGACTGACTTCAGAAAAGAGCAGTGCATTTTTTATATTGCCAGATAACAACCGAGGCAGCTGTCCTGTCAATCAAATATTGAAGTGTGAGCGCTCTTGAAATTTTGTTTGCTGTTAACTGTGATTTTAGCAGAAACAAGCAAGGCAAGCGGGCGTGATGTACATGTTAAGTCAATGCAAAGACGCGATTAGGCATCCTGCAGCGCAGTAGGCATAGCGCAAATCGAGCTTTGCCGCGGGAAACGCGCAAGTTAAAAAATCTGAACTTCGGCGGATTTCCGCGCTGCGTTAACCAAACAGGACCTTGCTGTAGTTGTGACGTGATTACAGGAAGCGAGCGGAGTCGCAGAAGCCCCTCCCATGACGCGAATATTCGTGTAAATGTCTCGAATGACTAGAATTTCACGCGCCACTTTCACAGGCGAATGAAGCAAGTAAACTCAAAATGTTCACGCATCCAACTAAGCGCGATTTGCGCGTTTTTGCCGCCTCAACCGCGGCTGGTGTGAACGCACCATTAGGAAGCAAAAGCCAAAACCGAAGATAACCCGGACATGACACCATTGACAAGCGACCCTATGAACAGATACGCAGCGCTGGTTAAAACTGCAAATTCTCTGAATTCAAACATATAATGCAAGTACACGTGAAAAAATATAACACATTTCAATGCCAAAATCTTACATACTGTGTCTTATTACTATAGGCAGGAGTCAAAAATTAGCAGACGTCAATATTTGTGGTCTACTTTCTAGGAATAGAAAGACTGTACATTTTAAATGCCAATATCTGCTAAAAGTTTATTTTGTCAACTTCACAGCATGCATTACACCTACATGACCTCAAAGCTAACAAAAGTGTTAATAGCCAAAACTAACATATTTGTCTATGGCTACGCAATGGCACGCCGTATCAGTACCACAGATTGTTCGTTTCATTAGCGTCAAACTTAAAATCTATGACTCAGGTCTAGCATGTGTGAACATGAGTGTTGATACCTTGTGAAAGTTGGCTCAGACTGCCTGTACTGCAACTTGTCGGTATGGAGGCTCGATTCATCGTCTCTTCTTGCCACAGAGAGGCGCGGGTGGACGGCACTCGCTCGGCGTGTGCTATAGTGCTCGGCAGACACACCATACTGCTGCTGGTGACTGTAACCTTCGCCGGACCTGGTTCCTGAACACACAGAGAAAAACATATTTAACTAAGCCTTACACAAACAAGAACAAAGAGCCCTTTGATGTCGAACCAGCTGTGTGTGTCTGTGTCTCTGTGTGCAGACAGTTACACACATGAAGGTAACTGTCTAAACTTGCAGGCCCATAATAAATGAACAATTGTGCTATGATTTCATACACACACTGATTACGCTCAGCACCACACCCCATGCAAAACACACACACAGATTAACATTCAGTGTCTTTCCTGTTTCCACTCGGCCGCCCAGCAATACCTTTCTCATTAAATCATAAAACACATTTCTGCATAAAACCACACACACACACGTGTGCGTAAGCCGCCCAGCGTCCCAGCAGAAGCAAACAAACGTGAATTTATTACTGAACAAATAAAAGCACAATTGCTTTTGTCAATCATATGTTTACATAGTCCTCTAGTTTATTTAATCAACCCCAAAACACCCAGGACATGTACAGATGACCAGCACTGCGCTCTGATTGGTCGGAAATGTCTGTCGGACTTACAATAAACCCATTCATGTTCTGCTGGGAGCATCGACCCGTTAGCAGAGCAGTAGCCTGACAAAACACAGGAC
This sequence comes from Misgurnus anguillicaudatus, assembly GCF_027580225.2. Lineage (NCBI taxonomy): Eukaryota > Metazoa > Chordata > Actinopteri > Cypriniformes > Cobitidae > Misgurnus > Misgurnus anguillicaudatus. The sequence goes on along the minus strand of NC_073361.2, from coordinate 31,422,876 downwards.
AGAAGGTCAGACTAGAGTAAACTAACCCTAACAATACCAAACCTACCTACTGTTACTATCAGTTCTTATCAATTAATGATGGAGATTTTTGGGTGAAGCATTTCTTTATGGCTTTAAGGTTATGGAAGACATGAATAATAAAACACTGTGTATCGTGTGCGACACAGACATGGAGCAACCTTCAGACTTCAGAGTAGATTTGATTGGTTGTTGTCACTCGATGTATTCAGTGAGTGATATATTTGCGAAGGCTTTGTGTGTGTTTGCACGTTAACTTTAGTCAAAGAGCGAGTCAAAGCTCATGCACGCAATAAAACAAAGACATAGTTTTAATAAGTGACATCATCTGATGTAATCATGTGTCACTGATTTTATGACTGATGGACTTTCTGGAATTGCTAGACTAAACCTAGTTAAAGAAAAAGTTCACCCACTTCTGATTGTATACACTTAACCCTTATCTGAGAGACGTGCATGTGTATACATGTGGCATGTTTACCTGTGGTGCTTACGTGTGTACAGTTTATGTGTATGTACCTGTGTACTGTGTTTGCACACATGTGCTGTGTGTACCTTTGTGGTGTGTGTGTACATGTGTGGTCTGTGCGTAGCTTTGTGGTTTGTGTGCACATGTGAGGTTTTTGTATCTGTTTAATGTGTGTGTACCTGTGTGGTGTGTGTACTTGTGTAATGCATGTGTACCTATGTAGTTTGTGTGTACCTTTGTGGTGTGTGTGCCTATGTCCGGTGTGTACATAAGGTGTGTACATTTGTGTTGCGTGTTTACCTATGCGGTGTGTGTAATTGTATATTGTGTGTGTGGAAAACTGTGTGGTTTGTGTACTTTTGTGGTGTGTGTGTGCACATGTCCGGTGTGTATACCTGTGCGGTTGTGTGTATTTGTGTAATGTGTGTGTACTTGTATAGTGTGTGTGAGTGTACCTTTGTGGTTTGTGTGTACTTGTGTGGTTTGTGTATCTTTTTAATGTGTGTTTACCTGTGCAGTTTGTGTGTACTTTTGAGGTGTGCATTTGTATAGTGTGTGTGCGTGTAACTGTGTGGTTTGTGTGTACTTTTGTGGTGTGTTTGTACTTGTGTGTGTGTGTGTGTGTGTGTGTGTGTGTGTGTGTGTGTGTGTGTGTGTGTCTGTGTGCAAATGTCCGGTGTGTACACGAGATGTGTGTGCACCTCTGTGTACCTTTGTGGTGTGTGTGAAATTGTGGTGTAATGTGTGTGTACTTGTATAGTTTATGTGTACCTGTGTGTACCTTTGTGGTTTGTGTATCTTTTTAATGTGTGTGTACCTGTGGGGTTTGTGTGTACTTTTGAGGTGTGTGTATTTGTGTAGTGTTTTTGTGTAACTGTGTGGTTTGTGTGTATCTTTGTGGTGAGTTTGTACTTGTGTGGTGTGTGTGTGTGTGTGTGTGTGTGTGTGTGTGTGTGTGTGTGTGTGTGTGGTGTGGTGTGTGTGTGTGTGTGTGTGTGTGTGTGTGTGTGTGTGTGTGTGTGTGTGTGTGTGTGTGTGCGTGTGCACCTGTGTTTACCTATGTGGTGTGTGTGAAAATGTGGTGTGTGTGTGTGTGTACCTGTGTAATGTGTGTGTACTTGTTTACCCTGCTGAAAAATCCAGCTAAAACCAGCATAAGCTGGTATGTTCCTGTGTGGTGTGTGCATCTGTTTCATTTTTGTGTTCCCGTGTAATGTATGTGTACCAGTGATGCACGGGTCAATGTATAAACAATCGGCACCCGACCAACGTTTTCAACTAACCCTGCCACGCGGACCGCAAAAAAAAAGATATATAAAGTAATTGTTTTACATAGTTAATTGGGATCTTTAATTCAAACGACCTGACCGACCGCGACCAAAATATCATTAAAAAAATGTTTTTGGATGACTCGTAACTGCGTAACTCATAACTCATTTTGGATCAACCCGCGCATCAATAATGTATACCTGTGTAGTGCGTGTACCTGTGTAGTGCGTGTGTACCTGTGTAGTGCGTGTACCTGTGTAGTGTGTGTGTGTGTACCTGTTGGGTGGGCGTTTCTACTTTCCGTTTCTTCTTCTGGTTTTGTTTGTTGGTTCGTGGAAACACCATAAGTGCATCCTGCCATCTGAACACATAAACAGTGTTTAGTGAATCTGTGTTAGTGACTCTGTGTGAACAGCAATTACACAACTCATTACTTCACTCATTCAGTTCTGAAAACCAAACACATATCAACCACAAGAACATTTGAGGACAGACACAAACTCTCCTGCTATCTGAGGTCAATAAATTATAGCACAGTTCACAACAAAAAAATATAAATTAAATGAATAACTTAACATAATTTTCACGTGTGTGAAATGCTTAGACAGATCTCTGTCTTATATAATGCGACTGAAAGGTGTTTTATTTACATTTGTACAAATTGTGCACATTGAAATTATGCCAAATAGAAACTTTAATTTGCAAAAAAGTTTTTACACTCGCATGAGGTTACTTTTCAGGCAATTCGAATAAGGGATATCTCGCAAAGCTTGAAAACATTTTAAAGGTAAACTGACATGCGTAAAAGTCACATGATCATTCGTTTAAGATGTGAAAACCTCCCAGAAACACCTCATACATGGCAGTTTCCAAGTCTAAGAGGCTTTCTTGCCAATAATGCTTGGATAACACGCCTGCGACTCCTTTGATTAAAAATAATGGCAGCAGTAGACGTAAACCTACCAACATCCGTCATCATGATTTATGGAATGACTGAAAAATATGTTTTAGTTACATAATATCACTTAATGGAAACGCTCTCGTTTCACAATAGTTTTTTTCAGAGGTGTAAAGTACTCAAGTAAATGTACTTCGTTACTGTACTTAAGTATTTTTTGGGCTACTTTGTACTTGTACTGAGTATCAAAAATATAAGCAACTTTTACTCTCTACTCAATTACATTTTTGATTGGGTATTTGTACTCTTTACTCCACTACATTTGAAATGACACTTAACGTTACTCGCTACATTGTTTATTCGTCAAATAAAAACGAAACGAAAGTGTCAGAGAGTGATGATGGATAGAATCTGTGGTCGCGAGGTTAGACGGACACACACAACTGAGGGACTTCATTGGCGCCACGCAGGGAAATCGTATGAAATCAAAGTACTGCGTGAGCGAATCAAATGCATATGGAGAAGTCTGGTCTCACGGTATTTTGATGTCAAACACCGAATGGCTTTGCGTTGAGCCGCCGTAGCGGGACATCTGCGTGCTGCGTATGTCATAAACTGTAGAGAAAAGTTCGCGTCTTATCTGAGAGAAGAGATAAAGAGTAAACATATGGATGCATATCACATTTGATTCTGTCAAGGGACCCTTTGTTAAACATGTGATGCTACAATCAAAACAAAAGTGATGCGCGATCGCAGGAGGGTCATCCCGCACCTCAAAGGCAAGCACAAATGTTTATATACTCTGATGCTACTTTATCAGCTAACCTAAGCTGGTAAGTTACATAACTTGATATAACTTACTATATAAGCCAAAATAAACCAGCGATGTGCTGTACTGATTGCTCAAGTAACTTAAGTACATTATAAGATTGATAACAAGTGTACAATTTCACTGTCCTCAAATTTAACCAAGTATGCTGTAATGTATTTACTGTAAAGAGGGATGCATGACTAAATGTGCACTTAATGTGAGATAGTGGTGTTACGCACTACATGTGTTTTCAATTAATCTTTCGAATGAACAACTTCCTGTTTTTAATATGCATGATCATATTTCTGTTAGTGTAATTTTAGTTTACTGGAATTTTTTTAATATTAAAATTATATCTTTTTATATCTTTAGGCCTATACGAATATTTGGTAACACTTTACAATAAGGTTCATTAGTTAACAGTAGCTAATGTATTAACTAACTTGAACAAACCATGAGCAATACATTTGTTACATTATTTATTCATCTTTGTTAATGTTAGTTAATAAAAATTTAAGCTTTAATTGTTTGTTCATGTTAGTTCAGAGTGCATTAACTAATGTTAACAAGATTTTAATGAAGTATAAGTAATTGTTGAAATTAAAATTAACCAAGATTAATAAATGCTAAGTGTAGTTCATTTTTAGTTAATGTTAACTAATGTAGCTAACTAATGTTAACTAATTAACCTTATTGTAAAGTGTTACCATATATTTATATCACAAAGTAAGGCTATATATTTTTCAGCATGGCACATTCAAATACACAATGACACTAGACTAAAATTAAATGGGTTTAAATAAAATGTAATGTTGAATAAAATTAGACTAAAACTAAATCAATTCAGATGACAAAAATATGACTAAAACTAAATTAAATTTTAATCAAAAGACTATGACTATGTTTAATCTGTGTTTGTTCTGCCAGGTCAAACTTTTGAGGTGTTTGATTTCTTTTCTATATTAGGAAATAAAACCTCATAAATAAACTTTCTTAGTTTTCACTGCCCAGACCTACAATGTCTCTTTGTGTTGATGACTAGTGCATCTTTGAGCCAACATTCAGTACGAGTAAAAATACTTGAGTACTTTTAAATTGGGTTACTTTAATACTTTTACTCAAGTCGTATTTAAATTGGTGACTTGTAACTTGTAGTGGAGTAATTTTTACAATAAGGAATTTGTACTTTTTACTCAAGTATGGCTTTCAGCTACTCTTTACACCTCTGGTTTTTTTATTGACATTTAGAAAATATCACAAAAGTTTTACACAAAACTGTAATAGAAACCAGGCTACTGTAAAACTTCAAATGCAAATGCAAGCAAGCTGCATTATGAGCTTTGCTAAAGGTGGCGCTATAGCAGCTTATTTTCCAGGAGAACTGTTATGGCAATTTGAAGAAAAAAAAAACTTTAATAGTTTAGGCTGTTTCTAACTAGCTTCTCAAAAAATAACAAATCCAGTTTAATGACACAGACATTTATTGCCTACGTGATAACTGAGGTCTGTCGCCACCACAGTGATATTGCAACACATGTATGTTGCAAGCAGTATGTTTGCAGTGCATTTGCCAAACATTCACGCCCGTCTTTGTGTACTTACACAAGCGTATGTTTATGAAATAATGCAAATAAGCATTAGAAAGTTTCAGCAATAGGTCAAATGTGAGGTATGTGTACGACCTTACAGTTTAACCGATCACGTACTGAGTAACTCACCCATGTATGACTTCTTTGTTCTCTGCACGTACGTAATAGTCTTTCTCTGGCGTGCAGATACACAGCGAATGTTTCTGTCCCGAGCGACTCTCACCGTCCACAACATCCACACATTGATTCAGGTTTATTGTGCCTTGTGGAAGAGTGCTGGCCTGAAACAGACACATACACAAACTTAGTACATGAAATGACACACATAGAGGCCACAGAAACTATTTGGACACGTAAGTATCACCTAACACTGAATGTCATTGCATTAGATAGATCAAACCAACCAATGCGTGCAAACAATCTCAGAGATTTTTCTGTCGACCGACCACATTCAGGAGGAAGAATCTATTTACACACATACTTTAAATATTAAAAACAGTAACCTCACTAAGTACTTCCTACTGTATAGTATACACTGAACACTGCCTATTATGAGATGAAAAACAGTACAGATGGTAGCACACTATACTTATGTCACTTGACCACAATGCGCTGAATTTTTAATCATGCATTATTCATCCAGTCAGATAATAGGTGAAGAAGGATTTAAACTAGGGATGCACGGATACGATATTCATTTACTTAGAATGACTTCTACCGACAGACACTGATACTGATGCTGTTTTTTACTCCTTGTCTCAAAGGTTTACCTCATGAAATCCTAAAAGTGCACAGCATACAAATTGCAATTCTGTAGCAAGTAGTTGCAATTACTCTCACAAAGTAAATTTGGTTATTTACCATGAATTTACTGACTTTACCAGTAAATACAAAAATGTGCTGTTCACACACGCAGTGACGTTCTAATGCCGGTAATCCTTATTCTTCATCCACACATAGCGCTTACCAGTAAATTACTGGTAATCTTACAACCTCTTTTACTGGTGAATTGGCAGCACTGACTTACCAGAAAGGTTCTGTTCACGCATGATCTGTTAACTGAAATCTACCAATATTTTACCAGTAAAGACTGTATGTGTGAAAAGGACTACTGGCACTTAATTCAAAATAAAGTATGAGTTTTGATGCATTTTTCTGTCCCTTAGGATTGCCCTGGCTGATGTCCAATAGTGGAAAAAGTGCTTTTATCTGTCAATATCAATAATAGGTTGATATATGGCAGGGAAAATAAGTATTTGACACATCAGCATTTTTATCAGTAAGGGAATTTTTAAGTGGGCTATTGACACAAAATTTCCACCAGATGTAGCCATCAAGCCAAATATTGAATTCATACAAAGAAATCAGAACATTTAAGTATACAAGTTGAGTCATAATAAATAAAGTGAAATGGTGTAATTCGCAAAACTGCAATGGAAATAGTTTATTTGCATTTTTAGCTCACCTGATGCCAGTAAGTAACATAATTATTATTTGTATGTAACAAAAGTATCAAAGTAACATAAATATAATTTAAAGCAACACTAAAGAGTTTTTGCTCTTTGCTCACCCTGGTTGGAAGGGGAATTGTCCATTACCACTGTCTTAAATAATTTAGCCTACTGCAGCAAAGCTGGCTCTAATTGGATTGTAACTTGCCGTAAAGCAAGTTTTTGTAGTTTCACTTGAACTACAGGACCGCGACCCAACGGTTGGAAACTTCTTTAGTGCGGTTTTGGCGGATAGAGTGCTGCAAAGCGAATGTGAAAGTGCCGTTCGTTCACCCTGTTTCAAGTGGAAAAAAGTATTTGGTGTTGCTTTAAAGATGACAAGGTTTGTATGAAAACCTCCCAGAAACCCCTCAATACATGTCTGCTCCCAAGTATGGGGCTTTCCTTGCCAATAATATCTGGATAACACTCCCACATATCTTTCTATTTAAAATAATGTACTATTACCTCCAAGAAACACCGCATACAATGCTGCTCCTAAGTATTTGTAAGTCGCTTTGGACAAAAGCGTCTGCTAAATGACTAAATGTAAATGTATAAGGGGCTTTCCTTGGCATTAATGTTTGGATAATAGTCCTACGTCTCCTTCAGTTAATGTGGATGTGATATTAGTTAACCTTGTGATGTTTGGAATTACTTATTGCAAGAGGAAAAAGTCTCGTTTTAGTCGCATATCATTGGTTAGTGGAAAGTTTTGTGCAAATCTGTAATGGAAACACAGATAGTTACAGTTCTGTCAACCAGCCCGAGCATCATTCATGCTGGCTCCGGGCCATCAGGCTGTCTTTATTGTCAAGCAGTATTCTGTGCATTCATGCATACTGATCATGTACATATACCCGCATGTACAGTACAGAACAAAGAGTATGCAGATGATTATGCCAAAACACCTGAAATGTTAAATAAAATTGAAAATAAAAGAATGACATATGCCCAAACATGATCTAGTAATGAAATATGTTGTGTGTTTATTCAATAAACCTAATTATGCAATTATTTATTAAATTAGCAATTAGTTAGTATAAATGAGATTTTGTGCAGATATTTTTGTGTATTGCATAACGATACAGGAGTCATTTGTAGATTTTTATCAATATAACAACATTTGAACTCTATGGTATGTGCTTTTTTAGATTAGGTAAGTAAACTTGGCACACTTACACAAACCGGTTAATTCTCACTGTATTTCCCTGTCTGGTTACCTGGTACCTCAATCAACATTCTCTACAAGTTTCTCTTTCACCTTCTTTCACAACATTTTTACACATCACATACTTAAAAGTTACAAGATTCCTCCTCTGTTGTGCAGCCGACATTCATCCAAAAACTCACACACAGATACACAATAAGTCCCTTAATAAGAAAGACTGACTCACACACACAACACACACACACAACACACACATACTCAAGAGAATGACGTACACACATGTCCAGCATAAAAGGCTTTCACAACACGTTTAATTTTTCGTGACAGGTTTAGTTGCTTGTTTACTCAGATTCTCTTCAGTGACGCTGTTGAATGAGCTCAGCTGATGGCATGATGATCACATGAGTGACAGAAGATGTTCAGATAAGGATGCTGATGAGGCATGCTGGGAGAAATGCATGTTTCAGAAAAGAGTCATCATCCATGTTTAAGTCCCAGTGCATTTTTTGGTCGCTATTACGGGCACAGTAGGACTGTAAGATAAAAATATCCTCAACCCCCATGAACACGTGTTAACGCGTGTTTGAATTAAATTTATTTTGTTTAGAATTTAGTAACATTACAACCAGTGTTGTAACTGTTGTGTTTTTTCCATTCATTTAATAGCTTTTGGGGGAAATTGTAGATGTTATTACAAAACATCCAAGCAAAACTTCTTTAACTTTATGACTCGTCCTGTGTAGTGGTTTAGGTTAAGATATTTGCAATATAATGCACTTTCATGCTAAACTCATTGATAGAGGCAGAAAAAAGATATTTAATCTGTGCATTCCTTTCGCGTGGATCACGGATCAACTACAATCCATCACACAACTAATAATAGTTACCATACAACTTTTTGTGTAATAATTATCTTCTCATGTCGGCAGAATCTGTAAATGTAACACAAGTTTTTAATTTCCTAGTTTCTCCGTCATCTGCATTAAGAGCTGTTCACATTATGACATACCTATAACTAAATAAAATATAGTTTAAAAAATCTTTTTATTTTAAAGAGAATAGTGAAGTTTACACCACAACTATCAAACTATCAAATCTTCTTGAATCTAAAGTGCGCGAGCATTTGAAATGGCAGATGGCACTGTGGAAAAGCTCATTGCTGAGGTCCATTACACAAAATTACCTCAGGAGTCCAGTGCTGTTGCAGTAAAATTAACAGCATATTTATACATTTAATGGCATGTGAACAATTACAAAAAATTTTATTAAAAGAAATGTGCAATATTAGTTAATGTCATTGAATTTAAATGATTTGCATGAGTACTATGCCAATTAGGGCTGGGTATCGATTCAGATGTTCCAGATCGATTCAATTTCGATTCTCGATTCAATTTTCGATTCCGGTTCTCGGGTTGGTTTTTATACTCGATTCTCAATTCAACTCAATGAATATAGATTTAATACAAATACTATATTAAGAAAAAAGAACAGTGAACAGCAGTTTACAATTGGGTAATTAATAAAAAGAAATTAAAAGCCACAACACTATCGTCATCGTCTTGCTTGTGAAATCTAAAATGCTTCCATACTACTGACTTTTTATGTGAAGGTGGCATCAACGTCAATGAAGCACCTGAAACCGCCATTTTAAGCACTGAATGAATGAATGAATGACAGGCTCGCCTCTTTCTCCTTGGTAACATCGCGCAAGGCAAAAAAGAGGGTGACATCTAGTGAAGAAGACTAGAAAATGACATTAAAGTTAATCTTACATTCAATGTTTGCGAAAATAAATATTAAAGAAAAAAATCGATTCTGCTCTTTGAGAATCAATTTTGAATCGACCACGTAAAAAAAAGATGAATCGAAAAATGTTGTTATTGTTATCATCCGGTGGTGTGGATGCTAATGTAGTTATCATTACGGTTAACGTTATAATGTGAGCGGCCCTCTACGCTTACTTTCATTTGTAATGTTTCTCTTTTACGCACAGAGAAATGCATACATTAACAAAACTGCAAGAAAGACGTTTAAGGTTTTGAAAATGTTTCACGTTCAACCTTACACGTTATCAGTTCATTTAGCATAATTGAAATAAGTCGATGTAAGTGCATGTTAACATACTTAAATATAACTTTACATTCATGCGTAACTAAAATACTCTTCACATGATCTGACAAATAAACATTTTTGTAAAATATTTTACAAACTGATTTATGTTCTGTTAAACATGTTTCCTTATGTTTAAATACAAGTCACTCAGGACAAATTCTGCCAAACAACTTTTAGTTCTATATAGTAAAATATCAATTCACCATCCAAATAAAAATTCACATTTATGACGGTCAAGTTTGTGAAATGATCTACATGGCTGACGTAGAAAGAAAGAAATGCACAGGAAACATAAGGACAACGTTCTAATAAGAAGTATTTAAACAGATCTTTACACCTCGCTCTGTCTTTAGAGAGGGACCCATGGGAACGCTGCCCGACTGACCGAGCGTTTTACACAACACAAAGAGACTGCTGAATTTGAGTTCAGCAAACCAAACCCTGTAAGAGTTCAATGGCCACAGTTTTAACCCTTAACCTGCCAGCGGTGAACTGAGGGACGCTGCTGTCACACACTAAGCATGTGTATGTTTAACATCCAGTCCACAGATTATAACACACACATTTTTGTGCACACTTGTACAGATGCTGCTAGTCCGAAAATAGCACCAACCCTTCTGTTGTAATCTTCCTGTCATCATGCCATTCTCCTCCTACACATCCCTCGCTCTCTCTTTCTCTCTCGCTCTCTGTTAGTGGATAAAGTCCAGCGGAGGCGGACAGCAGAGAGGAAGTGAGGGGAGTCAGAACAGTAGCGAGAAGCGAGGTCAATCTTATCAAGGGTCTTTAGGATCAATGTGGGATGAAAGAAAATAAATGAAAACAACTTCTAAATCTTAAAGTAAAACCCATTAAACATTAGTATTCAGCTATAAAATGTATGGCTGCGTTTAAATTCTCAAAATGCTGTTTAACTAGAGATCATTTTGTGACAGGAGAGCTGGTGGGTGGCACTATGAGTCAACCGCATTAAGTTATTCTGTAGTTTGGTACTGTACGCACCATGAATATTTATGTTAATACAGTTTAACTATTTGTACGGATGCTTCTATTAGACAAATGAAAGAGTACAACATTTAATAATGTACATGCATTTGTGACCCTGGACCACAAAACCAGTCATAAGGGTCAATTTTTTGTTTAAATTAAGATGTATACATCATCTGAACGTTGAGTAAATAGACTTTCCCGTGATGGCTGTATGGTTTGTTAAGATACGACAACATTTGCTCAAGAATCAACTATTATCTTGAATCTGAGGATCCGGAATATGAGGGTGCAAAAAAAATAAGAAAATCGGCAAGTGAAGTCCAAATGAAGTCCGTAGCAACACATATTACTTATGATAAATATATTTTTCATGTGTGGAATTACAAAATGTCTTCATGGGCATGATATTTACTTAATGACCTTTGGCATAAAAAAATCAATTGTGACCCATGCAGTGTATTATTGGCCACTGCTACACATGTGCTACTTATGGTTTTGGGGTCCATTGTCACATTTATTATGCATAATTGAGTTCACATTAGTTCAAATAAGAAATAAGAACTAAGTTTTAACTTTTTGTTGATCTAAATTTGTGTGAAAGAGTTAACTAGTAAATGTCATAGTTTATTTACTGTACAACTATATTCATCTCATATTTTTTCCACATTCACCACACAATCCAGATGGATCAAATCTGTCTGCATATATTTTGAGTTGTCAAATGTCTTTTTAAACAGAAATGTTGAGAGTGCCATTTGTGATTTGTTGTCACTAGCTGGGTTTCCATAACACAGATTTTATGCACATTTTGAAGTTTTGCATAAGAAACGAGTGATGGAAACGTCAAATTTTGGAAAAAAATCACTCTCACTTGAGGTGGTTTTGCCTTGAAAAAGAGTAAATGTGAATAATGGGAGATGAAAACGCATTTGCCTAATAAATTCTGACGTAGCAAACATTAAACCCACGTGACTGATCGTCTAGCTGTATTAGCTGATGTTGTCTTTATCATATATGGGTCTCGATGTCATTGCAATGCCCTTGCTGCTAGAGCCGACATCAAACATTTTGCATTTTATGAAATCCGTTAATATTCACACAGCACTATTTAATGTAGGATTGGATGAGTTGTTATGGAAACACATGTTTCAATGCAGCTATAAATGCTGTATTTGGTTATGAACGTATTTGAACGTGTTGAGAGAGCTTCCAGTCAAAACCAGACATCTTCATCTCTCATCAGCACCTGTTTTTGATGGGACAAACACAATGAACAACCTGCTGATGACACATGCATTAAAGACTATTTTTAAGTGTGAAAGGGTCAAGTGTTTACAAAGCCTGTAAGATGCAGAGACACAATGAAATGTTGAAATCTCATGTAAATAAAGAAATTGAACAATGACTTTGGGGATGAACTACGGTGAACTTTTTGATGGTCACTCACATAACCAAACCCAATCTTTAAAACTGATATATCTGCTTTAAAAAATGATAGAAACATGATAGTATACCTCTAAAACTATCAGTGTATCAAATACACTGCAAGTGGGTATCTGACAAACTCCAAATCTAAGACAACCTCACCACTTCTTTGTTAAATAAGACGTCTATCTCTCTTTCTCTCTCTCTTTATCAAATGCGAAGAATTAAAACAGTGTACATTTTTCTCTGCTCCTGATCAGGACACAGATGGATTGTGGGTAGCAGAACGGATGTAACACTGCTTCACCCACACACATGTACACACCATCATCAGACGTGTCGGGTCGGATCTTGCCTGGCTTCCTCTACGCAGTAATGATGGACTTAATGTTCCTGTATTCAAAAACTACACACACACAAACACACTACACATAATGTTTATATAAACGAACACACACACACACACACACACACACACAAAAGAGCTCACGGTCACTGAAGTGGTGCTTAACAACAATCAAAAACACGCATGAATGCAGATGAATCCAAACTGCGTTTCATGTTGTCCTTACGGCCATCACTATATTATTGAGATGAAAGAGAGACAACAAAACCTGTGACAAGCGTCCAACTGAATGCACAAGCGATATTACAATTGCGCCTTTTAAAGATATTCTGAAAAATTGCAATATTTATGTTACAGACACAAAAACGTAGTGCTCTGCACTAGGGCTGGGTATTGGCAAGGGCCTCACGATACGATACATTTCACGAAATACATGTGTCATGATACAATGTATCGCGGTATGATTGCAATGCATGTTGCGATACTTTTTTGGGTCAATTTTTTTTTTAAAGTACAACTTTTTTTTAAAGCCAAAGTGCTTCCACACGTCAGCTTTGAAAGCTGCAGGTGTTTTAAAATTTTCTGCCATTTTCTCACTATTTACATACAACATTATTTACATTTTTGGGTGAACTATCCCTTTAAAAATGGCAAGTTATTCGAGATCAACATCTCACAAACACTCACCATGTCATCCAGCGCGTAACGCAGCAGTCCATGCTCGTAGAGAAGGAAGAAGCGTCTCTGCCATTTCTGCAAGAGAAAAAATCAAGACAGCATGACTGAAATGTGATGCCACTGACCTCTGAATCCTGTTTCAGCAGTTTTGGGTGCCACTTCTATCAGTCTCATTTGCTATTATAAAATTATATTATATTAAAAGGAACATTGCACTTTTCTAAAAACATTCAGATAATTTATAACATTCATCCAAGATGTTTATATCTTACTTTTTAATTACAATGTGATTACGTAATACACGGCTAGTACAAGACAAGAAGTTGCGGTTAAAAATGACTTATTTTTGGCAAAATTTGGGATCGTTTTGCTAGATAAGACCCTTATGCCTCGGTTGGGATCATTTAGATCCCTTTGAAGCTGCACTGAAACGGTCCACTAAAGTCCATAGTAAATATACTAGAATTGGCCACCCTGCCCATTTGGTCAACCACAATGTACTACATGCAAAAATTATTGCTTAACGCCCATAAAATCAAAGCTAGAGATGATTTTGTCTGACATCTTTAAAGGCCACAGATAAGCTACTGTATTCCTACAAAATGCAGATGTAGACATTGAATCTGTACAGGCTTTCTGTTCCAAGAAATTGAGCCAAATATACTGATGACTCATCCTGCACTTAACAGATTTTTGGCCAATCAGAAACTCTCTCTCACCAATGCTACCTGCAACCATCGTTGTTCACAGCCACGACTTTGAGTTTAAAGTGTAATTTTGGGATATTTTTGAAATCGTTCCATCTTGTTTGTCAATTTGTGACTTCCTGTTTGGTGCAGAATTGTTTGCCATTCCACAAACTCTCTCGCTACTGTTGTTTCTCACGAGCTCAGCTTGAGACCGAATGAGTCAGCGACTCCACTGCCCCCTCACACACACACACACACACACACACACACACACACACACACACACACACACACACACACACACACACACACACACACACACACACACACACACAAATATACTGTATATACACACACACTAAAATACAGCTATCTTTTAGTCTCTTTATCATGCATGACAATGGAATATGGAAGAGATTTAGTGAACAATAGCTCTGGATTTACTGTGTTTTTATATGTTACATGTACTAACAATTGTAGTATCAAATGTCACGACAGTTTACAGTAAACCACCCATTGTGGATGCTATGCTAATCTCACAAAGATAATTTATATTCTTACTACTTAAATTAAATAAAATGTTATTTAAAATGTCTTTAAAAGTCTTTAAAAAGTATTTACACCTTATGGTTGTTTCTGTTAAATTTAACGCAGGCTTAAACACTCTCGAATGTGTCTAAAAATAGTTTTTAATCAGGCAAGTAAAAGTGCAGCACTGCAATCCAGGTTTAAATGAGCATCTTTTGTTTTCTTCAACACTAAAGAGCCGAAGATCCAATAAGTGGTACGAACCCGTGATCGGTGAATAGGATTTTCAAAATTTGTGCCCTCAGGTGCCAAGAGAAGCCATCCTCCATAGATGGGTTTCGCCTGAAACACAGAACAACCATAGATATAAAAAACAAATCTGATAATTATCACACATGTAAGTAATATAAGAACTGAGAAGGAAGTAAAAACTAAATGTATCAAATTTGCCAGCATGAAATCTTTTGTTTGATGCATTTAATACCAAATATACAACCGAGTCTGCTTTGAGTTAAGTCTTTAATACGTTTGGGCAAACAGAAGTTCTGATTTCATATTGGAAAGGATTTTAACATCAAACAAAATTTAGCTGGGGCAGCCGACGCATGTGACCCTCGTGTGACTCCACGGCAAAGTAGAGAAGAATGGATTTGTAATATTAGAAAAACTGAATCCTTCACAAGAGCAAAACACAGCCTGAGAGGAACATGCTAGGTCTCAAATGGTTAAGCTTAAAACACAAAAGACTTACTGAAGGTTTCAGATCAATTTAATTCAAGTATCAACTTAAATGAAACACGGACAAAATTCAAAAGAAATCTGATGAGAAATGTTCATTTTAGCTTTTAAAGGACTTCTTCACTTTCAATAAACATTTTTTGATAATTTACTCACCCCCATGTCATCCAAGATGTCTTTGTTCAGTCAAAAACAAATAAAGTTTTTTTGTGGAAAACATTCCAGGATTTTTCTCCATATGGTGGACCTCAATAGTTTACAGTTTCAATGTCGTTTAAAGGCCTCAAAACAATCCAAACGAGGCATAAGGGTCTTATCCAGTAAAACAATTTTCATCTAAAAATTTCGCCTTCTTATCTCGCACTAGCTGTGTGATGCATCACATCAGTAAAACACACACTTGCGCACCATTTTAAACAAAAAATTGACACAAAGAAATTCATTAATATCATTCGACATACAACAATGTCAGAAAGGTCCTCTTTCTCCACACTTGTAAACTGAAGCGGTAGCATGCGTGACATTTCGCGTAATTATGTAATATTTAAGGTCACGCTGCTGCATCACACGGCGAGAAGTTGTGTTTTTTGGTGCAAAAATGACAATTGTTTCGCTAGATATGACCCTTATGCCTTGATTGGGATCATTTAAAGTCCTTTGAAGCTGCCTTGACACTGTTGAGGTCCACTATGGAGAAAAATCCTGGAATGTTTTCCTCAAAAAAATTAATTTCTTCTCAACTAAACAAAGAAAGACATAAACATCTTGGATGGCAAGGGTGGTGAGTAAATTATCTGGATTTTTTTATTGAAAGTGGAATATCACTGCTGTTTGACAGCACACTTTGCATCTTAGCAAGTGCAACACCATCATCATCCTTATGTTTGGGTAGCAAAAATCATCTTATTTATAGGAAACCGAAGCATAAAATCAAAGCTTCTCTGAAAGATTAACGCTTTTTTTTGCTACGTTGCCAGCAGTGGGATTGCTTCTGGAAATGCAAATCTAGTTTCTCCTGAACTTCTGCTAATGGGAAAGATTGTGCTCTGGGAAATCACTGTCTCTTTACGGCTCTGATGAGAAGAGAGAGGGGTAATGTAGGCCAGATTTTCCTCTTCAATAGTTAAACTCTGTTTTGTTTATTTTTACAGCCCCCCTTTTATTCTCATAAGAGCAGAACTGAGCTCTGACTCTCTGTGTCTGTCTGTGTGTTGTATTAGCATGGAGCGTACAAGCATGACAGAAGCGTGAACATAAATATGTGTGGAATGAACAATTAAAAAAAAAGATATTTTGACGTCTAAAAGGAATACACCCAGTGAAGTTCTTGGGTCAAAAGTTTTTATGATATTCCCGCACAGGTCTCTTTTCAATGAGATTGAAAACATAAAGCACATCTCTCCTCAACAAACTGCAAGATTTTAGGATCATGCAGCATGAATCGTGTGTGGTGTTAGGGTTGAGTTATTAGCACTAGTAATGCTTGGCTTAAAACGTGATGAAAAGACATTTATGTGAGCTTCGAGTCATAGTTTTAAGTTTACAGTTTAACTCCAGGATAAAACACGATCATTCTCACGCTATGATGTGTCTCAATCTGCCCTGACATGCTGCTTTCACTTCTGATTCATTTACCCATAATCACCTGTCTGCTGTCAACTACAGTGACAGGTGATGAATTTATGGTGTTATGACACACGACATTATTAGACCCACACACAATCTGCCAGCACAAAACTCTGGAAAACTTTTACAGACTTCATTTGAGCCGCGGTGTTTCCCAAATGATTTGTGGCGGCACATTCACCAAGGGGACGGGTGAAAAATGGATAACTAATATAGGTTCAGGTCGATCATTTTTGGATGCAAAGCTGCAGGTAATGCCTATACTTGATGTGTCCGCACAAAAAAATGCAATGAACAGTGCTGCCACACGAAATGAGGTCTTGACCATTCAACACGCACAACTGCCCTGTCTGCGATGACATTTTTGCCACGTGCACCAACAGCAGATGCATCAAGTATAGATTGCCGCAGGGAGTATGTATTTTCGTAGTAACCCGGAACTTAGCAGACTCTGGTACCCTCGCCAAAAAGCCCATCCGTTTTCCAAAAGATCGCTCTGTGCACTTTAAAAAAAGCAGCATTTTTGTCAACATATATTTTTATGCTAATTTCACAATTCACAATTTTGTTTGGACATAATGTGTGTTGGCAGTGTGTGAACACAACCACCCTACGATGAAAAAAAATCTACCCGCTCCTTGTTTTTTTAATCTCCACTAATACAAAGCAGTCTCATTAAACATGCTGTTTTGGTTCTCTTATCAATGTGAGGTCACATTGATGTAGCCCCACCCACTAACAGGCCTGCATTACCATAATTCCACCCTCAGTGAGTTGTACTCTGTCCACTAGATACTATTGTCTCAGACTGTATTAATCAGATCTATTTGACCTGAAAGTGCTCACTGTCTGTTTGTAAGGAAGTGAGGAGCTGTAGCTCATTTGCATTTAAAGGTACAGACATTAAAATGGCGCGTTTTTTCTCCCACCCAAATAGGGGCATTTTGTACATGCTATAATAAATGATCTGTGTGTTATTTTGAGCTGAAACAAACCTGAGACTTATATTACATATTGTAAAAAGGCCATAATAAGTGCCCTTGTTTTTATGTCAACTTTTCAAGGGCAAAACCAAGTTGTTTTAACTTCATGCTGCATTTTTTACAGTGTGCTTAATAAAAGTTTATGACACATACATGTTTCCTCCAATAAGATAATCTTTACAGATTAACACAACTTTTATAAATGTTAAAGTCTAAATGTGTTTACTTGAAATAAAAAGCTAACCTTAGGCTACAAGCGAACTACACCACAGTCTGAGCTGCCAATAAAAGTAAAGTAAAAAATCTGAAAAAGTTAGCAAGATTGCAATAATCATTTGACATCTGTGACTTCATAAACCCTTGTGTTGCAACAAAAATAATAAAAATCTTTCAACTTGCTTTGGCTCTGAAATAACACGGTTTTGGCGAATGTCAAGACCTCTTATTTTTCAACCACTCCCCTGTCAAAAGAGACCAGTTTTACCTACCAAATCAGTTTCAAATGGATAATATCAAGACTATGTCTTCTTTCCAGTTGAATATTATGTTCTTATACTTTATTTTATAGATGTAAAATTGGTTGCAAACACAGTTTCATGTTAACTTTATACTCAAACTGCAGCGATGTGCTGTATTTTGTAAGTACAAAACACCTGATTTTATGTATTATAACCACAACATCTTGAGTTGAAACCAATTCTGCATGGTGTTACTTGCTGACGTGCTTTTCTATAAATTTCTCTTTAACACAAAAAAAACTGAACAGATCCTTTTATCCAAAGTGCTACAAGAACACTTCCATAGGCATCATCATTTCATTCTTTGATAAAAATCCAACTAATACAGTTAGTAACCAGAAAACTGAGGCCACATCACCTCTTTAATTTACTGGAGACCCAGCTGCAGTAATTTGTACGGATACAGTGGGGCTGTACTGGAAACCCCCCCGGCTGCGGGTGGCCTTACAGTAAAAGAGTTCTGGATCTGAAATAGATCCGTTCTTATTATATGAGAGGAATTTTGGGTCGATTTACTGCCTAATATATCTCATAAAACCACACTGAACTGCTCCAGAAAATAGTACTTTAAAAGAAACTACAGATGGGTTAGTTATCCTAATGTAACCTGAGGTTAAGTGTCTTGATTAAGATCGTAATGTGATCAACATTTTACCAGCCTGGATCTTTACCAACTTACCACCACCCAAAACCAGACCACAACACATCCCCACACTGCACAATGAATTAACTGATGCTTTTAATGAACACTTCAGTAACTTAAGGTTTAGTCCTACTGGGGTAACCTGAAATAAACTGACTTGAGGTCACAATGGTCACAGTTCATAAATGAACCCGTTTTAATCTTTAACTTTTAAGTTACCAGTCCAGATCTTTAACCATTACAGATACTCCCAAAACCAGACCACAAGTTTAAAACTTATAAACAACCATTACCGCAGTATTTACATTGTACATTTATTCATTTAGCAGATGCTTTCATCCAAACTGAATTACAAATGAAGGAGGAGCATTCAACATGAAAGAACTGAACCTCTAATGTCTACAAGACTAATTAATAAGGATTACTAATGAGTCTATTTAGCTGACACTTTGATCCAAAATGATTTACAGTACATTAGTTACTGAAGTAACCACAGGTTAAGTGTCTTCATAAAGGGCTTGATGATGAATCAACCTTTCTTGGGATTAAATCTTTTAAGCAGCGCAGCAGATCTTTAACCACAACAAGACAAAACCAAACCAAACCAAATATATGCACCGCACACTTTAAAGGGTACACAGATACCTAGTTCTGAATATTTGACCGAGTTTAGTTAGCCTTGAGTTATAATAAGGTAATGTTGCAGGTATATGACTACTTATTATTATTTATAATGAGTTAACCTATATATGACCTGTGTCAAGTCTAGTTATTATGAAATAATGTTGCATGGTTATGCATTACCTGAATACTAGTTATAATGAGCTAATGTTGTAGGTATATGAAGAGTTATGAGGTGATGTTGTGTATATTAAGACAAGTTACAAGGTATTTTAATGCAGTATGTAGAATAGTTATGAAGTTATGTGGCAGGTATATGTAGACTAGTTATGAGGTAATGTGGCAGGTATAGAAAGACTAGTGATGAATTATAATGAGGTAATTTGCAGGTATATTAAGAGCTATAAGTTATGATGAAGTAATGTTGCAGTTATAAGAAGACTAGTCATGAGGTAATGTTGCAGGTATATGTAGACTAGTTATGAGTTATAGTGAGTTAATGTTGCAGGTATATAAAGACTAGTTATGAGGTAATGTTGTAGAAGACTAGTTATGAGGTAATGTTGCAAGTATATGACGACTTGTTACGAGGTAATGTTGTATGTATATTAAGACTAGCTATGATGTAATTTTGCAGGTAGCCTATATGTAGACTAGTTACAAGCTAATGTTGCAGGTATATGAAGACTATTATGAGTTATGATGCAGTAATGTTGTAGGTATAAGAAGACTAGTCATGAGGGTATGTTGCAGATATATGTAGACTAGTTTATAATGTTGCACGTATATGAAAGTTGTTACAAGGTAATATTGTAGGTATATAAAGACTAGTTATGAGGTAATTTTGCAGGTAGCCTATATGTAGACTAGTTATGACGTAATTTTGCATGTATATAAAACTAGTTATGAGTTATGATGAGGCATGTTATAAGAAGACTAGTCATGAGGTAATGTTGCATGTATATGTAGAGTAGTTATGAGTTATAATTAGGTAATGTTGCAGGTATAAAGACTACTTATTAGGTATATGAAGACTAGTTAAAAGATAATGTTGCAAGTATATGAAGGTTTGTTACGAGGTAATGTAGCAGGTACCGTATATTAGGACTAGTTATGATGTTATTTTGCAGGTAGCCTATATGTAGACTCACTAGTTATGAGGTAATTTTGCACATATGTAAAGACTAGTTATGAGTTATAATGAGGTAATGTTGCAGGTATATAAAGACTAGTTATAAGGTAATGTTGCAGGTATATGAAGACTAGCTATGAGGTAATGTTGCAGGTATATGTTTCAGTTATAAAGTAATGGCAGGTATTTGTATTACCTGTGTAAAGTCGTCATCACTCAGCAGGTGCGCGTCACGGGCTTTAAAGCAGTTTTGGCATTTACTCTTGTTGAAAATATTGGCCTGGAATTTTCGACAGGCGTTTTCTCTCGCAGGCGGACTCTGTGCCATGAGTGCGCGTGGGTGCGTGGCTCCGTGATCCGTTTTTCCGTTATTTTAAAAACTGCGCAATAATTCCACCAGAGTGTCCTCGCGCGCGCGCCGCAGTCCGCCTCATCACAAACTAACTACACTCATCATTTATTCATGCACGACAATCATCTGACAGGACCCACGCTGAGAGAAAATTAAAAAATAATGAATAATAATTTAGCCAAAAAGTGCTCACACACAGTCTTCCAGTTGTTACAATTAAAGAAAATTTCTTATGATAATATGATGAGGCATTATCACGATATTACAAAAACATCGCGCGACTCCAGTGTAACTGACAGCCCGTATATCAGCAGGGGTTCAGCCCGACCCAAGCTGTCCATCACTGGCTGCTCTCGGCTGTTGGTCCGAGCTCTCCTGGATTGATTTCTGAGGGGGGTTCAGCTCGGGACCCTTCCGCGTTCTCGATCCATGGGCGTCCCCGCAGGCAGACGGACGCGCGCTCAGTGCAAGTTGATAACGAAATGACAAACTTATAAAAACAGTCCGAGTGGAGCGCGCTGTAGTAAACGTGTTTACTTTCCACTAGCTCACGGCGTCCGATGAAGCTTTCAGCGATGCGAGAGTAACGTTACAAGTACCCCGAAACTCCATGATGTGCCTTTAATTATTGCTTTCTTTTTAAAAGTTTCCGGTCCAAAGGTGGGTTGCTGCAAGTCCGGATGATCGCAGTGGGTCCGTTTCCCACGGTCACAGCTGATCACAAGGGTCCGGCTGCGTTCTCCACACACAAATTCGTCCACTCGCAACACACACAGCGGACTGAATAGGCGGGGCGAGACTTAACGGACACTCACCATAGCCAATTAACGATAGGAACACGCCTGCTCGGCGAAGGGCTAGAGTGCGCTCTGACCAATCAGAACACAGAGATTTTTGTTTCAAGTTTCAAGGTAGGTGGACTGTGCACGGTGTAAACATAAGTGATCCAAAGGTTGCATTATATATTTAGTTAAACTTTTCGTTTGGTTTTTGTTTCGTTTGAAAATAAAAATTAATAAGTATTATTCATTGTTTGCTTTGTTGTCTTGGTTAACTTTCCTTGTAACGCCCCCAGATAGTAACCAATCCTACCTGAGCGGCTCTCCAGCGCCCCCACGAGGCTGTGCGATATCAGTTGATGGAGTATCCGTAATCTCACCTTCTGTTTTTTTTCTGATTAAATAAATATTTTACAAAATATTAAAATATTCATATTATGTAATTTTTTAATTATGTTTCTAATTAACATAAAAAATAATGTATGGTTAAAATATTCATTATGTACTTTAAAATGTTGATATATGATCATATGATTTGCATGTGTACTTGTGCAAACATTTTAAAAAGACACTACTTATAACCTCTTTGTAGTATAAAATTTAATTTTTGTTTTGTTAAAAAAATTAAAAACAATTATTGTATAACTGCGCAAGCAGCTGTACATACAAAGTTATACATTATTTGTATTCTTCATAAATCATTTTCTCCTGATAAAATGGCTTAACACAATAAATGAACAGACAAAAACATATTTTTTGCCATCAAAAACCATATTTTTGCCAATAAAAACATACATTACCCGTCTAATTGATAAAAACTACTACAATAAACAGAAACAACTGGAATTTAAATACAGACCAAGACAATGTGAAGATCAGGATACTGAAGGCTGTGTGTTATTGTAAACATCATATGACACTAATTTGATAATAAATGTATGTTTGTATATTTCCCTTTAGTCATACAGGAGCAGAACTCTTTTTAGGTTCGGTTGATGGATGGAGAGTTGCTTATCTCCTCATTATTCTCTCTGTCTTCATTCACCAGTGGCTCTCTGTCTGTCTCAGATACAGAACTTGGAGCTGCTGACTTCTTCGTCGTCTTATTGAGAGTGGCCCCCTGTAAACACACAAAATGTTCATGTACATGTACAGTTCATATGTATGCAATAGGTTAAGAACAATACTGACAGAACAAAACAATTAAATACACATCTTTTCAAATTCCGACATAGGCAAGTGTTTAAAGAGATCTGAATTAGAATTAAAGAGAATTAAATTTGAGAAAATCCTGTAATGGCTCAATTCAAGGTTTAGTACGACTATGTGTCACAATGGGAAGAGTCACTCAGCTCATCCTGCTTCTTGTTGAATACACTATTCACACTTCTGGTCGGTTCATACTGTTGCTATGGTAACCTATCGATCATGGGTAATTCAGAGAGATCGTAGGAGGATGTGTGTGCAGTGTACCTGTCTATAGTCAATGATGTTGAGGATGCTGGAGGTGATGATGCAGCTGACGGTGTTGGCCAACATAAAGATCATCATGTATTGCCATCTCCACAGTGGGATCTTTGCATCACTGGACACACACACACACACACACACACACACACACACACACACACACACGCACACAAAGTGTATTACATTTTCATGCATTTGGTATACACTTTTATCCGATAACCATTTACCATAGTATCTTGATAAAAAAACATGGTATATTTTGCCTATACAACAAAATTTTAATTGTGTGAACATAAATGTTTGTCATAAATGTCACCTGGACTTGGTGCCCAGTATCTGCCCCACCACCAGGTTAGAAATGCCGATGCCGATCATCTGTACTGATGTGGCCAGTCCCATCGCTGTACCCAGTGTGGCCTGGGGTACGACCAGAGGAATCGAAGGCCACATACTCGCCTAGAACACAGACAGAATGCAGAATACCAAAATCAATAATAACACCCGACTAAAGTGTTAACTAAACAAGTTAAGTCCATCTGAAGCATACTCGCAGCAGCAAATGAGTAAGTGATGCCGAGCCAGATGGTTGATACAAGAGGAGGAACGAACGTGAAGGCCAGAAGACCAAACACTGGCAGTGTAAACACAGCACACAACACTGCAAAAACTCCACGCAGACCCACATAATCCTAAAGTATAAACAAAACAAATGATTGAAAATAACTTGATATCTGAGGACAATACCATGATTCTCTGATATCTACCATAGTGTTCATTTATTACCATGTTTATAACTACGGTACAGTATTGATATGGTACTCTACGGTACTTAAAACCAAATATTGTGTGTGTTGACTCACAATAAGGATTCCCACAACAGCAGACAGCACCAGTGAACTGTCATATACAGCACCTGCGATGTACGCTGCCTCCTTTTGACTGTAGCCATTGTATTTATCCTGGATGAACTTACTAAAACACACACAATCACGATCACATGTACATCACATACAAATCCTTTTCCATTTATAAACCTCGTATGCATGCATGCATTACTGTACCTGGCATCAGCGATGAAGGGAAAGATCCCGTTATAAAAGAACATGATGGTAAGAACCAGAAGCCAGTATCTGAGAGACAGACGCTTCACATCTTGAACTCTCTAAATACACAAAAATACACAGTCTGTCTGTAAAACGTAAGTATGGTAGTATGACGTTCAGAACATAGCCTGCCGTCTTTAATCATGTCTCTCGCACCACTTTACGTGACTCCTCCTGCATCGCTCCATCCAAGCCCAGCTGCTTCATGCCCATCTTATCCAGAACGCTGACCGTCACAGCCGACAGGAACCCGAGTACACACAGAAGCGTACCTGAATACACATAAAACGAGTGTCACGTGTTGCTCAAACATCCTCACAGCTTTAGATTAACACTCGCATGTGACGTTTCTCACCTCCCCACAGCGTCCACTGCATGCCATACTGAGACTCGAACCTCTGAGTGAGGAAAAAGTTCAGTACGGAGCCCAAGCGGGAAAACGCCAGAGTCAGTCCGAACGCAAGCGCCAGCTCTTTCCCGCGGAACCAGAACGCTGTGATGCGGTTCTGCACAACTAACACAAAAGAGACAAACTTGTTATCAGTGTCAGATTATCACCGATGCCTTTTTACACACAACAACAACTTAGTATCATAACAGAGTTAAAGGAATAACCACAAAAAGAAAATCAGCCCATATTTTACTCACCCTCAAGCCATCCTTGGGCGTACATGACTCTCTTCTTACAACCAAACACAGTCATATATATATATATTAAATATCCTGGCTCTTTTCAGCTTTATAATGGCTTTGGATAGTGACCCATTTTAAAACTTTAAAAGCCCATCTTTTTATCAAAAACGAATCCATACAGTTATTAAAGGGATAGTTCACCCAAAAATGAAAATTCAGTCATCATTTACTCACATGTTGTTTCAAACTTGAGCCCCATTCACTTCCATAGTATATTCCTACTATGGAAGTCAATGGGGCCTGGTTACAAACATTCCTCAAAATAGCTTTCTTTGTGTTCATCAGAACAAAAAAATTATACAGGTTTGTAACAACATGCAAGTAAATAATGACAGAATTTTCATTTTTGGGTGAACTCTCCCTTTAAATGTCTTCCTAGGGAAAGTGATGCATATTTACATTTTAAACTTTATAAACTACGTCCGTACACATGTTCATGAGAGAGCTGATCTCTGAAACACTGGCTACCACCAGTTAAATATCGCATACAATTTAAAATAGTACTAATCAGCTACAAAGCCTTAAATGGCCTAGCACCCTCGTATATATATCAGAATACAATCCATCACGTACACTGCAACAAAATTCTGGACAATTAATTATCCCTAGAATATCAAAAGTGTCTAAAGGTGGTAGATCCTTTTCATATCTAGCCCCTAAGCTCTGGAATGATTTACCAAATAATGTTCGAGTATCAGACACAGTCGATCAATTTAAATCTAAACTTAAGACATTCTTCTTTAACAAAGCATTCACATAAATTCAGTAATTTTACTTATCCTGCAATACTTAGTTTGTCCAGAACAAAGCATTCACATAACTCATCTGGGTAATATACTTATGCCGCAATAGTAAGCCTGTCTGGAACAGAGCGGATTTTAAACCACAATACTGTACGACACTTGCATTACATGCGAACGGCCCCTACGCTAATAGAACTCTGTTTTTCTCTCCCTGTCTCGTCCTCGACCCCGAGGACAATGAGACAAACAGACCCAGTTCCTGCTGCTGTATAGGTCATCACACCACTGATCTACTGACCGTCCTTCAACATGATGCCTAGCCGATGCCTGACCAATGACCACCGGCCAATCTGCTTACCCGTTTCATATCCCTATCATGTTTATATAAATATATATGTATCTCTCTCAAGAGTTTTTCTCCTCCTAGGAGTTTTCCCACAGGGTTTTTCTCCCTGGGAAAGTCAGCCAACATTGGCTTAACTAGCACTTTACTGTATACGTTACATTATTACTACTCGCTTGTATGGTATGATTAATAACTGTATGGATTTGTTTTTGATGGATAGATGGATCTTTAAAATGGGGCACTATCCAAAGCCATTATAAAGCTGAGAGGAACCTAGATATTATATACATAACTCCAGACTGCGTTCGGCTAAAAGAAGAGGGTCATACATACCTAGGATGGCTTAAGGGTGAGTAAAACATGGGTTAACTTTCACCTTGGCATGAACTATTCATTTAATCCTGCATGCTATTAGTGATATTAAAGATGAATATCCGATCTCATACTGGTGAGGGATCCGTTTCCAGAACCGAAAAGAAGTCGGCCAGTCAACATGAGAGGCAACAGGTACGTCGTGCCTTTAAAATGAGACCCCAACGCGAAGATGGCCGACCCCAACACAGTCAGGAATGAGAAGAGGAACACACCAACTATAAGAGAGAAAATCACTTCAGACTTATTATACTAAATAATAATATATATACTAAAGAAAACATATTTACAAAGTTATAGCTCAGTAAAGCTGCATAAACATACAGCGGTTTCCCAATTTATCAATGAGGAATCCTGCCATGATCACCACTACGGCATTCCTGAAATAAACAAACAACAGGGGGAAGTGTCAGAGGTCACAGACTCGGTCAGTCAGTTTTGGTTGGGTGAAAGTGTTTGTGTGTGTCTCACGTCCAGGCATAGATGGCATAGAGCAGATTATATTCCTGCGGTGTCATTCCCAAACCCTCCACACACGTTCCCGTGCCATTACCAGTGCTGTTACTCAACGTCCCGTTCGGGCATGTCAAATTCTGCAAGGAAAAATCCAGTCCGACACACGCATGGTTATTCCTGCAATTAACAAATTGCATGACCTATTCTTTAAGACAGTGGTTTTCAAACTTTTTCAGCGTGCAGCCCCCTTTGTGTACGGTGCATTTCTTCATGGCCCCCCCAAAGAAAATTTATGACAAAAAAACAGTTCTAAAACTTCACAATTTAATTAAACAAAACATTAAACTATACAAAGTAGTGCTGCCTGATTGTTTTTATGTTTAATTTCACAGAATTCATGATAAATTAATGTATTTTATAAAAATGTCATAAAACTGGGGCCCCCCTGGCACCATCTCGCGGCCCCCCTGGGGGCCCCGGACTCCAGTTTGAGAACCACTGTTTTAAGAGGTACAGAATGCTGCTCTTATTAATTAAATCATGAAACAGGTGACGTCAGAGGTCAGTAAGTAACATCTCACCCCTTGAAACTGCTCCTGTAGGACACTGGGAATATCAAAGCAGAAATAAGAGCCAAATGTCAGCATGCAGTTGAAAAACAGGACCACAAACCGGTAGTAGGCTGAAAACAAATATTAACACAGACACACAAGTTAGTCATCATTTTTTATCTGGTTACTGTTTACAAACTATTTATTAACAACATGTAACATGTACATTTTTATATTTATCGTTCCTTGAGTTAATAAAAGAAGCTATAATGTTTAACATGAAATAAATCACAGATGCCTAATTCCTGTATTTCCTCTTCTTGAATGGGACGAAACCAACAAATCTCCTAAAACAAAATAACAAATAATTCCAAAATGTACCTTGTTCTGCTGCTTTGGCCATGTCGACTGCAGATTAAACTCTGTAGTCTTCACATACAGCAGCAGTCCTGTTTATTTCTGTTTGTTTATGTCACACTGTAACGAGGAGTTTTCACAATGCTGCTATTGTAAGAGTCGCAGATATTTGCTGATATATAAACCATACAGAAATAATGAAGCCTGCAAACTGTTGCTGCTGCAGTCGATCCATGTGTTCTACGTAACGACACTTCCGTTACGTCACAAATCGAGAGTCATGTGATAAGGCCACATGACGTTATTTTTTCTGCGCTGAATCGGCATTTTGTTGATGATTGGCTAATCGTGTGACTCGCATTTAAAGAGCTGAGTGAGAAGAAAAACTGTGCTACTGACCACTGAAAAACACTGGAAGATAATTTAATCACGTTTAAACACGTTAACCAAACTCTTTTTACAGTTAATTTAGTACTGTTAATACTCATCTTATGAATATTTTGCAACACTCAGTGTTTTCAATATATTTCATAAGTTCCCTTTTTTCTATTATTTCTTTTTCATTATGTATGTACTATTTTTTGTTTTTTATTATACGTTTAGTAGCAGTGTAATCTCTAGACAACACATTTTATACACAGTGACAATTTGAATGTTTGAAAATGGACTTAATTTTTTATTAGGTCCAATTAATTAAAAATAAAAAGAGAATAAAAGAATAAAATAAACAGACCTACATTTATTTAATATAAATAAGAAAAAGTATAAACATTAAGGTCTTAAGTTGAAATTAAGTGTATTAAAGTAAGGTTTATTTGTTTATCATAGAGGTTATGTACATTTAAAAAGATGTTTAAATAATAAATGATAAAATAACAAAATTATAATAATTATAAATAATATACATTTTAATAAAATAATAATAAAAATTATTATCTTAATCGAAAATAAAACGATTTTAAACGGCATTTTTTCCAGACTTTTATTAATTTTTGAAACGCAACCCTTAGAATATTGTCCCTTTCACCGCCCCGTACTTATTTACATACAGAGCCTGGCAACGATGTAGCAACCGAGTGACTTTAAACTTTAATCATGAGAATTAAATAACAATATTCAGCTAAACTTCAACATTACAATCATAATGTTAAATGTATATTTAAAATCTAATGTAGTATATATTATAATTATGAGTTATCGTTACATATAAAAGATTTGAAATGTCAGTTTTGAAGAGAGCACACACTTGGGAAATCTCCGATTCAGAGAATGAGAGTGACGTGAAACTCGATCAGAGCGATCAGGACGCGAACTCGATCCATTCAGCCGCGTGCAAGAGATCCGCTGAGCCGACAGATGAAGTCAAGAACCCCGAGAGGAGGAGGAGGAGGACACGAGAGGAGCTGCAGGAGGACCAAGAGAGGAGAAAAGCTAATAGAGAGAAACAGAGAGGAGAAAAGGAGAAGCTTAAAGAACAGAAACTACAGGAACAACAGAAGCGAAAAGAGGCTGCAGAGAAACTAAATCTTTTAAAACCAGAAAACTTCATCAAGAGTCTCACTGTTCGCATACATACAGCTCTCTCTCTCTCTCTCTCTCTCTCTCTCTCTCTCTCTCTCTCTCTCTCTCTCTCTCTCTCTCTCTCTCTCTCTCTCTCTCTCTCTGTCATACAGTGATGTGTGTTTCTTTAGGGTTGTTACAGGATGCTGGTTGTGATATGTTGCTCGAGACTTTAGATGGTTTGGCACTGATGAACCGTATTGAGGATAAAAGTCTTCACAACAGCATCAGATGGACACGAAAGGCCCTTCATGTGAGACTTAAACTCAGACTGTTACCTATTAATCTTATGGAAAACAAAACATGTTTGTGCTTACTTCTGCATATTTGTGTGTACACAGGTGACTGAGCAAGCAGATAAAAATGGAGTTGTTGAAGAAGATCAGGTTCTGATGGTGATCTCCCAGAATGAGTTTAATGACATGGTGACATCACATAAAAAAGTTACAGATCAGATGGTCATTCATTAAACTTGCATATGGATAGTCAGTTTGGTAAATTTTGTTGCCCTACTGTCATTTAATGTTTTTATTTACTCAGGCTCTCAGTGGTGAAGTAAAAGAAGAGGCGGAGTCACTGCTTCAGCATCTCTCTGAATACTTGACTAGAATGTCTGGGAAAGTTGTTACAATTTTAGTGGTCGGTCATCACCAAAGGTATAAAAACTACCTCTAAATAAGTTTAAAGGGGACATTTCATAATACTTTTTTTAAGATGTCAAAGAAATCTTTGGTGTCCCCAGAGTACAAAATACAATGGTTGGATAGTGCAGAGTAAGGGTGGTATTTTCCCCTTTTGACATCACAAGGGGAGGCAAATTTTAATGAAATATTTTTTCACATGTTTGCAGAGAATGATTTACCAAAACTCAATTACTGGGTTGTTCTTTATCACATTTTCTAGTTTAATAGAAGCACTGGGGACCCAATTTTAACACTTAAACATGGAAAAAGCCAGATTTTCATGATATGTCCCCTTTAAAATAAGTCAGTTCAGAATAATTCTGAATAATATTAAGGCAGATAAATGACAGTGAGTGTTTTTGTGTTTGTTAAAGAGGAGGATCCTGGGATGAAGATGATCCTGACCTCTATCATCTGGAGACAGAAGAGGTCAGATTAACTCTCTTGTATTCTCAGTCGAATCTTGTAACTCTTCTCCAGCAGTAATCTGACTTGCATTTCTTACATTTGTGATGTGCAGTTGTTGGTTCACCTCCAACTTTGCTGGAACGTAGCTGTTTACTTTCTGTTTGGCTGGGAAGAAGTGACTGATCATGTGATCGCAGTTACCAAAGCTTTATCCAAGAGACCTTACAAGTCAGTATTGGACCCATAGTTATTTCTTTGAAAATATACTTATACTTTACTTAGTGTTTCTCATTTGTTGTTTGTTATTAGGGTGTTGTGTGGTGATCCCGAGCTGGGGTTCTGTATGGACGGCTCATGGTCAGGAGGTGTGCGGGTGGAGAGAGATGGCCGTGGCCTCGCCCAGGTGTGGACACGTCAGATACAGCAGCTGAAGCGCGTCAGTGTACCCACGGCCAAATCTGTGTCGACCGCCTACCCCTCACCTTCCCTTTTAATGCAGGTAATGACAAAATCTAAGAGATTTTATTATAAAGCTGTTTTAATTCACTCTTATTTTTGTGTGCCAACAGGCCTATGAGGATCTGCCGTCTGAGGAGGAGAGACGCAAACTATTGGCTGATCTCACTGTTGGAGGTGAAGCCAAAGAGAGGCGTGTCGGTCCTGATGTCTCAGGCCGTATATATCGCCTCCTGACGTCCCAGAATCCTCAACTCCTGCTGGATTAAGAAGGAATTTTGGGAGAAATCACTCATTTTGCACTTTATTGCTATCTGACTGCTGACATCTGACTTCAGTCATTTTTACATTGAATGCACTGTTACACGCAAAAGGACTCAAGTGCATTTTATGTTTATATTTGATCAGTATGTGGATAAACTGGATATAAAACCCACAATTGAGCCGCATGATTCAAGATATGAGTGGATGAGATTTTTGCAAAAGTTGAAGACTAAGGGTTAAACTGACACTTTCACAAATTATGATCAGAGCAAATAAGAGTCTACAAAAAACATCCAATCATGTTGTTTGGTTTAATTTTTTGCTTCAGATAAGGAATCGATAAGAAAAAAGTACAAAATGTATTTACTTGTTACTCTTAGACAGTCAGTATATAACAAACAATATAATATCATAATAAACCATAAACACAAGAGACGGAAACTTAACTAATAAAAAAAGAATAAGTAAATACATACCTTAAAATCAATGCAATACACAAACTAAAGGGTTCAAACATCAGATATGTATTTAGAGTAGTAGTGATTTGGTTAAAAATTACGTTATACTGCCACAATAATTGACTGATTGATTGGCTCAGATATTGATCAGTGATGTCATCATTTGAGATTTCAGAAAGTCATACTCAGACCTCAGCAAAGGCAATTTATTTATTAGTCTTGTGCAAATAGATTTTTGTTATATAAAAGTTGAGGTATAACATCATTTTATCCTGTATCTTCATGTCTGAAATCTTTACAATAACATAGAAAATTATTTTACAACATAGAAATTATATTTGAACAGATCTGTGTGGTTTTGAGGTTCCTCATAAATAATCCTCTCAACAAAATATTTCAAACCCAATCAAAGAGCTTCAGAGAATACTGAAAAATACTCCAGTGATGACAAATGTTTGGCATTGATCGACTTTTACTGTTTAAATTCAATATTTTTCCATCTAATTCTCAAACTTTCAGCAAAACAGTGTCACGTGACTAGAAATATTGGCACTGAAAATTATCAAATTTATAAGCAAACTTGTTATAAGAAAAAAATGTTATTTTACATTTTCATATCTGCAAATAACTAAATCCTCTGTGCTTTCATAAGCATTAAGTATGTGAAAGAGTCATGCAATAAAAACAACTTTGTTTCTCATGTCCAGCGACAGCGTTTTCTTTGGCATGTCTCTAAATCTGAGAAGAATTCATCTGAGTCACTATCAGAGGTGGAGTCAGGCACAAAGGAGGTGTGGCCTGGTAAACTGGAGGCGGGGCAAAGATTGCATGACTTGGGGTCATTAACACTGACAATAGGCAGAGAAGAGTCACAGCTAGGACAGACAGCAAGTGTGTGATGATAGGTGGGGTCAGATGGGGAGGTGTGGTCAGAGATGAAGGTGGAGCCACAGTAGAGGGCGTGGTCAGAAGAAGAGGAGGGATTAAGGTAACAGGCAACATCCATTACAGAGACAGAGTCTTGATAAGATTCATCAGGATATACAGAGGCTTCAACGCCAAAGGGAGAATCACAGTGAAGCTCATCTGTACTGTGGAAAATAAAATCACGTTCACTGTTGGAGAGGGTGCGGGACTGCTTTGGGCTTATGTATTGGTCTTCTGTTTGCATAGCTTTGTCTTTCCTGTCTGCACAGCCGAGGTTTAGCACCCATCCTAGTTGGTTAGACAGCAGCAGACCTGGCGGCAACGACAGCACATGCAGAGCGTCTGCGCAGTCGGGCAGAATGTTGCGCAGCTGTGTGCAGCAGAGGTACTGTAAGGTGGTGGGCACTGAGTGCGAGCGGATGAGTTTCATGCTGCTCTTGGCTGCAGTTGAACAAACCATCGGATAAAGATGTTTGTTTTGTAAATTTGTGTCTGCAACACCTGACAGAATTAAGAGAGAGAGTTAAAGGTTAATAACAGATGATAACATGTTTGTTCTCCAGAAAAACAGGCTATAATTCTTGTACTCAAATCATATGTAAAGACTATAAATATGCATCCCATCTTTCCGATTTGTTTTACCAATGCGTCGCCGGTTCTTGTAGAAGCTGAGCGTGCCGTGCCAGGTGTCCAAGTGAACACCGATTATTGAACCCTGACCAAAGCGTGAGGAGAAGTTCACCTTTGACCCCTCATGGTGGAGGTGACCTAAATCAATATGACAGACAATTAGTTAAAATGCACACTTTTTTATAACAATATTGTATTGAATATCTCACTTGACCTCTGACCTTACCTGTGTATGACAGACCCCAGCTGTCTTCATCTGTACCCAACATACTGCAGAAACTGTGTCTGAACTGATCTAGGTTCACTTCTGACGTACCAATACCAACCATCTGTACTCGTAAGACACATAAACACACACAAACAATAAAATATTGATGTCCTTTCTTACAAAGACTTTAATATATTAAATATTTCTAACTAGCATGCAGTTTTTTCTGCAAATATAGATGCCATTATTAACAATACATTTGAAATTGAGTTTATGGTAAATTATTCCAAAAGTATTACCATATCTGTGCCATAAACAGGTGATGTCATTTTGATCTCCCAGAAGTGTTGTCCATCACTGAGCGCTCGTGAGCCCCGGACGGCGGCCGTTCCACAGCTGTACTCCGAATGGAAGCTCACGGTCCGATTAGAGCAACTCAAAGACACACCGGATGATTTACTGTCAGTGTCCCACACCCAATCACATCCTTCAGCACAATAACAAATGTTAGTTTGTAATAAAACATTTCAGTTTTCATTGCATTCAAAGAAATTTTAAAAGCAATAAACAAAAATCCTTGATATTCCATGACTTGGAATTTTTTTCTGACTTTTAATGTCTGGAAAAGACCTTTTAAAATTCCATGATATTCCAGAAATTCCTCGACCCGTAGGAACCATATAACCTAATGATCACTCAGTAAACATGTTTTTGGATGTCTGAACTGGCACAAAGCATAAAGAAGGAATGCATTTATTAATTCTGGCATGTACAGTTCAGGTTTTGTGATTATTTTATTAAGTAAAAGTAAGAAAGTACTAGATGTTTAATGTACTTAAATATTTATTTTAAAACAAAAACTTATATTTATAGTTAAATTTACCTTCTTCTTCCTCTCCACAGGTGCAGCTGAGGGTGTTGGCATTGATCTGAACATCTGAGTTGAGTTCTGTTTGAGCCGGGCACTGACAGAATGACTCGCCAGTCACCGGCACATCCGGTGGCATTTCAGCGGGCACACACACTGTTACTGCCTCGTACCCTCGACAGACCACTGACTCGGAATTCACACAAACACATGACAGATTATACAGTATCCTTTTACACAAACATAATATATTTAAGATTGGTAGTGTTTTTTAGGGCTGCATAACTAATTAAATCGCAACTAATTGTTTGCAGAATAAAAGTTTTTGTTTACATCATATATGTGTGTGTGTTGTGTATAATAATTATGTATGTATCATTTTAAGAAAAAATATATTTATATTTATTATTAATATATAATATAAATGATAAATTAAAAAAATATATATATATACAGATAGACATTTAAATATTTCTCATATTCATAGATGTGTGTGTATTTATATATACATAATAATTATACACAGTACACACACATATGTGATGTAAACAAAAACTTTTATTCTGCAAACGATTAGTTGCGATTAATTGTTATGCAGCCCTAGTTTTTTTATATATATATATTATTCTGTCACTGGGAAATATCCATTCAATCTCTGAACAGATAAAGCATGCACTGGTTAAAATAATAACCTCTTATTCACTTACATTCACCTGTGCTCCAACAACTTGTTTCTCTTCTGGGTTGAGGGTCGTCGTGATGGACGTAGCTTCTGTCTGTGTGCCATTTTCACTAACAACATACTTATTCCAAGACATTCCTGAAATACACAGTCAATCCTGTCAGGATATTATTCCGCTTCACCACAGTACGATTTTCTTATAAGCTTAGGTTATGGGTTTTTTACTTCCTTTAAAAAAACTAACAAATTACACACGCTTTACCATAGACTTGTTTAGCACCGAATGACTGAGCTGTGCTGTCTACGTCTGATTGTCCCATATGCCACGGACGTCTGACCGTCTGATGCTATACAGTTACAATCTTGAGTCACCTGCTCCGATCAATCTGATATTTACACTCTCAGCTTTCAAAACAACCCATGAGAGTGATGAAACATCAGCAGACCAGGATGATAAAGCTAAAATCTCTCTGAGGTCACCCATAAACACACACATCTATAAACACAACAATGTGTTCACGCTCTATCTCTCTGTTTCTTTAGCTCAGAACTGTGTGTATAACTGGATCTCAAGACTTTTGACCTTAATGTGTACAGGACAGAGACAGGTGTTCACTAATTGATGGATAATGTGAATCTAAACTAATCCTGCCCTGATTACCTCCACCACCCCACAGCCGACTGACCCATACTGGACTTCTCTGCTTCACATAGGTCTGTTTCTTGGAAATGCTATGATGCAATAAATAAACAAGATTTGCATTACACCAACATGAACACATCTCCAATCCAAACATCATATTCATTACATATTACAGAAGAACATATCGGAGCCCTATCCAAACAACAACCTCAGTTTGTGAAAATTCTTTTAAGTACCACCAACATGCAAACATAATAAAAATACTACTAATAATAATATTTTGCTAATTATTTTCACCAAATAAACACTGATCAACATTGTTTTCTCACTGTAACAGTCAGAAATCACTACAAGCACAAGCAAATGCTGTCCATCTAATATAACTACAACAGAACAAACATACCTTATTTGATTTAAACCTGAAATGTTGACTCCTGCTGTCTTAAACACACACCCCATAAGAGCTGTAAGTGATATATGACAGGTGTGCATCACTGCTGTGACCTACATCCACACAAAACACAACACAGCGCCCCGCACCGTCATGTAATCAATACGATGGCATGGCTCATGAATATTAAACAGGTAATGTTACGTAGCTTGGTAACCTTCCCCAATGCTACAGACAACTCAGATTTGGGATATTTCCCACCTCGACACCAGAATTAAGTAACGTTAAAAGTATTTCGTAACATAAAAAAAATATTGTTATAAATAATTGAAGAACACTAAAACATTTAAAGTTTTGAGTAACATTTAATGAGCGCCGTTTCAGACATTATTTCCAGGTTGAGGTGGGAAATATCCCGCATCCAAGTTGTCTGGAAGGCAGCAAAAACCCATGTTTCAAATTTATATTAATGACCCAAAGCGTCAATGTCCATTTTGTCTAGCGCCCACGTATCTGCCTGTCGGCTACTAGTTCAACATACCGTGGTTAATATTCACGAGACATCACCATGGTAGGATTTGTACGATTACAGCGTCTGTCTGTCATACTGATTAAATGGATGCCCATTTCCACCATTTAAGAAAAAATATGCTCTAGTAAATCATAATTATGAGGAAAAAATGTTGTAATTACGACTTTATTATGAACTATAAAAATTAATTTCATATTATCAATTATGCAATAAAAGTCATAATTATGAGATTAAAAAGTCGAAATTATGATAATTATCTTATAATTTATCGGAGCATGATTTTTTTCTTATGTGGCGGAAATGGGCTTCCATATCAGACCGCGCTGCCTCCCCGTCAACGACACTTTAACAATTTACATGCCCACATTACACGATCATATAACCTAAAAATATATTTCATATATAATTTTATTTTATTGTTTATGTAAAATGGACTGTAACATGTATGACTTGTAATGAACATTACTGTAAATGTGCCAGAGGCTGTTTTTACATTTGTACACTCTGGAATAAACAAAATTAAATAATGAGTATACGGTATTTAAATGTGCTCTATATTTGTTTTAACATCAGCAAATATCCATTTACTAAATTGTAACGCGAGATTTGCGCTCTTGTGTCTGATTGGATACGTTGATCCTTGGGCGGGATCTACGCGTCATCATGACGTTCAACTTTGCGGAAGTTAAACACACCAACATGGACAGCAGTGGTGAGTGCGATGCGCTCTTCTTTCGTTAAAAGTTTAGATGCAATGTCATTGAAATCGTTTCGGCAAAGTCTTTAATTAAAGTAATTATAAAACTCAACAGCGTAAACAGCAACAACAACTTCAGTATATCATAAACATTGTGAACACTGAATAAAAGTATAATTGTAATATGGCAATGTTTTGGATATGTACATTGGTTCTAATTTTTAACGACCATGGTGATAATTTACATAAATATGAGATACCCTGAAATACGGTATAGCCCGCCCCTAGTACTTTTAGGTAAGGACAGTAACGTGAAAGGGTACAATAAACACGCAATTAAAGACGTATTTAACTACGAGTATTGAATGACAACAATGCTGAATGTTTCATGAGCTTCTGTGTTTGTCTGTTAGAGCGAGGAAACCTGGATCAGGTGAAGCACGTGGTTCTGGTTTTATCTGGTAAGGGTGGAGTGGGTAAAAGCACCATTACTACTGAATTGGCCCTGGCACTCAAACATGCAGGCCAGAAGGTAAACTCTCTCCATATTCCTATTCTCTCATGGTGTCCTCTACATATTAATGAGTGTGTGTGTGTGTGTTTTAGGTGGGTATCCTGGACGTGGATCTGTGTGGACCCAGTATTCCACGGATGCTGAATGTTGGGAAGCCGGAGGTACATCAGTGTGACGCGGGGTGGGTGCCCGTATATGCAGACCCACAGCAGCAGCTCGCACTCATGTCCATTGGCTTCCTGCTGGAGGATCCTGATGAGGCCGTGGTGTGGAGGGGACCCAAAAAGACAGCTCTGCCCTTTACCATTTAACCCCTCACCTAAATATAGGTTTAAACACAGTATTGCTCATACTGCATAAAGATCTTAAAAAGTTACCTGTAATATAGCTTGTGCTTAGTTTAACGACCTGGCTTTAAGATTAAAGAAATAAACTACTACTGTTACAACAATATCTCTCGTTCTTTCAGCTCTGATTGGTCAGTTTGTGAGTGATGTAGCGTGGGGTGAATTGGATGTGCTGTTGGTGGACACGCCCCCGGGAACATCTGACGAACACTTGGCTGTGCTCGAAAACCTGCGCAAACACCGAATGGACGGAGCCGTGCTGGTCACAACACCACAGGTGAACACACACTCGCTGTTTCTGTCATACCTGTACTGTAGATCTGCTAAATGACAAGTTAACACGCATGAAATGTTGTGTCAGGCAGTCTCAACAGGTGACGTGAGGCGTGAGATCACCTTCTGTAAGAAGACCGCTGTGAAGATTCTAGGCATTGTGGAGAACATGAGTGGCTTTGTGTGTCCACATTGCTCTGTGAGTTTAATACAAACAAACCTTTAGCTGCTCTTAAAGCAATGAAGCCTCTGTGTTATCAATACTGTCATGTAAATTAAATCAATACATTTTTTTTGTAAATATTTGTATAGGAAATATTGCAAAGCTCACCATAAAGCTACATTATTAAGTTAATATTAAATATACTACAAATATTAAACTCTAATATTAATCTTGTGTTTTTAGGAGTGCAGTAACATCTTTTCCAAAGGTGGAGGCGAGGAACTGGCCAAACTCACAGGATCTGTGTTTCTAGGTAATATGATGATTGGTTAAAGCATCAACTTGTGTTATTCCACTGTTCACCACCAGATGGTGAGAAACCCAACTGATTATCAGTTTAACTGGTGTCAAGGACCCCCAGAATGTTGTTAGGGGTCCCCAGAAAAATTTAAAGCAGGTTTCATTGCATTTTGGGGTCATTGAATTTGAAAACCACTGGTCTAACTGGGTGAATATTATAAACACTGTCAAGAAGAGAAGAAAATATTTTTTTTCATTACAATTTCACATTTTACTATTATGATATAATTTATGCATATGAGATTCACACGTCTGGTGTTTTATTTAAATGAGCCCAGGATTTATTCTTGCGTATCTGCAGACTTGCCTAAATGACGATGCTTAAAGTGTGTGTTTGTGTAGGCTCGGTACCGCTGGACCCATTACTGACAGCGAGTTTAGAGGAGGGGCGGGACTTCCTGCAGGCGTTTCCAGAGAGCAGCGCATACACGGCCATCAGTAATATAGCAGAGACCCTCTTGAGGACCCTAAAGTCTTGAGACACTACTGACAGCACATCATACATACAGCTCAATTATTTGTTTTCATTTTTAAATGGAAAGTTCTTCAGTAGAGCAGAGATCTGCTCAAGTGTAGTCATTTCATTTTTGTATTATCAATAACATTTTATTAATAATACAGTGTGTTATATTGATGCAAGTTTCAAATAAAAATATTTAACTTAAATGATGAACAATGTTTGTCTTGTATCCCTGCTGAGTTTTAATGTAGTCCCAGTTAAAGGCCAATATTAGGCACAACAACATCTTTCGGTCACGCCTGTATTTACACTTTTGTATTTACAATGTAGCACAACCTTGATTGCTTTGATGGGTTTTTTATGTTGCAAGTTATTATATCAGATATTGTAACATTACTGGTGTTTGACTTATCAGTATCCAAAACTAAACTATTTTAGTTAAATATTAAAAACTTTATTTTAGTCTTATGTCCTAAATATATAACTTTTAAAGAAGAGTGCATTTAATTGTAGAAGATGTTGAGTGACAGGACAGATAAACACAGCTGCATCTACTCACACGCTCTCATGCCTACCGGTTGACGAATAAACAGAAAGAACACAGGCGTTTGGAAATTACACTTGTGACACCCTTTGAAGGGCACACGCACACCTTTAATAATACAACCAAACATCAGATATACACAGGAAACAACCATAAATACACACATCAAGCAGAAACGCTCCCAGATACAACACTCGGCAGAAAACCCAGATTTTAAACCGTACAGGAATCCCAGCCAGTGCAGGTCTATTCTTAAATATCTGTGTATATATATATATTTATTTATTTATGTATATATAAATATCATTCAGAAGATTTGAGGAGCTCCAAGTACATTTTCACATATCTTTATAAATAAAAACAGTGGAAAACAAAAATGGATGGTAACGAAAACTACTCCATTCCACATATAGATTCATCAGCTCTTTTTTCCACGTCACAAACACTTCTTTGACATCAATGTGGAGAATTATAAAACTCCTAAATCACGTGATGGGAACAGACGGGAACCACGAGCGTTCGCACATTTCCCAGTCTAACGTGAAAGAGAGGGAGTGAAGGAGAACGCATGATTGACCGATAGGCAAGTCGGGTGGGAAACAAACAGAGAGAGCTAGTACTTTCATTATTAATATTTGTTCACAGACACAGGACGATATCACTATATACCGCATTTACAAGAAATCAAAACTATCAAACTGGGACGACTGTACACATTGCAGATAAAACCAAACGTGAAGAGCCTGTTATAACATTTGGGATAAACCCCCACCTTTCATTTCATCAATTCTTCTAATTTTTGATTTAGTTTAAGGTTTCATATTTTTTCCCCTTCCCACTTTTTTTGTTCCACGTCCCCATCGTCTGGTTGGGCAGCGCCGCATGCCGACTGCCAGTTTATTTGGTAGAGAGAATCAGAGCTACGATGAGGCCGTACAGACCCAGGACTTCGGCGAAGATCAGAATGAGGATCATGCCGACGAAGAGGCGCGGCTGCTGGGCGGTACCTCGCACGCCTGCGTCTCCAACGATCCCGATGGCAAAACCGGCCGCCAGTCCACTCAGACCAACGCTGAGCCCTGCGCCAAGATGCAAGAAACTCCTGCGATACAGAAAGGACATCAATAAAAACACCTCACCTTAAGTGATATCATCTCATTGATGAAAAACGATACTCACTTGAACAGAGAGATCTTTTCGGAAATGTTGTTGGCAATGAGGACGGCAACGACCAGACCGTAAATGGCGATGATTCCCGCCATGACGACAGGAATGATGGACTTCATGATCAGCTCTGGACGCATCACTGACATGGCAGCGATACCGGTGCCGCTTTTCGCTGTGCCATATGCTGCGCCCAACGCTACAGAGAGAAACAGATGTGTGATGTTATTTTTTATTTATTTAGGAAAAGTACATTTATTCCTGTCTGCCATAATGTATTAATTACTGCACTAAGTGCAATGCATTCTGGGATTGCTTTTACAGCGAAAAATACATGGGCTGCGCCCGAAAGCTCTAAAATGCTCATTCTGAGGCATGAAGGCATATCCAAATTCAATGTTAGGGTTACTTCCTGTCTCCTGAGATACCTTCATCGTCTTGTCCCACAATTCTATTTGTGGGCGTGCACAGGGAATGTGATTGGTCGAGCCTGGTCGAGTCCGAAAAAATAAAATGGCGGCCAAGAAAGCGAATGGAGCAGAAATTTGGTGTGAATAAAGTTATATTTTTACACCTTTTGATTGCATTTCTAGCGAGAAATTACATTGTAGTTTTCAAATATGGGATTAGTTATCACAAAGGCGCTCTCTGTTTATATTTCAAGCAGAATTCCATAACACTGCCTATGAAGTCCGTCCGAGCGTTTCCGAGAGCTGCCTTCATGACCCTGAAGTCATTTCTGCAAAGCTTGCTTAAGCTTTTAGACGCAGCCATGTGATGATGTCAACTTTAAAATATAATTCATACAGCATACGCTATATTTTGTGTATTTATTCCAAAATCCTAAAACATAAATGTAGCTGGCTAGGGAATTTAGGGTGGTTGCTAGGGTGCTGAAGTATAATACTTAAGGATAGGGTTTAAAAACAAATGGGTGCAATATATACCATTTTACCACCTTCTCCTAAGGTTGCTGGCTTACCACATTGGTAAACACAGCGGTTTCTGTGAGTACCCACAGTGTCCAAGTCGAACACTTGACTATATTATCACAAATTCCTCTGACTGACTCACGTTTCCTTATAATCTCAGTGTTCTAACACTGATTACAAAGGTCTTGGAAGACTTGTAGGGCCGATCCTAAAGCTGTTGGCCTGCACACATACAAACACAGTTAACATACTGCTGTATATTACTGGTTCATCCAGGAATCTTAGTCTAATCCCAGTCTCTTGGATTAAAGGGTAACCCTGCTGGAAATACCTTCGGCATTAGCCATGATTACTACTACAACCACCACAGAATTACCCGAACTAGCCAATAAGAAACTGTGTGTGTGTATAACAGATGGGACTCATACAATGAAGAGCAAAATCAATTCTTAAGAATGCAGATGGCTACCATCCAATCAGACACTCCAGTGCATTAACCAACAAATACATCATTCAAAAACCACTAGCAGTTTCTGATTGAATTCTGTTAATAATGCATACTGTGGATTAAGCTATACTTATATTTACTGTTCACATTACTAGATTTTATGGTTGGCAAACTAATTAAAGTCTGGAACTAGA
Source organism: Misgurnus anguillicaudatus (assembly GCF_027580225.2). Classification (NCBI taxonomy): domain Eukaryota; kingdom Metazoa; phylum Chordata; class Actinopteri; order Cypriniformes; family Cobitidae; genus Misgurnus; species Misgurnus anguillicaudatus. Next base: position 31,380,104 of record NC_073361.2, on the reverse strand, counting down.
TAGTTTTGTCTGATATAAAACACAATGGTTTGGCTTTATAGACAAGGCTTAGCCAAAGCCAGGACTAGTCCTTAGTTAAATTAAGATATTTAAGCATTTTTTTAAACATGCATTTAGAAAAAGACGTTATTGGTGTAACAAATCAAAGGCACTTGCATATTTTAAGATGTATATGCGCAAGTTATTTTCAGTTGAGACAGCTCAAACATGTGTTTAGGTAGGACTATCCTTAAGCCTTGTCTGTGAAACCAGGGGAATAGGCTGGTTTCCTGGAAAGGGTTTATTCTAGTCCCAGACTAAAATGCATGTTTGAGCTAACTTAAAAACACCTTGTACTGACAAATCGTAGCCTCTTATGGAACGGCTGAAATTCCACAAGGGGGCGTATTTGTTCCTCAGACGTTACACAATAAACGTGACATCCGAATATATTCATTATAAATCGTGAATGAAAAGTGAGATTCGAATGAATGTCCGTTAGTGAACTAATTGTATTTTTATATCGTAATTCCGTCAGAAACGTCAAGATTGTGAGATGGATAAAAAGGCTTGAATATTCCATTTCCTTGGACTTTTGGGGATTTATGAACAATTTGTTTTGGACAATTTCACCGAAGCGGATAAAGGGAAGATTTTGAAGGTAAGTAAATATCCTAAATCGGTGCCGCCTGGTTCAGGTAACTAACAACTAGATTACAGTTTTATGACTGCTAAAAATCATATTATGCTTTGTGTGTGCGCTTAATGAAATCCGTTAAGTCTAAGCTTTCCAACGATGTGCCGCATGACCGTATATTTTGAAGATTTAATGCTTCAAAGTTACAATGACGTAATGCAGCCTCATGTGCAAGGGAGGGGGCGTACCGTGTACGGCACAGTGTTCCTTATCAGGTTAACATATATCGGTGCCATTGGTTTGTCTCAAGATGCACACTAGTATTGTTCTTTGTAAAAACGACTTACATGTCCTAATATTGGCCTAGTCCTGGATTAATCTAAATCCTGTCAGGGAAACTGGCCCAATATTTTTTATATCTAATATTTTTTATATCTAATACGTTATCAGACGATTTTATTCAAAGTGACTTGAATGAGCAAACTAATAGACTGAAGTGGTCATAATGAGAAATCCATCAGAAGACTAAAACATCTCAAATCAGTCTTTATTTCCCCAAGGAGGCTTTTTATCTATCTGGACAAGGTATGTGAATCACAAAATCTATAGGGCTAAACAATGAATCGAAAAAACTAATCACGATTACAATTACAGGTGAAACAACTGCATAATTGACAAAAGCCTCAATTACAGCTGTCCAATTTTGCTCATTTCTGTGTGTTTCAGCAGTAAGTTCGGGCACCAAATACAGTGGGGAACATAACATAACTCCATTATTATTTGTTACATTATATTATGTAGTTTTGGATGTTTAGAATTTTCCAACAACATTATAAAACACTTCAAAATTTCAATGTAAAATCTATTAATCGGCACTAATAATAATCGCAATTACAATACCAAGGTGAATAATTTGCAATTATGATTTTGTCATAACTGTGCACCCCTGGTAGATCATCTAATCCTTAGTGACAAGTGTACTTATAATCTGGAAATCATGGAAACGACAGACAGTAGGAAAACCTCAAGGAAAATCTACAATATTTGTAGATTATTATACAATAAATGTTGACTAACACTGTAAACTTGTTCCTCTTTGGTTTCATTTTTAAACAAGTCACCATGACAGTACTGTGAAACAGAACCTAACATGTTCTGAATCCATAACACGAGTCTTTTCCAGTGTTGGGCTTGTTACTAAATAAATGTATTACTCATTACTAGTTACTTCTTTCAAAAGTAATATTATTACTTTACTTATTACTCCCAACCAACAGTAACTGGTTACACTACTAGCTACATTACTTTTCCATTACACCCCCAAAAACTGGAAAATTGCATAAATGATCAACCTTCTTTTTTAAACAACGTTTGTAATTAAATAAAGCAGTAACATATATACTTAAATCTGCAACAGGGCTCAAGCAAGTGAAACCAACCAAATAATATTGGCAGAACGAAAAAGAGCAAGCTTCCTGCGATGGTGACAATGTGACAAAATAACTAGTAACTAGAATTACAATTATATTTTAGTAATTTGTTACATTACGAGTTACCAGGGAAAGTAATAGTAATAAGTAACTGCCCAACACTGGTCATTTCTGCCTTGACTTTTTTTTTCCTTTAGAATGAATGAATAATAAAGAAAGACCAGTGAAATGTACAGGCATTAATACAGTAATATGATATCACGTTGATTGTATATCTTAACCTTATATCCTAATATGTATAACTAGGGATGCACCGATAGGATTTTTTTGGGCCGATACCAATTCCGATTTAAACAGACAACTTCTGGCCGATACCGATATTAAACACTTGTATACAATACTATACAGTTGGTCTATTAGCTAGTTTATTTCTGCATCAAATTATTTTTACTGAACATGGATTGGATCTAATTAACATTCAACTGACCAACATAATAAGAGAGGCACAAATTAAGCTAAAACAAATATAATAAGACAGCATGACAACCTTCAAAGGTGGTTTTTGCTATTCAGCATTTATTTTATTAACATCATTAACAAATTTTTTACATATAATGGATTTCTTTATGCAGTTAATTAATAAACAATCAGTATCGGCCTTTCTCGTGATATTGCCGATATGCCGATGGTTTCAAATTCATCAAAAATCGGCCGATAAATATCGGTGCATCACTATGTATAACAGTTTACATAAACATGCAAACCAAAAATCTCTATCTTCAAAACCATCTTATGTTAAGACGGAAACCTGCAGGCCTGCTGAAAACTAACCTATATCATTTTACTGACAGTGACACGAGTGAAACCAAATCAGATGAGTTTTTCCTTGAGCTCATTAAAAATCCTCAAACACAAATGACTCACAAATGTGATCAGCAAGAGCATACATGTGCTGACATCACACCAAATTTATTCAGTCCAGTCTGCATTGCCCATTTCAAAGCACTTTAACCAAACATTAGCCAGCTGCTCTGTTTGTTTGTTTGCATAGCGGATATGAGACACTTACAGAGATAACAATTTTTATGGTTTATGATGCCAGAGCGGAAGATATCAGTCCTGTAAAGGACAAACATGGCACGCTGCCGTGTTTCTGTAGTCGTAATGTCTTTTCTACTGGTAAATGCACATGTATTTCAACTCATCTCAGCATCCTTTCTGATTTACAACCCAAAACCCAATATGAAATCAGAAAAGGGGTATTTGGGTTATGAATCTGAACCGATCAGATAAGTCACTTGATGGTGGATTGATAGGTTTTTTCATCATTTGTGATGGCTGATAGAGATGCTCAACACACTCGTACATTAAAACGCCTTTAATGGCTAAAAATAGATCTAAAGAGAAGCTATTTGGAGTTTGATGCCCATACAAGTAACCCAATAAATAATTCAAAATCACACTATTAATATGAATAGCAAATGCAGGAAATGTGAGTGATCATCAATACCTGGTAATAAACCTGTTTAACCTGGTAAAAATCCTTTGCCTCCCAGTAAAATATATAGTCCCATATCTATTTAAACCAGAGGACATTTTTAACTTCTGGGTTGGTTTCATTTCTGTAAGAATTTAATATTTAAAATATGAATTATAAGAAGAATAATTGCACTGTTTAATCTTCACAGACATGGTGAAAGTGGGAATCGTCAAATCTTAAATAAATGTAAATGTAGGCTATAACAATTATTTATAATGATCATAAAAAGATTTCATCATATGTTACCAAGAATAATGAAACCAGTACAAGCAGGTTTGGATTATAATCATACAGACACCATTTTGAATATTAAAACAGTTTTTAATGAACAAGCATTTTAATTTTATGTAATTAAGTGTATATAAACTGGCCTATCGTTAATTATATAAATATATACTGATATTTTATCAGAATCATGAACGTCATCTGAACAGGGAGGTTTACATTATTAACAGGAAGGAATAACTACACATATGCAAAAAGGTGTATTATTGAATAAATGTTATATTTAAAAGTGTTAAATAAATATATAGGTGTTCTTTACCGCTGAAGACCATCGCTGCTGATGCGCCCATCACTGCGAAGAACGGCGAATATTCAGGGCTTCCTGACGACATTATTCCTCAGATTTTACCTTTAAAAACCCAATGGTCACCTGATTAATGCTTTTGGACAAGAGCAGAACCGCACGAATGAACCGATACCGGGCTTTGAGGACGAAGGGTTAGGTAAAGAAAGGCGTTACTAAACCCGAATCCGAGGATGGAAGCTGCTCGTCACGGATCCTGTCACACCAATCTGCGGTACAAAATGGCGGCAACGTCACCTGATTCACCGTGAGGACAATGCCACCCAAGATCAGAGGGGGAGAAAAACGAGAAAAAACAGGATATCGTGCATTAAATAAAGTTTAGGACTATATGTTTATTTAGAACATCAAATCAGTACGTTTAATACATTTAGATGAAACACAGAGAGTTGTTCATGAATGTTGTTGTTCAGTGGTCCACCCCTGTATAAAAAGGATGGTGAGCTCCATTGCAGGCTTTCCCTTTAATATTGAAGATGGTGAAATCCGTAGAATAAAATGAGGTTCTTATAATCTGGGTGTGAACACTTCAGACTCATGTTTCTTTTCTTTTCATGCTATTCATTTAATACTGAGTGGAAAATTAATATGCAGTTTCCAAAATATCCATAGGATTTGGATTTTTGCTTAGAGAGCCTCATGAGTAATTTAACGTCCTTTTTAAGCAATCCCGTTAGAAATTATTTATTATATAAATGTAAATCCATTATTTCGAAACCATATTTAAAGCAAGTTTGCAAAATGATTACAAATTATTAGTATTATTTAAATATAGCCTACATTTTACTGTAATGTCACACACCGTGTATGTCTTTCTGAGTTTTCTGTGTTAGATCTCTCTTGCTAAGACAGCCTGTTTAAGGGCGTTTCATTTGCACATTGCTGGCGACACATTTGTGATAACATGTATGCATTATTATTCATTTAACGCATTTTACGCTTTATGACTTGATGCATACGCCGTGACCCTCACCAACCCTGTGCCATTTAAAAATAAAGCTCATTTGCAATAAAATAATGTTATGTCATCCATACAGTAGAGTGTGATGCAGTTATAAGGATTCCCGAGATGAAGGTCATTCACATTCAGCGCCGTGACGTCACACGCGGGTCACGCCCACCGCCTTCTGTCAGCAAGAATTAAATGATTCTCGACTGCACAAAAACATGAATGAGAATATGGATTTTATTACCTATGCAACATTATGTTTTAATGATATATTTTTACCTACTTTAAATGCCATATGAAACCTTTAACAGAGAAACGGTTGCTTATTTTGTCTGAATTTCTGCTGGTGGCCAGATGTTGTTTGGTACACGTGAGAGAAGATCAATCAGTCTGATATAATTAGCCAAGCGGAGAATCTGCGACATAAAGTCAATAAAACACACAAATCATGAGAAGACAGAAGTGATAGATTAGATGAAATCAGGATTGGAGGATTGCAGTTGATCTTCATTATGCAAATAGAGATTAAAATAGAGAAATGTAACTATATTGACCACAGTGAGACGGTGTCTGTGTAGTAAATGTACTGTATATCACATTGAATTAATGTAAAAAAAGCACACAAAAATATTATTGATAATATCGCAATAAGTTATAGTATTATTGATAGGCTAAAGAGATATGAGCTCAATAAACAGTAAGTTTTCTCAATTTAAATGTCAGACATGCATGCCCACACACACAAAAAAAAAACATTTCCTAGTTAACAAACTGTTTTAGAGCCGAGCCAACTAGTCAAATATATTATTTGCAATTTCCATTAATATTATTAATGAAACTATGTATATGGAACACAGGTGTAGTTTTGATGTATATCAGCATATACAAACACAACAGTTGTTGAACAAATCAAAACAGTAATGGCAGTATTGTAATGAGAAATCTTTTTAATGACAGTATTGTTTTATACATCTAGACTTACTGGACTCTCTAGTTTAGAGCCAATGAGCAATGTGCTATACATGATCAAATACTCGATATAACAAAACATCTATAACTGCATTTTGACACTATATTTTAGGGATTATTACTCACATTAACTTCATTTTTGAAACCTTACATCACTGATATGCAAACATCTCGCTGCTTCTGAACGAAACACAAACACACATGTTTGATATGACAACAAATCACAAGACGCGTACACATAAAACACTCATCAATGATTAGGTTTGATATACTTCATACATTAATTTAAGTGTGCTATAGAACCAGAGATTAGATTACAATATCCCTACCGATATCAAACAAAATATTATTATTGAAACATTTACAGATGTATTAACAACCTAAAAGTGCAAAAGAGAAAGATTTGTTTTTAAATGTAATACTTCTCAGTATAACTCAGGAAGACAAATGATTAACAAAATATACTTCACATAATGATTAAACACTAACATTTAGCTGTAAATAGCATGAACACATTTCTTGGTAGTTCACCAAAAAAATGAAAACCCCATCATCATTTATTCACCATCAAAGGTCTTTCTTCTGCATCCTGCATCCAAGCTGCTTTTTTCACCCTTAAAGCCCCATCAGACAGCAGAAGGCTGGTCATATCGTCCAGTTTCATTATGCATTGTTTGTTTATTTGTGGCTTTTAAGAGCCTCATCCCCTTTTATTTTTCACTGTATAGTGGTTTTGTGCTTTACATAGAAAGGTGGTTCATATGAAACGATGTTTGAAAGGTTTGGAATGATACAGGCCTACAAGTTAAAAAATGATCAAATTTAAATTTTTCGGTAAACAAATGCTATATGAACATTTAAAACGCCCTGTGTGCTTTAATTTTACAATCAATGACTGGAGGTCTATGAAGACCTGCATATTTTCAGTCCTCTCGGTGCTGACACGTTTTTACAAGTTGGCACACAGATGTATACCAGAACACTGCGGATTACTTTACATACAGCGGGTGAATCTAATGAAACAATTTTGTCACCTAAATAGTGCAGGAAAAAGATGGACAGAAATACACAACCTGGACATTTCTTCATAAAATTCATCCAAGTACAGACCCATGTTAAATAATCGCTAGAGGACAGAGATGGCAGAGTACTGTGATATTGTGTTTACTGTGCTATTCGCCGATGACCGACTGTAATGTCCTAGATAGCAATACAGAATATAATACCTTCAAAAAGACACCTGGATTCACATCGATGAAGAGCCCTTTGTAAAGGACCCTAAGGACACCTCGTCTTTCTCCTCTGTTATGGTTAAACATTAAAGTCTTTCAGCTCTACTTCACTGTATTAACACAGATATTATTATTCACAGCCATTTTATGATTCACATAGATATAGTATTGTTGGATATCATACTACTGTAAACTTCATCAGAGCATCTCAATTCTTCAATGGGTTAAATTAACAAAAGCTGATATGCAAAACAACAAAATGATAAATGATACGCATTTTGTTTTGTATTTATAAATATACACATAAACAGGTATATTTTAGTGCACTGAGAAGCATTGAAACTTTAACCACCTACATAAAGGGACGTCTAACATAACATCTTACAGCGACCGCATCAGCGTTTTCTCGATGTGCAGATGTGTTGAGCCGCTTTTACGTTGACATGGTGTCTTTGAAGCCCCACACCTCCAGCAGAGCAATCTGGAAACTCTCAGCGCACAGAGGAGGGTTGTCAAACGTCAGGCAACGTTCGGTTCGGCCGTGGTTCAGCTCAGAATCGATGTACAGAGCGTTACCGTCCCCACCACCTACACAAACAACAAATTTAAAGTGACCATTTTATATGAACCAAAGAAAGCATTAAATTTAGCATGTGCTTTCTGCATGACAGCTAAAAAAATTTACGACTATATTTACACTAAGTAAAAATAGTTATAGGTGCAATTTACACAAAGTAAAAATATCAGCATTTTCTTGCTATATAGAGTAGGTGAAAATATGTTTTATTTAAAGGGACAATAAGTAGGATTTACCCCCACCTAGTGGTAAAATTGTATTTTGCATTTAAACAAATAGTGCTTTCTAGCGCCACCCTTTTCCAAATGCGTGTTGCAACTACGATAGCTGTTATGTAATCACTGATCTCCATTTCCGTTTCAGCTGGTTCACGTGTTCTGAATGAAAACGTATTGTGGAAACGCGTTGGTAGGCTAGTGCAATGTAAATAAAGAGAAGAAATTCTAAGCTTACAAAAAAAAGTCAGATCGCGGGCAGGAGTCATTTGACACCAACGAGGACATATTTATGAATAAAGACATTGATCTTGATTAACAAATCACTTAAAACCCTACTTACTGTCCCTTTTATAAATAAAATGATCATATTTTCAATATGTGTAAATTGTAATTAGATGCTATTTATAATGGCAGATATCATTTGCACTTCAATTTTTTTGTAGATTTACATGATGCAATAATAACATGGAGTGTAAATACTAGGAAGACGGACAGCAAGGGATGCTATTTACACTCCAAAAAAAAAAATGTTATGGTAAATCACAAACTGGGCCAGTCCACCAAATCGGTGCCATTTCTGTCCTTAGGACATTAGATAAAAAAATGTAAAATAAAAATGCATGAAATTTCTCTAAAATACAATACATTTTATTATTATATTATATTAAAGGTGCAGTGTGTAATTTTTAAAAGGATATCTTAACAGAAATGCAAAATAATACACAAAACTATATTATCAGGGGTGTAAAAAGACCTTTAATAATGAACCGTTATGTTTTTATTACCTTAGAATAAGACGTTTTTATCTCCATACCGAGGGTCCCCTTACATGGAAGTCACCATTTTGTGCCGCCATGTTCCTACAGAAGCCCTTAACGGACAAACTTTCTTTACTAAGTTGTCTCCGAAGGTGACATGTTTGTCCGGTGGTGGCTATGGTAGCTTCTCTATGCGTTTCAAAAGCGAGGGGTGAGCAGTGAACTGAGCCATTGGTTGCAATTCACAACCTCACCACTAGAGGCGCTAAAATTTACAGACTGCAACTTTAAGCAAAGTGTCCTACACATTCATCTAACTGGAAAATCAAAATATATAATTAATAAAAACTACCCAGAACACTGAAAAAAAAGCATTTGATATCTGTCCTCACTTTCCCTTTCTATATGTTACGCTAAAGCATAAAATCTTTTAGGTATTTTTTGCATTGTTGTGTGACTCCATGTCTTTTCTTTGCTTTAAATATTTTTTACAACAAAAAAAATCATATTTTTTCAATAAAATTCACATATTTCAAAAATGTGCAATATTTCATAAGACACATTTTCAACAGGAAGTTAAATCATCTGGATCTTCTAAAGGATCTTCTAATTTTTCTATATTTTATGATGTTCAATCATAACAGACTGTCCTGTTATAACTTCTTTGTCATTATCAGGTTATTTAAAAAAAATGCTAAATCACTAGAAATTGCTCAGTGCCCACATGCTATCAGCACATATTTCATGTATTTGCTAAATCTATGTTTAGTCCTGTTACTAAAATGCATCCATCTTCCACTCTGAAAACATGTTAAAAAATAAAGTGTTACTTAATAATGGTCAATGCTAATTTTGAATAATGAAATATGTGTGCTATTAGACAGTGTTATATTAAGATAGAAAATAAACTTTAATTTTCACAATCAAATTTTTTTATTTTGACAATCATTTGAATGGCCCAACTGAATAAATTTTGTGAATAAATGAGCATCTGACTTACCAATAATAATGGAGTCAATATTTCCAGCCATAAACATGGAGGTGTTTCGTGAGTTCAGGTTGAAGTGACGTGCAGACAGGAATGGAGAGAGATGAGACGGGTCTGTCGCTGGTTTCTCTAGGGACAGTGGTGAACTGTTGCCAGCCTGATCCTCAGTCACGGGCTGAGTTGCGTTTGCCAGCTCCGGGTGTTTGATAATGACCCACTCGTAACGCTCCATTTCTGGCTTCATCTGAAACAAACCCACGATACTCTTCAGGTTTCACACACAAACCATTCTAAAATAAGATCACTCATGCAAAATACATGAAGCAGACGTTTCTGTGGTTTCTTTAGCGGTCAGACGTTGGGAAGTAAAACCTCTCTGAATTGATGGTGTTATGTAACTTAGTGGTTAAAGATCTGACCTGGGGATCCAGTGACTACAGGTCTATCTATCTATCTATCTATCTATCTATCTATCTATCTATCTATCTATCTATCTATCTATCTATCTATCTATCTATCTTCTGACCACATAACTAAGATAATGGCATCACCTAGTGGTTCGCAAATATAATACAATAAATTCTCCTATCCAAACTCCACACTATAAAGTATCACAGTGTCCAGTCTATTCCAACATCCATCAACGTAATATACTTTATATAAATAATAAGAAAAATGACAGGATTAAACGTGACATACTTTGAAAACAAAACACTCTCCAGTGCCAAAGAAACTGAGTTTGTTCCCGCCCCTCTTCCGCTCCTCCCAATCAGTGGAAAGGAAAGCGCCACACACCTGAAACAGGATTGGATGAAAGACAGATCAATTATAATATAAGAGACTATTTACACAACACATTTCTAAGAGAGAGAGACAGACACAGTATGAAGTACCTCTCTGTCTGTGGTTTTAATGAGCATTAATGTTGGCTCGTACCCCTCACAATGTGAATAAAACCTGAAAACATCATACATAGAATAAAAAAAAAAACATCAACATATATTCAGATATCAATACTGTATGCATGATTCATTACATTTCATTAAGTGTGCATGTGTGTATCTGTGCGTGTGTTAATGTAAATGCACATGTGTGCTTATCTGCACCTGTTTAGACTGCAGCCGTGTGTTGAGGTTGTGAAAAGCAGCTGCGGTTGACACAACGCAAAACGCTCAGGAATCCATGACCAAATATCTCTGATATCTTTAGCACTGACGATCTCCGAGCTGAAATTATCTGCATTCACGGCTAAATGCACGTTTTGCCTGAACACAAACAGACAGCGCAAAAAAATGAACAAATCGTGTTTATAACTGAATGACTGTGAGCAACCTGAAAATAAAAGGGAAAAACTGAGAAAAGAAATGTGTAAGAATGGTGACGAGGAAGAATACTCACCGTTTGACAGAGCTAAAGCACAGAGGGATGAGAGGAAAGGAGGAGAAATAAAACAATAAAAATAAAGTAATGACACACTGTAAACAAGAGGAAAAACAATTGTGAGTTTAAAATGAAAGAAAGGTAAAGAAAGCAAAAATTGTGCAAAAATGCCCCAATGAAAAAAGATTTAAAGGGATAGTCCACCCAAAAATATCATCATTTACGCACCCTCCTGTTGTTTCAAACCTGTATAAAGCAGTTCAAGCACTTTTGTAGCACCACTGGCCCTTTATAGTATGAAAAATAATACTATAAAAAGTAAATGGTGCTCCAGATCTGCTTTGTTACAAACATTCTTTAAAAATATCTTCCTTTGTGTTCAGTATCCATCTATCTATTAATTAATCTATCTATCTGTCTATCTATCTACGGTGCCTGTATAAAGCAGTTCAAGCGCCACTAGGAAAGTGAATGGTGCCCCAGATCTGCTTTGTTACAAACATTCTTTAAAATTTCTTCCTTTGTGTTCAGTATCCATCTAATTATTTATCTTTCTGTCTATCTATTTATCTATCTATCGTGCCTGTATAAAGCAGTTCAAGTACCACTAAGAAAATGAATGGTGCCCCAGATCTGCTTTGTTACAAGCATTTTATTAAAATATCTTTCTTTGTGTTCAGTATCCATCTATTTATTTATCTATCCGTCTATCTATCTATTTACCCATTTATGGTGCCTGTATAAAGCAGTTCAAGCACCACTAGGAAAGTGAATGGTGCCCCAGATATGCTTTGTTACAAACATTCTTGAAAATATCCTCCTTTGTGTTCAGTATCCATCTATTTATTTATCTATCTGTCTATCTATCTATTTATCTATCTATGGTGCCTGTATAAAGCAGTTCAAGCGCCACTAGGAAAGTGAATGGTGCCCCAGATCTGCTTTGTTACAAACATTCTTGAAAATATCCTCCTTTGTGTTCAGTATCCATCTATTTATTTATCTATCTGTCTATCTTTCCATCTATGGTGCCTGTATAAAGCAGTTCAAGCGCCACTAGGAAAGTGAATGGTGCCCCAGATCTGCTTTGTTACAAACATTTTATTAAAATATCTTTCTTTGTGTTCAGTATCCATCTATTTATTTATCTATCCGTCTATCTATCTAATTATTTATTTATGGTGCCTGTATAAAGCAGTTCAAGCGCCACTAGGAAAGTGAATGGTGCCCCAGATATGCTTTGTTACAAACATTCTTGAAAATATCCTCCTTTGTGTTCAGTATCCATCTATTTATTTATCTATTTGTCTATCTTTCCATCTATGGTGCCTGTATAAAGCAGTTCAAGCGCCACTAGGAAAGTGTATGGTGCCCCAGATCGCCTTTTTACAAACATTCTCTAAAATATATTCCTTTGTGTACATTATCTATCTATTTATTTATCCATCTATGGTGCCTGTATAAAGCAGTTCAAGCTGTTTTGGGGCAACACTGACTTTTTATAGTGGAAAAAATAATACTACAAAAGTGAATGGTGCCCCAGATTTGCTTTGTTACAAACATTCTTTAAAATATCTTCCTTTGTGTTTAGTGTCCATATATTTATTTATCTATCTGTCTATCTATCTATTTATGGTGCCTGTATAAAGCAGTTCAAGCGCTACTAGGAAAGTGAATGGTGCCCCAGATCTGATTTGTTACAAACATTCTTTAAAATATCTTCCTTTGTGTTCAGTATCCATCTATTTAATTATATATCTATCTATCTATGGTTCCTGTATAAAGCCTATGGTTCCTGTATAAAGCAGTTCAAGTGCCACTAGGAAAGTGTATGGTGCCCCAGATCGCCTTTTTATTACAAACATTCTCTAAAATATATTCCTTTGTGTACATTATCTACCTATTTATTTATCCATCTATGGTGCCTGTATAAAGCAGTTCAAGCTGTTTTGGGGCAACGCTGACTTTTTATAGTGGAAAAAATAATACTACAAAAGTGAATGGTGCCCCAGATTTGCTTTGTTACAAACATTCTTCAAAATATCTTTCAGATCAAAGAAGTGTATATAGGTTTGAAACAACTTGAGGGTAAGTAAATGACAAAATACACTGCAAGATGCAAAAACGCACACAGTCCTAAATAATAATAAAGTTAATGTTCTGACTTCGCTGAGGTTTTTGTATCACATATGTGTGCTATATTTCTGTTTATGGATCACAGACTGATTTACCTCTTCTGTTTAACAGTGATCCCCTTCTGCTGCAGTGATTTCTCATTGGCCAGCTGTAACAGTGTGATTTCTTTTCGGCTGAACAGGCGGATGGAAAAAGCTTTGTCCATTAGTTTGTCTGGTGTCACGTATTTGCTGATGTTCTGCACAAACACCTGGATATCACCTCTGACCCCTGCAGAGTCCTGCTTGGTTAATGCCGAGCCAGAGGCCACACATTGTTTGCGGTAGAACTTCAGTATCGCGAGCGCGACCCGGTAAAGAACTTTGTACCCCTCCACCAAAAAGACATCTAGCACTCGTGCAGCATAGTTAAAGGGAAGGTCGCCCAGAACCCATCGCTGCCAATCGGAGTACACCTCCATCACGTCGGTCGCCGTGGCGACAATCAGCTTGTGCGCAGTAGGGCAGTACTTATGCATAAGGTCGCCAAAGGTCATGCAAGCCGACTGATATGCAAGGAAAGTCTGATCCAGCAAACGGCGCCCCGGCTCGTTGCAGGCCAGCATGCGACTGATGCTCTCAAAGCACTGTGCTTCGTCTGCGCACCAATGCAGCAGCAATGCAGTCATCACCGGCAACGACGGGCAGTACGAGATATCCGGGAACTGCCCTGCTACGCAGGAAATGACGGCGTGCGCCGAGCCAATAGATTCATCTTTTAGACAGTAACGCGGCACGGCTGTCCCATCCACAAACTCCGGCAAAAGGTAAGCGGATGGATTCCTCTTGCTGTTGGAATTCCCCACGATGTCCCGGTAGACCGCAGCGTCCGGGGTGACGGTACGGCACGGGAGGGCTTTGAGGAGCTGTTGGTACATAGCAGCACGCTGGGCGTGACTCTTTGCCCAGTACCCCGAGCGGGCGTGCTGTTTAAGCTCTTTCAAGTCCTTATAATCGGTCTTACCGGGAGTTGCATCACGAGACCCGTCGCCCAACTGAGACCAGTCCACGAACACGCCGCAGTCCGCAGCCATGACCTCTGACCTCACGTGCACTGGCCAATCACAAAGGCAGATGTAAAGATAGAAAGAAACTATCTGCCCATACTGCTCCAACTGTTGAAAAAAGAAATAAAGATTTAAAGGAGTGCTATGTATGATCAGATAATGTCAAAAAGCAAACACTTTAGGTTATAAAACATTAGGTTACAGGTCAGTTATCCATTATTTATACTGTACAGTACCATATCAAATTCAAGACCAGGGTTCCCACACCTTAGTTAACTTCAAATTCAAGGACCTTTCAAGGATTTTCCAGGTCTAATACCCTCAAATTCAAGGACTAAATGTGGGGACACATTTCAAGTGAGCGCAAGATTACATTGTGTTACCTTTTAAGATACATTGTTACAGTTCCCTTTCAAGGGAACTCGTGCTGTGTCACTGCGGTGACACTTTGGGGACGCCTCCAGTGGTAAGTGCGTCTGAATGTGTATATCAAATTCAACCAATGATAAGGCTTAACGACAAAGACAGAGTGACGTGGAAGTCAGAAAGTATATCGCTATCTGAAATACTGCTAAAGACGGCCTTACAGGGACGCAGGAAGTATGGCAAGGGAGACGCAGCGTCTCGTTCCCTTCTCAGGGAACAACAGTTACATACGTAACCCGAGACGTTTTCATGTGTCAAACACAACTATGCAAAAAAGCATTTCAGTATGAATCAACATTCGCATACAGAAGATATAAGCATTTAAAGTGAACAGTTTAGCACATGTGCTTAAAAAGTCTAGAATTTGTATGATATTATCCTACATTACACAGGGAATAATATGGATTTTTTTCCAGAAAACTTCTTGCATAAAATAGATTCAAGCACTTTCAATGACCTGTTTCTATGTATGTATATTTTCAAAAACTTCCAAGGGCCTTGAATTTTCCCCCAGATTCAAAAACTTTTGAGGACCCGTGGGACCCGTGCAAGACTAAACATTTTTATGTGAGAACAATGTATCAAGATTATAGTGCTTATAAATTATATAAAAAATGTATACACAGTATTATATAATTTTGCTATTTTCTAAAATGTTTCCTCTTATTTATATACAGTTTTTTGTTTTAAAAGAAAAAAACAGAAAAACTTTTTGAACAGTTAAGTGTGAAAAATGCACAATTTAAAAAATAAAAATGCACAGATATCAATTTGAATTGAAGTTAAATTTAATATAAGATTTTATATTTTTAATGGCCAGTGTCAGTGTTGTACTGTCTAATGGGGCAAACACACCAAAAGTGAATTCAACAATTTGCGTGAGTAGTAGATTACAGACAAAGTAAATGCAAAGACGTGAACAGACGCGAACTGGCATGTGGCGATGCGAATGATGCGAAAGTTGAAAATATTCAACTCAAGAAAAATATTAAGTTAAATCTAGAGTAATCTAGAGCGAGTAACGCAGCATTAAATAAAGCATATACTGTACACATATTAATGACATATGAATGAACATGAACATTCTTTTATGAAGAATAAAATATTTACTCACACATGAACAACAAAAATCTTATTCGAAACTAACACTTATTTGTTAATCGACCAAATGGACACGGATGACAACTTTTAAAATTCAAAACAAGCACTTTAGATGTATTACATATATTTTACATTTAAAGCAAACAGGTCTCATCGCTTCCACTTGTTGAGAAAATGTTAACAGCAGTATTAACTATCTGCAATATTTATACACTTTTAGGGTATTATTCACTTAAGTTAGCTAGTTGTTATTATTTGTTGCATTTATTCTGTCCAAAAGTGAGTAAAAAGAAGAAAAAACTTTAAAATATCAATTTGTATATGCGATGGACACGCGTTCGACTCATGGAAGTGTGTACAAAAATCACTCCATCTGTTTACTTTAAAATCTGCAGTGACTCTGTGTGTTTGTGTCAAACTTACATTAATTCAACTGAATTTTCAATTACATTCATAAAATTATGATAGACATTCAAAGAAAAATCTCTTTCTTCTCTTTTCATTTATATCTCTGTGTCTCGTTTGCCACCCTCTTTATTTCATTATTGCATTGTAAAGTTTGTATGAGGCAAGAGCTTTCATAGGTTGAACCCTCAATGTCAACATGAAACTATATCAACAGAAAACACTAAACTGGATTTGCTGTTGGTAAATGACTTTAGGAGTCATTGGCTATAATCCATTTACATAAGGACAGGTAGACGACGTGCACTATATTATTTGACAAGGTAGTATTTCTATGAATGGGGGAAAGTGCGACCCTGAGTCCCTGAGCAAGACACTTAACCCCTTGTTGCTACAGAGGCGTGCGACCTCTGACATATATAGCAATTGTAAGTCGCTTTGGATAAAAGCGTCAGCTAAATTAATAAGTAATGAATAAGTAAGTGAAGAAAGTCCCGCCTTCCAGTAAAATCAGCCAATAATCAATACTTAAAAATGTAGGATTTTCAAAATAAGGGGTTATATACAGACTGTTGTGAAGACTTTGCCAACGCTTGCAATATAAACATTAAGTCTCCATGAAACAAACATGGAAGGTTTTTGGGTTTAGTCCCGCCCCAACTTCCTGTTTCAGTGGAAATTATGTCCAAGCATCAAGCAAAGCCACACATTTCAAGCCACTTTAATTCATAAGCAAAAAAAAATATATATATATATATATATATATATATATATATATATATATATATATATATATATATATATATATATATATATATATATATATATATATATATATATATATATATATATAGGGTACAGTCGATGCAAGGTTAAATGGTCGGTTGGAAAATGTTGTTTATTAGCCCTTTTCACACAAAATTTGCGGAAAATACATGGAAAATGCGTCCGGGATTTGTTCGGGACTGATGATTTTTGGTTCATTTCGTACCAAATAAAAAGGGTTTGGCTCTTTACAGGGACTTTGGTCAAACTTAAACAAGAAAAGATTTTCAGGCTTTGCTTAGTGGTTTAAATACAGGTAACCAGGGCCGCATTAACCATAGGGCTAGGCGGGGCTAAAGCCCCGGGGCCCGAACAAGTAGGGGGCCCGTGATTGGCTGTGAAGCAGATTGACTGCTATTGTACTAGACATCTGATTGCCAAAGCCTTACCACACCCCCTACAAGTTAGGTTTTTGCCGCCAGCCGCAGCACGCGCTTTTGAAGAAGCGCTGAGAGCGGAGAAGCGCCCGACGTCATTCGCGTCGGGCGCATTGTCCAATCGAATGAGGGGAGAGGCGGGCCTTACGTTGTGGTAAGGGAAGTTTACAAGGGCTTTGAAGAACCGGACTCCACTCGCTCACTTTCTCCTGCGTCTTTGTGCACCTCTCACCCTCAAACAAGGTCAGAGCAAGCGTCCTATTATTAAAGTTTCTGCTAATATGACAGTTAACAGTAAAAGAGCGCTCACGCGTCACTATTTGATTGACAAGACAGCTTACTCGGTGGTTGCTTAGCAATATAAAAAGCCGCGCCGCACTGTATAGGCTGTATAGTCGCAAAACGTAGAACAACATTTGGTCAGACATCACTTTAAAATGGCATAAAATGGTGGAATGCTTTACCATCAGAAATTAAAACACTGAAAGGACTCAAGGTTTTTAATACACATTTAAAGCAATGGCTAAAACTGAAACAACTTTGTGAACGCTGATTATACAGGCTACAACTTAATGTATACATTTGTTTAGATTCTGTGTTATAGTGACTACTACATCTATTTAAGCCCACATCTTATTTGATGTATTTGATGTATTTATTGTATATATTTTAATAGCTATAAATTTGTGCTTCAATACTCTGCAATCTCTGTTTTAACCTTACAAGCCTAACCAGGGACAGGGGTTGCAAATTAGTCTTGGCTATAAACCTGTATGCATGGAATCTACTTTGTATTTTTTATAAAGCAATGTTTTATCCATTTGTCCCTGTCAAATAAACATTAAATAAATATAAATAAATAAATAAATCAAACATCAGAAATAAAGTAATTTACTGCCATTGACTGAATCACTTTTGTAAAATAAATAAGAATGAATGTTGAATTTATAGTGAAAGATAGGTACTGTATATTTGATTACTTTACACAATATAATATTATTCAGTGCTTTAAGTTTTTCAAGTAGGTCGATTTCTTGTGTGCCTTTGTTCTATTGTTATTAATTGTAACTCTTGTCATCAGTAAGCTTGAGATTATTTTCTTAAGTGACTATTATTTTTTTGTGATATGGAAATTGGTCAAAAGAATTCTGAAATGTTAGTGGCATTAAATTTCCATATGATAAAATTCTTATTAAAAGTAATATAACTTGACTGTGAAGTACATCATTATTGTTAGATAAAATGACTCGTATAATGATAAACCATTTAGCTCATCGCCCACCCCTATATTCGCTATTAGCAAGTCATGTTTACAGGTTAGTGTTAATCTAACAGCTTTTTTCGTGCAACTGTTATTCTGAATTATTCTAGATTATATTTATGTAAAACAACTTCAGCAGTGTTTTAGAAAAATGTGTTCTCTCTGTAGTTGGTGACCTAAAGTGGTGTTGGGGGGGGGCTGCAGTAATTCATAGCCCCGGGGCCCAGTGAGCTCTTAATGCGGCCCTGCAGGTAACTCAAAAGTTATGTGATCAAATCTTGCAAGGGTTAATCAGTGAAATATCACATTGAACGTTTGCGCTAAATACTTCAATATTTACTATATTAGCTACCACAGTTTAGTGATGATGATACTGAGGATGAAATTATGGTTGCCATGGTATACATGAGTCCAGGAAACGTTCAGAAGTCTCTCAGCCAATCACCGAGCGAGAGACACTCGTAAGCAGGGTGGGCAAAACGTATCACGCGCGCGCCGCCGAGCCCACCTGCCTAGCGCTCTCTCACCGTTATAATAATGCAACGCACATGTTTTTTCTAACGCTGTATACATAAACAACACTAACAACTAACTTACACAAATGTCACATTCATCAACTTTCACTGACATACAGCGACGTAAGACCAGCATTAGACTAATGGCACTTTCGATTCCCTGTGAAATCAGATCTGTGACACGTGACGCGTTAGATACTCGCACCCTAGCATGGAAACACCATAAATGCATGCAAAGACAACAGCTTGTGTTGTTTAAATGCATTGGATTTGTCTTTAATGCATCGCATGCCAAAGCACACAAAACGGGGACGCTTCCGACTAAGCTAATGTGAATAGCGCTTGCAGCTAATGCCAAAGACACGCAATGTATTGAAATGTCAAGTCATTTAAAAGTATATAATGCCCCGCGTTAAGTGCAGAGATCAAAAATAAACCACTGGAATTCAGAAAATGCAATTTTAGGCGTAAACATTTGAATGAAACGTCTTACCTGATTCGTTTGCGCTTGTCAGGCAGCGGGCATATTTGTGATTGTGCGCGCATGCGCGGTTAGCTCTGCCGTCACGGCGCACCCACTCATCTCTGACATATCGAAACAGGATGATAAACAATTTTATGAATCAGTTTTATTATATTATGACGTTAGCTCATTTCTTTGTAAATAGGCAATTGTCAAACTTATAAATATATTTTAGTAGTGTTTCTCAATGTTTGCATATCAACAATCTCTTGCTTTCTTAATTTGAATTATCAGAGGAAAGAAATGAAAGGCGAGGCTGTCCTGTATCACCTGACCTGTTTACAGTTATATGGCTATCTGCAGAGGGTCAGGCTACTCTTAGACAACGCCCAACCTTGTGCACAGACTCATGACAGTGATTAAGATAAGTGGTAACTCAATCAAGGCCGCAGTACTCCACACAGACAGTTTTTGCCTAAATGTTTGTAGTCTCTTGTAGCTTTTGTGCTTTTCTTCTTTTAAAAATATCCCTCTTAACAATCAAACCGTTCTCCGAACCCTCTGGTCTTCTGCAGGGTATGGAGTCCAGCATCTTGGGCCATTATGAATAGATGGGCAGTTCATTGGGATAGAAAATAAATTAGATTTAAAATTTCTGCCTGTAACATCTTGTGATCCATGACAATGAGTACAAAATGATTGAAATAATTGAAAATATAACCATTTGTAAAAAGTTGAGGACATTAGATACCAAATGTACCTGCTGCACCATCTCCCATACACTGCAAAAAATGATTTTCAAGAAAAAAAGTTCTTCGAGTTTTTAAAAGTCAAGTTTTTAGACCAAAAATATCATATTTTGGCAGATTTCTTTGCTTGTTTTATGCACAAAATCACTTAAATTTGATATTTTTGTCTAAAAACTAGTCTTATTTTCCTGGGTCGTTTTGCTCATCAAGAAAAAGCATCCTAATTTAAGAATCCCTAGATATTTCCACTGAAAACAAGACAAAAATACTAAGATTTTTTTTTCTTGAAAATCATTTTTTGCAGAGTACACTGCAAAAAATGTCTTTCTTACTAAGTATTTTTGTTTTGTTTTCAGTACAAATATCTAAAAATTAATACATCAAGATGCATTTTCTTGGTGAGCAAAATTACCCAAATAAAGTTTTTATACAAAAAATATAGAATTTAAGTGATTTTGTGCCTAAAACAAGCAAAAACATTTTTTGAAACACTTAAATCAAGGAACATTTAAGAAAAAGTTTCTTACCCCATTGGCCGATTATTTTATTTTTATTTATTTTTTTTGCTTCACTGTAAAAAATACTTTGCTGCCTTAAAATTTTTTGTTGAATCAACTCGGATTTACAAGTCATTTCAACTTTCTATTATTTATCTTGACTAGAGATGAGTTGTTATAACTACAAGTGAGTTGTTATAATTTATAAGATTAAGTTGACTTTTCTCAACTATATTTTATAAGTTATGACAACTCATCTCTGTTGACATGACTTGAAAATCTGAGTTGATTCAACAAAAAACTTTAAGGCAGCAAAGTATTTTTTACAGTGTTATTTTAAGCACAAATTCACTTAAATTGTATATTTGTGTCTAAAAGTTTATTTATTTTCCTATAGGTGATTTTGCTTATCAAGAAAATACACCTTGATTTAAGAATTTTTAGATATTTTTACTGAAAACAAGACAACAATACTAAGCAAGACAGTAATTTTTCCAGTGTACGCTATAGCAAGCTGTCATTCAATAGATCTAAAGATCACAAAAAAAAAAAACATTTGACTGCTTTGAATGTAGTTGTGGCACTCAGTCAAGATGATGAAAACTTTTTGATTTCATCCAGTGAGAAATAATTCACAAAGAGCTTTTTTAACTACAGATGAATTAAAAATTCTGTTAAAAATTCAGAAACCACGTCTCAATGTGACACACATGCTGTGACTTAAAAGCAGTGGGGGGATTTTTTGTGTTAAAAATGCATCAATGTTCTACTTTCATCTGATGCAAATTTTATTTTAATTCATTTCCGAATCTCTCTCTTCTTTATTGTGTAAATCGGGTCTAAGTTAGCAGTTACCCTCCTGTGTTTTAGTCAAACCTACAAAGGAAATAATAAGCCATATTGTAAATACTGTCTCTGCTAAAGTATGTAATAATTGTAGCATCTTTTGCATGAGTTTGCATCTTTTGAACATTTTTTCTAATGCCCTCATCACATTTGCATGATTTTACATAAATGAAACACTAAAGCATTTATGTATAGTTATCCCCAGGGAACACGCATACTGATATATAATGTGTCATTTTGAATAAACGTGTCTGCCAAAGGCATCCAGTAAATATTAGTCTACAAAAAGGCAGATGAAGAAAATCAAAAATATATTTCAATAAAAAATGCACTCCACATATTTTCTTGGAGATAATGTTCGTTTAAAACAACCGGGTTCCTATCCAATCACTTCTGTTCCTCTTCATCTTGTATCTCCAGCAGGCCGTGGAAGGAGATGTAGTAAGCGTTGGCATAACTGAGCGGTTTGTTTGGACTTTTGGGCTGTTGATCAGGTTTTAAAGAGGTGAAAGGGTTTGAACCCGTGTCCTTAACATGCATCTCCAACTCCAAAAACATCTGCAGATAAGACTGTCGCTCCGCATCACTGAAAAACATAAGAGAGATATATGCATAAAAAGGGATATCAAATGATTAATCTGTTGTCTTGTAATTTAAAGTTAGTAAACTGCAATAGTTCTCAGTTCATCTGTGTGTCGTGTGTGAATGTGTAACATACTCGATCATGGTGAACAATGTTGGGATGTTGTAATCTCGTAGCAGCAGAAGTGTCGGCAACCAATCCTCACTCACTTTTTGCCCCTGAAACCCTGTAAATGAAGACAAATACATCTGATATAATTTAGAAGTTTCATATGTTCAGCTATGAATGTTTTGTTGTTTGTTTGTACCTGGGTGAAATCCAACCACTAGATCTGGTTTAGCAGCTTCACCTTTCTCAACAACCTCCTCCCAAAACTGGTGGTAAAGGCCTTTGTATGCACTGATGTAAACTCTCCCCCGGGGTCCGAAAGCCCTCAGCGGGGGTCTCATGATGGGCCCTTGCACCACCTCTGGCCCCACCATCACCACCTCCAGTCCTTGATGCCCCGGGAACATACGGCTGAGCTCATCCATATCTGTGGTTCTGGCTCCAAGGGTCTCGCTCTCACCGGCTCCCACCACGTGAACCGTCAGAGGACCAGAGTACGGATCCAAGTGAAACATCTTCAGTCCTATACCGATCGTAAGCGGTCGAGAGAGAAACTCGCTGCATACCCGCCACACAGATTCGTGAAGCTCCGCCTCCTCCGGTCGTGGTCGGCAGGCATTGGTCCAGAGGTCTGTCATGTTTTTACCAGACAGGATGGGCTCCAGATGCGATTTCACATCTCCTTGCATAGCGAGCCAATCATCCCAACATCTGATGTCTTTAGCCGGACGAGACCACACCTCCGTAGGGAAAGGAAGGTCTCCTATTGGATATTACATATTTATAAATCACAGCCCCCCTAAATTCACATCTTAACAGATGAAGAAGTAAAGGAAGGTCTCCTTTATAAATGAGCCACTCGACGTGTCTGTCTACTGCAGCCATACGCAGTTTGTTACAGTAAAGTTTATGTTGAGTCCAGTCTTTCTTCTGACACTCTTTACTGCAGTAATACACATTAAGACAGCTGGGAAAAAGAGAGAGAGAGATAGAGAGAGATGTTTAAGAACTTTGGTGAAAAATCATCTGATATTATAAAGTAACACACTTTTAAATTTAAATGAATCTGTGTTTCTTTTCTTGCAGAAATCTTTCATATGAAGGCAAGTAAATAATGAATCAATACATTCAAACACGTTGACTTCATCGTGACCTCTCTTACCGAGCGCATCGCTTCAGTGTGCCCGTGATCTGTGATGGTAGATTTTCACAATGTGCACAAATCTTATACGACTCCTCCATTTTTTCAAACATCTCCTTTAGAGATCGGAATGTAAGAGGTTTTTTGTCTGAAACACTAAATCAAGAGAGAGAGAGATTAAAGCATTTCACTGCAAAAAAAGACTTTCTTACTTAGTATTTTTGTCTTATTTTCAGTAAAAATATCTAAAAAAATCTTAAATTAAGATGTATTTTCTTAATGAGCAAAATGACCTTGGAAAATAAGTCTAGTTTTTAGACAAATACAATTTAAGTAAATGTGTGCTTAAAAAAAATAAAAAATAAATCTGCCAATGGAGTAAGAAAAATGTTCTTGAAATAAGCTTACTTTTTTTCATAAACACTTAATTCAAGGAAATTGTTAGATTTTTTGCTTCTTTTAAGCACAAATTCACTTAATTTTTTGTCTAAAAACTAGACATATTTTCTTAGATCATTTTTCTCATCAAGAAAATGCATCTTAATTCAAGAATTCTTAGATATTTTCACTGACAACAAGACAAAAATACTAAGAAAGTCACTTTTTGCAGGGTTCAGATTTATAAAATTTTTTACTAATAAACTACCACACCAATATTTGTATATAGACAGTTTCAGCAGCAACAACAGAGCCAAACGAACGGCTTTTGTGGACAAAATACAACTATTGGTAGACTTCCACATCGAATCAATAGCAACCGTCCAGTCCTTTTACAGTAGTTTATTTTTAATAACAAGCACATCCAACAAGTAAATTATCTTCATATCTGTAGTACAAAGAAATGTATATAATTTTAAGTTTGGAACAACTTGAAAATGATGACAAAACTGGTAAACTATCTCTTTAACCTGAGTAATAAAAAATAAAGATTCACACACATTAAAGGGGTCATAGCATCAAAATCTGACTTTTTCCATGTTAAAGTGTTATAATTGGGTTCCCAGTGCCTCTATCAACCCAGAACAGTGGTTCTCAAACTTTTTCAACGTGCGACCTCCAGTGTGTACGGAGCTTTCCTTCGCGGCCCCCCTAAAGGAAAAGTAATGACAAATGTGTTCTAAAACGCAACATTTTAATTAAACAAAACATTAAATTATACATAGTAGTACTGTTGTTTAGTAGCCTTACTTTTTTTTAGGTTTAATTACACAAAAGGTATGATGAATTAATTTATTTCATAAAACTGGGGCCCCCCTGGCACCATCTTGCGGCCCCCCTGGGGGGTTTGAGAACCACTGACCTAGAAAATGTGAAATAAAAATCAACCCAATAACTTGAAAAATGCTCCCCTTGTGATGTCAGAAGAGGATAATACCGCCCCCTAATGTGCACCGTCCAACCATGTGGCACCGCCATCCAGTGCAGAGATCAGCCCATTTGCATTTAAAAAGACACACCCAAAACGGCACATCTTTGCTCACACCCACAAAGTGGCAATTGTAACATGCCACAATAATCTATCTATACTTTGTGCTAAAACCTCACATATGGACACCAAAGATTTATTTGACAAGTCTTGTGAAATGTCCCCTTTAAGATGATTGATTTTGCATGATTCATCCAGTAATATAATGTGTCTTGTATTTGATGTTCAGAGTAAATGCCTGAGGGTTGAATGAATGAATGAATGAACAGAGATTTAACAGACTGCAGTGACAGCTGCTGGGTTATTTTTATCATCTGTCCTCACAGACACATTCAGCATAGTCACATTTACGAGTTTATAAACTATAACAATCACTGAAACACATTTGAATCGCCCATCCAAAATAAAAATAAAAAATGAACGAAAACTTCTACAGTTAAACTTTATACAAATGTCATACAACAAAACACATTTAAAAAGTGGACCCCGTGATATCTGATACAGTAAAATCTCTTGCAATCTTAAAACCCGTGTTCATGCATTTCTGTTCTCTTACCCGTTCGTTTCTGCCATTATTTTTGTTGACTGTAAACAGATATGAGCTCTTAAATGAAGTTTTGTCCGTCTGTATGTTTCGGGTGAGAGACTCTCGGGTGTTTTATAGCCGCGCGCAGCTGTGCGGGTGTTTTCTCGAGGCTTCGCTGAACCTTCCGGAGAAAACATTAACAGATAGAAGACAATTTTCATATAGGACAGAAAAAACACGCACATATTGATGTCGACATTTTTCCAAAAATGTTTTTATTACAATTTAAAATCTAAGCTTGAGTTTTAATAAATTAACCATAGTTTTTAAAAAAATATCCCCACATGGTTAATTTTCGTAAGGGAAATACAATGTAGCTTCTATCAAAATTAATTACATCCCCTAACTATTAATATAATAATTATATACTTATCAGGCTATATATTTTTTCAATGTTTATTTATTAATAACGTCTTTTATATTAAATGAAGAGAATACAATCTAGGACTATAGCAAATAAGTCATATTTACAGTAGTTGAATTATGATCGTACAAAACATGCACACAAAACAAAAATTTGACATAAACATACTGACTAAAATTTAAGCGAAAATGACTTCGATCAGGAAAACATAATACATATTTTATTATTTCATTCATGAGTGAAACACAACTACTGAATAATTTTACCACAAGGTGGCGATGTTTGGTAACTCATTTTGGATATAAAAAATAAACCTATATATAATTAATTCAAATGTAAACTATTTTATTAATATATTCTATTATAAATAAAAGAATATTATTTTATCAACTCAATTAAAAAATGTAAAGGGGTAATTTCAGGAGATTTTAAAAAAAAGTAAAATATGTCTTAGGTGTCCCCAGAGTATGTTTATGACGTTTTATCTGAAAATACCCCACATATAATTCATTATAGCATGTTAAAATTGCCACTTTATAGGTGCAAGCAAAAATGGGCAGTTTTTGGGTGTGTCCTTTAAAATGCAAATGAGGTGATGAAATGCAAACACTGATGACCATAATGGTGCTTTGTTGTAATAATTTTTTCTCTGCATTAAATGGCAATGCCGTTGTTGGATAGTGCAGATTAAGAGGCAGGATTATAGTAATTAAAGTCGCTATCTATGTTACAAAACAGGCGAAATCTGAATGACCTATTTTTTGCGTGCTTGCAGAGAATGGTTTACCAAAACTAAGTTACTAGGATGATCTTATTTCACATTTTCTAGGTTGCTAGGAGCACTAGTGACCCAACTATAGCACTTAAACATGGAAAAAGTCAGATTTTCATGATATAACCCCTTTAAATAGTAGGCCTAACTCTTTCAAAAAAAGGAAATTTTATGACTCATCCTGCAATATAAGCATATCTGTCCAGTCAAATGCTCCCTAAAATGAAAACATGTTTATTAATTCACTCCATGACTGGGTCAGATATGGACATTTTCTGTGTTAATATAAACCAACGCTTGTGTTTGTCCATATTTTATCCAACCATGGCTTGAAACAACCCAGCAGTAGGGTCAACCATAAGTTATAAACTAGCAAGGGTGCACTTGGTCACCTGCAATAACCATTGCTCAAAAACGCTCCCTTTATGTCCACAATCTAACCTCAATGTGACTATTTGCAGAGACACAACAGATTATGACAGTATGTGTGGCGATAGATCACTGAAGTTTGAACTATAGTGATGACCAAGAGAAAAACAAAAGCTCAGAGGGGCTTTTTGGACATCAGGGCCTTGATTTAAGCAGTGACAACTGAAGCCTACAAGTTTCAACTGGAAACATGAATACAGGACAGATAACTGCAGTAAAATTACATCCATATAAATTACAGGACTAATTGTTGGTTTCATTCTTATTAACTAATTGATGCATATCTAAACAGTACAGCCTTTGCAGTGGTGGCCCCAAAACTTTGAAATATTTGCCTTTGTATTTTAGGCCGGCACAAACACTTTCTATTTTTCAATTTCATTTAAAAATATATTTGTACAGCATGGCATAAAATTCAGTATGTGTATTTGAAATATCTATTATTTATTTTGATTTGTTATATGCTCTTTGATTTTTATTCTGTATGTACAGCACTTTTTGTAAACACTTGCTGTTTTTAAAAAAGTGCTTTATAATTAAACTTTTAACTTGCAGAGAGTTTATATTCAGATAAAAATGATTCAGATTTATATGAAGGTTCCAGTGGCTTTAGGTAAGATAGTGAAATTAATCTTCCTCCGGTTGTGTCTCCAGCAGACCATGAAAATAAATATAGAAGGCATTGCAGTAACTGGCTTGTTTGTTGGGGCTGGACTGGACCTGCTCAGGTTTCTGGGAGCTGAAGGGATTCGGGCCGCTGTCTTTAATATTCATTTCTAATTCGATCAGAATCTGAAGAGAATACTGAAGCTCTTCATTACTGCAGGAGAAGAAGACAGAAAGACAAATGTGTTCATTGATTTACACTAAATATGTATATGTAATGCTTTTGTAATATGATTGTAATACGTTACTTGTACATGGTGAACATGGAGGGGATGTTGTAATCTCTCAGTAACAGTAATGTGGGCAACCAGCCTTCACCCAAACCCTGAGATGCATGAAACCCTGCGTGAGATGAGAGACAACAAACATTAAAGCAGAGATGAAAGGACTGACCGCACGACAGGTGCAAGGACATTCAACCCATAGACACTTCAGCTGGATTATGTCGGCCTTTGTTTGTTTGTGATAAATGTATGAAAGCATGTAGTATAACAGATTAGTTGTGTGCTGGTGATCAATGTGTAGACACTGGTTTATGTTTCTGAGGGTCAGCAACAACTGTACGAAGAGAAACAATACCCTCCTGACCACAGGTATGATTTAGCACATTGTGTCTATACATTGATGAAAATCTTGCTTATGCAGACTCCAAAATTACCAACATCAAACAATGGTGCAACAGATATAAGCAAATGACCAGCAGTCATGGCAGAGATTTAATAGGTGGCTTGAGGTGGAGACACATTTAATATTTTTAAATCACAGATGCAGAAAATCCCACTTTGTATAGATTTGTATAGACTCTGTCCCACCTTGAAATCCATTTCATGAACTCAGTCCCACCAAGCCTGAGTTGTCAAATGAAAACATTCATGATACAGCAATTAAAAACTCTTACTTATGGTGGGGTGGAAAGCCCTTTAATGTGTTTGCAGTGTTACTGTGCATATGTATTTACATGTATACATGTATGTTTTGTGCTGTATACTTATGTTTGATGATGTCTTTATGCTTTACTTTATTGTATTGTTTATCTAGAGCTTGGAAAATATGCTTTATAAATAGAAATTATGTATTAATATTATCATAATAATATCAGCATTATTACTATTTAGTAGTGATTATTATTATTATTATTATTTATTTGTGATTATTATTATTTATTTGTGATTATTATTATTTATTTGTGATTATCACACTGAAAAAAATGATTCATTGAATTTAATCAATTTTTTTAAGGTAAGTGGTTGGAATCAATTTATTTAAGCTACATTTAAACAAAAAAGATTAGTAATGTAAAATAAAATATACAAATTTTGTTTGAATGTAGCTTAAATAAATTGATTGCAACCCCTTACCTTAAAAAAATTGATTAAATTCAATGAATCATTTTTTTCAGTGCATTATTATTTTTATTATCATCATCTTTATTATTATTATTTATGTGTGATTATAATAATAATAACAATTATTATTATTAATCATAATATTAATATTATATATTATAGTAGTAGTAGTAGTAGTAGTAGTAGTAGTAGTAGTAGTAGTAGTATTACTATTATTATTAGACTGTAAAAAAATATTTCCTGCCTTTTTTTTGTTGAATCCACTCAGATTTACAAGTGATTTCAACTTACTATTATTTACTTGACTGAGATGTGTTGCTACAACTTATAATATTAAGTTGACTTTTTTCAACTATATTTTATAAGTTAGAACAACTCATCTGTAGTTACAACTCATCTCAAGTCAAGATAAATAATAAGTTGAAATGACTTGTAAATCTGAGTTGATTCAACAAAAAAATTAAGGCAGCAACACATTTTTTACAGTGTAGAATTATTATTTATTAGTGATTATTTATTATTATTTTTTATTATTAATAATTATTGTATTAGTTATTTTTTGTATTATTTATTTCTGTATTATTTATTTTTTATGTATTATTTATTTGTTGTTGTTTTTATGGCAATTTACTAACTTCAGATAAGAAGCCATACTTTGCACAATTAAATTAAATTAATATATTTAAATGAATATACACTAGTCAACATTGAAAGTGGATCAAAACTTTTATAGAAATTTTAACAATATCCGTTCTTGTCTTAGGAGATCTTTGATGAACTTTTGATCTACTTCAAATGTTGAATAGTGTATTTTAAGTGATTTAATTGATGAATTGATGGCAAACAGTACATACTGCAGTTGTTAGAAGACGAGCAACATTGACCCAGTTTATACTAAGCACTCGGTATATAAATAAAAGTCATTTAGTAAATGTGCATGTGTGTGTTTATGGATATACAGTACTGTATACTGATATATACAGTATGTGTATGTATACTGTATATGTCTGAAACTCTCAGCTGTTACTATAAATAATTGCAAGTTAAAGACGGACAGATGAAGCATCAGGGACCAGCAGACAGAAACAGCATCAGTCTCAATCTATAGATGGAAACTACACTTATACACCCATACTCGAGTTTGAAGAGTTAACCATGTGTGAATGAAAACTGTGAAAACCTGAAGACTTAACAGAAACAAAATCTCCTTAACACCTACAACTGCATCTAATCTCACACCTAATAAATAATAGGTTATTTTCAACCAGCGTTGGGTCAAGGGATGAACTTAACCCGCTGGGTTGTAATTTAACCTATGCTGGTTTGTTTTAACCCATTGTTGGTTAAATCTAAACATGTTCTGAGTTCAGCTATGAATGTTTTGTTGTTTGTTTGTACCTGGGTGAAATCCAACCACTAGATCTGGTCTAGCAGCTTCACCTTTCTCAACAACCTCCTCCCAAAACTGGTGATACAGGCCTTTGTATGCACTGATGTACACTTTTCCCCGGGGTCCGAAAGCTCTCAGCGGGGGTCTCATGATGGGACCCCGCACCACCTCTGGCCCCACCATCACCACCTCCAGTCCCTGATGTCCCGGGAACATACGGCTGAGCTCATCCATATCTGTGGTTCTGGCTCCAAGGGTCTCGTTATGACCGGCACCAACAAGATGTACGGTCAGTGGGCGAGAGTACGGGTCCAGACGGGACACCCGAATCCCAAGGCCCACGGTCAGTGACCGAGAGAAAAGTTCACTACACACCCGCCACACAGACTCGCGAAGCTCCGCCTCCTCCGGTCGTGGTCGGCAGGCATTGGTCCAGAGATCGGTCATGTTTTTACCAGACAGAATGGGGTCCAGACGTGATGTCAGATCTCCGTGCATAGAGAGCCAATCATCCCAACATCTGATGTCTTTAGCCGGACGAGACCACACCTCCGTAGAGAAAGGAAGATCTCCTATTGGAGTAAAGGAACATATTAACATTCCTTAAAGTCTCCAAACTGACAGGTTATGATGTTCGTCTCACCTGTGTGAACAAGCCATTCAACCAGTCTGTCCATCGAGACCTTACGAAGCATTTTACAGAATTTCTTATGCAATGCCCAATCTTTTCTCTGACACTCTTTACTGCAGTAATACACATTCAGACACCTGTGAGATCAGATGAACGCAGAAGAATTTAAATCACAGTTATAAGAAGAAGCAGTGGATATATAATACAAAATGACTTTAAGAGTTCAGCTCCCCACAGACAGATGAAAAGGTCAAAGCCATTTTTAGATCCTGCCCTCATCATTTTAGTACTTTAAGGTTTTATTGTGGTGGCAGCATCATGTGGTGTGTGTCTGACCCGCTCATAAACCTTTCCTCTTTGTATGGAGTTAAAAAATCTGCTCGGGTTTAAGAGAACAGCTGGGAACAGAACCAACTATGATGCAATGCCAAGAGTCTCAGTCATATGAATGTCACTATAAACCAGAACTTTCATTATAGCAAAAAGTGGTCAAAATATGTGCCTCAGCTGTCACTGGGACAGTAACCTTTAACCCCTGAAAAGGCGCAGCCCTTTTTTGAGTGTGTGGGGGGATGAAAAGGTGATGTACACTCTCAAATTTTTTTGCCGTACAATCTTAGTCTTGGTTAGAAAAAAGATGCCTTAAGGTTTTGGAGGTCTCTGGAGGTGAAAATATAAAATAAAAAAATTGTTACAGTTATTGTAATAAATTAAAATAATGCAATAAAGTATATATTTTATACTTAAAATGAGGTTTGTGTTACACTTTTAGTGGTTTAACCAACAACAGCCACTAGGTGTCAATGTTTGCTGCATACTCTTGTCACTAATTAATAAATAACAGTCACTGCATTATTATTACTGCTGAAAGGTTTTGACCTTTCCAATGATATATAGTTTGTCGTGATAGATTCACATGCAAAATATTGAATTAAACTCAGGACTCCCACTCACGGGACAGCGCCAGTTAAGGGTTAAAAAGTCCTAATATGTACCATTAGGTTAGCCTGGGTGCCAGCTGATCTTAGCCCCGCCCACCACGATTTGAAAAACGGGGAAGATCTGACTAGAATTGAGTATGACAACGTCAGGCTACCATTAGGTATGAATATGTATACATTTGGTAGCAATGTGTACCTTTGAGATAGTATGAAGTCTTTAGGTACAAAACTGTACTTTTGGAAAGGGTTATGGCCCAGGGTAAGGTACGTATTTGCAGTGCAGATCTCATTTGACCATTATCGGTTAAATGAGAATAATCTGTCACTGGTGATGATGGGAGATATACAGAAAATCAATGATTTTTTTCATCTGTCTGTTTTAAAAGAGTTTGACTGAAAAATTCCCAGCTGACCTCCAGCATTATTTAACACTTGCTTAATACCATGCTATATTTAGATATACTTTGTGCCAAACACAGAAGAGATGACAGATCTAAAGAGCATCACACAAACCAAGTGTATTTAACTCAAGTCTTATGTTGCTACGATATTATCGGTTGTAATCGTTTAGCACTGCTATATGATTTTTAGATTCTACTGAAATAACATGGTAGATGAATATGGCAATCATTTACAGTTTAACATCTAATATTATTAGAAGAATCATTTTTTTCATACTTTTAAATAATCTAAAAAAAACATTTGTTTAATGGTTTTATAGTCTAAAGGAGGAGCTTTTAAACTTTATGATGGCAACGACCCTCAAATATAATGAACCTCACGTGAGAGACCCCCATCCTAAAATATATATCCATTTATTTTTGTATAAAAACATTTCAACTTTATTAGATAAGTAGTCATTTTGATATTATAAAGACAGATTATTTTTTTACAAATAATTGGCTTTATAGAAGATTTTTTCAGTTTTGCTTTGTCTTTTATTCTCTGAAATGTTCTGCCCTTTATGCTGCATACACACCAAACACGAAGAATCGCTTCATTGCTCTAGATTACTTGCAGGATGTAACTTGAATATTTTCAACTTGTAGGAAGATGCATT
Organism: Misgurnus anguillicaudatus; assembly: GCF_027580225.2. Taxonomy (NCBI): domain Eukaryota; kingdom Metazoa; phylum Chordata; class Actinopteri; order Cypriniformes; family Cobitidae; genus Misgurnus; species Misgurnus anguillicaudatus. The sequence continues at coordinate 31,346,769 of NC_073361.2, read as the reverse complement.
TGAGGCGAATAGCCTGTGTTTTCATGGCAATTCAATCCACAATTGTGCAATTTACATTGTACTGCATGAGTTTGCGTCTATTCTTATCTTTGAATTTGCGTTTGGTGTGTACTACATGTTATGCTGTGTACACACCAAACACAAAACATTGTGTTTCTCGCTCTACATTACTCATGGGGTTTAACATTGTGAAATGTGAATTTTTCGCATGTGTTGAATATTTTCAAATTGCGCAAAGACGCGTTTGAGGCGAATAGCGTGTGATTCGCGGCAATCGCAATGTCCATTTTGCGTCATTTGTATCACCCTGCGCGAGTTCACATCTATTTGCGTCTTTGCATTGACTTTTTATGTAATCTACTTGCGCAAATCGCTGAATTTGCGTTTGGTGTGTTCTTTCTGTTATGTACACACCAAATGTGCGGCATCGCTTTCCTCGCTCTAAATTACTTGCAGGAATTTAATATTTTCAACTTGTAAACACCCGAATCGCCCTGCGTTGTTCGCATCTATTTGTGTCTTTGCATTGACTTTGTATTTAATCTATTATTCGCGCAAATCTGCAAATTTGCATTTAATGTCTGCTTCCCGTTATGCTGTGTACAAACCAAACGCGAAGTTTCACGTCCTCGCTTTATATTACTTGCAGGATTTAATTTTGTGTTTTCGCTTGAGTTGAATTTTTTCAATTTGCGTGAAGATGCATTTGAGGTGAATACCTTATTTGCATCATTTGCATCGCCATGCACAAGTTTGCCTCTACTCTACCTACTTGTGTATTTAACATTGTGACCTGTTTGAGGCGAATAAAGCACATTTTTGCCGCAATCGCACAACCCAATTTGCGCCATTCGCATTGCCCCATGCAAGTTTGCATCTATTCACTTATTTGCATTAACTTTGTATGCATTAACATACAGGTTAACATTAGAACCTTTTTGGGGTCCCCGGACCCCAGTTTGAAAACCCCTGCCCCAAATACCCGAAAACAGAAAGAGTCGTTAGGTGTGAGAGGTTTTGTTATGGAACTATGCAGCAAAAAAATGGCATTGTGACATACCTTTATTTTGAAGAGTGTAGTAAAATGATGCATGGTTAATTTTCATAAATGCTGGTGAAAACCTGTTTTTGGTTGGTGCATTATGGTACCATTAACTCCTATCCTTCAGTTAGAGGTGATAACATCGTGCATTAGCTTTGTATGATAATAAGAGGGTGTTAATACTTAAGAGGGCAACTGGAAACCAGAGCTTTATGATCTGACCATCACCCGCTGCAGGACGGACGGCACCAGCTGTGACACTAACTGTGTGTGTGTGTGTGTGTGTGTGTGTGTGTGTGTGTGTGTGTGTGTGTGTGTGTGTGTGTGGTAAATGTTAATGGCTGTGATAAGTGTGGAACAGTGTTAATAAGACAAAATTCAAACAAAGCTTTGTAATGACTCGCAATGATTCTTTAAGCATCTTATCAAATGGCTCTAGGTTAATGATTTGAACAAAACTCTAATGCAAAGTAGGCTAACTTATCCTATATAATGTGAGATGACAATGCCCTATAGTAACCAGCCAGTGGACCTATAGCAACCACGTGGCAATACGTTCAAGCCATAAATGCATACAAAACTCATCATCTTATTATCTTCTGTATGTATACATGCATGTTATATTCTCACTTGATGCAGCGTTTAAGAGCTTTGGGATCTGTCAGGTTGGATGGGAGTTTGGAGCAGCAGGCGCAGAACTTAAACGTGTCCTCCAAGTTTTGGAACATTTCTTTATAAGAGCGAAATCCAACTTTGCCCTTTCCCTCCAGAGCTGACCTGAAAAAGAGATGTAAGATCTTCAACATTTCCATGGAGGGACCCAGAGGAACACGTCTGTATGAGTTTCTCACCTGTAATCCTTGTAGTCTTTCATCTTGAGTTTGTCTAAGATGACTTTAGAAAGACCAGGAACATTACAGTCCAGAGAGTAAAACCCAAACTGATCCGAATAAACGCTGTCGGAAGTGGGAGCGAAACTTTCTGGAAGTGCCGGAACTGAATCGGCCATTCTGTCTTGAGTTTTCACCTAAATGCATACGAAGAAGAAACGTCTGATGTCTCAATGTAAAAATTCCTTGTTGCACTTACATTTTTAAGTTTAGTCAACTTGAAATTACAATTCATTTCAACTTTCTTGACGAGTACAGTGTAAAAAGTAAGTGGTTCGACTTAAAAAGTTACTTCAATTGGTAACACATAAAATAATGAAGTTTATTTAACTTACATTTTTCACCAAAAGTGAATCTACAGTGACATTTTTAAGTTGAATAAACTTAATTTATTTACATTTTACCAACCGAAGCATTTTTTTAAGTTGATCCAACTTTTCACTGTTTACAGTTTAAGGAGTTGCTAAAAGTTATCAAAATAAAGTTGAAATAAGCTAATTCAACTTACTAGTCAAGAAAGTTGAAATGAATTGTAAATTCAAGTTGATTAAACTTAAAAATTCAATTGGAAGACATTTTTTTTTCAATACCTAACTTTCAGATTTAAGGTGAAATATGAGCAGTGCATTTGTTTTGCTTATAACTATTTTATCACTTTCATGTTTTGGTCGATACATCAAGCTGCCTTCTTCCACAGACTTTAATTTCTCTACATTAAAATGTCAAAACAAACACTCCGAGTCACTTAAACATGATAAATGTGACTTCAGTGCTCAAATATTTCACATCGCAGACAAACAAACATATCAATCTTTAAACCATATAGACAAAGAAACAGACGAGATGACGAAGAAAGTTTGTTGGTTTTTGGTAACTTAAATCTTAAATGCAATTTGCCTTCTTAGTAGCTGAGAGGAAAATACTTAAAATTATTTAAATGTAAAATAAGAGTAATCATTTTTACATACACATCACTGAGGTGCCTGTGGGACCCCAAATATAAAGACATTCAATCTTAAAAGACCCACGGCAAAAAGATGTTTGACAGCTTTATCACTAAAATAATAAAACCTGAATAAACCCCCACAAACACATTACATCTATAGTTTCTATATATACTCTCACAATAACAAGTATATATAATATCAAAAATATAGGAAGAATAAAACTCTACTGACCTGACAATGAAAGTTTTTTAAAAATCCAGATCTTCTAAAGGTCTGCTTCTTCTTCACAGGACCATACAGCAGAAATAACTCCACCTCTCACATTCCCTATCTCCTTTTTTGGGATGGGAAATACGACTGACGTTTATCCAGGTTGAGTCTCTCTGGGAAAGTGTTCAAATGAACCCAAGCATGACCCCTTTAACAACCCACATCTGTCAAGAGTTTATACCACATTTATAAAAACAATTGATTATTATAAATGTAAATCATGTAATATTTCTTTGCACTGATCTCTGTATACACTGGGGATAAACAGAAAACCTTCATATTTGACCCAATAATGGGTTGAAATATCCCATAGATTAAATTACATCGCAGGGTGTCAGGTTTAGCTTTTTTCACGCAACACTGGGTTGAAAATAAACCAGACATTTTTAACATGGCACGCAATATTCTTGATTAAATAATGTGCCTGAGATACAGCAAAACTGATTTACCCAACTATGAAAGGGATAGTTCATCCCAAAATGAAAATTCAGTCATCATTTACTCACCTTCATGTTACAAACCTGAATAAATCTCTTTGTTTAACACAAAGGAAGATATTTTGAGGAATGTTTGTAACCAAACCAATCATACTGTAAAAAATGTGCCTTTGCTACTAGATTTAATGAAAATGAGTAAACGTTGAATTAAAATTAACAAAATGTGAGTAATGTCTACCAAAGTCATTCATGTAGTTTCACACAAAAACATTAAGTTCATTTCTGTCTTACAAATTTAAGTGCACTGTGAAAAATTCTTTGCTGCCTTAAAATTTTGTGTTGAATCAACTCAAATAAAATGAATTTGACATATTTCAAATATATTTTATAAGTTATAACAACTCATTTTTAGTCAAGATAAATAAGTTGAAATAACTTGTAAATCTACATTGGAGTAAAAAAATCACAAAATTATTAAATTAATTTTAAATTGAATTAAGTAATTTTTTGTTGAATCATCTCTGATTTATACAGAGCCCCTAAGGGGACAAGGAGCAAAAATAATAAAAGAAAGTTTGGTTTCATGTGCTCATGCAAAACCTTCATGTGCAGAATATTTTTCTAAAACTATCGAGATTAGTTTCGCGTGGTCACGTGAAACTTTCGCTTTCACGTGCACGCGCAATAGTTTCACGTGAGCACGCAAAACTAAACTCGATAGTTTTAAGTGCACACTCGATAGTTTCACGTGCGCACATGAAACTAAACTTAATTGAATTTTTGCTCCATGTCCCCTTAGGGGCTCCGTATAAATCAGAGATGATTCAACGAAAAAATTAATTAAATTAAAAATTAACTTAACAATTTTGTGTTGAAACCACATGAATGACTTTGGTAGACATAACTATATCATATATATTTTTTACAATGTAATTTCACTTAACTTAGTTAAGTAGATCTACTTAATTTCCTTATGTGCTAAGCTTACTTATATTAGTGCAAAAACTTGCAAAATAAAATGTACGTAAATTCTACTTATTGTTTGTTTCGGTGCAGAAGCCCCATTGACTTTTACAGTACTCTTTTGTCCTACTATCGATGTCAATGGGGCTTCTGATCAGTTTGGTTATTCCTCAAAATATCTATCAGAACAAAGACATTTATACAGGTTTAAAATAACATGAGGGCGAGTAGATGACAGAATTTAAATTTTTGGGTGAACTATCCCTTTAAAATTACAAGGGTAAAATAATAAGCTATATAAATATGATTTTCTAAAAGTTCAGCAGCAATGGTTTAAAATTAAATAAACAAATAAAAACAATTCGATTTGAAATAATCATCTGTAGAACGTCTGAAACGTCTCAGCATTATAATAACTAGTTGTTAAAGATGATTGTGTCATTCCTGGACCAAACAAAGCTGCAAAAGAAACCAGAACTGACCCAACCACTCCAACATAAAGCTTTTCAAATGTTTTGAAGTGCCACAACGTTTACACATTTGGCAGAGATGCTTTTTGTCCAAAAAACTTACAGTGCACTGCAAGGTAAACACTTTTTTCAGTCTGTGAGTTACCCATGATCCTTTGCGCTACTAATGCAATGCTCTGCAACTGAGCTATACAGGGAAACAAAGTTGTAGCTTTTATCAGTTATCTACGAAAACATATTAACAGCAGCAAGTAATAAAAATTGAACAACTCTTGATGTTTCTTGATTTAAAAAAATGAAACAAAAGAACTTTATTTGTCATTTGGTCCAACAGAACCTGAGATTGCAAATGAACCAGACAGATTTTAAACTTTTATACATTTGTCTTTTCTTTTTATCTCAGAAACTCAATAAAATATTCTACATATGGTCCTCTCGTCCATCAGCTATTTGTGTAATTACAGCGAGTACATGGATGCGGAGGAAATCAGCTCTGTACAATATACAAAAGAAAGACAGATAGTGTGTGTTTATGTGTGTGTGTTGATCAGACCAACACCAACAGGGGGCGACACAGACCTACACAACATACAGAAAAAAAATACACAAGATGCAGAGAAACCACACAAATAAATGAACATACACTGACAGCCGAACGACCGACCAATCAGATTCCAGCGGGTTCTGACATCATCACATTCAGTGATGTAAAACGAATGGACCGATCGGTTATTTCTCCCAGCAGCTTGTCTTGTGCTTTTCTTGGAAAGCTTTAACTTTACTAAAACACTAAATAAATAAATTAAAAGAGATGGTTTACACAGATAAAGTCCACCGGCACGCGTGTTCCCATCCACCAGAATCAAGTATTATCATATGTCCATACATTACCCAACATGCAAAACATTTCACCCATAACTGACAGTAAAATCCTGTTCTTTACCGGCTGAATCTCATCCAGAACCCATTCAGTCCGGGTCACGGTTTACCCCCAAAGCAAAGCACGAAATAAGAAATTGCTAAATAGGTCATAAAACTATGCTATCCTTCCAGATTCTCACTGCTGTAAATTAAAGCACTTTGTAGACTAAATACAATTTCTTATTTCTTTTGATTTGGGGGTGAAGTGTTGCTGTGAGCTTCACCCATTTATTTCATTGAAATAGACAGAAAATTCATGAAAGAAACTAAAAAGCGAACATGAGACGTACACAGGGTCGGCTGCAGACAGAGTTAGGTTATGTTGATGTGTGCGTTCGCAGTGGGCGGGTCTTGGCTCAGCAAGCAGGCGTGTGATTGGCTCAGTAGTTCCACACAGACCCTCTCAAGGTCTTTGCGTGTGTGTGTGTTCGCCAACACGGCTCTGCATTTGTCTACATCAGTTTAATGAAGGGAGACAGTTCTTGTGTGTGTGTAAGCGTGTGTCAAAGGGGTCGTGGTCTGTGCAGTCCATCAGTATCTGGGGTGAGCTGAGGCGAATGTGTGGCTTTACTGGACGTCCAGTCGCCCAACGACGCCTGAGCTGCTTTCCGATGAGCCAACCTGTGTGTGATGGAGAAGCCAGCGTTTCCCTCCAACTGGGACAGAACTACCAGTACCTGCCTGGATGGATGACATCACACAGGTGTGTTATACTAGCAATATGTGCATGTGTGAGTTTTTGTAGGAATTTTTTTCTATGAATTCATGCGTTTACCTGTGTAAGGGCGGCACACTGTCTATGGTTTTCAGACTGCCCCGGGTCGAAACCACATTGAAGCTGTCGGTACAGTCACATGACACGTGGAGGTAGTACTTCGGGTGACGGTTTTCCACGACGACGATGAGCCCTGCCCATCCATGCGTCAGGTAGTAGCATGTCATTCCCTCTCGACCCTGCCACACACAGACAGATTTACTTTATTATTTATTTATTTACAAATAAAATGTGATTGATTGATTTATAATCCAGATTGGATTCTTTTTTTTATTTAACATATACCTATATATTATATTAAACAAAAAAGCACCATCACAATCTCTAAATGTTTTTTTGTTGTTGCTTACATCTGCCACAAAGTCAGACTTTTAAAATCAAGAGTTTTAAACCAATATAAAATGAATAATCAGTATTAAAAGCTACCCTTTTAACCAGAAGTTACGCGTTACAGCTGTGGCGTGACAGGATAGCTGTCCCTCCCGGCTAAGCCTGTTTTTTTTCTTGACGAGTGGAGTTTTGGTTCCTTCTCATTGTCGCCCTGTTGCCTTGATTACTTAGCTTAGTTTAGGGTTTTGTAAATTCTGTTAATTTAGCTTTTCTTGTAATGGTCTGGCTACAATTTTAAATAAGAAATTACTGTAAATGAAGTATATACAAATATACACATAGGAGTGCATAAATAAATAAATGAATGTACACATAAATGCATAAGTAAATGAATAAATAACAGGCCTCCAGACTGCCACCAAAATATGAGAGTTTGCCACTACATTATACATCCAGTCGCACATGTGCGAACAGTAAATGTGACCTTTTTTTGTGATGCGACACTGAATTTAAAACCACACATTGTACTTTCTGCATCTATCATCAAATTATTTATTAGTAATACAGTGTATTACTTAGTAGAAATGTGAATATTTGGTTAGCATGTTGATTTACGGTATGTGCACCTAAATTTTCTGGATGCGCCCCTAAATTTTCAGTTGGGGCCACTGTGCTCCTAGTGAAAGAAGTTAGTCTGGAACCCTGAATTAATATACAAATGCATAAATACAACACATAAATAATGCATAAATAAATATAGAAATATGTAGTACATGTATAAAAATATTTATTTATTTACTTAAGCATTTCTTTACTTATGCATTTGTGTATTTATTTATTCTTTTATTTATGCATTCATATATGTATATATGTAATTTATACTCAAGTAATTTCTCATCCTCCATACTTAGGGTGACCATACGTCGTATTTGTCAACCGCATATGTCATTGAGGTTCTTACATTTTAGTTAAAACATATGCAATCACTGTAGTTTCATTCTTACCTTGAAACGTAAAGGTTGCTTTTCTAAAAAAGAACCTGAAATAATTAACCTTTAAGTATGCAGTCAACAAATACGACTTCCAGAAGAAGCCAGGAAAAATGGCACGTATGGTCATCCTACCCATACTTCAATCCTTCCCCGCAAGTGTTTTTTAAAAAGTTGCCAGCCAGCGCCAGCATTTTTATGTTTTCACTGAAGTTTAATGCCTTCAAGAATTTTCTTCTTTAAATATATAAACATCAGTATATATAAAATGAAACTTTCATACTATCAAGGGATGTCCCGATACCACTTTTTCATTTCCGATCTGATACCAGAATTCTGAATATTAGCCGATACCTGCCCAATACTACTGTAATGAAATGTGTATAGTACTTTCTGCTACATCTAGTATCATTTTAAATGTTAAAATCAGTAATTAAAAATTATTTACAGAACATTAGTAAATATTAATCATGGCAGTGTTTAGGAAAACATATAATACGTACGTTTGATCAATTAAGCATGCTAAATATTTTTCCTTAATTGCGCAAGTTAGTGTGCAGATGATTATTTTGGGAATTATGCCCTTGAACGGACTTTTTATGCACATTCCGGGTGCAGAATTGATGCGTCTAAGTCATATGCTACGTTTATGGGCTTTCTGGGTGCAGAGTTGATGCCTTCGAAACATACTATCATGGGAATCCTCGCTGACGCTTTGCAATGGAAAGTTCATAACTGTTAAAACACAAAGAGAATCGATGCTTCATGTGCTCAGCACAAAGTGAATTGCATCCATCCAACGCCTTGCTGAGACTTTATAAAAAGTGGCAGGAGTTGAAGATATCACCGTTTACATTTTTCTTCTTCTGTCATGTAATCAATGCAACATAAAAACAAAAACGCTAAATTTGTCTTGACTTTACTAACTTGCATACAAATAAGTGTGTTATGAGCACAATTCATTAAATATTTGTTAGATTCTGATGTAGACGTGTGTTGTCAGACCTCATGTCTCTCTCCCTTGTTCTCCGTCAGTAGGATAATGGCGTCTGCGAGCGTGGTTGACATGGCCTCCACCTGCTCCACCATCACCTGTCTGGAGCTGTAGATGGCCAAGATGTAGCCTGGGAAATCCTGACTAGGTCTCCGAACATTGGTGGGACTGGAAACTGCAAAAAACAAACATACGAAGCATGTATAAAGATATAATGTGCTTAACATTTCTATCTACCAATCAGGTTATACTTTCACTTTTCCGGCATTTTATACCTGGCGTCGAAGCACCCGTAAGATCCATCTGCCAATGATTAAAGGCACAGCACACCACAGCGTACTCGCCCGGCTCCAGCATCACATCACAACCCACAAACTTCTTCACCGCTCGCTTGCTGTGCGCCAACAAACGTCCCAAAACAAGTTTATTACCAGTGCCGAACGAAGCCCGGAAGACCATTATACACAGATCCAAAAGGTGACTGTCGGCCGTATCCGAACGCCTGCCGGAGAGAGAGAGAGAGACATCACGTATATATCGCATACTTGATATTTTTGACAGTATGTAGTATAGTTCACACAGTTAAGATTGTTACCTGCTCCCCTCCTGAAAGAGGGCAAACTCCAATGCGGTCCGCTCCAGAACCGTAAGGGCCGTGACTGTGATGGGTTTGCTGGCTCGACAGGGGAAACTTCCCTGCAGACGAACCTCCTGCCAATCCGAATGAATCTTACAGATATCCACTGAGTCAAAGTACCTGCACATACATGAAGAAAAGACCTGATGTGAACCTGATATCATAAATATATATAATGACAAAGATTATATCATAAATCAAATCAAAACAGCACTACATATAAAACAAAAGTACTTAATAAAGTCTCCATATTCCATCCAGAAGACGCCTTCACTACTGCCGTGAGCCATCAGCTCGTGACGCAGGTGCTGCGGCCAATCCGGCCATTCATCAGACCAGGAACCGTTCCAGGAGAACCGGCCCCAAGGGTTCCTCAGACGCAGCAGTCTGACACAGAAAAACCCCAAGAATCCTTCTTAAGTACATCGAGCTCTTCTGAAGCTTCACAGATGTGTGTATGTTGTGAATGAGTGTCTCACCTGTAACCCTGAACATCTCTGACATCCAGTATGGAGTAGGCGTGTCGTGGGCGGAGCCCCAGAGATTCATAAACCATATCATCCACCTTCATGTTCCCACCTCCACAGGACGCTCCCATCAGAAAACTGGATATATACAGGACATACACGAGAACCAATCACAAACCACAACCCGGACACCCCTAATGAATGAGCACTTAATATTCATAATTTTTTTATTAATTTATTAAAATATCCGTACTTTATAAATTACATTTTCTTTAGGGCTATCAAAAGACTAAAGGGGATCGCACACCGGCCGCGCAGCTCAGCGCCGCGCCGTTCTAAAAAAATGTAACACATTGTTTTCTATGAGTGTACGCACACCGGCGCCGCTAGGTGGCGCCTGTCCGCGCCGCCCAGCTGTGACTCAGGAAGTTGTTCAAATCCCTGTCGCGCCACACAGCGCCACTCACATAGTTTAACATTACATAACATCATATGTGTCCCAAATCATTAACAAGTAACATTGGCTGCTAACGTATATTTTGCAATTTGAAGTAGACGCTATCTGACGAAGCTCGCGCTATTTAATGTGCACTTCCGGTTTACAATACCTCCGAGTTCTCCTAGGCGCGACGCGGCGCGGCTGGTGTGCGATCCCCTTAATCGTGATTAATCGCATACAAAATAAAAGGTTTTTTTGCCAAATATATATGGGATCACTTAGTGAAATTATTTTGTAAATATAAATACGTACACAAACATATAATTACACACACAAATATATTATGCAAACAAATTTTTTTTTAATGCGATTAATCACGATTAATTTTTTGACAGCCCTAGTTTTCAGAAATTTTAATGAACTTGTGTGTGTATTTGTCTTACCCTGCCTCTTTGGAGCTGAGCATTTTTGCCCATATCAGATCTGTGTCGATGGGTTCCTCACGCGGGTTCGTTGAGCTGACCTGCAGCATTAGACTTTCACAGGGGGCGCCGGTGAGCGTCGCCAAACCCTCGATGGCACGGCCCGCCTGCAACGCAAAATAAGACCCGTGGAGCTTCGCGAGAGCTTTTTCTATTAGAGCAACCCACAGCTGCCTTCTCTGAGCCTGAAGAGCCAAACAAAAACAAAAACTGGGATGAAGATTACAAACAAAACCTTCACGATATACAATGTAGTTGTTGTTATTATTCTTATTATTAAGAAAATTAAACTGCAATCCTACCATATTTATTTTCTACGTTATTTACCAGGTGGCTAATTCATACGACCCCACTTGTATGTTTTAATACAATTTACTTACGCCCCTGTGACGTTGGGGTTAGGGATGAGGTTTCATTATAGTTTTTTATAATAATCGCTAATTTTTGTACGATTTACTTCACTTTACGTACTTGTAAAATATGTGCGAGATCAGACTAGCAAACCCGTTTTTTCCTGGTTTATGCTTTCATGTAAATGTGTATGTGCATCAGATACATGATTTCTCTGATTTCTTACAAGTGCACAAGAATCAAGACTTATCTCCAAATAATTATGACGTTTACATGTCCACCTATCAGATGAAAAACAAACTTAAAATGGCAGACAAACAAACCTGTGAGAAAAGCAGAAATCCATACTCATCGCAGGGCAGCATGTCATCTACTAGAACAGTGGTCCATGTACCATCTTTACACAGCCGGACCTGATACGCTCCCTCCTGACAGATCGTTCTGGTGATCATTACGCGCTCCACCAGTTCAGGTCGCTCAGCGAGGACCGCCAAAGCGCTCAAGAACCTAGAAATACAACGTGCGTGTGATCAAACACAACCAAATACATTCACTTATTAATCTAAACTGTTAAAGGGGTCATGACTAGAAATTTATTTTGCCTTCATCTATAGACATACCTGCTAAAAAACTGATTTTAGCTAGTGTAGCAGGCTGGTTTGAGAGGGGTTTTGGCCGCATTATAGCTGGTTAGGCTGGGAGACCAACTGACCCACCAGCTTAACTCTTTCCCCGTCATTGACGAGTTATCGCTTCCCTGCCAATGGCGAGTTTTTACGGCAATCCATATTTCCACTATTATCCACTAGGTGGTGCTCTTACCCAACTTATAAAAAACTAAAGCATTCACTGATAAAAATACTTAATAACTATATTTTTTGATCATCATTCTGAATCTGATCTCCAACAAAAGTCGTTTACAAAAATGCAATTATCTCAGCTTTTTGCTCAAAATGTGGTATTTTTGAAGAAACCTACCTATATTTGAGAGGTTTAAAAGGAGAACAAATGAAGATAGGATGAAACTTTAAAGCAGATGTTCTGTTGTATGTTTATATATTTATAGAAGAACATTTTCTGGAAACCCTCCTTATCAAAAACGAAAGCATTTATTTTATCATTGTCAAAAAAAAAACACAAATGAAAAATGGCTGGATTAGTGACGTACATATATGTATAATAATTTTCATATGACCTGCCTGCTTCAGGTCTGCAGCCTCCACCTTCTCTGCTCCAGAAAAACACACAGCGCATCATTGTATCGTTGGCTCCGCCCACTGGAGTTCAGTGACTGAACTTCAGTCAAGGCAGCAATTTGAAGGATCACGACGTCAGACAGAAATGGTTTGTTTATTTTTTTAACGGATGTACTGCAATATGAGCACTAAGCTGTATGTGCCAAGTGTTTTGGACTAAACAAAAATTTTATGTAAATACTATCTTGCAATCGGTAAGTAATCTGTAAGTTTTGAATTACATCGCATAAGACAAAAATGGGAGATCTGACAACACTATGTACACTAGAGCATATGTATATTATACAAGCTGGTATTTTATTGATAATCTGTGCTCATAGTTGATGCGAATTGTGCATCATTTAGGGTACAATTCTATTCTTAAAAAAGTAAAAACGTTGCAGTGTTTGTACACACTAGTAGTCTGCAAGTTAATCATTTATATGCTTCCTAGTGGTAAAAACTTTTATTGTTGTGCTTATGAGATTGTTTGGCTGTCTGCAGCATGAATAAACACACAATGTGCTTCAAAAGACAGTATGACAAGCTGTGAAATTGCGTAGTAGCCGCAGCATGTAGGCTGTCAATCATAGAAGTGGGCGGGACATCGAGCCAGGCTGACGCTCTTAAAGGAGAAACAAATAAAATAAGACTGTTTCAATCGAAAGGATGAGAAACAAGGTGGAAAAGGGCATAAATTACTTAAATTTGTATGCTTTACATAATAAAAAAATTAAAAGAAACGTCATGACCCCTTTAATGTAAAAATTGCAGACAAAATGATTTGAGCTAAACACTTGAAAATTCATACCCATACACATCACATATATCCCATCTACTTCATTTTTCCGTATACTATGCCCTTGGATATCCAAGGAACACCAAGATGATGTCCTATATTTGATGAAATGTACCAAATATAACAGACCAACACGGTGTCTCAAATAGCATACTGTGATTAGATGAAGTACCTACTTATAGAGCATCAAAACAATATGGGTAGTGTGAATAAAATCCAGGCATAATACATCTGCATGTGGATAAATCATGTGACATGTTGTCATAACAACAAGTAAGCCGTTAATTTAGATGTTAACAATACTAATTTAACCATAAGCAAATATTTATATTTGAATAATGCCACCTAGCTGCTTTCCTATATTTTCGAATATGAAGCAGCGTCTCCTTCTTTATTGTGTTGCTCCTCTCCCGGGGCTCACGAGATTCATCAAATGCACACTTTAACATCTTGGAAAAGTGGTCATCGAGAGACTTTTCGGACACTATGAATTCAGACATACTTTTCGTCTAACCTACAGATTTTTGCATACTATATAGTATGAAAGTAGGCGATTTTGGACATAACGCATTTCTGAAATGACAACTAAGGCATTGAAAACTCAATTCAACATGCACGTAATAAAAACACGTGACGATGCAATGTTGAATTGTTTATTGTAGCTGAATGCGTATGGTCATCCATACTACACACGTCTCTTACCAGCAGTTTCCCAGAAGGCCTTGCAATATGTCAGAAGGTCGGGGCGTCCTAAACACCGACCACTTCACCCCACGATCCTTAAAATTATTGCAGTTAATCTCATGAGGCCGTAGCCACTTTTTGATTCGCTGCTGGACGCTGTCATTCTCAGGAAAACCAACCGAACGTGGACCTGGAGGAAAACTGTCGTCTACGAAGTTCACCGCGTTCTGAAACAAACACACACAGACTTCTGATTAAACACATGACAGGAAAAAACTAAATCACGCTCAAATCTCTTGACTTTTACATGAAAACACAAATCATGTAAAATCATGTGATCATGTTCACCATGAGTTGTATTAAAAACAAAGAAAAGCAGGTTGTGGTCTTGAAAAACTGCAATACTTTTGTGCAAATCACACACAATCACACCTTCTGTCTGATGCTAGTGAAATATTTTGCTGTCCATTCTGTGTTAAACATGCAAAATTCATAGTTGATATTTTATTTTGTTGTAGTGCTCATTATTAACTCATTCAAGTCAGCCAAGCAGCAGTCAAAATATATATGTGCTCTTTGGCCTAAAGCAGGTGGTGCCCTAGGCAACCATCAAGTTTGCCTATGCCTAGAAACGGGCCTGATTGTGAAACATATTAGCAGTAAAATATATCAGACAGTCTATATAAATAGAATAAGATATTCTGCAATGACATGCAGGAACATGTATATGTGCTCTTTGGCCTGAAGCAGGTGGTGCCATAGGCGACCGTCAAGTTCGCCTATGCCTAGAAACGGGACTGATTGTGAAACATATTAGCAGTGATATATATCAGACAGTCTATATAAATAGTGTCAGATATTCTGCAGGAACAATAACCCTTTACACAGATTCATTCTCATGGTCAGAACTTCGGCTGTACCTGATTTTTTTGCATTATTAAAAGCCCGTGCCTGCTGGAGAAATAAGGGTCATTTTGACTCTGGGGAGAAGTTTAATTGCTATCGCAACCATTTCTAAAAATACTTCTCTCAGGTTAGAGCGCTGGGAAGATGTTGCACACGGGTGTGTGGTCAAACTAAGTCAATCCATTAATTTCCCTTGAAATATATTCACATTCACCTTTACAAAGAGAGCGAGTTAGATTTAACAATGTGCAAAAGATGCAGAAAACTCATTATGTGTGGCATAAACAGATCTAAACCAAATAATTAAAACACGACTGGCTTTTCTAAAACAACACGTAAATGTTTCAGATACTGCAACTGTTTATTCACAATTTGCATTTAAACCCAGTAGCACCACGCAGTAAGTCTAAATACACAGGGGTCTAATGTCTCTCGAAGTATTGCAATTCAATCATTCAAAAGGGTCATGTCACATCAGTAATGTGAATGCATGAGGTGTGTAATGTAAAGAATTACCTGCACATTCAACATTATTTCTACAGGACGTGTCAGGACAAAGTACATAAAAAAAGGGTTTAAACTGTGCTTGCATCGATTTAGACTCGGCCCATAGGAAACCTGAGGATTTGTATCATGTAGTATCGATCCATTATCGATCACTCCGTACAAAATCTCAATGAAATCCAATCACACACGGCATCAAACTGGCCAGAATCTCACGTTAGGGTGTCTTGATTCTTGACATTTAAAATCGGTTACTTCTTTTGACAGCACAGCATGGGAGTTGAGGAAACAAAGATTGTGAGCATCTTAATGGATTCTCTATTAAACTACTTTGAACGATAAAGAACTTTAGATGTGGATGTAAACGTGCTTAAACACTTTTTAAACTAGGGATGCACCGATATATGGACCTATAATCGGTATTGGCAAATAAAAGCATATTTCCCCCTCTATCGGACATATACAGATTTTATGCTCTGCACTTTTAGGATTTTATGATAAATATTTGAAGCAAGGAGTAAAAAGCAACACTATCGGTATGTATCGGTTACGTCATTCTAAGTAATCAAATATCGGTATTGGTGCGTCCTTAGTTTTAACCTTTTAAAAAAGGTTTCGGTCAACCCATTAGCTGGCATTATTACAAACTGACTTTGGAACAGCACACCACCACCTGTGGTTGACCATTTACATGTCCATTATGCCTGAATGGAGATCTGTGAGCTGAACAACCGTTTTGAGAAGAAGCTGGGAGCAAAGTGTGAACACATTCTCTCAGAAAACTATCAAATATTTATCCGACCTGAAGCAAAGCGCTGTACGAACACATGTTAGGTGTAATGTGAAGGTCAGTAGACAGATTTCTATGAGAGGAATAGAGATGGAGATATTCATCATCCAGTTATTGATCATATTAATAATACTGCCATTGGCAATCGAGAATTAGTGCGAGAAAAGATGTTACTCAAAACCAACACTGTACTGAATAATTTACTACATTTTATGGGGTCTATAATTAGCTTTACTTTGCACTTAACATAATCAATAAACAAATAAATACCCAACCCACTGAATTTAAAACATAAAAAATGTGAACACTAAAAATAATACTTTCTAATTTGTAATGTTATATGTAAAAAGTGATACGTTTTTTTTACTTAGTTCCTCTAGTGTGCAAATAAAACAAACAAGCAAATATATAACACTAACCTCTCTACAGAAGCTGACAATATTTTCCAATAATTCCTTGGCCTCTCCCTCATCCGTGCGTCTACGGGCCTCCACGTGCATGCTCTCCCTGCGTTTGAGCGCTTTCCCAGTTTTCTTCAGATTCAGGTACTGCTGCGGCGTGTGACAGGCCACACAATGTTTCTTCCGGCCCTCGTTCAGCAGCGTGCACGCAGGACACGTCCACTGGCACAAACTCTTCTCCGGTGCTCCTCCGGCTGACGGGGAGGAAATTGAGGAAGAGGAGGTGGAGGTAAAGGCACGTGAATGAGAGTGCGGTTGTATCCTAGAGCACGAGGAGCAGCTGGACGGCTCGGAGAAACCGTGCAGTTTGGAGGATCCGCAGGCCGTGCAGTGACCTGCTCCTGTCGGGTTCCTTAATGTACATTTGGAACACGCCCAAGAACTGAAATCTGGGCTGGAAGGCGACGCTGGCGTGAAGCGCACCGATTCGCCCATCACGTCGATGACATCGCCACCCGAACCTGGCCGAGACCCTCGGCATGCATCGCAGCGACCTGCGGCGGACGAAGGAGGAGCAGTCGGAGCAGAACATCCGGGGCACTTCCATGATGGCGGAGAGGTGACCGGTGGGGTGGGGTTGTTAGGCTCCTCCTCCTCCAGCACGCTGAGGCGCTTAATTGGGTAATTCTCAGAGGTTGGAAGGGGTTTGGATTTGGTGGGCGGGCAGGTGGAAGGGGATGTGGGAGAAGGGGCTGGGTTTGGGGGCCGTCCAGGGGGTGGGACTTCCCTTCGACTGCGAGGTACTGGGTTATTTTGAAGCGACGAAAAGGAAGGAGGGAGAAATGGGATGGGATTGATCGGTGGCGATGGGGTTTCGGAAGGTGCCTGAGGTGGAGAATCCTCGGTCAGATCAATGAGAAGAGGCGCTGACGCTCCAGCCGTCTGCGTCGGAAACCCAGCGACAGGTGTGCGTACTTCAGGTACCACTAGCGCCTCGGGAGGAATCTTTGGCAGGGACAGTTTACGCGGGCCGCCGCAAGCCGAGCACGACATCGCAACTGGAGTGTTTACCAATGTACAACGTGGACACGCCCACTCCAAAGACCCCTCCCCTCCTGCAGACACCTCCCCATTGGACTCCGCACAACGAGACTCCCCGTTGGGTACCTGACCTTTGGCTTCCGGGCTGGAAACGGGATCAACGGGGGTGGGCGAGGGCTGCTTAGGTGGACGGGGTCCATTGGGCGTTACCGGCGTGGCTCCACAGATGGAACACGAAACTAATCCGTGGTGATTGGTTAGGGTACAACGGGGGCAAGACCAGCGAGGTTCTTCTGCACTGCTGAGACGTAGAATGTGGTTTAAATCTGGCTTCTGTCGGGGTGCTTCACAAATGGAGCAGCGCAGGGAAGTGCTGGAGTTAAGAAACGTACAGCGTCCACATGACCAATCAGAATTCCTCACAACTTCTGCCATCGAACCCGTAGAATGAGAGTTACTGAAAGAGAGAGAAAGAGTTCAATTAGGCCCCCCAAAAACATCTGAAATGACAACAGAACCAAAGGTTATAAGTTTTTTTCCCTAGTAGGGCTGCACAATATACTGCTCCAGCACCGGCCTGCATAATATACCGTGACAACAGTAGCGTGATCAATATACCATCATAAATGCGGACAAGCACAATATATTGTTTTGACATTGCCATGCACAAAATATATTTCGGCATTGGCATGAACAATATATTGTTCCAAAATATACCGTTTCAAGATTTGACACGCACAATATAGCGCTCGCGTCAACGTGCACGGTATATTGTTTCCAGCACAAACGTGCATGATATATTACGCACAATATGCAGAAACATAAAACATATTGCCCAGGCGTTGGCATGCACGGTCTATCGTCGCAGTGCCGCCACGCACTGTATATTGAAATTTTAATGTACGTCATGTCGCAGAACATGCAGAGCCCCCCACAATATCGTGCAGCCCTTAATTGCTAGGCTGAAGTAAATATTGTTAACAATTTGTTAATGTAAAGTTTATAGAACATATGAAATGAAAAGAGAAACATTTAAGATCAAGCAGACGTGATACTTGGCAAACAAAAACATGTTTTTAGAACGGTTTTATATGCTGTTGGTCTTTGGCTCAGTTTACTGTTAACACGGCGAGACATTTGGCCCAGTGACACCAAAAAATATCACACACAGCAGTAAAACATCGAGTTCTGTGAGTCACAGTCATTAACACTGAACGAATACAACTGGCCATCATCCCAATGCATACTGCGAGTGTGCGTGTGTGTACATGATATAAGTGCGTGAAGATCTGAGTGCACTACACTATAAGCATTAGAGAGAAGGAAGTGTGTGCTATGGGCGTGTTAGGTCATAACAACATTCACCAGAAATTGAGAAATAAATGACGGTGGTTAATGTTTGTATGTGATATATCAACATTCCTTCAGCATAATTGTTTTTAGCTTCAGGCTTCTTGAACGTGTACTGGAATCCACCTGAAAGAGTCACTGCTGAGTAATATAAGGACAACATGAGAAACCGCTTTCGTTACGTAAACGAACGGAGAATGATCGACGGTACAGAAACCCTCAGACTGAAGAAAAACACTTGTGTGTAGATGAATCAATGTCATTGTGAAACAACCGCTCCTCTCCAAACGGCACCAAAGCTCTCTTGTATGCCACCGTACAGTGCAGTATTAAGATTGATTCCTTCTGGCTTTTTAGAATAGCAGTTTTGTTAATATTACTAGAAAGACTTTTAACTTCTGTTCTACAGCATAAACTACACACACAGTTACACCCATAATGTGAATTTAAAGTTCAACACCGCTGCTACATGAGGTTGCATGACTCCTGAATGTCTGAAGATCATCTTGTTGTGTGTCTTTAGATAACTAAGAAAAACTGTGAAAGAGAAGTCTATGTACATTGAAGGTCGAGGTTATATTGAATTGTGATTGGTGGAGGTGATAGGAGCTTGTTACTATGGAAATAAATCTTAAGTGAAACCATAAAGAGGGCAACAGCCCTGAATGCTCAGAACATCAGGATTTGTCTTTGGAGTATTAAAGCTCACGTAACACACGCTGTTTCTGCATTTCTGATGTTAATCTAGAGTACCTATAGAGTAGTATTACATCCTTTATATCTCCGAAGAGTCTTTAATTTAATCAGATTTATAAAAGAAAGATAAGCTTTACAGAATCTTTCCGATAACATACGAAAAAATGAAGAAATAAGAGTTACTACTGCGGGAGGAGCGAGTACGAGTCACGCAACACTATACAACACTGTTTAACTTATGATTCACTACATGTTCGTGTCATTTATATAATATGCACGCGCCTATTTCCAACATAAGACAGAAGTCTTACTTACCGCATGCAACTCATGACCCAGTTGGGAAAATCCAGCGCATCAAAAACACACGCTGCTACCCTGGATAAACAAACTATATCCAGTGTTTCCATAAGGCTGGCTTTCTTCTCCTTACATCCAAAAACACACTTCTTCATTCGTGCCATTATTGAGTTTTGAAATTAAACAAAGCTGTGTCGCGTGATATGATGTTTGCAAGTTCTAGCGTCTCCCGTTGATTGACGAGTGGGCGGGGTTTTCCGGGGGAAGTGCCCATACAAAGAAGTGATGCGTATAGCAACCCCGCAATCGAAAAAAAAAACTTTCCAAAACTTGTATGAACCCTGGCGAAGTGCATTCGGCACAGAAATGATCTGTAACACGCCCAACTGCTTTTTTGATACTTTGCCTACGTTTAGCATGAGGAAACTACTCTATTACTGTGTTAATAAGTCAGAATGCGTGAAATATCATTGAACCACCCCTTTAAAGGCTGTTTGTGCATATAGAAGATCAATCAACTCGCAAAGATTTAAGTTTCAAGCCCAAAGAGATATTCTTTCTAAAACTGAATGCCTTCCTTTAAACGCCCTTATTCAATCACGCCCCCAAATATCTACATCACTGTGTGGGAAGATTTGCACAACAAATGTATGCGCAAAGAAAGACAGCGTAACTTTTATTCTCGCTGTTTTGTTGATCCCACCGCCATGTTGTGGAGATGCTGTGTTTGGGAGCTAATATTCCAAATATGGTAAGGGGTGTAACATTTCCTTTACACACTTGAGGTATTTGGCCAATCACAACGAGTGTTGGGGGTAACGTATTACAAGTAACGTGTATGTAATAATATTACTATTCTGAAGTAACACATAAAGTAATGCAGTACTTTATAAATGTACACATTAATATTTGAGTTATTCTTTTAAAGTAATGCAAGTTACTTTTCAGATGAATGAATTTGATTTTAAAAAATTATGAATAAATTAATACTGAATTAAACTGAATGTAGTCACGTAGAATTACGCATTCTATGATTGCGTGCCTTGTGTCAGAAATGGAGCTTGATATTTTTGCAATGTAAATATTCAATTTCTGAATTCAAAACTTCTTAGTCATAAAAAACACCTGCAAGGCCTGAAAAAGATCAAGCCTCAGTAAGAAAAAGTAACTTTAAAGTAACTTAAGTATTACTTTCCATGAAGAGTAACTAAGTAATGCAATTAGTTACTTTTTTGAGGAATAACTTCATATTGTAATGCATTACTTTTAAAAGTAACTTTCCCCAAAACAGATCACAATGCACTGGATAGCTGGCCAATTAGAGCAGACTGCGACTTTAAGAACGATGAGTAGAGCTGCACAATATATCGTCTCAGCGTTGACATCGCAATGTGTGCATCTGTGGTATTCACATCACAGAACTTGTTTTTCAAATGAAACACTATTTGGTATTACCTTATATAAAAAAGGTTTTTAGACGGCAGACGGAAATCACAGATGTCTCTGAGAAATTAGTGAGCTATACAAAAAAATGCAAGGCAGAAGTTAATTCCTCTTACATTGAACTTTTATAAGTCATCTGGTGAAGTCATCCAGCATATAGAAGTTCTCATATCGCATTTCCCCCACTAGACCTTACAAGCTTTGTTAAAATGGACCCCTTTCAGAAAAGCAGGGCATAGAGGAGCAAGTGAATGTGAGCAGTTATATTAAATAAACATGCATTCTGTCAGCCAATGATGAACTGTCATCACCAAGCCAAACTGAAACACAGGATGACATTGTGTATGCACTTAAAATGTTTCAATTTATGTTTGGATAAAATATCCACAAACCCTACCGTTGGTTTAAATGAACTTAGAAATGTCCATATACAACGCAAACTTAGTGTGTAACAGTGAAGCATTTAATTCTTTATTTATCTGAATGGCTAATAAAAAAGTCTGATGCATGAACTTGTTAAAAGACCAAACCATCTATAGAAAATTAATGTTCTCGCAGCGCTCGGCCGTATAAAAGTAAAATGATGAAATGGTTTTAGCATTGAGAATAATTCATACGAGTCTTGCCTTACAGTGTTAGCTCCAGCTGAGAGCTTGTTTCTTCTGCTGAGCTTTTACTCAAGCGGCGACTGCGTGTGACAGTTGTTAAAAAGGTCGCTGACAGACGTTTGTTTAACTCGCACAACTTTTGGAAAATGAACATCCGCGTACAGCAGATGGTGCCGCACAAAACCCGAGGTTTCTCCAGAGCCGTCAGCCAAGCTGCTGTTTTCTTTCAATCGTCTGCTCGATGGATCGCATAAAGAGGTCAAAATCCAAACAAATATGTATTTGTCTTTTCGCACCAAAAACAATTTATTTTATAGTCTGTAAACAGTCAGTTTAGCTACTGCATCAAACGTCAATAAGTAACACTCAAATATGTTTTATAAGCATTTAAAGATTATCATGTGTTACACTATAAACACCAATGTTTGATTTTCGGATCGTGGTCATTTGGCGATCCTAAACCCTTCTCTCCTCCCTGTACTTTCCTGTCCTCTCCTTACTCATTGTTAAATAAAGGCAAAATGGCCAAAAATATAACAAAAAAAGGCATCTAGCCATTTAACGCCCCATTCAGACCACCAGCGAACATAGCAGGGTTACGCAATCTCATCGCATCATTGAAAAAGACGGGCGAAGAGAAAGTCGCTTGTGGTCTGAACAAGGCAAAAGATGTCTATGCTAAAACAAGGCTAAATTTGGGATGTATAGGGGTGGTTTCCAAGACAGGGCTTATCCTAGTCCTATAAACTAAAATGCATGTTTGAGCTGCTTCAATATAAAAACATCTTGCCCTGCCCCTGACTAAATTTAACACATATCAGAGACATTGTTTGGTCTCAAAATGCACACTTGTAGTGTTTTTTTGCAAGGTATATTTGTAAAAACTTCTTAATTGACCTAATATAAATTGGCCTAGACCTGGATTAACCTAAACCCTGTCCGGGAAAGCGCCCCACAGACATCGAACCATGTCCCAAAAAAAAAGAAAAAAAATGAATTGAAATGAAATCACTGTTGACTTTGCTTACATGATGGGATATACTTCTTAAAAATTATTTTGTCAAAAACAACATGTAACCAAATTCAAGCTTATTTTGGGTAGAAGTAAGTTACTCATAGGCCAATAGTTAACCCAGGGTTACCTCGGGTCAATAGTTAACCTAGATGGTGAAATGACAGCTTTCCGAACACACATCTATGAATATATGTGCTGTGTCCCAAAGCACCGCTGCTCATTTGTCCTGCCGTCACTTCATCCTAAAACGTTTTACAGAAACGATAAAATCTCTAATGTGTGAAACTGCTTCTCTGTCTTTACATGCCTACAGATCCCAAACATGATACATGAGTTACTACCCATAAATATTTAACCCTGACCTCCATTTACATCACAATCATTCACGCATATCTGCAAAGGTCTGTAAGCAAGTAATAAAAAATTAGAAATTACTGCATTCAGGTTCCCCCAAGCACTTCCCTAAAAAACTGAGGAACTTCTTTAGTACCATTAAAGTGCATGTTAAAACAGCTCTGTCATACCCATCTTAACATGCCACACAAATATGATTAAAGTCTTCATGTGTAAAATGAGCATTCAACACACAAACACGCACGCACGCACACACGACCTCTGTGGTCAGACTGCCCCCGGCAAATAGTGTTAAAAAGAAAATCCTCTGGTAAAATAAATGCCTTTGGTTAAAGTGACTGTAATGCCATCTGCTATGTCCTGACCATCTGCTTATCACAAACACACACACATTCATAATCTGTCCAAGATCTTTGAGTTATTCGCTGTATTGACAAACATGTGTCAGGGTAACACACTGTTTCTCCCTTACACCAGTTCTCATACAGTACAACAGTAATGAACCCAGTACCCAGAATGCAAAGCCTGTGTGGATATTTTTGGATCAGATTTCTGTCCTAGTTTACTGGAAAATGACAATTCTGTTACTCACGCTCACATTGCACAGATGTTCAGAAGAATGCACAGTAAAGTGAACAATCTTGTAAACATCTCCTAATGTGTTTCACAGAAGAAATCGAGTCCATGGTTTGGATGGCATGAGGTGGAGTAAAAGACAAAAGTTGGCGCATGCATGAGCGTTACCTGCGTTCTCTATGTGGTATCGGCTGCTGTTGTTGTTGGCGTGTGATGAAAGTGGTTCCCCACACCGGACTGCTGTGGCTGGTTCTGAGCCAGCCCATCGGAGCGGCCGGAGGAAACGAAGCGCTGCCGAACCCGTGATCTGAATCTCTGTTCGTAGTCAGAGATGATGCAGAACTCCCCATTGCCACAACGACAAACTCTTAAACACGCACACGGCGACACACACGTTGCACTTCATAAACGTATTCACAAAGGCCTGATGTGCTGAACCTCACACATTTCCTTCAGTCGACAGCGTTTCTGTGGAGAGTCGAGGATGTTTGAGAACAGAATCTTGAACAGATCCACAAGTGAGGCTTTCTGTGAGAGACGCAGGCCTTCAACTCAAGTTAAGTCTCTGTAGGCTTCAGGTGAGGTTCAACCAGCCGTAATCTCACCTGACAGAGAGGACGAAACCTCAGTGAAAAACATTACTGAACCACTACAGACCAGGTTAGAGGTTTAAAAGATGAATTTCAATGCCGTACAGTCAGCAATAAACTTTCCAGTCTCCATTAAAGCTCTACGTCCTTGCTTGTTTTTCAATGCATATGGTTGAGTCACTGTGCAGTTCTTCTAATCATCTCTCTCTCTCTCTCTTTCTGTGTATGCATGGCTCATCTTTCTGCAGCTGTCACTGGGATTACGATGCGTCACATTTCAACCAGCCCGCAGAAGCAAATATTTCTTTCATCGCAGACAGCCATCATCATCCCGGGAAACAAGCATATGAAATGAGTTTAATAAGTAGGAATATATGCATGCGAAATAAACACACTTTTAAGGACTCTGTTCGATTCTGACAATTAAAAATCTTGACCAAATGATGTCTATATTATAATCTTAAAATCAAGTTTCTATAAAGTAAGGTAGGGATGCACTGCTATAAACTAATCTGTTATGGCTAACAAATCCACACTGCTCATCTAAAACCAGCATTCACGCTTTATATTTACAATAAGGCATTGCAACTTTTTCAACATATTGCATAAACAAGAACTGTTTGAACACAAAAATAGTGTGCATCCCTAGATGAACAGTTATAATGTAGAAAATCAAAACCAATGGGGTGTAGCCTGAAAAACAAACCCCTGGTGTGTGTGTGTCAGTGTGTATGCAACTGTGCATGCGTCTCCAGGGATGACCCAGCCTTTGATGGACTCAAAGATGCTTCTTATATCCGGTTCTGATCCAGTGCAGGTGCACACAGTGTCCAGCCTCTCACAGCTGCTCGTCTTATGTAGGTCTGATCTAAAGCGCGTGCAGATGTGACAGCATTGGCTGGGAACATATCCGTCTCTTCAGACAGCACAGTATCATGTTTGACACTTAGATCTTGACTATGAATATTTAAAAGGGATCCGGTAAGGCGCAGTGGTCTCGGGCCGATGGATCCCGGGCCCGGTAAAGACACGAGCGTTCCGGTTCCGCAGTTTCACCGTTCAATCCCGGGCTGACGTGCGCCGGACGAAAACCATTTGAGTGCGCGATACGGATGGTTCCCGGTTTGCCTGTGCGGTGCCGCGCGCCGGAGGTTTTCTCCATTCACTCATAATTCCGCCGGACCGGATGATGAAGATGATGCTACTACTGCTGCCGCTGTGCTCCGCATAAACTCCAGGCGCGGATATAACAGCACGCATGCGTGTGAAGCGCGGGTTTCCGCCGATGTGTGTGCATATGTTGCAGTTATTTATTCGGCTCCTCGGCGGGCTGTTTCTCCCCAGCACGCGCAGATGCGCGGAATACGGCGAGTCAGCAGCGCGCATGCGCAGATTCAGTGCTCAGCCTCAGCTGAAGAACTGTGAATAGCTCATGGTATTCTTTATGATACAAAAAACAAATTATCATCTATCCAAATTTCCCTTTACTGAAATGCATAAAGATGTTTGAGTTTTTCATTTGTAAACGTCATTAATGATTTCATAAATTATATTTTCACATAACATACATTATGTAATTTTAAAACTCAACAGCAACAGCTGTCTATTGAAAGTGAACTACAAAAACATAAACTACATTAAGTGAAAAAGTTAAATTCACATCTTTATATTTAGTTCAGAATCTTTTTTTTTTTACATACCAACATTAAGTTTTTATTTACTGCTTCCTCTTCCTTTAGGCAAATACCTTTGTTGATATATGTCTATGGTCTATGTCAACTTTAAACCTAATTTGCACAACACAATCTAATATAATAAATACGATGAAGACATTATCATATCCCTGATGTTAATAGAGAGCTCTAAGACCACAAAAGCCATCAACGCTTCCTAAAACACAACGCCAAACCAATACTGAAACTTATGGACGCTTTAGTGTTGAATCATTTTCCAATGAATTTCTAACAAACTAACATCCACCACCCAACTGTCACAACTTGTAGGCGTTCTCCAAGTCATAGGTTTGATTCCCAAGAATTGCCTATACTGGTAAAATGTATATTGAATGCTAAAGCTTTAGCGCTACCTCTTTAAATTCAGTTCTGCTTCATGAGAAGCTCTGCATTTGTGTTCCTCATTTGTAAATCACTTTGAATAAGTGTCGGATAAAAATTATAATTTGAATGTAAATGACCTGAGGCTTGTAACTGTGAGTTAGATAGTCAACTAGAATTTAAGAGAGGCTTTTAACCTCAGGTGTTGCATGCAAATGGTTTCAGACGCGATAGTATCTGCTAAATTAAAAATTAATAACCAAGTCGTTCAAACACAGACTACTCATACAGCACCCCTAAACGTATTCACACCAAACCGTATGAATGTCATTGCATTGGACAGCAATTGGAACAAACTGACAGAACAATACAAATGATGAGAACTTCAACAGCCCACTTTTCCAGTAATTCAATATTCATTGCTGTTGTTGTCTAAACTGGACAGTCTGGCTCTATGACAAGGGGACATCTAAAGACCTCTGTGGCATAACCCACCCTTAAAGTGTTGAATTTAAGTGATAGCCCTGATGAAATATACAAAAAACTGAGGTGATGTTGCATTTCTTAAGGCTATTACAGTATATTAATGATTTCTCTGTGGTAATGCTTCAGTCTCTGACAACATTGTTTCCTTCACTAACCAGCATAGAAACATATACATATATATATATATATATATATATATATATATATATATATATATATATATATTTGGTGTGTGTTTAGTCATGTCACACAGGACATCCCAGAGCAGACTCATATAATGCTCTGTATACTTTCACAAGAACCCAGTTCATAAAACTAGTCAGACGAGATCTTACACACACACACACACACACACACAACCCAGATACAGATCCCTATGGTGTGAAAGACTCTGTGTTTGTATCGAAACCATAATCTCTACACACATTTAAAGCATGTGACACTAACAACTGCAGACACACAGAGATTCTTTAGAAAGTGCATCGCTACAGAAACACACATACACAGTCTTACTTACTATAGTAACACCTGCTACACTGTATACAGTATATCTAGAGTCAGCTGACCCATGAGTGAGAGACATAGACAGATACTGTATACATACAGTTTGATCTTTCTTGTGTATTTGTTAATAATGCCATGTTCATTTTTATATTGATATATATTCAGTATATTCATTACTTTATTGTTTATCTAGCACCTACATTTTAATACAACCTTATAGTTTGCTACATTTTATCTAAACACAATCAGGTCAATAAAGTACTTTACAGTGAAAATGAGAGAGAGAGACAGATAGATAGAGATAGACTGTGTGTGTGTGTGTGTTTGTGTGTGTGTGTGTGTGTGTGTCACATACACGTGCACACACAGCGAGAGAGGAGAGAGAGAAAGAGAGAGAAAACGAGAGAGCTTGTATTCCTCTTAAATAAGCTGTATTTAATATAAACTGACCAAGACTGACACAAATACAGACAGTAGCTTGATAGATAACCGGATGATTAATGGATCCTCTCTCTATTATCCATAATAATGAGCATCTTTGTAATGATTCATATTAAAGAGGTTCAGTTCATCTATAAGAGGAAAAATTCCACATCTTACAATTCACTTCCTACTTCAAAATCCTGGATTCGGATAGTAAACCAGCACTTAAACTCCAGCTTTTAACTGGCACGACGAGATGTTATATTGTAATGTTAATGTTATTTTGTTTCACTTTCGCAAGAACTTCAGAAGAATCGATACAATGTTGTTACATTTATTTTGATGTCACAGTATCTTCAATTAAAGAGACAGGCAACAAAACAACAAATCACACGAAAACACATCGAGGTCAAACAACCTACAGGTTAACAAAACATAATGTTTGTTATGATGTTACGATATTGATTTAGAAAAACGATCGCTCTTACTTGTGAAGCACAGGCAGATCTTTGGTGGAGTGATCTTCTCTTCCTTGATTTGTCCGTTTAACTTTCCCTTCAGTGGTCAAAAACAAGCAATTTATGGCCAATGTCCTGACAAACAGCTCACACAAACGCGTGTTTACTCTCCATGCGGTGGGTTTTTCGTTAATCCATGTCTGTGTAGACGAGTCCGGTTGGTTTGGATCTACTGAATTAATCTCGCTGGGTTTCTCATGCTCTCTATGGAAATAATCGCAAAGGAACAGATCGCAGCGCAAGCTGCGTAAAGATTCAAAAGAACACTGCGCTAGCCGGTACACCAATGCGTATTCGCGTCGAGAATACGGATTTCAAAAGCCTGTTTCCCAAAATGCCCTATGTGTGTGTGTTTGAGGACGATAAGAATTGCAAATGTTGCTAGCCGATAGCTGTTTCCTAGGAAACATAAATCTCATAAATCCTCTAGAGGGCGCTCGGTGGCTCAGAAAACGAACCACTCATTGAGCCGCATTCAAATGTCCGGATGTCTATTACGTTATTTTAAACATATATAGGGCAAAGCATATATTTTTTTAAATAATTAACATAAACATTCTCGCACAAGAATGTCTCACGACTAAAAAAACACAGCCCCAGAAACATATAATGATAATCTGAAGAATAATTTTCGGTTAGCAAACAGCTATGATTAGTCCATCCTGACTAGCGCTGAGAAAAGTTACACATACCACGTGACAACGCCGTCCTCGCGGTCGCTCGTATGTTTTTTAATAACACTGAGTTTGATTTTACATAATAATAAAATACATAATAAAACTTAAAATAGTATAATGAGTACTATTTAACCCCATAACTTCTGACCAACCTCTGGCCCACTTAAGTCTTTTCACAGAGCGCTTTTAATGCTAGAGCCATTCTAGTGTCTTCCTTCATTTCTATAAGAGGGAAACTCCCGGATGTGGTTAAATAAACTTTGTAATAAACAAATAGTACCAACACCGAAACTGTGCATGAGAAAAATACCAAAAGTAGAAGAGAAAATTATAAATATTTTTAAATGCTGATATGAACATACAAATTATTTTGTTTTATTTGTAACCTAAATGGGATATGACAGTAAAGAAGATTCAACACTTTAAAAGTTTTAATAAAACATTTATTTTCATATTTGATATTTCATTTCATAAGCTCGCACCGCCAAATAGTAAATTCAACAATTCATTCTTATGGTTGATCTCACAGGTTGTTAACGTTTCAGTGGGAGAGCTTATGTTTTCATTGTCAATAGTGACATCTAGTGGGGCAATAAAAGTACTGCAGATAATAAATTTAGGCCTTCTGGTAGACCGATTATTTTTTTTCCAAAAGCTCCATCTAGTGGCAAGCAATGTTCTTATCCTCCTTTTTTAATATCAACTACTGTGAAATACTTAGATTTTTTCATTTTCAATATCAGCTTTGAGGTAGAACAAATGTTTTTCAGTTCTTATCAGATTGTTAATGACATTTTTCATTATACATTAGTGATGCACTATATATGCATTGAATAAACGTGATTTTAGGAATAAATTCATAACATAAAAATGGTTAAGGTTAATGCACTGATAGGCCTACTATATCATTGGCCCTGTCAGAGCAGTAATTTGTTCAAGTCCAGATCTCAGCATTGTTGAAAGTCCTACATACTTTCTCTTTCTAAAGTTTGCAGTGTTTTCTGTGATCATTCCAATGGCACTGGATTAAGCATGTGTAAATGTGTTAGGCTATGGTGTGTCTCAGATGTCTCAGATATTTAATTGATACTCTCAATGCTGAAGACTGTACTTATAGCAGCATGTGAACAGCATTGATCATGAGCCAATATTTTCATGTGCTAATTAATTGCCTCATATTTATATTGTTTTTGATACTGGTGTTAAAATATTGCAAGCCAGACATCCCCACACAAGTACTGATATATCACCATTTATATTCCCAATTACTTTTTTAATTGGTTAATAAACTATGTGGTCCACAGAATATTACCTTGCTTATGTACACAGCTCTTGACCTAAGGTACAACAGTGCCAACATATTTTAGCTTAAAATTAGACAGCTACCAAAAACACTTTATGAATGAAAAGCCTGGGGCACAAAGAGATTGCTTTTGTTAGAAAAAACTCTACTTCATTTTGCATTTGACATGCTGATAGAAAAATATTTTTTAATTTTTTTAAAATATTAATTATAAAGTGAAACAAACAAGAAGCGTGATGATGAAAGACAATTTATTCTCATTTTACTTTATGAATTTTTGGCCTGTGGCTATACTGAACATTTGCATGCATACATTTTTGGCCAAAGCAACTTAGAAATGAGAAAAAACGCAAGTAATTAATCACGAGGAGCCATAATACTGCTGTACTGTATTTCAAGAATAACCAGAATACTGCAAAGCTACAGCAACATCAGCTTTATAATCTTTTGTACTTGAAAAAAGGCAATTTTGATATTAAAGGCAATTAGAAGTCATGTAGTGGATTTATGCTTTTATAAAATGAAATGAAATAAAATCTGATAGATTACAATGAAACCTTATAAAACACATTTAAAATCAAAGCATTTAGAAAAAAAATAAAAAGTTGTTAATTTGGTGATTATGTGTACAATTAAATATATTTACAACAGTATAAATATAAAAACATAAATACACACATTGCTTTACAGAGGAACCATTTCAAAGGGACCAGTCCTTCAATAGTAGCCTATTAATAATTATTATCGAGCACTCCCTTTATTTTGATGAGAGTGTTCTTTTGAACATGCCCACAGAAACCCGTTGGGACGTGCCACATCAAAGTAAAATGAGAAATAATAGGACAAAATCGCACTTTCGCCTTTGGCCTCCATCGACACATGTAAGCAGGACAGATTCATGAATGAGACCACAGAAATACTGTTAGTGGGCAGAGTGCAGAACTACATGAACATGTTCTTTACCATGGGCGGAGAATAGAAAACCGGAAGTTGTTTTTAACATTACGAGGGGTCCAAATAATAATGAAATAATTTTAAATACTGTTTACTGTCAAATAAAAGAATGTTATTTAATGTCTTGTTAATCTTATTTTAAAGGAAACATTT
Source organism: Misgurnus anguillicaudatus (assembly GCF_027580225.2). Lineage (NCBI taxonomy): Eukaryota > Metazoa > Chordata > Actinopteri > Cypriniformes > Cobitidae > Misgurnus > Misgurnus anguillicaudatus. The sequence goes on along the minus strand of NC_073361.2, from coordinate 31,315,004 downwards.
TGGGAATCACTAGAATATAACATTTATTTTTGAAAATAAACGTTTGTAACGTAACAAAAAATGCAAGAAGATTGTCTTACTCTCTATATACAAAATTAAAAACCTTTTAATTGAAAAGAACCCACAGATTGCGTTGTCACGTGATTCCTGCAAGAACTGACAGGCGGATGACTTCAAAGTACCGCGAGAGCGATTTGAAATTAAACTTCTACGTGTGATTTCTCGACTCGCTCTCGCGGTACTTTGACGTCATCCACCTGTCGGTTCTTGCAGCGCCTTATCTCACCACTGATGAAATCTCCAACCAATCACAGTCGTTTGTGATGACTGGATGAAGTTTTCGATAATTGTGATGATTTCCCTGTCAGATTTTTATGGTTTACCACACACACAATATTTGATTAAAACTATAATATTTTTAAGTCTACCCAATACAAATACAATGACGTTTGAATGGAGCTTAATAGAAGATTTCTCTTTTATGAGCCGCCGCGCGCCTCCTGGAGGAAGTTTGCGTCCAAAGTTAAACCCTTTGATGCTCATGTTGTCTCGGTAGTAGCATTAAGTTTAGAGAGACAACCTGCGAATGAATGGACAGCGATCTGAGTGAGACATGTGTGTGGTTTTAATCGATGGAAAGCACAAGGAAGCGTCAAATAAACGCGGACGCAGGTGGAAGACTCTGAAGAGTTTGAAAACTTTCACTCTTTTGACTGACTGACGAGTTTCATTGGTGAGCCTTTGTGTGGCAGGTACGAGTGTGTGTGTTTATAAAACACGAATTTAACTTAATCATCTATGTTTCTTTCAGAAGAGAACTGTAAGTAAAGTAAATATGGTTTTCTGAGGTAAATCTTTGTTTTACTCGGGTTTCGTTTTGCGCGCTCGTCGTTATCGGCTGTTGTCATGGCGATCAGATGTCGCGTTCAGTCACTCTGTTACAAACTTACATTCACGCGCACATTTACGACAAATATAATGAATTATTTAATGAATTAAACTTCTGATAAACGGGAAAAGAAAGAAACTAAAGGAACAACATCAGGTTTCATTTAACCATCTAGTTTACTTTTGTATTATTAAGAAACTTTATTTTCTGACAGTTCTGGAGGATGGTGAGTTTATATGTGTTATGTGTTTATATGTGTATCTGTATTGTTAGGTCAATATAAATATGAATATTTTAATATGAATATAACACTATTTTGAGTTTGTGTTTACCTTCTCAGAGCCTAGAAATAAAGTTTTTTTTCAGTACTGACTAAAACCTATATTTAAAATGGGACTATATGGACATCATCGTTATAAATTGAGGACTCATTCCTCAAAATTCAGATTGTTGTCTTTAAAGGGAACATTTCACAATACCTTTTTAAGATGTAAAATAAGTCGTTGATGTCCCGAGAGTACATATGTGAAGTTTTATCTCAATATACCATATAGATAATTTATTATAGCATGTTAAAATTGCCGCTTTGTAGGTGGGAGCAAAAATTTGCCTTTTTGTGTGTGTCCTTTTAAATGCAAATGAGCTGATAAAATGCAACACTGATCACCCAACCCATTCTCACCAAAAAGCGTACAAATGACACGCAGTGTGATTATTGTGCAATAGATACGCCAAATTCCGATTTTGCGTGCATATGATACGCCAGTCCTTCCCATTCACTTATATGAATAATCGTTTCGTGACGTTTTATTTATTGTTTTCTCATTTGTTTTCTGTTTTTTTACCATTTTCGCTTGGGTTTAGGGTTAGAACATCTTTTTATTATATAAAAATGACATCCTAACCCAAACCCCAACTCTAACCCCAACTCCAAGCGACCATGGCTTAAATATAGATAAAAACATAGAGAAACCTGTTTATTAAATAACCTGCTTAAACAAATGTGAAATCTAACCCTAAACACAAGCCAAAATGGTTTAAAAAACAGAAAACAAATGAGAAAACAATAAATAAAACGACACGAAACGATTCGCCATATAAGTGAATGGGAAGGACTGGCGTATCATATGCACGCAAAATCGGAATTTGGCGTATCTATTGCACGATAATCACACTGCGTGTCATTTGTACGCATCTTGGTGAGAACGGGTAGCATCACCATAATGATGGTTTGTTGATATTGAAACTCAATTGTGCTGTCAAATATTTTCTCTCTCTCTCTCGGCACTGAATGTCAGTGTCGTAGTTGAATATTAAGGGTTGGTATTATTATAACAAGATCCCCCTTTGACATCACAAGGGGAGCCACATTTCAATGACCTATTTTGTCACATGCTTGCAGAGAATGGTTTACCAAAAGTTACTGGGTTTTTCTTTTTCACATTTTCTAGGTTACTAGGAGCACTGGGGACCCAATTATAGCACTTAAACTTGGAAAAAGTCACATTTTCATGACATGTCCCCTTTAATGGGCAGGGTTTCGGTTAGTCCACACTTATTATAATTCTCTTTATAGAAAACAATACAAGTCAGATGTCCACATGTGTGTGTGTGTATGAGGGTTTACTTTTCTGTGATTTGGAGGACAAATGTCTCCAGAAGAGAATTAAATCTTACAAAACCTCTTTTTGGAGAGGACTGATGATAATCTCAACTGGAGATTTGTGTAGTTGTAGAAAAACAGTGTTTGCTTGTATCTGTGAGTTTAGGGTCAGGGTTTAGTCTGTAGTCATTATATTAAAGTCTCTTTATACTAAATAGAAATCTATTATGTGCCCCTATTAAATAACGAGCAATACATTTGTGTGTTGGTCAGCGTAACTAATTGCAGGTTGAGAGTGTGAGGAAGTCAGATGGTAAGGTGTGTCCTGTATACAGCAGGGTCAGGAAAAGGATGCACACACACACACAAAGCTATTATATTCCTATAGTGACTGAAGGAAAAGGTTGTTATTGTTGCCTGCAAGTTTACCAGATGGAGCACAGTACGTGTGTGACATTGAATTGAGATGCATTTGTCCACTTGCACAGGAAATGAGCTGATATGACGTGTGTCATTTCCCTCATTGGTTCTGTTCGGCCCGTGAATCATCCTGTTGATTTTGGAGAAAAGTCCTTTATTTCTCGCTGACATTCAGAGAAGTGAGTCACCCCTCAGTGAGAGCAGGGAAAGTGAGCGTTGAGGGAGGTAATGATGAGTTGTCGGGTGACTCATGTGAATTATATGATGCTGACGGTGTTAGTGGAAGGTTAACGCGGGCGAATGTTTGTAAAGCAGCTGATGAGGTTTTTGGTCATGTAAAGGGCACATGTACGTATCGAACTACGTCTGTGTTTCAACTTGTAAAGACGCTGGAAAGCGACTGCTGTTTCCGACCTGAGGGCTTGAATTATACTCAGAGACAATGATACAACACATCCCAGGATGTAAGAAATTCATTGATAATAATCTCTTCTGTGCAACATGCAATGATTCATCTGACTTCAGTACCAGGGTTAGATTAGTTTAATGTGGTCATGATGATGACGAACGATTATATTAAATTGGTATCTCTCAGAACGTATTTTGGAAGATTCTTTTAATAGAAACGCTTTCTAATGTCTTGCCGTGTTATCTGTAAACAGTGCCAGTTTGGTTCACTTCTCTGAGCCAATTTAATTTGAAAATGCTGCAAAACTAATTGTTTAAAAACAACACTTAAAGGTTAAGAGGAAGAAGTAATGAAATATTTGTGGATTCTTATTTCTCTTTTCTGCATGTAAAAACACATCAAAGCAGAAATCATAACCTGTGTTTTTTCTCTCAGCATGAGTCTGGCATGATGCTGGCTGACTGACACAGTATGCTGATGTATTCAGTATCGACGCGCTGATGGAGTGAGTACTCATCTTTGTGAATTTCATTAGCATTTATACACATACATTTACATCTATCATGTTAAAAAGAACTACAGCTTCTGATAAATGGATCAGAAACTCCGCCCAGTGCTGATACCTTTTGTCAATGAATAGAGCTCTTTCAAAAAAATGAAATCTATATTGTATGTGTTTGTTTGTTTATTTTAGGTGATATATATATATATTTAGTAGCTATATCTTTGATGCTAAATTTGTCTCTGATTGATTGACAGTAAAATGTAAACAGTGAAAATTGCTCTAGAGGAAGTGGTGATGTCATTTTGTTAAAACAATGCATGCGTATCCGGTATGCACCACAAACCCAAACACATTGGTTGGCTTTGGTGGTAACCGGCTATTGTTTAATAAGATATTGTGTACATGAACTGTCCTCAGCGACCACAGATAAAGTCAGCATGTAATTTAAAAACACACTTCTCTCGCTTTCCCTGCTCTCAGTTCCTTTCCAACAGGCACAAGAAGAGAGAGACGTCTCTATGGCACAGAAGTGTCTGTCTACGGCTGTATTTATAATGTGAACCTCTACCTCTACTATTTCTGTATGTGAAATTTTCTATCTTTTCTGAATAGGCTGGGACATATTTGACCGTGTTGGTAAATTGAGTCGAAATAAGCAAATGTTTGATTGACATTTAAACAGACGCCTTTAAGATCTACTGTAATGCAAGGATCTATTATGTTACACATCAGATATTTTTCCCAACAGTTAACCAAACATTTACTTAAGACATAACAGATTATTTCTGCATGAAATCTTGTCAAAACAGCTATTTTTAAAAATGTAATTTTGTGTATATGTGTATATATCGGGGTCTCGTGCATCTGTGTGCATGCTTCAGATCTGTCAGCGCAAGGAAGATTGTTTTTAAATCTTGTCGCTCTTTATAAATCTTTAAACATCAGTCAGGTCCTGAATTTTATCTCTCTTAAAGTGCACCTATTTCATTGCTAAAAACAACGTTATTTTGTGTATTTTGTATAATACAATGTGTTCGCTCCAGATATACTGCTTTCCTTAAACGCTTCTGTACAAAGTTCATCAATCTGAAAAGCTCTGTGTCAGTGATTGGCCAGCTAATCTGTACATTGTGATTGGCCTGAATACCTCTTACATAAGCCGGAAATGTGACGCTCCTTACCATGTTTGAAAGATTCGCTCACAATGCAATGCTAACAGGAGTTAACATCTGAAGCAGGAGGAATTATGATAATGTCGGTCTTGTCCACATCAACATGCCCAGGAAGTAAACTGTTGCATACAATCCGTGTGTCTGTTGTAGTCTAAAATAAGAGATTTACATTGTAGACGATAACTCGCGTCATCCTTTACTTTGGGGTTTGTACTTTTTGCATATCCTTAACATGTATTAATACACACTTACACACCAAAGAAAATATAAAATCAGACAATAGATGCTCTTTAATAAATACTTTAACATCAAGCAAGTCCTGCAATTTCTTTTTTTATCCTGCATGTTTTACAACCTAAACCAAAATGTCAAACGCGCATCATGGATTAGATTAAGCATTTAGGACGCTACACCTCTCAGAAAACATACAAATAAAGATCATTTTAAATGTTTAATCACATCGCTAGATGAGAGCTTAAAGGTCACGTTCTTCCTGATACCATTTTTCAAACCTTAGTTAGTGTGTAATGCTACTATAATAGCATAAATAATACCTGCAAAATGATAAAGCTCAAAGTTCACTGCCAGGCGATATATTTTCTTTAACAGAATTTCTCCTTTCAAAGCCTACAGCGAACGGCTGGTTTGGACTACAGCCCTCTACTCCCTGCTTTAATGATGTCAATATAAGAGTTTTGACTAAACTCCGCCCACAGGAATAATACGCCAGCTAAGCTAAGCTAAACTGCTGTCGAATCACAACACACTAAACAAACTACACAATCAGAACTCGATACATATTTCTGAAGGAGGGACTTCATAGAAAAAGGAAGACATCAGCCTGTTTTTAGGAAAGTGAAAACAGCGCTATAGAGATAAGTAAATTGTGTGAAATTTGTTTTACACATGAAACATGAACACGTTGTATAGCGCACTGTAAAAACAATCAAAGCTTAAAAAACACTGGAAGAACGGGACCTTTACTATACTTATTTTTACGAAAACCTCAATTTCGACCAAAATCAATATTTATACTTATTTCGCCTATAGCTCAAAATTTTACTGTGTGCATTACAACTCATTTTGCCATCACGTATCACATATACACACATTTGTGTTCCTGTAGTGTTCTCCAAGTTGCTTTGGATACATGCTTTATAATTTTGCTAATTTATGGGTTAACATTTTGTATGACCAAGTCAGTCCAAATGTAGTTTTACAGTTTTTAGACAAAATGTATTTTTTACAATAAACCCAACCCTTGCCATGAACATAGAATCTGGCATGGCGTTAAAAAGAAAAGAAAGAAAAAAAATGTAGGCATTAAAAAGGCATAGATGTACTTCTGCTGTAGATTCTGTACGTCTCACGATATAGTATTGAATCATTGTGATTTTTTTCTTATTTGAAAATCGCTTTGATTAAATCACGGTTCACTTTTAGAAACGCAATATTATAAATGCAATATTATTATGTGACAATTAGCCCATTACATTTTAAAACACTAATTGTACGGTCTACTGTGGAATAACAGCTGTCAATAGCAGTAGAGTGAAACAGCTAATATTATTTAAATTAATATTATTGAAAAATTGGCATCAGATCACATGCCAAAACTGACACTTTTCCAAACAGACACATTTGGCACATAAACGTTACAGATGGCACGTTGCACAGTATTATATTAAATAAATATAATTAAGCACAGGGATTGTGTGATGCGTGCAGGCACGCACGTGCACACACACACACTTTTCATCACAGCTGTGAGGTGTATTGATTGGTGAGGTCAGGTCATGACATACAAGTAGTTATTTTGATGTTTCTGACAAAAGATGACTTCACAATCATAGTTTTCATTTTATTGCCACCATCACATCTTTGTCGGCTCAGGATGTGTGCCACGCATACACATACCCCTCGACTATAACGTTTTTATATACAAGCATGATGCAATAATTTGCACGTTTTTGAAGCAAAACACAGGAATAGGAATGTTGTCTCGTACCATGTGATGTGGGACGCTCCAGTAAGAGCCCCATATTGATTTTATTAACTGAAGTGTGGCTCAGTCTCACTGCTGTCTTTATCAAAGAATGACTCACACACAAACACACACACAAGCGCTCACAGGAATAGAGATGCAGGGCAGTTGTTAAAAATCAATCATTCTGCAGTTTTATTTATTTAACCGCAGCTAATCTGTTCCTTTCTGGAGACTCAGATTCCTTTCAAATCCTTTTTCATCTTTATCCATTCATTTTCCTTCATCTCCCTTAGATCATATTATTTCTTTCAGAGCTCTCGGCACACGTGTGAGAGAGAGAGAGGGAGAGGGAGAGAGGGAGAGAGGGAGAGAGAGAGAGAGGTACAGGATGGCACAGGATGTTGATGATGTTGCCGCAGCACTGATGCTGCTCTGGAGGGAGAGAGCTGACAGACACCTTAAACTCACAAGCGTGTGTCTGATTCGCTCGTCTCGCTCTCTCACAGCAGGGTAGATACCCTCTACGGCCGCTCTGCTGCTTGGAAGGAAGTTATAAGCGTTGCTATTTTCAGTGTGTGAATGAGAAGAGCTCAGACGGACAGATAGCGGCAGCTCCTCCAGATTCATTGATGTTTGGGGAAAACAAGGGAATTACAAGGATGTGAGCGGAGCTAGATATGACAGAATGAATATGATTCCCAGGTAAATAGCAGCAGTGCTAGAGGAGCATGTTTATGGAATAACTCAAGACTTTGTCTTTGAATGCGGACACACGCTCGCATGCAAAGGTCACAATGGCAAGTTTCGGAAAACTTACGGATTACTTTAACCGTCGGCGTTCCAGAGATGAGCTCATGGCTCGGAGAGATGCTCGCCGCAGTGGCAGTTACTGCTGCACGGTTGCTGAGGCCAGGTATTCCCAAAACAGAGAGAGATAGGAAGAGAGAGAGGGATTAAAGTGTGTGTGGACTGAGGGAATGTTGATGTTGTATGTGATGTATGTTTGTGTTTATGTGACATCAATTAACATGACTTTTAATGACAGCAGGTCATGTTTAGTACAGATTTTATGTGGCTATCAAAAAAATCTGGATGACAGATGTTTATGTGATGTCTGATAGTAGATGTAAGCAGAAAGCATATCAGACACTTCATCTTTGTTTTTATGTGATATCTGCAGTGGAGTTGAAGTTCGGTCAGTTCATCTCAATGGGGCAAATCCAGATCAGAGGCGCAGGTGAAGAAATGAATAGGCAATAAAATAAGAAAGGAATACTGATGTTGTAGCTGTCGCTGTGTACACCTTCACAAAGATATTAATACTCGTACTGTTGGCAAAACTCTTTTTCAATGACCGGCAGATTAAAATAGCAATTACACACACACCTGCTTGCTTCTGATGTCTCATCTATCTTAAATTTAATTAAATTCAGTTAAATCGTAAACATCATTACATTAACTATTAAAGGCAATATTAAACAGAAATCCTAGCCATTTTATGCTGTAATATGACATTTCTCAGTGAAATAAAAGATGAAATGTAGGACAGTACTTTTTGTCCTTGTGAATTGATCGGAATGTAAAAGTGGGGGATACAAACCAGAATAGAGGCAGGTGGGTGGAGGGAAGGGTTGAAAAGTAAAAGGTTTATTGTTGTCTAAAAACAAGTTGTTTTAAAAATAGAGCAAGATGTTATATAAAAAAAAATAAAAATAAAAAACAGGAGACATGCATTAGGTGAGTGCATTAGGATTAATCTCGATTCCATGTTTAAAAGAAAAGTTTGCCAAAGAGGATTTTTTTATGCACTATTAACTCATATTAGGAAATCATGTTTAATTGCACACAATTTGATCAGAAGATTCTGGGTGATCTGTTCTTTTAATTCATGACAAAATATAAAGATTTAGCAATTATTTTCTCCCTGTAATGTTCATTTCAAACTTGAGCTTCAATAGACTAAGAAATCTGAGCAGGATGTTTTTTGTTTTTCACACAATGAAAGTGATGGTGACCATATCTGATGCATTACAAAAATAGTCCATATGACTCATGTAATGTGTGTCACCTGAAGCTATACCATCAGCAGACCCAAATACAGTCTTTATTCACTAAGCTTGACATAATAAAAAAATAAATAGGTCATATAGGTTATGATTATGTACAAAGGTATTTAACAAACATTGATTTTTTGCATTGCTATATCTCTTCTGTATTAGTAGTACAAGCTCGATCAAAGATGAGAAAAATGAAGCTGTTAATATTTGATCAATAGTGGAGCACATTATTGGCACAAGCATGAATCAGAGCCGATTTGTATTTGCGCTTCTGCCTCCCGATTGTTGCAGATGATGCATGTGTTCTCAGGATGTTTTTGGAAGGAGATATACAGAATATCTTCTGTTTGAGCTGTAGGTTTGATTTACTCCAGTGTTTTGGATGCTAATGATGTTGCATAACTCGACGCCTGTTCAGATCTCAGACAGACGCTGTCACATTCTGCTGTAGAATTTCCTGATACCGTTAGGAATTTGCTGGTCTGTCGTTGCCAGACGCAGAGACGGCCAAATCTATGCACGCTAATGCCTCAACACTAATGTTTTTAACACTACAGACTGCTACAAAATCTAATTCATGAACACTTCACACATACACACGTTTGCTTGTTTTACTATGTTAGTAAGGTCATTTCATAGACATCTGTTGATTTTAAATCAGGCTTAATGGTATTTTCTATCGCCTATTTCTAAACCTAATCCTTACAGAAACATGTGCACTGCATAAGATATAAAGAGAAACAAGATTTGGCTGATAATAAGCTTTTTATCTTGTGAGGACCAGGTTAATTGCCCTTACAAAAATAGATAAACGCACACACAACACAAGTAATTGGTTTTCTTATACACGCTCTTATGTTTTTAGACTCATTTAAATGAGTTTATGTTGTTGTTTATAGTAATTATAAAAAACAATGAGTTAAACCACCTAGATTTGTATGTTATTTAAAGAAAATTGAATGTGAGTGTGTTGGGTTTAAAGCCACAATATGTATAATATTTGTAATAAAATATCCAAAAACCACTCGCACATTATGATATATTTCATGGAGTTGTGTACTTGTTTTAAATAAAGGCTTGTGTACACCAAAGCATTTAAAAGTGGCTTGCGGAAGTGCTTGCCAGAGTTTTTACAGCTACCTGTTTTTGTTGCTATGATTCTTCTGCTTTGTTTAACGATATGCTGATTAGTTGTTGTGATATTTGTCCCACCCCTCCTCCACTGTGATTGGATGACCAAGTAAAAAGTGACATTAAAGAGCTTAGCGTTTCACCCACAATTGAACTTTTTTCAACAATGGGCGCTGAGTGCACAAAACACAATGATTAAATAATCGTCTCATCGTGATTGTTTGACCTCATTGCGATGATTTCAGATCACTGCAGTGATTGCACATCTCTCTAAAAACACAAGGGGGAGCTGCCATTTATTACAGTGAAAAAACAGCTTTTGAAGAAATTTACGAACTGCCAGGTAAAACATACATTTCTAAAACAGCAGTTCCAAATTTAGGGAAGTGAAGGATGCAATTCTTAACTCTTTCACCGCCAGCGTTTTTTTAAAAAGTTGCCAGCCAGCGCCAGCGTTTTTCATGATTTTCACCAAAGTTTAATGCCTTCCAGAAAATGTTCTTCTTTAAATATATAAACATACAATATACCAATATACAATTCAGAGCGATCTTTAAAACAGACACGGACATGCAGCCGCTTGCCATAGGGCAATACTTCCGGGTTTAAAAAGTTGCGGAATAATAGCGGTATTGCGGAAAGACGGAAAATCTTGTCATTGGCGGGGAAGCGTTTTCTCTTAATTGACGAGATATCTCGTCAATGGCGGTGAAAGAGTTAAAAGGGACAGAGAATGAAAAAACATTTTTACCCTGTCTTTGTTGAATAATGGTAGTCTATCCACATTCACAAACATACAAAAAGTGCTAAACATGCTAAACATCTCAGTCTCATAGAAATTCCTCTTTTAGAAATGTCAGCCAGAAAACGGCCCAATCTGAAAAACTGATGATTATGACATCACAGGCATCTAACTGCCCCTCCACTTTAAAATTATTGGCTACATTTTTTGAGTGGCAGCAAAGTCAGCCAATCAGTAATGAGATTGAAAGTTAAGTCAGTAGGGGGAGCCCAATAGGTGCAAAACCACTTGTTTAAAATCCCCCACCCTAATAGAGCTATCTGAGAGAGGTTTTTAGGAAGCTTCTAAGGCATTACAGACCCAAACAAATTTTTTTTTGTCTGCATGTCACATCACAGGACAAGGATAAATACTCTGTTCAATCATTCTATGTCACCTTAAAGGATCTGTAAGGAATAGATTTTTTGCAGCCACTACAGACATGTGGTCCAGTACTGATATGACCTTAGTATGATTGGCTACTATTTAAGCAACAACCGTCAGGCAGATGACATCAAAGTGCTGCGAGAGTGATTCAAAAGCAGACTCTTTTGAATGATTTCTTACATCGTTCTCGCGGTACTTTGATGGTTCTAGCGGTGACGCACCCAGTAAAATTTTTTTATGCCTGGCTTTTATCCAGTGGTTGAGAGGAAACAGAGAACACTCTTATTAAAAGGGCTGTGAATTTAATTGTGGAGTGAGTGTCTCTTGGCGTCCACGTGATACGGACATGCGCACACACACACATTGCTCAAAACACTCATTCAGTGCAAGTCTATTGAATGTATGTTTCAGTGTACTCCTGGAGAAAACACTGACCTCCTTAAAAAGCCTCATGAGTCGAGGATCGTTCATCATGTTTAACAGACATCTTCAGTGTACTTCTGTAAAGTTTTGATTATGTATTAAAGTATGAAACTGCAGAATAGACAACAACAGATTAAGTGCAACAGTAGAAGCACAGCACTAAGTTAAGTGCACCGAAACTTAAAACGCTTCTATTTTGGGTTTGATTTGGATATACTAGAGGCCTTGTATGTTAACTGACCCCTCAGTGTTATTGATCAATTGAGGATAATTTATTGTGTTATAGGTCGCTGGAGCGACGGCTACAGAGGCCTATTCTGGCCAAATCTAGAACATTACCCAGCATTCCTCAGTCTCCCGCCTCCATCCGTGGTCAGCAGCCCGGGAACGTCTGCATACAGCGACAGCGCTCGCAATTTCTGTCCAGCCCTGGTCCTACTGAAGCGTGCACGTTGCCGTCCGCAGGTATTGTGTTTGCTTATGTTTATTTAAGCATTTAATCAAAACATTTTCTTTATTGTATTAAACTTAAGTTTTGATTATTGTGCTTGGCAAAGCATTTTACCCCAATAAAGTGTTAAAGGGACAATAAGTAGGATTTACCCCATGTAGTGGTGAAGTTGTATTTTGCATTCAAATGAATAGTGCTCTCTAGCGCCTCGCTTTTTTCAACTGTGGTACGGTAGCTGTTATGTAATCACTGATCTCCTTGTCCGATTCAGCTAGTTCACGTGTTCTGAATGAGAACACATTGTGGAAATGCGTTGGTAGGCTAGTGCTTTTTGTCTCTCTTTGCTATTATAGTTTATCAATACGGCGGAACGACATGGAAGCCTCCTTGGACTTACCCGTTCAATGTTAGTAAAGAGAAGAAATTCTAAGCTTACAAAGAAAGTCAGATCACCGGCTGAGGTCATTTGACACCAACGAGGACATATTTATGAATAAAAACATTGATTTTGATGAATAAAACACTTAAAACCCTACTTACTGTCCCTTTAAGTGCGCTGAAAAAGTGTTAAAATTCTTCATGAGAACATGAATATTATAGTTGCATCAAGAAATTTAGGCCTGTTTGAATGCATTGAGAGGTTTTTAGCATGGTTAAGCCCAGATACACTGCACAAATTTTGCCTTTCCCAGACGCAAGATTGCCATCGTGAAACAATCGTTGCGATTCCTGTGATCGTGGCTCTTAATCGATGATCCTGTTTCTTAGAGTGAGAGATGTTAAAGCACGACCGTTTTCCCGATCTTGCGACCAAAGATAGCCTATGATAGTTTTCCGACAATGTCAGAAATTCTGCATGGTCAATGATGTATTTGTTTATCAGAAGCGCATGCTGATGACGTTGCGCTAACGTGTGTCAGAGCTATCATAGCCTACGATTCAAAAGGTGTCATTGTCGTACAGTCTAAATGCTTGCCGTACCAAAGTTTAAATGATCCATGTCCATGTGATCAGGTAATGGACTAAAAAAATTGTGCAGTGTATCCCGGGCTTTAGATAAATATGTATGACTACCTTTTAATACAATTTTTGCATTAAAAAAATCTGTATAAAACATGCTTCATCTAGAATTTAATTTCTTATTTCTTTCTTTTGCTCTGGGATAACAGTTCACCCTGACATGTTCTTGTCACATTGAATCAGTGGTTAAATTCACAGGACGTCCTTCTATTCACCTACTGGCCAAAAATAATAACTGTAATTAAATCCACAGCGGGCGAATGTTAGACAGAGAATTGATGACATTGGCAGCATAGTTGTGAAGAGATGAAATTTCATACCACAGTTGGTATGACAAACCTTCCATTCACAATATAAGCGAGCGCTGCACCATGTGCGATTGTTGCATGCAGTCCATATTTACTTCCTGCCTGCATCGCTCCGCCAAATCCTCTCTTTCTTTCTCACGCTTTTCTCCTGAATTCTTACAGCTAAGCCGCTCTCGGGTAAAGCTCCATAGGAGCTCTCGAACGTTAAACCTAAAATCTTAGCTTCCTCCCCATTCTAGTTGCTTAGCAACTGTCATTGCCAACAGAGGAGCATGCACACTCCAGATCCTGGCCGTTCTCAGCCACTTTGACGTGCTTATTATGCGCAGATCATGCCAAATGAGGTTCATAATGTCTCGTAGAAACATTGACCCAGAATTGAGTGACTCCAGTCTAATAAATATGAATAACTCTATGAGCCTGTCAAGCTCAGACGTGCTCGTCAGGGCCTTGTATAATATCTGCCCGTGTGGCACAGGATGTCAGGGGAAAAATCATCCTCGGGAGGTTCAGTCATTTGTAGCGTGTGATGTTTCACTGATCATGATCTGTCCTGTCTGTCATCATCATCAGGTGAGATGTGGAGTCTAGAGGATGAAAACGAGGGGGGCGTCGCCACGGGAGCCGTTGATCTCCGCCCGCGATCTCAGTCACCGTTTTCACATTTTCGCCGTCGGGCGGCCTATCTAAGAAAGAGCATGTCTGCGGATGACCATCTGGGTGATTCTGAATCTGAGCCCACCCAACCTGAGGGGCGAAACTTAGCGGACCCAAAAGTTAAACTGAAGAGGAAGTTCGTAAGTAGATGTGTTCTGTCATCTCATTCTGTCACGGTAAACAATATCAAAATTGTACGTTTTAAGTTGTATGGTTTAAAATGATCACACAACCAAATACACCTGCACACACACAAAAACACATAAGGAGGGTTGTGTGTTAATATTTTATGTGGTGTGTATAATAGCAGGTAAACTGAAACCTCATTACCTCCTTGTGTCTGGTAATAGAGGCTCAGGTGTTTCAATGCATCCTGACATGCGTGAACAGATCGAGGGGACAAACTTTAAAGTGTGTATATGATCTCTAGTGTTATACTATCAGGATGGGTTCCTCTCTGGACCTCAGTCGTCTCTGTTTAGGGGTAAGAAGTGGTTATTTGTACATAGTTGATTGTCTTACATTCTTCTCTTCAGTTATTTCAATGTAGGGATGTAGAAAACCACATTTATTCATTTTAACCTCACTTACATGCTAGTTGGTGTTTGGGTGATCCTATTTACAAGCTCTTAAACCCTCTGAATGTTCAGTGTAGGAGTTTTGTGGTACGGTAAGTCGATTATTGTTAGTGACATACAGTCGTGTATTTGTGAAAAGCAGCAAGGATATTAAATAGTTTAATAATTCTCACTATATATGCTGACACCTTCAGAAATTATTTCAGTGTTGCAAAATGCTTCATTTCCATATTGCTTAGTTGTCACAGTTTACAGTGTTTGTGCGCATAAACAATATCTTGGCTGTCTGCCTGCAGTCAGAGATTTTGGTGTAAAAGCTTCTTGCTGTGCATGAGTTTTGGCTGCTGTGTGAGTGATTATTTTTTGTTGTTACAGTGAGATTGAAATATCTTCGATATGGATATGGTTACATAAATTGCTTAGACTAGTCTTACAAGTTTTTTTTTCAAGAATGGTCATACATTTATTCTTAGTCAGTTACATAAGATAGGCTGGTCTAATTTGAATCTGAAAAGTAAAACTAATTAGCCTTAACTAATTGCTAGCTGGTACACAAAGTAGGATATTGGTGTATTTGTATATCAAGCAGGAAGCAAGGAAGCATGCTACTTGTATTATAGATTAGACTAAAGATAAAAAAATCTGTCTGATCTAAAAAGTAAAAAGAATCAACAAACACAGCTCCCTAACCAAACAATAGGGCTGCTCGATTATGGGCAAAATCATAAACACGGTTATTTTGGTAGAAATCATAATCATGATTATTTAACACGATTACTCAGTGGCTTTGAAAACAAGCGAGTATTGCAATGGGTTACACATGTCAAAGCAGTGGTGCCTTCAGAAGTGCCTTACAAACAAATCTGTCCAGCGGCATGCGATTTATCTTTATCTTTACCTCGATTATCTTGTTTTTGTAATTGTTTAAATCCAAATTTGAAATTGAAAATAAAAACCGATTAATTGCACAGCCATACGACACAAACAAGGCTGTTGTTGGACACAGTGTTGGGGAAAGTTACTTTTGAAAGTAATGCATTACAATATTAACTTACTCCCCAAAAAGTAACTAATTGTGTTACTTAGTTACTTTCAATGGAAAGTAATACTTACGTTACTTTTAAGTTACTTTTGCGTTACTTTTCTTACTTGGCTGAGGCTTGATCTCTTTCAGGCCCTGCAGGCTTGCTTCTGGTTTGTGCCTTTTAATCCCTTAACTGGCGCTGTCTTGTGTGCAGAACACCTGAGTTAACTATAATATTTTGCATGTAAATTTTTATCTATCACAACCAACTATATATCGATAAAAAGATCTAAGAATGTAGTTTTTATATTTCAAAACCTTTTAACAGTAATTTATTAATTTGTATGCAGCCAACCGTTGACACCTAGTGGCCGTTGTTGGTAAAACCACAACAGGCCAGATTTACTAAACGAGGCAAATTAGCGCAATGACGCAATTTCAAAAATAGCGCCGATGGGAGTGGTAATCTGCGGGTTATTTACTAAACAGGTGCAAATGAAATAACACAGGTGATTTCCATAATGACCAATGCAATCTAGTAAACGCAGCGTAAATTATGAGTTCAGCACCACAGCCATCCCAGCTAATAAAGCCATAGTACACTACGGAGGACAAAAATTAATGTTTACAAGAAGTTTTGAAACACCTGCTATTGTGTGACGACTTCTAGTGACTCTTATTTTAACAAATAAAAATGACATGGCTTGTCCAACAATATTTTTGAATAATATGTTCCTCTGGCATGCCAAATAAACCGCTTTTTGTTAAAAAATCCTCTGCCTTGTACCAAATGCTCTCTGATGCCTTTCCTATAAGCCATTTCAAGCGCAAAAGCTTTTTTCTGTGTTAAATAATGGCGCAAATACCAGTCATATCACACGTGCAAACATAAGTAAATCATAAAACTTTTTTTTTATTTTAGTTATTAGTCGGTCTTGTGTACATCACCAATCCCAGGAAGTAAACTGTTGACTACAATCCGTGTGTTTGTTGTAGTCCAAGAAAAGAGATTTACGTTGGAGATGATAACTTGCGTCATCGTTTACTTTGGGTTTTGTGCCCTTTGCATATCGGTAACATGTACTAATACACACTTACACACTAAAGGAAATTTTAAAACGTAAATCGGACAATAGGTGCTCTTTAATATTTTCACTTCTAGACACTTCCTTAAAAACATTTAAGTGTCGTCTTCAAAACAAGACCAAGATTAGGCTTCTAAACCAAACAAATGCCAGAGTTATATTCATTTGAAGGTGTACATCACCTTTCACCCCACCATTCAAAACTTGTCCTTTTTAGTACATAATGCATGCATGCATGTTTTGAGTTCATGAGTTTAGACTGATATTTTTCTCATGTTTCTTCATCAGGAATTCAATAATAAACAGATAATAAATAATAAATGCATTCTCTGAGAAATTATATTACAAGTTATTACTGCAAATGTCAAATCCATAACGCTGGAATTGCTTGTATAGTAAACTCAATCTAGTAAACTCAATCTAGTGTGTCTTTGCAGTATTTGACACCCTGAAACTGAGCTCTTAATTCAGAAATGGAGAGCATCTGTTGTTAAAGTTAACACGTGTGATTCAGCGGATGGACCTCTAGATGGCAGTGCTGTTCTCTTTGTCAGTTCATATCTTTTAATACTGCGAAGTCGTGATGAATGAATTGTTACTTTTTATGAGTTACTAAAATTGCATGTTTACAGAAATGGAGCAGGATGGAAAAGTAAGGTTATGTATATAAATGAAGGAGAAGGTTAGTGATTTGGCATTTGTCATCTCTTTTGCACACATTTTTATGTAAATGTTTGTCTTTGTCACACACACACACACACACACACACACACACACACACACACACACACACACACACACACACACACACACACACACACACACACACACACACACACACACACACACACACACACACACACACACACACACACACACACTTGAGAGGTGAAAGGCTGGACATTTTTTATTCACAGCAGCGGTTGCTGTTGGTTACGTGGGGAAATGGCGGCCATTAAGGGTCATTATGTATTTAAATGTGGGACGTTCTCTCTCAAACTCATCCCCACACTCGCCTGCTCCTCGCTCGCTCTTTCTCATGAGTCCTCGCTCCATCTCGTGTTTTTATCCCATGTGACGGAAAACTACATCAGTCTGGTTGCTGAGTTTAGTTATGTTTCAGGTTAATCTCTGATAACCAATGTGTGCATAATGAATAATAGTGTTTTGCGTTTGAAAGAGTTAGTCCTCATTTATGTTTGGCTGAATGTGATTGTGAATTAATGATTTAAGACTGACAGCCGAAATCCTCAAGCATGTTTCGTTTTAGATGGGAGTGAACATCAAGCAGACCCAACATGTGAATAACACATTTGAACAAATAGAGGAGATGAAAGCCCATGCAGAGCGTTTCTGAGAAACATAGACGTTGTGTGATGTTTATTAGGGGAGGGGGGTGTGGTTGGCATAATGAGAGAGAGAGAGAGAGAGAGAGAAGAATAGTTCTCCAAAATTGAAATTCAGTCATCAGCCATGTTGTTTTAAACCAAAGATTTTCTTTCTATTGTGAAACACAAAAAATGTCCTTGGCTGAGTTTTATATTAGGTCGAGACGTTGACTTGATGGATACTGATTCAATTCAGTTGTCCATGAGTAATTCTGTTGTGTTTTAGATGAGCGAGTGAGAAAATTGATGTTTTGAAAGGTAGACAGAAAATGAAATGACACGTCTATTAAAACTGCATATCTGTGTTCATGAATCATGTTTTATTTGTCTGTGCTATGAAATACGAGCCATTATATATCTGCCTCTTTAATGCACATTTATTTCACTCTTTGATATGACCTTACTCAGTCAGTATTAAAGATATCAAGGTTATATTTTTCAGAATGTTATTGAATGATTTTATGTAGCAAACAGTAAATCACAAAAATGACTTTAGCTGGGTAGTGGGTTTTCAAATTTGATCTCAGAGCTTTAATTTGGTTTGCTCTTATACCGTATACCTGTAAGCTTCTCTTTTCTTGCAGTGGAGTATCGACATACGACAGAATTCATTCAGTGCAGTAACAGTAAGCTCTCCTATCCATCGATGTTAATTAGATTGATCGCTGCGTAAATGAAGAATACCCAAGCACTTGCAGAGTTTTGTCTGGGTTTATTGCTATTAAATACTTGTGGTTTCTGGGTTAAATGCAACTTTGGCAAGAAACACAAGTATGCAAAGACAGACATGAATGTTTGGTGAAATGCATTGCATGTGTGCACTGTGCATACTTTGTGTGCCGCCTTGTGTTCCTGCACTGTAAAAAAAACTGCATTTTTGTTTACAAATCTTATCACAAATCAACATAGGTTTTATGCTTCTTAAATTAAAAAAATTAAGTTAAACAACTATAACTAGTTTTTAGGTTATGTCAACTATTCACAGGTCAAACCTTAAAATAATAATAATATGTTGAATTTAGTTTTTTCGAGTTTTTTAGATGTGTGCCTACGTGTTTTATTGGGCTAGTTATAAAGATATTGACAGTTGAACTCACTTTAACTACATAGCAAAGTAAAATTCTCATCAAACTTTTCCTTTACTGTAGTAGTTGACCGTAATGCCCAGTGCATCATAAGTCTTGAAAAGTGAAGCCGCTGGCTTTTTGATCGCCCCCTGGTGGCTGGCTGCAGTACAAGTCATAAAGTCCGCCCTCTCCATTCAAACAAATGGGACTCTGCTCAAAAAAAAAAAAAAAAATTTAACTTCCAATAAAAGTTTCCGAAAGATGGTTTTGGTCCTTTCAAGTACTTGTTATCATGCTGATATATGTTCAAGTGTTCATTATTGTGGTAAGTTTCATTTTAGCTAGTAATTTGATGCTGTAGAAACGGGGCGTGTTGTTATGATTGGCGTGGTTGAATTGGTCGCGCGTTTGGGCGGAAGTTTGATACCGCGGCTCCGCCTCTGGCTCCATGGACGATTCCTTCTGCGCATGCCAAACTGACGTTTTTACGTAACATGGTGGCGACCATGGCCAGACATTTTTGGCTTCAATTCATTACAATGGAGGGAGGCGACGTCGCGTCGTCCATCTTTTTATACAGTCTATGGTAATGCCTCATGCAACTTGTACAGGACATATTTTTACAATTACAAATGCCATAAAAAAAACCCTACTGTCAGGATTTACTAAAGCCATGCAAAAAATCGTTAGCGCTGAAAGGACGTGAGTTGTTCTTGCGATTGATCTTATTGCATATGCAGTTGAAAGAGTATTTAAATGAATGACGCAACTTGATTTACTAAGGTTTGCGCTTGTCAATTTACTAATATTTGCACCATTATTCAATTGCACCATACAACTTCTGGCAAATTTAGATTTGCTCTTTCAGTAAGTCTGGCCATTTAAGCCCATTTCTAAACCATCGAAATCGCGGCACCAGTCAGAAACTTTGGTGCAGGCTTTACACAATGACGACAGCGCAGTGACGGTGAAGCAGATTTTGTACATTACAAAGAAGAATGTCGTCGTGGAACATCACTCGTTCGAATCGGCTATCGTGTCTGTTTAAAGCAATTTAAACGTTTCCTTTTTTTAAAAACCCGAGCAAAGAACAGCACTCGAAGTCTTCATATCTAAAAAAGATGTTATCGCTGTCATACTCTGCATATATCATCTTCTTCATCGTGAATGGTCTGGTTTTAACCAGGCTAAATGCCCATAAAAGAATGTATTACATTTGAGCTGCTCTTTGGTAGATTTCCCTGGATGGAATTTTTCTTGCAGGTTTTTTGTTAACTTGCACCTTGTCAGTAAATTACTCTTTATAAATTGTGCTTGCATGCTATTTTGCCCTGTTCAGTAAATCTAGCTCTAAGTTGTTAAAATAGGCGAAACAATTTGCCTTCTGATTATTTATCACTGACATAATCGCTGTGGGTGGAGTTAGCTTCATACGAGCACCACATGTATGAATAATTACATCACTTCTTTTTCTGGTGTCCTTGCACGCATATTTTATAAAATGATATGCCTGTATTTGGGCAAAAGGATATCTTATAAAACAGTGGTATTGCTCACAGTAGCGTCACTTGTTGCATAAATCCAACTTGAGCACACATCACGCCACCGGCGGTCTCTGATGCGAATGCCACGTCAGATTGCCGTCTGTTATTGAGAATGAACGATTATGGTCACTTTCAGTGTCATCGGTCCTATAAGCTGGACAGATTGTGGCTTGAAGTGGGTGGATTTATTACACCCTGTTTACTGCATGTTTTTTACTTTTGGCTTCATGGTCTGCAGCATTCTGTCACAGCCTCCATTTTGTTTTTAATAAACTGACACTTATTGGTTGTTCAGCGTGAAGTGCGTGTGTGGACTGGATGAATGCCAGCCGTATACTGAAAGAATGATGCCCTTCTTCTGCTTACAAACACTCCTTCTGCTTACACAGAGACCTACTACAAGATATGTGTGTGTGTGTGTTTATAAATATGTGTCTGTCTCTGAATCTATCTACTCCATCACACACACATGCACATAAACACAAATCTCATAGACCAGCATGTTTTGTAACATTGAGATTAAGTTTTTAGTTTAAAGTGATCTTTTTTGTTAAAAAAAAGTTGGCAAATTGATGTAGCATCTTTGATATCTATGCAGAATTTATAGTCCTGCATCTTTATTAACATCCAGATTTTCAGTACAGGAATGATTAGAAAATCAAGTTGAGAAAAAACTGATCAGTATTGTTTGTTTAGTCAACCTCCCTGTGTTTGACTAGATGTTCCTCAGAGAGCTTTTGTGATTCCCGTCACGTTCACCAGCGTGTGTGAAGGAACTTTGACACTGTCAGAAATAGAGACGCTCTCCAAGCGCAGCGAGATAACAAAGACTATCTGAGCTTTTGTGTTCGAAAGACGGACATTAACAGGGCAAATCTTATTTTCAATTGTAAGACCTTCAGTTATCGTTCCTCTCATCAGACTTATGAAGTTATCGTTTATGGCATCATCTGTCAGGTTTCTATCTCAGTGCATTTATTGAAGGAATCAAGTCTCAAATATAAAATTTACAATAGTCAGTCATATAAATAATCAGATTAGTATGATTTACTAGATTGAAAAACACTGAAACTCAAAGCAAAACAAAACAGTTTTCAGATCCACACAAACATACGCATCTCATCTAAGGTTTTTTAATCTTCCATCTTTTCCTCGTTGTCATGACAACAGCAGTTATTCAGTAAATGAGATTGGTAATATCGTCCAGGAGAGCCGTACATGCACACGTCTGTACACACATTGCTCGCGTGTCTGTGTGTGTGTGCATAGACAGATCGCTTGCCTACGAGCAATAAATATAAACGTGAACACTTGTAGCATGTTTCTCAAATTGAGTTTTATCATGCTGGATTGTCATGATGAATAGTGCACGGGTTATGTGTGTTATATTACAATGCATGTACTGCATGCATCACTGGTGCATCTAAACTTAGAAATGTTTATTTCTTAATACCTTTTTAAAAAGCCCTAAATGATAGAGTTAAAGGGGCCGCACACGAACGCACAGCTCAGCGTCGCGACGTGTCTAGGACAACTCGGAGGTATCGTACACCTGAAGTGCACATTAAATAGCGCGAGCTTAGTCAGATAGCATCTACTTCAAAATGCAAAATATATGTTAGCAGCCAATGTTAAACGTTAAAGGAACAGTATGTAATAAATTTATATCAATTAATCATAAAATGGCCTGATATGTCACTAGACATTAAGAAATCATTTTCATCTCACATACTTATATCACCTACAATAGTTGTCTGGCCAGGATATTGTCATTTAAAAAGTGGAGTTGCAGCCCTCAACTGATGTTTATGTTTTTATGTTGTGTATTTGCCACCAGTTGTGTGATTGCAGTACCAGTTTTAGCCACAAGTTTGTGATTGCAATATCAGTTTTGGCCACAATCCTACATATTGTTCCTTTAATGATTTGGGACGACTATGATGTTATTTAATGTTTAACTATGTGAGTGGCGCTCTGTGGTGCGATAGGGATTTGAGCGTCTTCCTGAGTCAAAGCTGGGCGCCGTGGACAGGCGCCACCTGTCGGCGCCAGTATGCGTATACTCATAGAAAACAATGTGTTTGATTTTTTTTTTTGGAACGGCGCGACGCTGAGCTGCGCATTCGGTGTGCGACCCCCTTTACATTAACATTTAAATGTTTCGCAGATGCTTTCATCTGTTTAAACCATGTAGTGTAAAAATCTTTTAATGTATAACATTTGAATGTTTTTACTGAAAACTTTATTTACTCTGATGAAATGCTTGTGAATGTTTCTATTGCTGCACATTGTCATGTAAATGTTCAGTCTGAAAGCATTGGGTTCGGTAAGGAATAATGTTGACTCATTCAAGTGATGACATTATAAACAAGTGATTCATTTGTATCAGATGGATTCACGCCGTGTGTTTGTGTTCCAGACAAAACTTAATAGGGTGCATGATCATTCATATAAATAATCAGATGAGATTTTATGCAGGTACAGTACAGGTCAGGGGGTATGTCTCAGTGTGCGTCTGTGTGTAAATCACTGAGTGATTGTAAGTGATTGTGTGTGTGTGCTCTTGGCATAATCGCGTCCAGGAAACAGACGTATTCTGGGCTGTCGGCTTCTATTTATTCACACGGACACTCAAAGGCCTCTGTAAGCCCCCATTAAGACAGGAATGGAATGTATTGAGACCTGTCTACACACACACACACAACACACACACACACAACACGCACTCGACCGTTCGCTAGCAAATTTCCATGCGGCAGGTCCCTGTAGTGGCACAGATGATAGCTGCTCTGATGCTAACTTTAGAGCGCTTAAATATTCCAGTATAAAAACACATTAGCATGAACTACACAAATAACGTGCATATTTAAGACCAGAACATAGACTAACACACAGTATAAGCCTAAATGAAAACTTTGCATTGCATAATTTAAAAATAACTTCTATAGTGTTTCTTAATTTAAATAAGCACGACCCAATTATCCTCAAAGGAAAATTTGTCAGATTTAGCTCACTTCTGGGTACAAATTTGTCCCTGAAGGATTAAGCGCGTACGTACGCACACACGGACACACACGCAGGTGTATGTCCATTCATAGTCCAAGCTTTCATTCTCAAATCCCAGAGATTCCAGGGTCTGATCCGGGTCTCAGCAGGACTTTAAAGTTTTTTCCACTCTGGAATTTTGGGAAAATTATATTCATGTACAGCAACGTTCCGGACGTTCTGATTGGCTCTGATTGGGATGTGGAGCCAGTGGAAAGTTAGCAGCAGTGAATGGTCGGGAGATGAAAGGAGGACTAAAGCCGGGATGGAGGAGTTGACAGAGGTCTGTAGAGAGATAGTGTAAGAGAGAGGTCTGATATCTCTTTATCCCTGCTGTCTGCCACGCGGCTCTTTGTTCTGTACGTCTGTTAGGAACGGCTCAACAGCACCACACCCTGACATTCTTTAATTTTACTTTTAATAAAATGCATCCATTTTTAGTATAAAATAAAATAGGGTTGTTAAAGATGATGTTTCAACTGTATGAAATAGATTTTTCATAATTAAAGCGTTTAGTAAGTTTGAGATTAAATTGTATTTATTACATTTAGTATAAGTTGACATAATGCACACAGTCTAGATACTGGCCTGTAATAATAAAAAACACTTATTAATAGCTAATTTGCTTTTAATATTAAATCCAGATGGGAATTATAAATATTGAATGCCATTTGAAAGGTATTAAATATAATCTAAGAGAAAATTGGTAAAATAAATCAATAAAATAAACCAGCGCACCATTTTGGTTTTTGTCCTTGTTTCTTTCTGAAGCAGTGTAACAGAAAATTTAGCAGAATTGTTTTTGAATAAAAGACACACCCAGATCATCCAGAAGCTTGACGTCACACTTGGTTATTGGTGCTGATGTGATTGATTTGATCAATCAGGAATTGCTTGGATAATCAATATTTGTCTCTTTAGAATATTGGAGGGTAGGGTCTCAAAAATGAGAGGGATTGATGACATCATCCATAAAGAAAGGTGAAGCAAGTTATTACGTTTTATTTGATGTAATGTGCACTAATAATTAGTTCATTAGGAACGTGTATAAGGAGAAGCAAGATTTTGAAGTGTTAATAAAATAGAATGCAATAAAAGAACTACGTTTTAAAATAATTTTTTTTCATTTTTAATATATAAACTGTAATTCGTAATTTTTGCCCCTCTATTGCCATCTCTGTTTGACACATAAAATTGCAGGTTACTTTATGCGCTTATCCGTTCATTAACTGTTAAATCCAATTCATCATTAATATAAGTTTATCATTTTGAATCGTCGTAAGGTAAGGAGACAAGTTACGAATTGCATGTTTTGTTTTAAAATGATTTGGATTTAATTTAGTTATTTAATTAGTTGGTGTGATTTCATCTTACTTAGTGTTTTGTGGTGCTCACATGGTAACAGATCTGGGCTTTTAGCCCAAAGGTCACAGATTGAACTGGATGAGTTTGATCCATGAAGCAGAGATTTACAGAAATCCTGTGCTATTGTGTATGTTGAGCGCAGCACTTAACCTCTGTAGCGTACGCCGCTCGGGATGAAAGCGTCTGCTAAATGTTGAAAGCTGTATTATGATGTTTCCTAAAAATACAGGATATTCTGGATGCCAGGAGTGTGCGCTCATCGCAGGATGCGTTGTGATCTGCGTGTGTGTGTGTGTTTTTGGGAAATGTGGGACAGTTATGCACATTTGTGCTTGTAAGGCTGATCCCAGATTCTCCATAAATGAAGGTCTGTGAATCTGTTTTGTGTGTGGAGACCCATCAGAGTGAGAAGTTCTGTTCTGAGTTATAACATCTCTAACAGACAGACACCAGTAATCTCGCTTAATGTTGTAAACAAATGAATTTGCGTATTTGCTAGTAAAAAAAATATTTTTATTGTCAGCCAGCTGATCCTAAATCTCATCTCTTACAAATATAATAAAACGCCTCTGCTTTCTGCACAAAATGAATTAGGGATGCACCGATCCCACTCTTTAAGGATCTAGTATGAGTACCGATATTTTTTTCCATGGTACTCACCAAAACCAATGCTTGTTGTATTTTTTTTCATGTGGCAATTTTCTAAGAACAACACAATGAGACTAATGAAAAATCAGCATTTTTATTTTTAACAACTTCAACTTATATTATGAAAAAACAAATCATATGTCCTTATCATCACAAATTTCCAAAGCCCAAATTTCAGAGTGTCCAATAACCTCCAAAGGGCAAAACCAAGGACGTAATGCATGTCATTTTACCTGCCTCACAAAGCTGTCAAAGTGCTACAGAAATGATAGATAACAAGACAATCAAATTTGTCCTAAAGTGTCATAAAGTACATCCCATGAGGTATTGGTTTTTGATATCGGGGTATTTGTACAAGTACATGAAGACATCATTCATGTTTGGGTAACTTTTTTATGATTTTAGAAGTTTGTTCAAATCAAGAACCTGCAATGTATAACCTTAAGTTATGGTTTAAAACCAGAGTTTACATGTATGTCAACATTCACGACGAGAAATGTCGCAAACTAGATTAAAGCAGTTATCAGGAAATGATAAATGAGATGCATAAATAATGACGCGCGTGTTATGGCAACATAAAGTTGGTTCATCTCTTTAAAATGAGGGATTTACATGCAATACAACATTCACAACAAGGAATGACAGCTAACTGGACTGATACAGAGATCATTCAGGAGCATAAAAGAATATCCCGTCATGTGCTTATTTGAGCTTATAATAAACAAAAATGCCCGTGCGTCATTCCAACAACATCGTTCAGCTCCTCAAAACGAGGGTTTTAAATGCATATTAACAATCACGATGAGAAATGTCTGAAAACTGGATTAAAGCAGAGATCAGGGAGCTTGTCAAATATCCTCCCTGAAGCTGAGATCATTCACCAGCATAGAACGGCGTATCATGCGCTCCTTTATAGTCTTATCATAAACAAAAATGCACGTGAGTGGTTTCTGGAAACAGAAATAATAAATAATATGGAAATTTCAGATGCTGCGTAGAAGATAGTGCAGGACTTTAAACTGGTCACGTGTCTTTCTGGGACCTTGCAGATGCCGGCGAATCATTGGCAGTGTGAATAAACAAAAAAATCAAACGATCCCGGAAAAATCCAGGATGAATTTTCAGTGTATTTTCCGGAATGTCTGTGTGAAAAGGGCTTTAGAGGCTTTGACCCTGAAACAGTATTCCTTACGTCACAACTTATCAAGCGAATAGTGACAGTATGTGCAGCTTTGTGCACACTGTCCATGATGCAGAAATGCACAAACTCAAACCCACCCCGCTGTCAGACCCCTTCATTACTGCAGGAGGTCACAGATCGCACTCAGGGTATAAGTTACAAATGGGCGAGAGAGCGAGAGAGAGATATGGTGGCTCTGGTGATGCAACTTTAGACCTGTATGTTCTTCATAGAGCCGTACCCCCTCAGCTCTCTCTCTCTCTCTCTCTCTCTCTCTCTCTCTCTCTCTCTCTCTCTCTCTCTCTCTCACACACACACACACACACACACACACACACAAACTTTGAAAGTTTGAGGTGGCGCCCAGACCCCTTTATTTATTAGCTCTGCTGAGCTGTGGAGTCTGTGGTATTTTCTTCCGAAATGCCATGAATGTGTGAGTGTGTGTGTGTGTGTGCCTGTGTGAGGGTGCTTGTGAGTGTGTATTTGTGTGTGTTTGTGTCTGTGTACGTCTGTGTGTGTGTGTGTGTTTACGTGACTCTGGGCTCAGGTATTCGGTAAATTCAGGTTCTAGATGTCACATCACCATCCGTGACTCATTGAACATCACTGAGAGAGAGAGAGAGAGAGAAAGAGAGAGCGAGAGAGAGAGAGCTGAGAGATAAGTCTTTATCTTAATTATTTGTGTAATTAAAGAGATAGATCACTTAAAAATAACCACTCAATATTTACTTGCCCCAATGTTGTTTGTTTGCTTGTTGCCTTTTAGAAAATCTCAACCATGCACAGCAATCAATAGTGTTTTTTTCCAGTAGCAGAGAAGAGGAGTTATTTGTCCTTATATAACTTGATTATTTGCATTACTTTTATTTATTTCATTGCACATTGTATTACTACGCTGCAAACACTACAAGTGCAACAAGACAAATACTTTGTTTTTGTTAAGCCATTAAATTAAACTAAATTAAAACGGCAGCAGATTAACAGAAAAGTATTTTTTGTGTTTCAGGACGTTGGCAGGTTGGTCGTAGTTCCCCGTTGATAATTCAGCATAAATATTGACTGCGGTTTGATGTTGTGCGTGTCTGCGTTTATGTGACTGTTTTTGTGTCTGACTGTTGCACGTAAACAAACCAAATACCGTGGGAACGCAGAGGTGCGAATCAGACCGTCTCTCTCTCTCTCTCTTTTACTCGATCTCTCTGTCTGGCTCCACGTCTGGCTCCGACTCCAAACCAAAATGAGTTTTCCTCTGGTGTCAGCAGAGATCTGCTGTGCGCGGAACATGATAGAGACCCTATCACACTTGCATGTGTGCTTACAAAGTCCAGCGAGTAAATGTACCGGCACTTTTACATAGCAGAGACCTCATGGGAACATTTGGGGATTGTTTTATTGGTTTATTTATTTATATACATATTTTTCCTGTTCTTCAGTAGTTTTACTAATTTTTCGATTAGATCTTCGCGAATATATTTTTAAAAATACGTTTTACTTGATGCTTTGTCAATTTTAAGTTTTTAATATTTTATTTAAAAATTGCAATAAGTTTAATGAAATAAATACACTAGCTTATATTTTCTGTTATATTTTACGTCGTACTATTTCTTAAAATGTTCAACATTTCAAAACTGTCTGGATTTGCACTGCAGATGCCCAATTTCAATTTGCTGACTATTTTTTGACGATCCAATTACATCATGTTTTGAAAGAGACTCGTATCTGTTATCTGCATTTACATTAAACACTTCAATTCAAGCTAGTTTAAACCACAAAGAAAGTAAAATGTCATGCAATGGACACAAACAAGATGAATATACAATATTTTAATACAAGACCGCTCTATTTCTGTAACAAGATGTGAAACTTCAGCATTACTCCACTAAGCGGAGCCGTCGTCCTCCATTGCACATTGACGTCATTTGCCAACGTCCCTTTATCAATGACATACACAGAAATATCCGCTCTGTCCGCTTATATTGCAAACGCGAGTGCATGTATCCGATTATCCGATTTATCAATTTATTTCCACATATGAATGAGGCCTGATTCTGAAACTGATCTAAAAATATTGCAATCTATGCGTTTTTTTCCACATCCAATCTGTATCACATGAGAGAAAAAAATAATTAAGTCACTTAAATGCGGCCTAATATTCAATATTCAAACTTTAACTAAAGTTTATTGTCATTAACTATAAACTTTATTTAATTTGTCCTGTAAATGCTTGTTCATATTATTATTTGCAAAAAGGTTTAACAGTGCAGTTTGCGGCGTTTGTACATTCTATTTGCACTTTCTTGTCGTCTTGTATCTGTTTCTTTTCTTTTTCCTTCTCTGTAACTTTAACTGTGTATCAAAACATTCAGAAACGTTACTACAAGCTAAATTTGTGTTTGATGGTTCATTTAATACAAATGAATAGAGCATTAGAAGTCATGAGAAGAGACATGCAGAAGTGACCTAAACAGATTTTTGTGGTCTGGATGTGTGCTGGTCGCTGTTGTGAGACGCAGCAATGAAAACAGAAATTCAATACAGAGACCAACACCCATAATAAACCACACACACACACAAACTGAGAAACTGTGATAATGTAGATATGTGGATTTATGTAGCAGTGTGTAAATCAATGGCGTGTGGCAGTGTCTGACGGGCTGCCCGCTGTTGGCTGGCATCGCTCTTTTCTAAAATGACATCATCAGTTGGGATGACGACACGTCTTACAGCCCCATTACCCTGATTTGAGGTGGCTATGTTGCAAAGATTTATGGGTAGGGTTCTGTCGCTTCCCACAGTAACCGCAAGCCATGGTAGATTCTGTAGACCACACCCATCGGCAGACAAACACACACAGACGCTCATCACAAGGTCATAAGATTTTAGGAGTCTGTCTCACCCTGACTCATGTCGCATTGATGTTAATTGATCAGTCACGCTGAACACAGATCTGTGGTTCGTTTATTCTTTCTTACGCCCTGTTTACGCTCACCCAAAGTTGCTTCTCTTTCATAGCTCAGAGGATTTAAGGTCTTGTCTCCCAGTTTTAGGCTGCGTTTACACAACAACGATGTAGTAAAAAAACTAAAAAGTATTTCTTTAGCATTTTTGAAAAAGATCACATACACACCACACTGCTGTAACAAAAATCTGCGTTTACACAGATCTGTGAAAATTTCTAAAACGCTGTATTATGCATACCAGGCCAGTAGATGGCGATGTTACTTTAACACTTTGTGCACATTTTTCTACATAGCAAAAATGCTAACAATCAAGATAGCAAAAGCAGTTTTGTTTAGATGGATTATGACGTCTCCATTATCACAGATTCATCTTTTTGTAGTTTATATGTAGAAGACATGGCATCATTTTTCAAAGTTTGCACTATGAATCCGTCTTCAAAAGTTTGCGTTTATAGTACCCCAAAACACTGTTGTCGTATAATTGAACAGTCAAACCACGTAAAATCTTTCCCCGATTCAGTTGAAAACATGTTTGTGTAAACATCCACTTAAAGGTGCAGTGTGTACAGTTTAGCGGCATCTAGTGGTGAGGTTGCGAATTGCAATCAACGGCTCAGTCCACTGCTCACCCCTCGCTTTTGAAACGCATTGAGAAGCTACGGGAGCCACCACCGAACAAACATGCCATCGTCAGAGACAACTTAGCAAAAAACTTTGTCTGTTAAGGGATTCTGTAGAAAAATGGCGGCGCAAAATGGCGACTTCCATGTAAGGGGACCCGAGCTGATACAAAAACGTTACGCGAAAACACTGTAGAAGATCACTGATTGGTCTGAGAGAATGGTCATCGCTATAATGTGAAAGATTAGTTATACCTTCATGCTAGCTTGCGCTGTCTTGAGCAAACATGTTGTCATTTGTGCTCTGCTATAAGTTCCCAAACTCCCTTATACCGATGAAAAACATCCACAGGTGTTTTTCACCAGTTTTTTTCCAGACTTGCAGTTTGTGGCGGCACATTCGCGACACGCACGTCCTCATAAATGCTTAATTGCAACTGAAATGAGGCTCAGCGGTGTTTGTACAGAAACTGTCATGTGAGACAGTGATAAACGCGATGTGCAAACATCTATTTGTGGTGGCCAATTTTAATTTTGTGTCAGACTGAGAAATAATGTTACATGAATGTATCGGGATATATCCCAATGATGCTCTCACTTGTATGATGTCACAGCAGTAGGCAGCGCAAATATAACGACACGCCCATAATCCCTCCCACTATGAAGTGTTACTAAACTCAATGGAAAAGCTAACCAAGCCAAAGTGAGGTGAGCTGACTCGGCCTGACCCAAACCAAACTGTGGGGTACTATGCAATGGAAAAGCGCCATAATAGTAGCAGTCAGGTGCTGTAATAAAGACATTTGTATGTTAATTCCTCTGAAAGTGTAAACACTGTTGCTTCCATCCAGACAACACTACAACGTTGACTCAACCAATGGACCCTCATTATTGTTGCAATTATATTTTAAAAACCTATAAAAGTTAAGAGTTTCGAGCTATCAAAGTTAATGTAGATTACAGATCGACCAATATATCTGTTTCCCGATATTTTCCCTGACTTTTAAGCATTTTTCCATTATCGGGGATAGGTTTTGTCAAATCATATTGACCGATAAACGTCGCCATCTTTTGGGGGCGTTTTGAGAATTTGAATGCTTGTGGGAAATAAAAACGCTGAATTAAATTTGTTTTTGTTATTTATGCTTATTCTTATCCTCGTAAAATCACGTTTATGTTCACTCACCGGGTTGAAGGCTAATCGCAGCACAGCATGTTGCTAACTTTTAACAAGACTCACCATAAGTTAAATTAACATTTAAACATTATATAGCTAAACATCTAAATAAATGTCTGTGGCAATTAATAAATCAATTAATTATTTATTACCTCCGTGAGCTGTCGCAGTTTGATGCAGTTAATGCATATGAAAATGCATAGATAAAAAGCGCTTTGCAACAGCCATTTCATAAACTTTAACAACAAAATTTAATTTTTTCTGACATAAAATACCAATGCAATGATATATAAGCTGTTTTGTTTGTTACTTTCATGACAATGTATTATTCCAGTGATATTATTTAGAAAATTTATATTATCCAGCAAATCTCTCTTTCAGACATCTCCATTTATTTTACTTTGCATGCAAAGAGAGAATGATTGTTATTATTATAAGGGTTTGTTCAGTTCAGTTGTGTTGTAGTAACTGTGACAACAGCAGAAGTATAACAGTAAATAAATATCGGTTTAGCATATCAGTTATCGGGCACATGAGCATCCAAATTTGGTATTAGTATCAGCTTTCCTTTTTAATCTCTGTTATCAAAAAGTAAAAAAAACCAAAACGTAATAACCTTGTTCAAATGTGTAATTAATTTTGGTTGTCTTATAAATTAGTGATCTTTCAGGGTATTTCAGACGGAGAATAAAGCAGATTATTTTCAATGTGCTCGTCCCTGTTGAATGTTTGCAGTGGTAGTCAAGAGATTTTTACCATCTTGTTTACTATTATTAGTTTCAGGATTTATCTGATAAAAACTGCTGTTGCTTATTCTTTACACATTTCATATGAATTCAGTCCAAAGGTTTTGTTTTGATTCTTTAAACATTTATTTAAAACACATTCGATCCATCCAAAAGTATATCCAAACTTTTTACTGGTAGTGTATATTGATTGCAGTCTGAAATTAACACAGATTCAGTAGGAAATATGGAAGAACAATTATAAAACCTTTTCTTCTTTTGTTTCTTTTATAATTGCAGCACAGCCATGCGTGCAGACTGCAGATCATTATGGCAAACGAACACAGAGAGAGACGGTTTTAGATTTTCCATTTCATATTATATTCTGCAAATGTTTTCCAATTTTCCATCTCATATGAGAGCAACCTCATTTAGTTAAAGGGCTGTTAATGTGCGTCTGCTAGAGAAAAGCAGCTCCGTTTCTTTTTGCCTGTAGACTGCAGTTCATTTACAGACTTTAAAATCTCCTAGTCTGTGTACATGTTTATATATTAATGTATATAGCATCATTAGTATATAAGCCTTCACTTTTAAAATACAGCCACACAGTCAGCCTCCCTCATCCCTGCATGGGATTTTGGGACCTCATAAGTGGGCTGCTCATGGATTGGTTGAGAAACTGCTGCCATGGCGACTCCAAAAGGCATCTCTTACACATGCACACCCAACACAATGGCACACACAACAGTACTGTACACACATCAGGGTGTGTTTGTATTCCAGGAAGTTTATATCTGGCAAACCTGACCAGAAATTAACCTCCTAGGAAAGGGTAATCTTTATGACATTAGGCACATTTTCCCAATAAATATAAATATTACGTTTAAATAATATTTTTTTCATATTTCTGTAATGATGATTTTTAATTATTTAATTGAATTTCAGTTTGAGGGAAAATGTTTTTGTCACAAAATGCACAAAATGTGGCCCAGATAAATAGTAGTTATTTTCTTTAAGCAAAATATCTTTTTATTGCTTGCTTGATGTTGCTGATTTAAGATTTTTACACTTTTATGATTCTTGATAAGCTTTAACTGTTTTGCTGTTGCAGATATTGCTAATGTTTACATTTGCTGCCACTTTAAATTTAATTTTACATACAAATAAACACTAAACCGTTTTCATTATTAGATTAAAACCTTGTCAGAACTGCTTTTACATGCATGATTTCAATTTGAAAAATTTTATTTGTTGCAAACTCTTAAAACAAAAATTGATAAATTCATTTTAATATTGCTTTTTTTACTTTAATTCATCAAATGCATTTTCAGGTAAAAAGCTCTTAATTTTTTTTTGCACATTAAGTCTTTATCTTAACGGTTTGTTAATAGGATTTTTTTATAATGGAGTTCAGTGCTGCAGGTGCATCAAAAGCTTCTGAAGGAATATTTAAAGGGCAGATCATTATCCTTTAAACTCAATCAATAGAGCAAATGAGACCCACCATCATATAGATGGATAAATGAGTGAATTACTGCCTCATGAATGAATGAATAAAGCATAAATGCACACCTGCAGTTCTGCATCAATGAAAAGCCAACTTCCTCAATATTATATTCCTGCAACTCGATATCTTGAGCTCTGAATGATATACAGGAAAGTGCATATTAACACTTGATGTTTTAGGAAGGTGAATGAGATTTTATATTAAAAAATCTGATCCAAGTCTGTGAAATGCAAAAGGCAGAGCAGGTAGGTTCATGGTGTACCATTGGAGGCATCTGATGGCGAGAATAAAATGACAGGAATAAACTTACTAATTTCTTTGACTGCAAGTGAATAAAGTTAGTCTGATTACCTCAGAAGGTAACAACACATCTGTTTTTCAAGACCTGTAGTCTCTGATTTAAGAAGGTCCTTTACCCAGTATAGCTGCTTTCATTAGTCAAGGATCACCCCAAGAGATCATCTGACTGACATGTAATTAAAGCAACCAATCATAGTTCAGCTTTGTTTCAAACCTGATGTGATGCACGTCTCCTGGAAATCCTGTAGATCTCAACCAATGTCAATCTTGTAGAAAGCAACCAAGGTATCTTATGGAGGCGGCCATTTATACGTATGAAAATGCGTCAGACCAAAAACGCAAGCTAGTCCAAAGATAATTGCTTGAACTTTGCATACCAAAGTTCGAATTCTGAATTTGTATCACATGGAGACTGGTGACCAGTAGAAAACCTGTATGCCACAGCATGACCTTTCTCTCTACCGAAAAGCAAGATGGACGAAGTGCTCCCTGCCCATATTCACAGCAACGACCGAAAAATATTTGCATGCTAAAAATCAGATTCGAGTATTATAATAAAAGGAATTTAAACAGTTTGCCTTACCAAACCCCACTGATACACAAAAAAAAAAACATTTATATGAGTAACTTAATAACACAAATAAAATCATCTCAGATCTGGATCTGTGTTTCAGTAAGTACGTTTACATGCTACCAAATAATCAGTTTGTGATCGTATTGATGGCTGATGAAAGGGGTGGTGTAGTCCAATCTGATCCGATGATCAGGAGAGAAGTTTTCATGCAAATGTGTGATCATAGTATTTACTCTTTGATGCAAAAATAACTTGTGCACATGCACAGAAGAATTGACTTATATTTACCTCTTATTTACGTATCAAATGATTCTCGTCACAGAAACATGCAATAGCAAGGCAACACGCATTATTAAGGTAATAGGGTCACATGCTGTACATTCTGCAGCGTTTATGTCTTTCATAACATTACATAAAGCAATAAAATAGTGTTGTGCTTTTCAAAAAAGTTTTTTTTACTATATCAGAAAACTTCATAAGAACAACTTTCTCCAACTTATTTTTTGACTTTATACATTTATCCATAGATAAGCCTCAACTCTAGGAGAGATGGTGTGCGCTGCGTTGCCAAGTCCTCTGTTTTTGCGGACTTTATATTTGGGCGACTTTTAAACTGTTTCAGCGTATGTGGGATGCTTTTGTGCTAGTTTTGAATGTCCATTGGGCTAGTTTTGACACGTGAATCTGGCAACCCTGCTGTGCACTTGCGCAGACGGTTGGTTTGGAGAATATAAATTTTACATATAAACGAACATTTTAATCAGATTGCAATGTTTAGGGTGCATGTACACTGTACTGTTGTAAACTGTTATCGGATTAAATTAAGTCGGACTAACAAAAATTTTTTCTGACAAAAAAGGAGATGCCATTAACTTTATTAATATTAATTATTTAATTAGTATTCCCGATTCACCATCTTTTGGAACCTCCCACACCATCTCTCTCTCTCTCTCTCTCTCTCTTTCTCTCTCTCTCTCTCTCTCTCTCTCTCCCTCTGTTTACTGCTCGGTTAGTGAAGCTTATTGCCTGGCAACCACAGTTAAAGTACACTAACCAGCGTTTGAGCTGAGACAAGATGTGAAAAAACGCTATCAACAGCAGAGAAAGAAAAGAAGAAAAAGAGAGCGTGACAGTAAGATTGTTGACAGCGTGTTGTTTATCTAATGCAGCTTCACTTGAAGCAAGAGAACGAGAGAAACACTTGAGCTGATCTGTACAGGTATGTCAGCACTACACTGTCTGTCTGAGAAAAATTCAAGGGTGTGTGTTCAATCGATTCGAGTGTTACTGTAACACTGCTTTACCTGTACTTCACTAATAAACCGTTGTGGAAACAAGCGGATACGTCATTTACAGTATTCCCAAACAAACGTGTGTGTGCTCTGTGCAGGTCGAGTGATGTTGCAAAAAGTTATAATTAAGTGGTTAACAGTTTACCAAAGGGGAATCTCATAATGTCTCTGGTTTGATGTTGCTAAGGTGTGAAATTGTGTAATATGTCTGACTTGCTGCACTAACAGGTGTAAGGCACATTTTCTGGGGAAGTTAACAGGTGCATTAACAGCTTAACAGATGACTGCTAAGCTTGTGAAGTTTGAACCTAAAAATGAGACATTAGGTATCATGTTAAAATTCATTCTCTTTTCTCCCTGTGAGATAAAGGTCAGAGTCACAGCAGTGGGCTTCCACCTCCAACTGTTACCTTTGAAAGAGTCCCATGCACTTTCCCAAATGTCAACCACATCTACAGTCTCTCTCTGTCTGTCTGGAGATTCAAAATATCTATCTAGTATGTCTCTGTCTCTCTATCTCTGTATGTCAATCTGTCTGTTCTTTTATCCATTATCTATCCATCCATCCATCCATCAATTCTGTTACATGACAGATATTGTTTCGTTGACTATTGTATTTTTATGATGTGACCTTAAACTGGATCATCTTTGTAGAAAATCTGATTGTTGGGCCACTAATGTCCAATCAGGATCAAGTATTTGGTCTGATCGTGTATCTGTTTGTCTTGTGTTTTTTCAGAGTCTGGGCTCTATAGACAGGAAAGCGGCCCGTCAAAGAAGGTAAGACACACTTTTGCTGTCTGATGTCAGGAATAAGCGTTTAAGTTGTTTAGACCTTCGAGTTTAAATTAACCCTATTCAAACAGCATTTTGGTCACTGAAAATGTTCAGAATTAAAAAAATTGTCAGAGAGGCTTCTGTGTGAACGCAAACACATCCCGTAAAAGTTCTAGGATCGCTCCCAAAAAGAGGACCTAGTAACAATGCCGTAACATTCACGAAAAGCATTCTGTCTGAAACAAATGGCAGAAACAATGGAGTAAGGGGTGTGTCGTAGTGAAGACAAGCACATCATCACAACAAGAAGTTATGGTTTACAGGGTTTCCCGCAGAAAATGTGTTAGTCAGGTGGTATGGTTGGGCGAGGCGGGGGCGTGGCAATCAAAGGGGCGGGGCGTACGCGTTATGATGAAAATTACAATATTTTTATTTAAAACACTCAAATAAAACTTAATTTTGAAGAAACTATGACAGAAAATGAACACATACTAGATTATTAATGAATTAAATGTTTTTACCTCTAATGGGAATAGCTGCGTGATGAAGTGAAACTAAAGGGTTAATAAACACAAACTAAAGCAGATGTTGTAGAACGTCTTGCGAACGATGATTAATAGCGCAAAAATTGTAAAAACGTATTATTTCCCACTATTAATTACATTACCTTAAAAGAGTGTAACTACTGTAGCATGTAAATAATGCACATAAATAAAGTGAGCAAGAGCGCTCAACAATTATATCTAATCAACAGGCACGTGAAACCTTAGCAGGTTGCTTAAACAACAAAATCACCAGCTAACTTACTTTAAATTTGCAAGAACTATAGACTAATACAATAACAGGCTTAAATAAACCCAAAACATAATCCACTTACAGTTCTCACGAACACGTGTTTTATCAACTGGATATCCTCCAGACATGATGGACCACGTCTTTATCTCATTTAGGCCGTGTGTTGCATGTGCCCGCTCGCGGTGTGAAGAGCGTCCACGCTATTCTCAGAGATGCACTTGACAGCCTTTTTTTGCAGCAGATTTCTTTTTTTTTTTGAACGACCTAGTTAAGGCGGTTTCCCAGCTTAGGCGGGCCGCCCGAACTGAAAAGTGCTGCGGAAAACCCAGGGTTCAGTTCTTTGACACAGGGATTTAAACGCAGATCAACATTTATGACAAGCAAACTGGGCTGTAGCAGTGATCAGGGTGTTGTCACTATCCTTACTGAATCTGAGATCATTCACCATCATGATAAAACACCACATCACGCGCTCCTTATGATTTTGTCATAAACTAAAATTCACGCACATGGTTTCTCGAAAGAGAAATCACAGATAATTAGCAAACTTCAGACGATGTGGCAAAAAGTGCAGGACTTTAAATACGTCACGTGTCTTTACGGGATCTTTATGGTATGTGTGTAAATGCACGTACAGATTCCGGAAAATCATTGGCAGCGTAAATGAAGCAAAAATCGTTTTCCGTGTATTTTCCGTAATCTCTGTGTAAAAACGGCTATTGTGACCTCATTTGCACCTATTGGCCCACAGAAGAGAGTTAATTTAGTTTATGACCAACTTTAATCAGGAGTGAGCGTTTTAAAGCCACATTGAACTTAATTGAACGTATAAGTCTGAAGGGTTTTATGACTGTGTATGAGTCTTTGAAGAAGAATTTGAGAAAGGTCACGGTAAAGGTTTCCTGGCGTCCGAACATGAATTTAAATGTTTTACTGCTCTGAAGATCATGCTTTTGTGAGGGTTTGTCTCATTGACGTTCTGTCTCCGTGTTTAAGTCCTATCAACAGGAACACAACGTTACCAAGATCAAAATTGCCAAATCTCATAAATTTGTCACAGCTGTCTAACGAGAACCGATCCGCTGTTCGGATCTGATCAAAGGGTGTAGACAAAATGTTGTTTTTGTCTGTGATGCGTATGTCATTGGTTTTATTTGGCTTGGTTGGCATTTATTTAAGGTGACTTACAGTGCATTCAAGCTATTCATTTTATCTGTGTTACATGAGATCGAACCCATGCCATTTGCACCGTCAGTGTGCGAATATGCCATCTGCCATCCATTAGAAAAAAAGCACATCATTCATACGTGTAGCATTTAAATGAACATTTTATGCATTTGGCAGATGCTTTTATGGATTCGAGCTATACATTTCATGAGTGTCGTACCTGGGATCGAACACATGACCTTTTGTGCTGCTAACACAATGCTCTCTACCAGTTGAGTTATGTTTGAGAATGAATATGCTGGGGTTTGTATTAATTACAATCCCAAATATGAGCAAGAGTAACAGTGATACTTGCCTTAGCAAACACCACTAATTAGGGTAAATTATATATTGTAGTAATGGCAGTATACGTGCTCTCTCTTTCTTTCTTTCTCTCTCTCTCTCTCTCTCTGACCCACATAAGCATTTTTCACATAGACAGTCTAATAACTTTAATAAGTGTGCATGTTTCAGTGTTTGGTTTTGTGGTTAATGTGTGTATGTGTAAAGGTTGACTCAGCGGTGTGTGTGTGTGTGGCGTTGTGGTTTGTGTCTTTGATGTGGTTTGGCCATGTAAAAGTCTGACGGTTCCCTGACAGCGCCGTGCCAGACACACACACACGCCTCAAAGCCCAGCCAGAGGAGCTTTCCCGCGAAAACACCAACAACACACGCCTGGCATTTCACTCCTTTGTATGTGTGTGTGGCATAGTCTCTTTGCATTTCTCTCTCTCTCACACACACACACACACACACACACACACAAACATGTGGCATTAGCTCCAGCTCTTGTTATTTGAAGGCTGGAGATGACACATCTGAAGCAGTCGGCTTGGAATACTGCTGCACCTTTTGTGTGCGTCTCGTTGTGTGTGGCGTTTGTATTTATAAATGTATCGCACATTAACACACTCACAGCCCCTTCCAGCATAAATAATCACTGTGATGGAAGTCTGCGCGCTCCTCGGAATCTTGACGCCGTGTGGAATTGTGGGATTTTAGAGGGACTGACGAGATGGAAGCTGCTTTTGGTCCGTTACAGCATTCCGGCAATAACCACACAGAGAGAGAGAGAGAGAGAGAGAGAGAG
The DNA here is from genome assembly GCF_027580225.2 of Misgurnus anguillicaudatus. Lineage (NCBI taxonomy): Eukaryota > Metazoa > Chordata > Actinopteri > Cypriniformes > Cobitidae > Misgurnus > Misgurnus anguillicaudatus. Next base: position 31,274,854 of record NC_073361.2, on the reverse strand, counting down.
AGAGAGAGAGAGAGAGAGAGAGAGAGAGAGAGAGAGAGAGAGAGAGAGAGAGAGAGAGTAGGTGGCTCTCTAGGGAAGTCACATTTTATTTTGTAATTCAGAGAACATGAATCAGATGTGCGTCTGCTGTTTATAGCAGGATTCCAAGTGTGATTCACCTGTTTGATCACATCGGAATTCAAAATTGCCCCCATTTACTTTCTTAAAGGAATAAATCATCAATAAATTAAAATTCTCTCATCACTTGCTCATCCTTATGCAGTTTTAAACCTGTATGAAGTTTTTTCTTTTGTGGTGAATGACTGCATTCTGGTACAGAGCGCCCGTCATCCACCCGTCCAATTTATTCCAGTTGGATAAAGTCGTTGAATATTCAGTTTCACTTACATTTCAAAAGCGTATGGGATCGGAAAACAGAGATATTATTCTATAAAAATATCACACAAACCACGTACGAAAGCATGTGTGTGTGTGATTGTACGTGTATGTGAGATCCAATCCTTTAAGTGGAATAACACGGACACATTTGATGTGCGGTACGGAGAGCTTTTATTTTAGTCTTAACTAACCAATTTCTGTCAGTTCTGGCACGGAGGTTTAATTCTCGCATGTTTGGTATTTATATGCCTGTCTAATGAGCAGCCGGGACTGATGTCTTGGATCTGTGTGCTGGCTACGGTCTGAGAACCGATGGAGATCAAACAAAACGTCTACCCCGCTGTAGGTCTCTTCCAAAATCTAGTGAGCTGCCTACTTAAGGCAACCTAGATCATAGCTATTTTATGAGACTATCTCTCTCTCTGCATCTGCGCATGCAAACGAAGCATGGGCCGTGTTTACGTTCGGTGTTTATTTATATGCTTGTGTTTGTGTGTACGTGTCACGGCCGTACACGCGCTGCGGGTGCTCTTAAAGGAGATGATGTCATCACTCAGGCCTTCCTACTGTAAGACATCAGCACGCGGGACCTCCGCTGAGCATCGGGAACAGCTGCCGGTGGAATCAGATCCATCCCGCTATCCTTCTTCCTGTCTTATTCCCAAACGGCTTCTGTCTAGGAACATTCCCTCTACAGATGCGGTCACCCCTTTATGTCAGGAGTGTATCAAGCGCGGTCATTTGCCCGCTGACCTTGTCCATCGCTATTTAAATGCTCCTTGTACCGTGGGTCTCGTCATCAGAGATTTCTCCAGAGTAACACTTGTTGACTTGTTTGTCATTGAGTGTAGAGAACTCATTAATGTCTCTATAGTGCCATCATTCTCAGCACACATACTCGTATGCCCGCTGCTGCCCGGGTGAATGCTGTGGGTATGACGACACTGTTGCACATGAGATAATACAACACACACACAACACAAAGTTTTACAGGTGATTCTGACCCCATGTACTTGTAAAATGATATGTTACATGAAGAAAATAAAGACATTATATTCCTCTGGCATTCCAAATAAACTGTTACGTGTTAAAAAAATCCTCTGTCTTGTACCACTCGCTCTCTGATCTCTCTCCTATCAGCAACAATTGCAGCCATTTTAAGCGCAAAATGATTTAAGACATGCTAATCAGTTTTTGACTGTTATTGTGGACCATATCTGCTCATGTTTGTGTGGGTTGTTAAATGAGTATTAAGTAAACAAAATAAAAAGATGAATTGGAAATAGATGCAATAATCAGCACTGAGTACTGACCTCATGTTGTTTTCGTGTGTGTGTTTTGCAGAGGCGAGTCTGGGATCGTGAAGTTAACCCAGCGTCTCTCTTTGAAGGACAAACACTGTAAAGACGACAGGAGCCTGCAGTCCAGACCTCCGGCCTACAGGAGGCGTTCTCTCAGCGTGGACTGGTACTACCAACCTTTTTACATCAATATTTACACTAGTGCAAATGAGTCAAAATCTAACGTTACGAAGTTTGTAACAATTTTGAGTGTCTCAAAAAGTGCTAAACAGGTTTTTACACAATGCAGAACTAAAGGCCCAAATTTGAATATTACAATAAGGGCAGTGTGGGAAAATATACACAGATTAGGGATGTGCATCGATGCATTGCGTTCCCATTAAAAAGACCTGTCTAAAATTGATTCTTAATCGTAAGGCTCCGATTCAGTGTTTCATGTACAGCTTGTGCATGTACTACGGCTCCGTGATCAGTAGGAAGTCCTTCTAAAATCACTACGAATTTGACTCGTTTATAACGTGCATTTAAAAAAGCAACACTCGTCAAACACAATCATTCAAAATATTCTCTATTATCATGAAAATACCTAAAACAATCTGAAGAACAGCGATATAAATACGCCTCTAGATATTTCCTGGAATACTGTTTGTAATGATACTTCTTCTGTGGCACAAATTAAGTTTCTGCACGAAAGCGCCCCCTGGCTTTTGAATGTGGGGGCATTTCACCATAATTCATTCAAATTCATTCATTGAGAAAACGCGCATTTGCCCGATTAATTGTCACAACCCTGGAAAAAGTAATGTAGGATAATATCATAATAATTCTTGACATTTTAAGCACTTGTGCTAAACTGTTCGCTTTAAATGCTTATATCGAATATTGATTCATACCAAAATTATTTTTTGCATAGTTATGTTTGACACATGAAAACGTCTCGGGTTATGTATGTAACTGTTGTTCCCTGAGAAGGGAACGAGACGCTGCATCTCTTGCTATACTTCCTGCATCCCTGTAACGCCGTCTTTGGCAATATTTCAGATAGTGATATACTTCCTGGCTCCCACGTCACCCTGTTTTTGTCGTTAAGCCTCACCATTGGTTGAATTCAGACGGACTTACAATTGGAGGCATCCATAAAGTGTCACCCCAGTGACGCAGCGCGAGTTCCCTCAAAAAGGAACAATGTATCTTAAAAGTAACACAATGTAACTTTGCTCTCACTTGAAATGTGTCCCCACGTTTAGTCCTTGACTTTGAGGGTATTGGACCGGACTGGAAAGTCCTTGAAAGGTCCTTGAATTTGAAGTTAACTAAGGTGTGGGAACCCTGATGAAGATCTAAGATTAAGATCTGTTTGATACTTTTTATCTTCTAAAGTTTTTTTTTAGAAAGTTGTTTTAATGAATTTCTTTTAAATTCTGCACATCTTCCTCTTGTTTTTGAATTCACTCCATCTGTGCAGTGCAGGTCACTCATGCCGACTTTAAACACTGCAGGGAAGCCATGTTGGCTCTACACACTGTAGGGTAGCCATGTTGGATCTGAAAGCATCAAATTAGTCAAAATTTCCCTCTGTTCTCTGCAGACATCATGACTCCAGCTATGGCTGACCCCTACACCCTTATCCCACGGCTTTTGAATTTCCAAAACTCATAAATTCTGAGTCTAAAATGCAAATTTGATAGCTTTTATTGGAGGACATAATAAACATGCACATAATTACAATATTACGTCTTTCATTTTAAGAAAACTTTGCACCAATGTTTTTCTGTGACCAGCAAAAACACTTTTGAGTACAAGGTATTACCAAAGTTCAAAAGTCTTACACTTTTCCCACGTAGCTTTTGAAAACCTGGGATAGTGAGCACTAAAACTCCATTTAATGACTTGTTTCTTTGTGTTTTGAAAGAGTTTATGTGCTTCCCTCAGTGGTCGTTCACATATATTGGTGACCGCATCTGGGTCATCTTCCCGTTCGGGCGGCATATGGCAGATTGGAGCCGAGCTCCAGAAACGCATATAACTCCGGGGAGTCTCGGGGCGGCGTGTCCCCAGGATGTAGCCACCCTGGCTGGGCATGATGAGGGCTGGGCCCCCATGTTTTTTTGGACCTCGCAGCCATACGGAGACTCACACAGACTCCCCGTCACCTCCCGCACGCCGAGCTGTCTGTCGCCAGTGACTCTTAGACTGGCCTAACATCACACACACGTATGGGGCTGATGCACAAAGACGCATCCGTACGCATTCATACATTGATTGATCCCGCTCTCACATGAGCGTCTCGTCCCCCTGCACAACATCCCCATGGCGACGCTCTTCTGTCTCCGCTCATCAGAATTAGAGAGATTTGCCCCCTGGGGTGGCAGGGAGGGGGGCAAACAGGTGGCGGGCAGTTGAACTCAACACAGCAAACGCTCTCACAGGGGAACGACTACTGCTGCGACAGCACGCGCACACAATGCGCATACCGCCGCATGCACGCAAATACTCCCGCGGTTAATCTCTTAATCTGATGGGATTATAATACATATGCCCACAGCAAGATCACGCAAACGTGCCAACGTGCCCGTAATAGGAAATAAACACAAAATGCACATTTAATAATAAACATGCTGTCACTGCAAAATTACGTGAATGATACCGCCATCGTAGAAGTGTTACTTTGGCGAATTTCATTACTGTAATGTCAAGAAAATGTTATTATATAATCACGATAATATTTGTTGTACTGCTTTTCATTTATGTTGATTTAAATAAAATAAATCACTGTGTTGTGGTTTTTAATTGTAATATTGTTAAAATTGCTGTAATCTAGTAATTATCGTATAATATGAATCTAATATATCAAGTGCATTACAGTAACACAAATTTGGCAGTGAAATGTGATTGTCTTGAAAAGCGGGCTTAATTTTCTGCATGCAAAACTAAATTCTCTTTTAGTTTTCTTTTAATTTTGCATTGACATCGAAAGCATTTGTTCCCTGAAAATCAGTGATGACATGTGAAGCAGTCGGCATGTGTTTCAAACAGAGAGGGAATCAACTGATTAGCTTTGATTCTCTATTGTGTGTGTGTGTGTGTGTGTGTGTATGTGTGTGAGGTCGAGGGGTTAGACTGGCTCCACTAGGCCTGAAGTAGAAAGAGAGAGTGGGATTGTGTTGACCCTAGTAACACACAAACTCTAATCGGTAATACTGTCCTGACTGCCCTCCTGTTGCTTACTGTCTCACACACACACACACACACACACTCCCCCTCTGAATTTTGGCTGGTCGGCCTGTTTGCCTCCAGTCTGTCTGGTGCCAAGAATCAAATTTCAGACTTTCCTTCTTACAGCCACATATAAACTCTCGGAGTCCCTCTGCCTTTCCTCTGTTGTAACCCACTTTTCATAAAGTGAAGAGGGAGATCACCCCGTTTCATTTTCGTTTGTCAAAATGTATTTCAAACATCTTGTTTTTATCGATGGGATCAATGACTGTTATGAAAAGAATCAGAGTGCTTTTCGCAATTGTATGCGTGTGAGTCCACATTTTAGAAACTTTATTAAAACTATGGAATGCCACAAGTGTCAAAAATGCGTTACATTGTTGCATCTTAAACAATTTTGTAAATTTAAAAGTGCATTAAGAGACCATCAATAAAGTTTCAGTATAGCAACATCAGATGGAATCTGATTGTAACTTCAAACGAGTGACCAAAATACTTTGCACGCCCTCTCCGGCTCGGCCCATTGTTTCTCTTTAAACACGGCAGATAATTTAGCAGACGCATTAGCAGTCACATCGGACAGAGTTTGATCTCGGAGGTAAATGTGAGCATGTGTTCGGGGAAACGGTAAAGAGTAAATCTCTTACCAGCAGTCAGCTCAACACGAGCACATGTGCGCAGGATCGCATCTGTTTATATGCGCCTACCGCTCTCGGTGACTATTATTCTTAGACAGACGCATTACTCAGGACATTTTCCACACTATGGCCTATTCTCATTTAGCCTTGGCTCACTGGATGTGTTAAATGTGCTCGTATTTGTGTGTGTCTGTGGGTGTGTGTGGGGGGCTAAATTTTGCCGTGCCTTTTGATGAGGCCTTGTTGTGATGCCAAACACACTCCCCAGATATTTGAAGACTTTTTCCCTAACTGCGTGCCTGCGTGGACGTCGCAGCCGACGTGTTTTACGTAAATAATTGCGTATATGTGTGCTTCTGTTTTGCGTTGACTAAGTTTAATAGAATTTTGTCAATTAAGCGATTTCAATAAAATGTTAGAGTTGAACATTTTAGGTTTTTTAGATTTTTTAAGATTTGGAATGTCTCTCTTTTTTTGAATGACAGCTGGCATGGACTGTACATGTTTGTGAAAACCTGATAATTCATGTTTTCCAGCGTTATTTGGGAATGTTTGCCATCTTGTGTGCCTTAATAGAAGCAAAAAGACAATACCTGGCCTATTGTACAAAGAATTGTACTTGTTTTATCTTCTTTTACGCCATACATATTTTTATTCATTAAAATTCAGGTTTTATTCACGTTAACCTGCAGACATTCAGATCGTTCTGAAGCTGTGTGATAAGCGCGGGCGAGCGTGTGCGCTTGTGCGTCCTGTCACTTTTGGTCTGATGGGGCGCTGAAGCGGCTGTGTTAACATGTGGCGTCCCTGTTTCTCTTGTCTTTCTTTATCCCTCGCGCTTTCATCTGCCGTTCTTTCATGTGAGTGTGTGCCGTCCGTTCGGCAGCCCGTTTGTTCGGCACAAGAGGAGAAACTTTAAGCCCCGAGATCAACGGGCTTTGAAACTGATCTGCCTGCCACAAATATACCCACTTTTATCTGGGCACACCACATACCTGCCTGTTAAAATAACCACGTTATTATCAGAGGTGTTCGCCTGTTTCTGTGTCCATTGAAGACAATGGGGACGTCCTGATACGAGGACATCTGTGATGGTTGTAGAGTTCAAGGAGGAACTTTTCAATTAATTCATTTCCTCATTTGTTTTACGCAAGAAGGCTTGATGTTTGTGTGGTAGTGACGGGCAAAAACTCGTAACACATCGTAAATTGACTAATGTTGGTCCGAATCACTTCCGCAGAGCACAAATGGAGATATTAAGCTTAATGTGAGAGACTGACAGATTCAGTCATCAACATTTAGCTTTTTGTGTTTTATGTAAGAAAAATTATACATTTAGATATTCAATGGCTGTTTGTGCATGCTTTAAGTTTTGATTTAAGTTGTAAAGTTGCAGTGTTTTGCTGTGGTATTTTTTGTTTTTGACATGCCATGGTAATTCTTGGAGATCCTTGAAACTACTTTAGTATATGAAGTACCACAGTATTATTATCTGATACCACCACTAAACCATGGTATCACCAGTACAGTCCAATAATACACAAATATGAACAGGTTGTAATTTATCCATATATTGTTTATTAATATTCAGGCCCAAACAGAATCCGCACCCGCAGATTTCCACGGAAAACTCAGCAGAATTCTGTGGGATTTAATGCCTGTCATTGAGAAGCTCACATATCCCGTGCTTGTGTGTGTTTGTGAGCGGTAGCCATCATTGACAAGCAGTACATAAACTCTGCGTGTGCTGTTTGCAATGACAAAGAGCACCAATCATTTCATATTCAAGATGAAATAAAACCACAGAGTTAAGGAGATCTCACTTGACTCTATCGTCTGTGACACGACACTCAGCACATGATCATTTCAAATCTGTTTACAGGACGAATGCTCTTGTTAGGATTAATATAAAGTTTACATTGCGTTGTAAAAAGGGTTTTTCCATCCTAGGACTTTTTTTTATTTCTACGGCTAAACAGCCCGGGGTTTTTTTCTCCTAGGGGTTTTTTTAACCCCGGGGAGGCAGCCTTCTTGGGCTTAACTTAGCTTCCTCTTCTAGACGTTACATTAGTAATACGCTCGCTTATAATGTCGAGTTATAGCCGCAGCAAATTTGACTGCTTATGCTATCGTGTATTATGTTGTGCTATCTGTCGTTTTCTGTGCTTTTACTGCTTCTATTAATGTAAAGCTGCTTTGAAACAATTAAGTATTGTGAAAAGCGCTATATAAATAAAATTGAATTGAAATTGAATTAAAATTACGTGCTTAATTCATAATGAGAAATTATTAACAAAAGTTTTTCTATTCTGCTATAATATATAACACTATAAACAATAATATATGTAGTTTTATATAAAAATATTTTAAAAAACAAACTATAATTCTATCTTAACACATTATCTGGTTTATGTTGGTCCAGTTTAATTCGGAAGACTCATTGGTTTGGTGTATACATTTTCACTGTAAGCATTTAAAAAGTAAATGTTTTAGATGCAATTTTGTAATATTTACAGCTTAAATTCTTTAATATCTTTTTAAAACACGTAAAATAATTCCACAGATTTTTCCAAAAAAAATTACAGCAGAAAAAGCTAAAAAATTCAATCTGGCCCTGAAAGTAGTCCATAAGATCATGGATTCTTGTGTTCTTATTTTTTTTAAGTGATCACATTCTGTCACATTTGTCTTTTAGGGCCGAATCCAAAATGACTCAACAGATTCCAGACCCTCATCCTCTGATTCCCCGCAAGTATTCCAGCTCGTCATGTTCGTCTCCTCCGAACGCAGCGCGACGTCTTTACAGAAACCTCTCTGGAAAATTTCGCACTGCAAACCTGGCTCTGGACGATCCTGTGCTCCCGGGCCAGTCGGACAAAGACCATCCACACAAAACCACCATGGTGAGATGAACCGCAACTTTTTATGAACCCAGAAACCAAAACGCTGATCTAAAGAACCAAGAATGAAACCTCCACACAATAACCTTATATAGCTTAAAGGGTTTCTTGATTCTGTATGGCAAGTAAGGTTCCTGCTTGTGTTTGCATCAGCGTGATACATCTGGGATTGTGTGTAAAGTTTCAGGGTAATGAAGCTCTGTTTGAAGCTGTGGAACATCAGGAGCTGGGTGTGGTGGAGTCTCTCTTGAGCACCTTCAGTCTGGAAGAGCTGGACCTCAACACACCGAACAGTGAAGGTCTGCTGCCTCTTGATATCGCCATCATGACCAACAACGTCCCTATGGCCAAACTTTTGCTGCGAGCCGGGGCCAAAGAGAGCCCCCACTGTGAGTACATACACAGACGCACGGGCCCCTATTGTATGAATCATAAAGTAAAAGCATGTATTTAATGCACAGATGCATGCCACATGCTATACATTAAAACAATGCTGTAGTCGCTAGTGGGTTGTGTGAAATAGTGGCTGCAGCAATATGATAAAGGCTGCTAATGTTCAATTTAGTATTACTTTTTTATTTATAATAATTTGATTTAACAATTATCTGCAATTTAATACAGATTACAGATTGAAGACTGAAACTGTCCAGTGTTCCTCAAGAAAATTGTTGAAAAATCACATACATTTTTTAACCTTTCGATCAGAAAACTGAAAAATCACCTTTTCACTTGAAAATCTTAATTAAATTAAGACAAATTATATTATGCAAAAAGAAAATGGTCCTAATTTTTATATATGTAAGTTTGACTCCACTGTAAATAACACAATCATTCTAACTACTGGAAATAAAAATATTAGGGATGCACCGATATATCGTCCGATATATTTTTATCTGCAAATAAATGCTTTTCCCCCCAAAGTCTAGCATGGCCCAATTGTTGCAGTTTGTACATCTTTTAGGATTGTACAACATAGTACTTTAAAACAAGGAGTAAAAAGCAAAACTATCGGTATTTATCACTATCGGTTGATGTTGTTGTAAGTAAAAAAAGTCCAGACAACAAAATATTCATAACTGTACTACATAAAAGATGAGATTTTTTCCCCACATAACTGCTTTAAACATTTGCGAAAAAACTTCATATGTTAAAGAAAATCTATAGTATTTAATTGTACTGTTTAAAAAAGCAAAACTATCGGTATTTATCGGTTGATGTCGTTGTAAGTAATCGTATATCGGTATCGGCAGACTATTTTTTTTATCATTGCATGCCGATAGATAGATAGATAGATAGATAGATAGATAGATAGATAGATAGATAGATAGATAGATAGATAGATAGATAGATAGATAGATAGATAGATAGATAGATAGATAGATAGTCCAGACAACATTATATTCATATACTACATAAAAGATGAGATTTGTTTTCACATAACTGCTTTGAACATTTGCGAAAAAACTTCATATGTTAAAGAAAATCTATAGTATTTAATTGTACTGTTTAAAAAAGCAAAACTATCGGTATTTATCGGTTGATGTCGTTGTAAGTAATCGTATATCGGTATCGGCACACTATTTTTTTATCATTGCATGCCGATAGATAGATAGATAGATAGATAGATAGATAGATAGATAGATAGATAGATAGATAGATAGATAGATAGATAGATAGATAGATAGATAGATAGATAGATAGATAGATTGTCCAGACAACATAATATTCATATACTACATAAAAGATGAGATTTGTTTTCACATAACTGCTTTGAACATTTGCAAAAAAACTTCATATGTTGAAGAAAATCTATAGTATTTAACTGTACTGTTAACATCACTGGTTATGAGCATGGATCATCCAATCAGTTTTACAACAATTTGCAATAAAAAATGTGTTCAAGCATTTTGCAATCCAGATTCCACCCTGTTGTACTAATGTGGTTTGTTAGACTGTATGTGAACTGTATAATTGTGTGTGGTGTGTTGTGGCATCAATTGGCTCAAATACATAGAAGCCAATTCTACACCACATAGCCAAAATCACATAGCAAAAGTGCCGACGTTTTATTCCCTTAACCACAGTCGGACTGTCCAGAAGCGCCGGAGAGGTTGCATGTTAGTTCTGCAGGAGCGTGATCTCTAAACCACCATTAGACTCAGCTGCTTGGCTTTGATGAAGTATTAACACACAGATGCACAGTAATCCATGTCATTACCAGTTTTAATAAGAGCCTTGAATGTACTTTATATAAACACACTTCACATCACAGACATCAAACATGTCTCACACACTCAAAGGGTCACATACACGCACAAAGATAAAAGTGTCAAGATCACATACTCGAGAAAGAAAAAAAGGCTTTTACTCTCTCACACATAGACACACAGATGGCGGCGTGTTACTCAAGTGCTCTTGAGTACTTCATAAGTATTGTTGCAAGAGTTATGACACATGCCAACAAATGAAGGTCAAACCTAGTGCCATACCATAGTTGAATTTAAATGCAAACACAAATGACATTTAAGAACGTATTGGGGGGGGGTAGTTTTAGAAAATTAAATCAATTTCAAGCTTTGCCTCACATATAGTTAAAGCAGATTAATTATAGACCCCTTTCATATGTGTTTTTTCTTAAAGGGGACTTTTTAAAGGTGTAAAATATATATTTGCTGTCCTCAAGTAAATATGTGAAGTTTTTGCTCAAAATACCATATAGATCATTTATTATAACATGTTAAAATTGCCACTTTGTAGGTGTGAGCAAAAATGTGCCGTTTTGGGTGTGTCCTTTTAAATGCAAATGAGCTGATGAAAAGCAAACACTGATCACCATAATGGTGTGTTGAAATTGAAACTCAATTGTGCTGTCAATAATTTTTTTTTCTCTCTCTTTCCCTCTGCACTAAATGGCAGTGCTGTGGTTAGATTAAGGGGGTGGTATTATTATAATAAGATCCCCTTCTCACATCACAAGGGGAGCCAACTATTTCCCCCCACATTTTCTAGTTTGATAGAAGCAGTTCATGATATGTCCTCTTTAATGTACAGAAAAAAGCAGCATGTTATAACATTTCTTTAAACTAACAAAATGAATTGAAAAATCAGTTATTGTGTAAATAATCATTTAAAAATGTTTTTAGTTTTAAGCCTTGAAGGCCGAGCATCTCATCTGGCCTCGCTGGTGCAAGAGGCGGAGCATCGTATCGCTGAGCTGGCCACCCAGGTAACAGGAGAGGAACCTGAGGAGAGGGAGGAGTCAAACAGAGAGCGACAGCTAAAGACATGGGAATGGAAGCTCCGCCTTTACAAACGCATGCAGACGGGATACACGCATGCCAGTGAGTTACACACACAGACACATACACAACTGCTGCAGTGCACTATATTATTTAAAATGTGTGATTGGTTTTTAGGTCCTCCTGAACCACCAAGCGATGTCCATCTGTCTGTCAGCAGTAGCACCAGCCTCAGAGTTTATTTTCAAGAGCCGCTTTGTCACAACTCTGCTGTTATAACCAAATACCGCGGTGAGTGACCCCTGACCCCACCATCAGTCATTTCAGCACCATCTGTGCCACCAAATGAATAGCAAAATATATAAAAAAACATACATCATAGCACACTTGACCACGACTCCAAAATCTGCAGTTGTCAGTCATGTTTAGTGTACTAAATACAGTTACGTTCACACATTTAGGTTTTAAAGGGGACATTTTATAAGACTTTTTTAATATGTAAAATAAGTCTTGGTTGTCACCAGAGTGTGTATGTGAAGTTTTAGCTCAAAATACCCTAAAGATAATTTATAATGGCATGTTAAATTTGCCACTTTATCCACCTTATTTTCAAACACGAAAGTACGAAATGTGACGTATTTCCCTTTTTTTGTGCGCGATGTCTGTTTCAATAGCCATCTGGTAGAAAAGATGTTGTGGGAGCATTCATAAAACATGATTTAAACAGTTATGGTAAATATTTACTTCACCTGCCATGTATAAGGATAAAATTAAGAAGTGGCCTGATATATCGTATGAAGATACATTCAGTCATTTCATGTTGTTGCTCTGAGGTGACGGGTCTTTATGCACGAATATAAAAGCACTGAGACATACAGTACCAGTCTCTTTACAATGGGAAAGTCAGTCGAGTGTTTGTGCATGGAATAGACCAAGATTTTGTGTTTTTAACCTTTTCCGGTGATGGTTTAAAATATCACTACTGTCTTCCTGGTGTGTGGTTTTTTAAACGGCAATTTTTAATCGACTTGTTTGAGTTTTTATGGCGACACATCAAGCTTCACAAGGTCCGACATTCACCATCTTTCTCATTCAATTAATTGTAAGTTATTTAAACAAACCATTATAAACACAGTAATGTAATGTAAACTATTACATTTATTCAGTATTGTTTTAGTTTTATGAAAATATTATTACATCGCTTCTTACGCACTTCTTACGAAACTATTTGCTTACTTTAAAATAATTTTTTTGCGTTTTCATTTAAAACATAACAAGTATGTGCAAACAAATTAAAAACTATTATAAACATTAACTAATAAGCAGTTTATGTGTATATATTCTGTACTGTAATAAAATTTTTGTAATAATATATAGTAGCAGAATAAATAAATCAGCATATTTTTATCAGCATAATATTAGTTGTTTTTGAATAATTATTGTATTTATTGTTTACTGGCAGTTTCTATGAAAGGTTTTACTGAATAAATGTGTGGATACAGATCATGGGTGCATGTACGCAACATACACATTCAGCTCTTGTGCGTGTATTATGGTTAAAATAAATGTTTTGTAGAGATTTACTGTGTTTGTACCAGCTATTATGGCAACCCCTAACTGCACAAATTATGCCGGTCTTCCTGGATTTCGTAATAAACATTAAAAAGCCAGTCAAAACAGTACACTCGTGTCCCTTGCAATACGACTAGCATTAGCTTTAGTGGCTCACCGGAAGTCAAAGATGGCGGCACCCACATTTACGTCAAGAATAAGGTGGATAGGTGTGCGCAAAATTTTTTGCCGTTTTTGGGTTTTGCACTTCATATGCAAATGAGCTGATGAAATGCAAACTCTGATCACCATAATGGTGATTTATTGAAATTGAAACTCAACTCAATTGTTGAGTTGTCAATTTTTTCTCTCTCTCTCTGCACTAAATGTCAGTGCCGTGATTGGATAGTGCAGATTAAGGGGGGGTATTATTATAATAAGATCCCCTTTTGACATCACAAGGGGAGCCAAATTTCAACGACCTATTTTTTTGCATGCTTGCAGAGAATGGTTTACCAAAACTAAGTTACTGGGTTGATCTTTTTCACATTTTCTAGATTGGGACCCAATTATAGCACTTAAACATGGAAAAAGTCAGATTTTCATGATATGTCCCCTTTAAATCAGAGTGAATTTAGGTGAACCTGACACACCTGTTCACCCGATTGGACTAAACCTGTCATGAGTTTACTGTAGGTTACCCTTCTGATGAATCTCATGTGCTTGTGTCTATCTCAGTGGGTTGGAGCAGCGTTCCTTCTTTTAGCCCGTTGCTGGGTGAGACGGTCATTGAAGATGTGACTCAACTTCAGTATGACATCACTGAACTCACAGTGGTTAGTATACAGAGTAAAACTATGAGCACTGCATACACTCAAATGATAAATAATTCAGCATATAAATGAGGACACTTTCATGCAGAGTACGACCAGGAACATTTGTTTCAGAGTAAATCAAGTTGAAATTGACTTCATGTTAACAGATGTTGTATAAAGAGGTCACTAAGCCAATTACATGAAATGAGAGATGTTGTGTGTGTTCCAGGGCACCTGTTATTATGTTCAGGTATCAGCATACAACATGAAGGGATGGAGTTTACCACAAATATCTCAACCAGCTTGTGCGACACCCTCAAGTGAGTACACACACACGCACAAATTTCAACAAACAGGACAGACATGCCAGTCTTAAGATGTTGTGTAATGTATAGTGTGTGAGTTTGATTGTTGTTTTTGTCTGTGTGTGTTTTTTAATGTTTATGTCCTTGTTTTTATGTTTGTAAGTACAAAACGTCCTTTTCTTATATGGGCTTTTTTAATGTTTTGTGTGTGTGTTTTGAGCATGCTAATTTAAATGTGTGTGTTTGTGTTTTCCATTTTGAATCCCTCTGGAAATATTTGCATGTCTGTGAGAGGCTGTAAAGTTGCAGACAGAACGCCTCTTATACACCAACACACACACACACACACACACACACACACACACACACACACACACACACACACACACACACACACACACACACACACACAGTTGCTGTGTTCATCTACAAATCACACTCACATACACAAAGTATGTTTCGGGGATATGCAGATACAATTTTAACAGAATTTATCTTATTTGCAACTTTGTTTCTTTCATCATACAGACACACACACACACACACGAGTGTGCACACACGCACACATGCACACACACCCTCAGTGAGGTTAGTTGGGCTGAAGAGAGGGTCTGTGTTGGACGTTCCGGGAATAGAGCGTCCGTGTTTTCCCTGCTTTCTCGGGGACCGGGCTACGTCCAACACACCATCAGAACATTATCCTGTTTACCATGTGGAGTTTGTGTTTGTGTGTACTTGATGCTGGGATATAAGATGAAAGATGAATTTACTGCGAGATTAGATATGTTTCTCACAAACACTGTTTTAACCCAACACACACCTATTAGCACATGACTCATCTCTTTATTCCTGAATATCCTCAGATGTTTCTAGATGTGGCTGCTCTTGAAAATTAATATGTCAAATATCTAAAAAGTTTATTCTGTAACACTTTACAATGAGGTTGTATTTTGCTAACGTTGTTAATGTGTTAGCTCAGGGGTTTTTCAGGGGTCCCCAGAAAATTTTAAGAGAAATAAGACAAAGCAAAAATTGTAAAAGTCCACTGTGTAGCCAATTATTTAAGTTTGTAAACAATCAGCTGTCTTTAAAATATTATTATATTACAATAACTATTTATCTAACACAGTTTTAAATGTTTTTTTATTTAGTGCTGCCTCACGATTAGTCGCGACTAATCGTTTGCAGAATAAAAGTTTTTGTTTACATAATATATGTTGGTGTATGTATAATAATTATGTATAAATAAATACATACACATGCATGTATAATTTAAAGAAAAATATATATTTATATAATAACTATTTATATATATTTATATATAATATAAATTATATAAAAATATAAAACTTTATATACACATGCAAATATTTCTTAAATATATACATGCATGTGTGTGTTTGAATTTATACAAAATTATTATACACAGTACACCAACATATATTATGTAAACAAAAACTTGAATTCTGCAAACGATTAGTCGCGACTAATCGTGAGGCAGCACTATTTTTATTCTAAATATGGATATATGTATATACATTTTAGGAAAGAGGTCCATCGCTAAAGGTTCATCATATGTGAGGCTTCCTCTTACGAAATGAACTAACAATTAACAATACTACTACAGAATGTATTTATATTAATTCATGTTCATTTCTAATGCATTTTTTAAATCAAAAGTTGCAACTGGTGACATTAGTTAATAGACAATGAACAGTTGTGTTCCTGTTAACTAAAATTTACAAAGATTAATGCTAATGTATTTAAATCTGATGTATTTAATGTTAACAAATGAAGAGTTCGGTTCCAAAACGCAATAAATCCATTTTGACAAATTTGGGTAAAAATGTGTTTTCTATACCAAGAAAGTAACAAGATGAAAACCACTATTTTCTGTTACAAACGTTCACATAACATCTTTAGGTTATAAAAACATAAAAAATTCAAGTCCATAATTAGATTTTCAAAGATTTATTATAAAAGCATTTTTTTTCAAAATGCTATAAATCTATTGAATCAATATATAAATGTGCATTCATCTTTGCCATGTTATATTCATTTAGTTGACTAGTGGTATACACAGATTAATGCCATTAATCAAAACACTTACTTTGTCATATTAAAAACACTGTCATTGCTGCTGTTATACTTGGGACGTCGTCGCTGAACTTTTTGACAGTGATCAGCTGTAAAATGTTTTGGTCCTGCTCTATTTTCATTGGCTTCGCGTAAAATAATGTAAAGTTTTTTATAAGATCCTCTGGGGTCAATGTGGAAGCTTGATGCTGTCGGGAGAACAAGCAATCGGCTTACGTTTCTTTCCCGTCACAGAAAACCACCACAGGTTTATCAATGCTATTAAAGTATTATTTTGTTTTTGTTTGTTTGTTGATCACGAAGTACAAAGTAGATGAGGAAAACTAGGATTTTGTGTACTCAACGCGCCGCCATTGTTTGTTTACAATGCGTGGAACGGTGCGCTGTAATATGTGGAGCGGATTTATTGCGTTCTGTAAAAAAGGAGTTTATTGGCGTTTATTGTTTTTTTGGGAAAAAGGGAGAAAAGATGACAGAATAACACGGCGGATATTGTATTTTGCGTAAAATTAAGAATGTACTTTTAAATCTTCAAATACAACCTTACTGTAAAGTGTTATTATTTGTGCAATAATCATAAATGCCTTGAAATGAAAAAGGACATTATGAACATTGATTAGTTGTCATTTGCAAGTTGTCTTAGAAAATATAAAAATTCAAATGCACTCTCAGATGTCGAACATATCAATTTTTTCTATTGGTTTTACCCATGATGCTTTTCATTTCTGCAGGTTGGAGGGAGGTAGATGGGCTCTTACCCCGTCAGCAGGGACTGAAAGAGGCATTAGAGCAACTTCTCTGCCAAATTAAAGGAGCACATCGCCACTGCGCGTGCCACGGTAAAACCCCCCACTTACACTGGATATGAATGAAAAATCTCCCTATTTAAGAGCCACTGTGACCACCACCACAAACATTTCAAGGCTTTCGAACAAATGCCGAGTTAATATTTTAGAAGCTGGACTCTAAAACAGAGCGAGTGTGTATGCATGTGTGTCTCCAGGGGTCGACTCCGGGGGTCTTGTTTGTTGTTTTTACGGCGTCGGGGTTGAGGGTTTACTTTACTGTGAGTTAAGGGGGATAAATTAACCCTGACTGTTGGGAGTAAGAACCTGGCACTTATATACACACATGCACACTCATGCTGTATAAGGAAATCCCTGCCTGCTCACTTCTGTATTAACACTATTAATTCAGCTGTAACAGACACTGTTGTGACAGTCGCTGTATTTGGCTTGATCTCATTTATTATCTTTGGTTGAATAAGTGTGTGTGTAGTTTAAATGTGCGTGTCTGTGCCTTTATGAATGCTGTAATGTGTAATATATGTGCGTCTACTGTTGGTCTGAGCTAAGCAGAATTTACGTTTCAGAGTCTGATTTGAGTTTAGTTCACCCTAGAAAATGTTTTTGGATCCATTATAAACAAAATTTACTGAAATAGTACTACCATTGTATTTTTCACATTTGTGACTTTGGACCACAAAACCAGTTGTGTCACATGGATATATTTGTAGAAAAAGCCAAAAATACTACTGAATGGGTCAAAGTTATATTTTTCTTGAAAGCCAAAAATCATTAGTATATTATGTAAAGATCCTGTTCAATGAAGAGGTTTTGCAAATATCCTATCGTAAATATCAAAATGTTATTTTTGTAAGTGGATGCAGTGAAATCGCGATCAAAATTGGCCAGAAACTCCTCTACAAACTTCATGTTGCTACCCATTCCTTTGGGATTTCCCATTCAAGTTTGTTTTTATGTAAAAGCTTACAAGTTTCCCATTCAGTCAACAACGTCATTACAGTGGTAAGCCTGTAGAGAAGGCTAAAACAAACCTTTTCATTAGTAATATGCATTGGTATGGACTTCATTGGACTTTGAACTTTAATTGGGATTTTCTCAATATTTTAATTTTTTTTGCACTGTCAAGTTCCAGATTTTTTAAATTGTTTTTTAAATTTCAACCAAATATGGTCCTAAGAAAAAAAATTAATATAATTTTTAATATATAATTTAAGAATAAATGGTCTTAAGAAAATGTTTGAGAACTTCCTATGAAACTTTCTTAACATTCTTAAGAAACCACTTTTATTTATCTTCAGAAGCTGCGCCAGCATTTTTCATGATTTTCTCAAAAGTTGAATGTCTTCCAGAAAACTTAAAATATATAAAGATACAATATATCAAATGAAAGAACAGACCCTATGCTTTCAAACAACACAAAAAAGTTTAATCCTACCTTCATTAATTCTCTTTTTGTCACCTGTCAAATATGGATAGGTTTCTTTAAAAACTTCTTCTTGTGAAGGACTTTTAATAGAGATCAGATGCAGAGTGATCCTCAAAACTTACACGGACATAAAGTTTTATAATTTGTGCAAGAGTGCCACCTGATGGATAATAGCGGTATTGTGGAAAGCCGTAAATACTCGTCATTGGCAGGGAAGCGTTTTCTTTTAATTCACAAGTTAACTCATCAATGGCGGGGAAAGAGTTAAGAAGATTTTTGTGAATCCAGCCCCGGTTTTTTGTAGTATTGTAGTGTTCTTGGAAGCACATTTAAACATTTTGACCCCCGCTTTTAAAACCCCATCTAAAGTTGAGTAATCTAATTTTAAGATTTTTGTGTCTTATAATAATAAAAGTACTTATAATAATAAAAATGACAAAAATATGTAATTTGTGATTATTGCTGTAAATAACATTAAAAACTAAGCCTTCAGTTTACAGTTAAACTTTTATTTAATTTTAAAGTTAATGATTTTATTGACACTACGCTTTATTATTATGCACAAAAATGCTTGAACTTGGCTTGCTAAAATGTCTATGTGTTCACTTTAGAAACACCTGATGATTCTTATATCATTCATTTCAGGAAACTTTTCAATCATAAGAAAGTGAAAACAGACCATAATATTAAATTGCATGAGTTATTCGGGTCAGTGCAGGGCAAGGCATAAATATTACGACTTTAGCCCAGTTCTTATTTCGGTGCAGATATTTTTGTGTCATCTCTAAAATTTCAGAAACAGCTTTTCTGTTTTGTTCAGACAAGATAACCACCCTATTTAAATACAGTTTAAAGCTTCAACTTGTCAAAACATTTTTTTGATTGCTGGTGTGTGATGAATTCAAAGTGTGAATATGACACGCAACTCCTGAAGCGCATATTCAGCGTGCAACCTGATACAATGATTTCAATGTTTCTCTGCTTTTTGAACATCATTTTTTAAAAACCTGTTTTACAAGACTTTTCAAAGAATTTTCCTTTAAATGTGTCATATATTACTGAAAACTGGAGTATCTCAGTTTTCACATGGTATGGGACACATAGACGGGCACATTATGCTTCAAATTGTGCTGCAGTGTTAAATGTAAGCTTGTTTGTAAATTGGAAATTGGCCTTACTCGGTCAGTATTAAATATATCAAGGTGATTTTTCACTTTGTAGAATAATATTATGTAAAAAACATAAATGACTAAAAATGACGTTAGTTGGGTTTTTCACCATAGACTCTGGCTTTTTTTAATCCAGTAGTTGGCAGGGCCTGCCGTTGACATCTTAGCATCGCGTCACCGTGCATCACTCACAGATAACTGAAGATGTGCTGGTTGCTGAATGGAGTCGTATTGAAAAGCATTCATGTAAACACCTTAATCAATACGATTGAGGACGATCGGATGCAAATTTGGATCGTTTTGAATGGGGTGGTGTACTCCGATCTGTGATCCGATCCGCATGTGCACATGCGCAGAACATTTGTGCTCAAGTTCACGTCTTAGATTAAACTCTTATATCACATGATTCTCATCACAGAAACACGCAATAGTTAGGCAGTGGCATCACGCATTATTAAGGTAAGGTTTTGGGTCATGCGATGTACATTCTGCTGCGTTTATATGTACTTTAAAAACATTAGGCTACTTAAAGCAATAAAATAGCGTTGTGACTTTTGAAACATGTGTTTTCATCACCTATATCTGAAAACTTCTTAAGAACAACTTTCTCTAACTCCGCTTTGACTTTAATCCAGAGATAACGCCTGAACTCGACGAGAGATGCTGTGCGCAGCGAGATGTTGCCAAGTCCTCTGCTTTTTTTCGAGTTTAGATTTGAGCTACTGTTTAAACAGTTTCCACCAGTTGTTTTTTTCTGCGGGTTAAAGATGATATTTCGTTCATTAGTTTTTGGTATTTGGGCTGTGAATAGTCATTGGGATGCTTTTAGGCTGGTTTTGAATGTCCATTTGGGATGGTTTTGATACGCGAGTCGGCAACACTGGCTGTGCGCCAGTATTAAAGGAATATTCCATTTTCCCAAAAGAAAAATCCACATAATCCACTCACCACCATGTCATCCAAAATGTTGATGTCTTTCTTTGTTCGGTCGAGAAGAGATTGTGTTTTTTGGGGAAAACGTTGCAGGATTTTTCTCATTTTAATGGACTTTAATGGACACCAACCAGGGGCGTCAGTTTGTGTTGAAAAGTGGTGGGGTCAAAAGATCAGATGAAAAAACATTACAGCAGGACGGAAAAAATATTGAATTACGGCGCATCAAAAATGGGCATAGTGTAGGCTGGTCAATAACACAAAAATACTCAGCAGAAAACCCTCAACAATGTCGACAGCACATGTAAAAGTCCCTACAACACCAGCTCAACCGAACAGTGTCAAAGCACCATACTGTAGAAAACAGCAGCACGTTAAGTCAATGATTACAATGAAATTCATTACATACATAAAAGAAAACACACTATAAGCACACAACGCAACATAAGTGACCCGGGACCACAAAACCAGTCGTTCACTGCAAAAAATGGTTTTCAAAAAAAATGTTCTTAGTGTTTTTGTCTTGTTTTCAGCAAAAACATCAAAAAATTCCCAAATTAAGTAGCTTTTTCTTGATGAGCAAAATGACCTAAGAAAATAGGTCTAGTTTTTAGACCAAAAATACCAAATGTAAGTGATCCTGTGCACAAAACAAGCAAAAAAATCCGCCAACGGGGTAAGCAAAAAATCTTGAAAATTTTTCTTAAACACTAAATTCAAGAAAAATTCAAGAAAAAATGGCTTACTCCATTGGCAGATCTTCTTGCTTGTTTTATGCACAAAATCACTTAAATTTTATAATTTTGGTCTAAAAACTCTAAAAAAGATTTTTGCTAATCAAGAAAAAGCATCTTAATTTAAGAATTTTTTGATATTTTTACCGACAAAACATTTTTTGTCTTGTTTTCAGTAGAAATATCTAAAAAATTCTTAAATTAAGATGTATTTTCTTGATGAACAAAATGACGTAAGACAATAAGTCTAGTTATTAAACAAAAACTAAACAATTTAAGTGAATTTATGCTTAAAACAAGCAAAAATACCTGCCAATGGGGTGAGAAAAATTTTCTTGAATTTTTCTTAAATTTAGTGTTTAAAAAAATGTCAAAATTTTTTTGCTTACCCCATTGGCAGATTTTTTTTGTGCTTGTTTTATGCACAAAATCACTTAGATTTGGTAAAAACTAGACTTATTTTCTTAGGTTGTTTTGCTCATCAAGAAAGAGCATCTTAATTTAAGAATTTTTTACATATTTTTACAAAATATTTTGACAAAAATACTAAGATTTTTTTTTCTTGAAAATCATTTTTTCCAGTGTAATTGTAACATGTATTGCTTGATTTTTCATAACATTCCAACCAAATGCTTTCAAAAAGTGGTGGGGACAAGTCCCCAGCGTCTCCAGTGTAAATGACACCTATGACACCAACACTTAACACTTAACTCAACACATGAAAGTTTTTTTCAAAGGACTATAAACAATCCCAAACGAGGCATAAGGGTCTTATCTAGCAAAACGATTGTCATTTTTGACAAGAAAAATAAAAAATATGCTCTTTTAAAGCACAACTTTTCGTCTAGGTCCAGTCCAGCGCGACCTAACGTAAATGTGTAGTGACGTAGGGATGGTCACGTGTTACATATATAAAACGCACATTTGCGGACCATTGTAAACAATAAACTGACACAAAGACATTAATTTGTATCAGTTGACATACAACAACGTAGGAACGGTCCTCTTTCAACACACTTGTAAACACTGGGGCGGAGTTTCGCGTTCGTCCTCTGTGACCTCTTGACGTCATGACGTATTGCGTGGGGTCACGCTGGCTCATCACGACCGGATCTAGACGAGAAGTTGTGCTTCAAAAGTGCATGTGCTATTTTTCTTGTCAAAAATGACAATCGTTCCGCCAGACAAGACCCCCACGCCTCGCCTGGGATCGTTCACAGTCCCCCGAAACTCAGCCGAAAAAAACTGTTAAGTGTTAAGTATTAAATGTTGAGCTCTATTAAAGTCCATTAAAATGAGAAAAATCCTGCAATGTTTTCCTCAAAAAACATAATTTCTTCTCGACTAAACATAGAAAGACATCAACATTTTGGATGACATGGTGGTGAGTAAATTATCTGGATTTTTCTTTTAAGAAAATGGACGATTCCTTTAAATTCGATCGGATTGACAAAATTTTGTGTATGTAAACATAGCCAATGAATTGCAGTTTAGTTCACTTTCATGTTGGCTTCAGAATAGAGATCAAAAGGTTGCCCATTGGTTTTCACAGACGGTGCTTAAAATGTTTCAATATCAATGTTTTTCTTGTGACTATGTTCCTCAAGTCCAATTTAAGTCCAGTCTGAAGCTTTTTTGCACAGTTGTTATGCTATAAATCCCTAAAAAAGAAAAACCATGAGCTGATGTTTGTCATTTTTCAGCTGTACATCTCACTACAGGAGCCTGTGAATGTTTTCATGTTTGTTGTGTCCCCCAGAGCAATGTAACTCTCTCTCTCTCTCTTTCCATTCCTCTCTTTTTCTCTGCACATATGTGTGTTTAGAGCAGAGCAAAGCCGCGTCAAACATCAGGAAACATTCAGTGTCTAAAAGCCTGAGGCATCTTTTCCAGCCCACCAGCAAATTTGTCAAAAATCTGAAAAGGTACAAGAAAAACAGCTCCTGAAATGGCTGTTTCAATATTTAACGCTCTTAAAATCATGTTGCATTATCCATGACGGCCTTTTTCCTCAGGGGTTTGTATCTGGCCTGCATTTTCTACAAAGATGAAAATGTTTTGGTAACACCAGAGGATCAGTTGCCTGTGGTGGAGGTAGACGATTCCTACAGCTGCCATGTGCAGGACTTCCTCTGGTTCACAAAGGTAACCAAGTGCCCTCTCGGATTATCTTTTGGTTTTATTTATTTATAGTAACTCCTTTGCTTTCAGACGTCTTTCTTTAGAACCAGTTCATTGAAGCAAAGCATTAATTTTGCTTTTGATGCAATGAAAATAAAGGTTTCACTTGCATGTACAGGTGTCTCACCTGTGGGAGGATCTCACGTGGATGCAGCAGTGCATCAGTCCTGCACACGCATCCAGTTCATGCACGCTTCAGACTCGACTCAAAATGATTCAGGCCGCTGCTCAGCTACAGGTGATGAAATTGATCGAACTTATATGAAATAGTATTCATTTACAGAAGAGTAACTGCATTTACAACAACACTATCCTGACAAAAGTGTTTGTTGTGCAGGCGCTCCTCGGGACGGTGGATCTGGGTCAGGTGTACTTTGAGCCAATCAAAGACAAACACGGTAACGCTGTCCTGGTGCTGATGAGAGACGTAGGAGCGAGCGTACCGCCTGAAGGTGTGCGATGGATTGCCGTCAGTAAATTTCAGCTGCAGCGCCGATCTTCCTCTTCTTCAGACGAGCCCACGGCTCTGGAGACGCTACTGACCACACTGCATGTGAGTAAATGAGCTTAACCTTGCTTTATGTCACAAGACTCATAGCTTCAGGCAACTCAAACCGTGTCCATCCGGTCTCGCTCAGAGTTGAGGTCAGGGGGTCCGTTTTGGCAGCCAGTCAACCTCAAATGCTGTTGGTTCTTGTTTGACGCATCGATGATGCACCGTTTTCACTTTTTAAAAGTATGTGTGTGGAGTGAATTGTGGGTGTATGACAGTAGCATTGTTCACATGATGATTTAGTCTGAATGAGTGTAAACACATCATCCACCTCTGACTCTGTGTTTGAACATCGCTGGCCCCAGCGTGAAGATGATGTTTTGTCTGAGCTACTCACATTTTCCCTGTGGTAAAGCAGCGTGTGTGTGGTAAAGCTGTGTGTGTGTGTGTGTGTGTGTGTGTGTGTGTGTGTGTTTGTGTGTGTGTGTGGTAAAGTGGTTCCACAGCTCAACAACCACATGGCTCCAGCGTCAATCTTGCAGTCAAATAGTTTAGAAATGATAAACGTGGGTCAATTTCAGGCTGTTACAGGACGGATCTTAATATTTCTGAGTGTGTGTCTGTGTATGATTGTGTAAGTCCGTTTCATTTTTTCCCAAATTCCGTTTCATTTATTGTCAAATTTCGTGTTTTCTGCTTTTAATTTTCTGGATTCTGCTTTTACCGGTTAAATAAAATTTCAGTAATCAAAAAGCAGAAAACATTAAAGAGTGACGAGTGTTGTGCGCACATAAGGGGACGCAGGGGGAAAGTATACAGAAAGCACTTTGATGAAAGCACTGATGTGGCAACACTTGTCATTGTTTTCAATGCATGAAACGCACATACCTTTCTTTATGTCCAACATTACACAAAAGGAAAGTGTTTCTGCGCATTTCTTTCATTTTATTTGCAGATTAATGAAACCATATGAAAAAACGAGCATTTGAAAATGAGTTATAATGAATCCAGAGTCGGCAAATCTGTGACATTCGGCGTTGTACAGTAAATTTCATTTTTATGCTTCAGGGTTCCCACGGGTCCTTGAAATCCTTGAAAGTTTGTTAATCTGGGGGGAAAATTCAAGGCCCTGGGAAGTTTTTGAAAATATACATACATAGATACAGGTCATTGAAAGTGCTTGAATCTATTTTATGCAAGAAAAAAATCCATATTATTCCCCGTTTAGTGTCTGATAATATCATACAAATTCTAGACTTTTTAAGCACACGTGCTAAACTGTTCGCTTTAAATGCTTATATCTTCTGTATGCGAATGTTGATTCATACCAAAATGCTTTTTTGCATAGTTGTGTTTTACACATGAAAACGTCTTTGTTACGTATGTAACTGTTGTTCCCTGAGAAGGGAACGAGACGCTGCGTCTCTCTTGTCATACTTCCTGCGTCCCTGTAACGCCGTCTTTGGCAATATTTCAGATAGTTATATACTTCCTGGCTCTCGCGTCACCCTGTCTTAGTAGTTAAGCCTCACCATTGGTTGAATTTGATATACACATTCAGACACACTTACCCCTGGAGGCATCCCCAAAGTGTCACCGCAGTGACGCAGCGCGAGTTCCCTCAAAAGGAAACTGTAACAATGTATCTTAAAAGGTAACATGATGTAACCTTGCTCTCACTTGAAATGTGTCCACCATTTAGTCCTTGAATTTGAGGGTATTGGACCTGAAAGTCCTTGAAAGGTCCTTGAATTTGAAGTTAACTAAGATGTGGGAACCCTGATGCTTGGATTCTGTGATTCCGTCTAGGTTTTCAGCATCGCAGAAATCATAGGGCTTTATGTTAGTGTGTTTGTATGATTATTTTACATTGCTCATCTAAAGGTCTTTTTGTAATTGCGTTTAATGTCATAGATGATCAGATTCTTAGTATTGTGAAATTCAATATAAATGCATGTATTGTAATGTAATACTTCACACATAATATATTGTTTTACACATTACGCTAATACAGTTTTGGTGAGCTGTAAGATGTAATAAGTTGACTTAAAATTATTGGTAAAGTATGGTATCTAATTTGTAGAGTAAACTTGAAAAATAGTAAAACAAGAATTACAAAAATCTTTTTAAGCAAGTCGCATTCCTGCGCCACTTAATTTGCAACACCTTGATTCAAGTTACACTGAAATTGAAATTAAAAACTTTTTTACAATTAAATATTTTTACAAATGTATGAAATTATGTGCTCTGCTCATAATCTTTAATCAAAAACGTTAATTTCCTTCGCTTCTTGAAATGATCTCTTTTTACTTCTGGTTTTACTCGAATATACTTCAGGACAGGGAAAATAAGACAATCACTACTTCTGTTTCATTGTGACTTTAACTCTTTCCCCGCCAGTGTTTTTAAAAAACGTCGGCAGTTAGTGTCAGCATTTTTTATGATTTTTCCCAAAAGTTTAATGCCTTCCAGAAAATGTTCTTCTTAAAATATATAAACATACAATATATCAAATGAAAGAACAGACCCTCTGCTTTAAAAAAAATCATCCTTCTTCATTTGTTCTTTTTATCACCTCTCAAATATCGTAGGTTTCTTCAAAAATACAAAATTTTGAGCAAAAATCTGAGATAATTGGATTTTTGTAAAGTATTTTGTTCGAGATCAGATTCAGGACGATGATCAGATTTTACTGTTTTTTTACTGTTACGGATTGCGGTAAAAACTCGTCATTGGAAGGGAACCATTTTCTCTTAATAGATAAGATAACACGTCAATGGCGGGGGACGAGTTAAGCAATACTTAGATACTGAGCATGTGTAAAGCCCCTTTCCATGAGGATGTCATTCTTTAACGGTTGACGATTGGCTATTTGCACTGGAAGGCAGGACTAGAGCGGCCATTCATATTAACACCAGTGACACATCTTGTTAATATTAAATATGTTTTTACCTGTCATGAGAAGAATAAAGTAAAAATAACAAAAAATATAAGCGACTTACTGTATAATATTAATAAGTATAAGTATATTGTTTTATTTTGTTTATTTTGGTAAATTGTACATGTTTGTGAAGAGCACTGTCTGTATGTCGTGCAGGAGAAACTCTCATATCACAGACGTAGTAGGAAGTGTCTGAGGCCGGGTTTGTATCTGGGTTACCTGAAGCTCTACACCTCAGTGGATCAGATCAGAGTGCTCGTGTCACACAAACACCCCAACGTTCTGTGTCACGTCAAAATACGAGACAACGGTCACGTCTCCAGGTATGATGTCGTCAGTGTATGTGTTGTGCGGGTGCGTACACGTGTTGCGTAATTGTG
This sequence comes from Misgurnus anguillicaudatus, assembly GCF_027580225.2. Taxonomy (NCBI): domain Eukaryota; kingdom Metazoa; phylum Chordata; class Actinopteri; order Cypriniformes; family Cobitidae; genus Misgurnus; species Misgurnus anguillicaudatus. The sequence continues at coordinate 31,247,351 of NC_073361.2, read as the reverse complement.
ATCATGCGTGTTTTATAGGGAGGAGTGGGAGTGGCTTCAGTCGTTGAGTTCTCTGGAGGGCAGCGCGCAGATGTGTGACGACCCGCAAAGCGCTCCACATCGCCTCCTGATGGAGCTCAGAACGGCTGCAAAAGATTTGCTCAGCTCTATCAACATCCCTAACACTCAGGTCGGTTTAGCCGCATACATACTGAGGTTTACTGAAGTTATGCATTACCTAATAGTATAACACAGTAAATGGATCTCCGTTACTCTAGAATCTACACTGCAAAAAAATGACTTTGTTACCTAGTATTTCTTTTCTAGTTTTAAGTACAAAAATATGTCTAGTTTTTAGACATTTTTTTCGTCAACACCTATTTCAAGAAAAAAATCGTACCCCATTGAAAAAATAGTATTGCTTATTTTAAGTACAAATTCACTTAAATTTGATATTTTTTGTCTAAAAACTAGCCTTGTCTTCTTTGGTTTTTTTGCTCATCAAGAAAATGCATCTTAATTTAAGAATTTTAGATATTTGTACTAAAGCAATACTAATGCTACGTTCACACCAAATGCATAGCATCGCGTTGCCTGCTCTAGATTACTCGCGGGATTTAACTTTGTGTCATGCAAATTTTTCGCTCAAATATTTTCAACTTGCGCGAAACGCGCTTTTGAGCGAATAGCATGTGTTTTCGCCGCAAACGCGCCACCCATATAGCATCATTCGCATCGCCCCATGCGAGGAAGCGTCTGATCGCATCTTTGCATTTAGTTTGTATGTAATCTACTCGCGCAAATTGTTGAATTCGCGTTTGGTGTGTATTCCCCATAAGAAAGAAAGTAATTTTTTGCAGTATACTCTGAAATATGAATGTAAAAATTATTATTGTACATTATTATTATTATTAATTTTCTTTCTACTTATATTAGGCACAAGATTTCCGAGTGCATGTGAAGGAGGTGGTTGAGTTGGGGGAGGGCGTGTCCTTCCTGTTGCTCCTCCCCCCATGCGAGGAGGTGTGCTCACCTCCTGGACAAAACCATCTAAGCTCGCTGCGGTCTGGGTTTTTTACTCTACCTCTGCAGATCTTTGAGTTAGGTGAGAGGACACAGATACATACATAAAGTTACACGCATAGCTGTAAATCAATATTGTGTTAGCAGTGTAAAGGTCATGGTTTCGATTTCAGTAAAACATATTAAATGTATAGCTTTGAATAAAAGCATCTGTCAAATGCATAAATGCAAATGTATGTACACCAGGGGTCTCCAACCTTTTTATGAGCATGGGCTTTATCCAAGCAAAGGATAAAACAATCTGGAGGGCTACTTTTTTGATATAGTCTTCTCAAAACTTTTATTGTTTTACTTGATATGTTTTATCATTGTTTAAAATGTTAACATACATGAAAGAAGCCAAGCTAATATAAAAAATATGTAATAAGTAAATATTAAAATTGAGGCTATTAATAAAATGTGCTTTGGCGGGCAACTTACAGAGTCTGTGCGGGCAACCTGATGCCCGCGGGCACCATGTTGGAGACCACTGATATACACCATAAAAGAACGAAAGACCCATGCACTTACATCTATCTTCATGTCTGTATCTTGCATCCTCCCTTCAGTTCATTTTGAAGCATACTGCCCTAGTTTTATCGCTCTGTATTGTCGTGTCTCGGCTTTGTTGGGTCTGGAGTCCCTGATGTCCCAGCAGTCTTTGCGCGAGGCGTTCTCAGAGTCCGAGCTTCTTGCTGCTAAGCAGAAACATCAGCAGGTCGAAGAGTATTTGCAGGTATTTCTGACCTCTCTGCAATTCAATACTGGCAGCTAGTTCGGTTTTCATCGCTTTAACTGATGACAGTAAAATGGCAATAAAAAACGGAACAAACTGTACAACTGCTAGAATTTACTGTATCATCTTTTATGGATGTTGGAAAGTTGAGAGCAAAGCTGCATAACAGCCGATGTGATCATATTTACAGGTCAACACTGAGTTAACGTCTCAAATATTTGGATTTGAACTTTAGCCTGAACCTCTTAACATACAAACTTAAAAAAAATAAAAGTGACTTTAATTGAATATCAATAATGTAATGTTGCCATGTACCACATACAAATGTGCACGTGTGTTTTGTCATTTCAGCACATGGATGACTTGTGGCGTGATGCCCGCTGGATGGCGGTCCTACAGTCTGCACGATATAAGCATCAGAACTCGGGTGCGAGTCTCGGCTGGATTATAGACTTCTCCAAAGAGCCTATTCCAGAGAAATCACCTTCCACCTCCTCCCAGGCTGGATATCTGCCATCACCTGCTCCTTCACCAGAGACCAGCCGCAAACACAACGGTAAGACCGTTCATTCTCTTCTCATCTACCTCTTCATCTGGCCTAAATGACGATAGCATGTTTTTTTTTGTATTTGCAAGATTCTCACGGTCTGTCTGATGAGGACACGTCAGAGGTTTTCTTCGCTGCTGAGAGCGAGTTTAACTCCGGCGTTCCCCAAAGTACCAGAGAACTGGATTTGCTTCCTTCTTCCCCATCCAGCTTCCGCTCTTCGCCATCCACGCACCCTTCCTCCTCCTCATCACCACGATCCTCTTTGAGCCAGCCGGACGTTTTGCGCATCGGAGGAGGAAGCGTACCTGGAGTTAGCAAACGGGAACATCCGGCGACGAACTCTTATGACAGCGACTTTATTCTTCCCAGCCGTCAGATCGAGCTGCTCAGGGTCACCGAGAAAAGAACCGCGCTCTGCGTCCGCACCAGCAGCTTAGAATATCCTCCTCCCGTCTCCTCGCCAAACACGTCCCCCAGCTTCACTTCACACAAAAACTGGACGCGTCCCTCATCCTTTGATCTCTGCTTGTCTGCTCACGAGCCTCGTCCCGCACCCGTGCGCACCCTATCGGAGGACAGCGGAGTCCAGAGACTCTCTTCTCACTCGGCCGGGTCTGGGTCTCCTCTCAGACTTTGCCACACCACTCTGAGAGTTTATCCACAATATCGCACCGGCTTACCCAAAGACACCAGTGTGAAAGTAAGTGTGTGCTAAAATACACATCATACTAAATGAAGGGTGGGCAACTTAAGGTTTAAAGAATTGTCTCTTTCAAGGAAATTTAAAGAGGTCACGCCTTACCGTGGGTTCACACCAGCCGCGTTTGAGGTGTCAAATTCGTGTCTTCAAGTATTCGAGTTTGGCGCTTGAACATTTTGAGTTTTCTTGTTTCATTCGTGCGTGAAAGCCTCGCGTTAAATTCTAATTATCAAGACATTCACGCGGAGATTCGAGTCATGGGAGGGACTCCGCTCGCTTCCTGTAATCACGTCACTACTAGAGCAAGCTTGCGGCACGTTTTTCCGCCAAAGTTCAAAATTTTCATCTTGCGCGTTTCCCGCGGCAACGCTCCATTCGCGCAAACTAGACGCGTGAATAAGGCGGAACTGCGTGTACTGCGCCGCACTAAACGCCTCATTCGCGCCGCGAGACCTCCAGGCGCATGTCAACACGTTTTTACATTGACTTAACATTGAAATCACTCGCGCTTGATGCCTCTACCGCCTCTAAGTTGTCCAAATGAAGTCCTTAGCAACACATTTTACTAATGATAAAGTTCTGATATATTTACGGTAGTAAACCTACAAAATATCTTCATGGATACTGTAACAACATGATCTTTACTTAATATCCTAATGATTTTTGGCATAAACGAAAAATCAATAATTTTGACCCATACAATGTATTGTTGGCTATTGCTACAAATGTACACATACTACTTTAAGGGGACATATCATGAAAATCAGACTTTTTCCAGGTTTAAGTGCTATAATTGGGTCCCCAGTGCCTCTATCAACCTGGAAAATGTGAAAAAAATCAACCCAGTAACTTTTAGTAGTTTTTGTAGTTTTTGTAAACCATTCTCTGCAAGCTTGTGAAAAAATAGGTATTTCAGATTTCGCCTGTTTTGTGACAGGTAACGAGTCTTATTACAATAATACCGCCCCTTAATCTGCGCTATCCAACTATGGCACTGCCATTTAGTGCAGAGAGAAAAAATAATAATTGAAAGCACTATTGAGTTTCAATTTCAACAAACCCCCATTATGGTGATCAGTGTTTGCATTTCATCAGCTCATTTGCATTTTTAAGGACACACCCAAAACAGCACATTTACAAAGTGGCCATTTTAACATGCAATTATTTAACATAAATTATTTGTGGGGTAAATTATTTTTGAGCTTAAACTTCACATATGTACTCTGGGGACACCAACGACTTATTTTACATCTAACTCATTCTCCACCATCCTTTTTTTGAAAAGTTGCCTGGCAGCATTTTTCACAAGTTTCAGAAAATGCCTCCCAGGAAATGCCACACCAGACGCGGTAGAGGCGGCAAGCGGATGGCGCATTCTGCGTGAATTGAGCGTTGCCGCGGGAAACACGCGAGTTGAAAAATCGAAACTTCAGCGGATTTCTGCGCCACGTTAACAAATCAGGACCTTGCTGTAGTAGTAACAGGATTACAGGAAGGAGAAGCCCCTCCCATGACGCAAATTTCCGAATGTCGTGAATGACTAGAATTTCACGCGCGGTTTCATGCACGAATGAAGCGAGTAAACTCAAATGTTTAAGCGTCCAACTACGCGCGAATAGCACGTTTTTCCCGCTACTACAGCTTTTGTGAATGCGCCATTAAAAAATCTCATAATATGACCCCTTTAATACCAAACACGACAGCTCAAATTATAAATCATTATTTAAGCCGTCTTACTGTTGTGAATCAGGGTACAGTAAGGAGAAAGTTTTGTATTTGTTTATTGTGACAAGAGTCACAGTTTCTATAATGTTGACGAAAATATTAATAAAGAATGAGCGTTTTCAAACTTTGTCCCGTACTATATGTGTTAACATTTTTTTTTTATCTGTTTATGCAGTTGCGTGTGACTACAGAGACCTCTGCGAAAGAGATGGTTCGGTTAGTGGTCCAGGAGATCAACACCGTCTGCCGTCACCTGCAGAAAGCCGCCCATCAGTGCACCGAACCGTGCAGTTATCCGGCCTGCGTGTCCGAGGTTTGTGTCTACGGACTGGAACAGCTGGAACACTTCGGTCTGGTTCTGCTGGTGGATGGGAGGGAAAAATGGCTTCAGGATGACTTCTGTCCGCTCTCGCTTCAGAACCCGTGGACGCGCGGGAAACTCTGCGTGCGTTTTAAAGAGTACTCGCCGCTCGCGCTGCAATTCAGCAGAGCTACACCTGTCTGAAGCACAAACAAAACAACACTGGATTGTGCACCGACTACTGACGTTTTGCAGTTTTCCACATCGTTTCGAATCACATCTTAAAAGATCTGTGATTGGTTTACTGGAACAGACGCACGATTTGAATCTTTCAACTGCACTGGATGTTAATGTGCATCTTATATCTTCAGCTGCTATGACAGTGGCTTGTGCTCACTTTGGAGTGGTAATTGAACACTAATAAGTATTAAAGGTCAAGATGCGATCAAAATGACAATGTTTACTTGCTTAATGCACGATCTGTGCATGAAGAGCTTTTCGGCTGACATCACCAAGCTGTCTGGTCAGCCCCTTCACCATCCCGTCAGTTCTCCATGGATACGATTTTACTGGTTGAACTGGGAGAAATACGTCACATTGTGGAAGTAATAAGGTGACGCTGTTTCATGTTGACATGATCAGCGTAATGACATCTCTGTCTTTCTTTTATAAACACTTCACTGTTCATTTATTGTACCGGCGGGTGTACATTCAGCAGTGTCTGAAGCTCTTCCATTAGTATTCAAATGTGAAATGTTTACAGACTGATCGTGGTGGTTCGATATCACCAAACGTCTTCATTTGTTTATATTCTTCACCCTCAGGATGTTGTTGCTATTATCATACGGTCACGTCCTGAGAGAGATGCCGACTCTGACCAAACTGAAATGAGACAGATCATACCCGACTCTCAATATACAACTTGGCATACTTGTGTGCCACAACCAAATTCACTGGATCTGAGAAATGCACTTAATAAAAGATACAAGAAAACAGAAGCTATATCCAAATGCGATGTGTTATGAACGATAAAGCTTATGCAAGATGATCTGCTGGATTGGACCGCTGTTGCATAGCCTCACAGACAATTTCTTCCTGTTTCTTTGTGTTTGTTTGGGTAGCGAGGTGAGAAGTGGTCGTTTCATCTGGTTACCCTGCGGTGGATTTATTATCGATATCGTGTTGACTGTCTGTATTTGATGCACACTGGTGTAAAGTTTTCTCGGTGCAATAATATTTTACACTGTAGCTCGGAAGCGGATCTCTCTTCCAAATACACTCGGACAAACGTCACTCTCATTCATGGAAATGTAACAATACACACTGAAAAACTGATACACAAGCAGTGTGTCTAAATGTTGTGTACTTTCACAAGTGTGTGTGTGTGTGTGTGTGTGCATGGTTGTAGCATGAGGTCAGTCTTATGGCTGTCCATTTGATGAAAGCATAGTTTTGAGCAGCTGAGTGTGTGCGTGTGTGTAGTTGTTTACTATGTGTATCATCATGATTTACAGCTTCAGTAGATTCTGATTCAGATTCTTTTCTCTGCAGTTTAATGCGTCTGATCGTTCCAGAAATGTTTTCTTGGTGCGAGACGAGCAAATGCTGGAATTGATCACAAAATTGCAGGTATTCAACAGCATCAGCAATATTAAACCACCCTCCAGTTTAGCTATATAAAACAGTATTAGATTATTTCCCAAACTGAGAGATTATACAGACAATTCACTTTCAGAAACTGAATGTATATATGTATATACAGCTGCAGAATAAATTAAGAGACCTCTCCAGTTTTGTTTTTAATCATCATTTCTACATGTATTGTGCGCTTTTTAGTCCAGTGTCTGTCGAATTTCAAAGCAAACCTCACGAGTGACTGTAAAGTCACCCAACAGCAATTTAAAAGACACAATTATTAGAGTTATTCCATGAAATATGTGACCAAAACCAGTTATAAGGGTCAAATTTTCTATGACAAAAATGTCTGGCCACACTTATATGTGATCCTGGACCACAAAACCATAAGGGTCATTTTTTTATTGAGATCTATGAAATTGAACTGAATAAATAAGCTTTCCATTGATGTAGGGTTTTTATGATAGGACAATATTTGGCCGAGATAAAACATTTTGAAAATCTGGAATTTGGGGGTGCAAAAAATCTAAATTTAAAGTTGTCCAAATTAAGTGCTTAGCAAACAATATTACTAATGATAAATACATTTTTGGTTACACTTTATTTTGATGGTCCACTTTAGACATTCTACTAACTAATAACTTTGCAACTACATGTCAACTAACTTTCAATAATTTGCAACTATACGTCAACTAACTGTCATTAGAGTATTAGTAGACTGTAAGGGTTTGGGTTAGGGAAGAGGTTTGGTTAGTGGAATAAGTTGACATGCACCTGCAAAGATACTTATAGACAGTTGAATGTCCGTTCAGATATCATCGCAATAAAGTGTTAGTAGATATTAAGCGGGCAGTTTACTAATTCTCTAAAGATTTTTAGTTGATAAGTAGTTGCAAAGTTACTTGTAGTTAGTGAAATGTCTAAAGTGGACTATCGAAAGAAAGTGTTATCACATTTTTTACATATTTAGGGTAGTGCATTTACAAAATGTCTTCATGGGATATGATCTTTAATTATTATCCTAATGATTTTTAGCATAAAAATTAATAATTTTGACCCATACAATGTATTGTTTGCTATTGCTACAAATATACTCATGCTACTTATGACTGGTTTTGTGGTCCAGGGTCACATTTTCATTTTTAAACTGTTCCTAAAATACATTGTGTTGTTTAAAAATAGTCTTTGCAGTATTTAAGATCTGAAAGCATTGTAACTTTTTTGTTTAGTTTTTTTCAAATAAATGCAAGTAAAAATTGTATTTTTATTAGGAATTTGGCAGAAATGGTATCGGTTGTTGATAGAGTAAAACAAAAATTATTTAACTTAAACACCTATAAATAGTAAATTTAGAAAAACTGAAAATAATCTTGAAGTGGTCTCTTAATTTTATCCGCGGCTCTGTATAGATCGCAGCTGAATCTACAATCTGTTTACTGCAAGTTTCAAGAAAATGATTTTTTAGCAAGATGTCACCGCTTTACCAGAGATGCATTTCTATGAATGAAATAAAAAATAAGACCAACATTTTTTTAAATACAAACTGATTAAGTGCAGTTTTCTATCACAAAAATGTCTGGCCACACTTACATGTGGACCAAAAAACCAGTCATATATAAGGGTATTTTTATACTTAATCTGAAAGCTGAATAGAAAAGCTTTCCATTGATGTATGGTTTGTTAGGATAGGATAAATTGATCGATATACAACTATTTGAATATTTGGAATTTGATTGTGCAAAAAATCTAAATATTGAGAAAATCGCTTCTAAAGTTGTCCAAGTCAACTGCATTAACTCATAAAAATAAAGTTTTTATATATTTATGGTAGTGAATTTAAAATAGATCTTTATGGAACATGATTTAGTATCCTAAAGATTTTTGGCCTGAAAGAAAAACAATAATTTTGACCTACAAATATACCTGTGTGACATATATGGTCACATATATGAATGTCTTTCCATTATAATAAAATATTGTAATAGCTAAATGATGCCAGAGCATCTGCCAGTATTGACTTAAACTATTTTATGAACCATCCTTTGATTATTTTTCAGTAGTTGTATAAAGTCAGTTTCCCGTCAGGTTCTTACAGGTGCAGGTACAGTTCAGCCCAATAACTATAAAAACATCTATTAACATTTGACAAACACAACAAGTGTTGTAATACTTTGTTTTTTATGTTGAACACTACAGTATACCTAAAGTAAGTTTTATCATTATTTCAAAAGTAACAAAGCCATGTTTTGTGATATGTTTTGCTTGAGAAGTGTGCTCGTACTGTCTTTTTAAATAAATGCCACTTGTTTTTGTTATCTGTAGCATTAACATTTATGTCTCCAAACACATTTTGGGTATACGGGTCTTTTTTAGGAAATCAAAGCCAGCTCCCTGTTTCACTGTATCAACATTTGAAACATTTTCACTTTTACTAAACCGCTGTGGGAAACACTCGACAAACACTCACAAAACATTCTCGCACAAACAAACACAGACAACACAACCAGGCAGACCACACACACACTGGTATACAAGCTTTCCCTTAGACACACACACTCATATACACACATTAAAGTGCATTGAAGCATGTGGAGGACCACACACACACACACACACACACACACACACGAACACACTGCACCTTTAAGACTAACGCTGTGACGGTTATCGACAGTAACCTTAGAATTGTAGCAGGATTCTCACACCTCCTAATTATACCGTGTAGACTCCGGGAAGACCTGCGCTAAATTTAGCCTGCTGCAGATCCGTGAATACTGTTAGCAAAACATTCCCAAAAGACTCTGAATGGATCTGATTCACACAGCGAGCCAATTCACATGCATCTCTCTGTAGCTCTCTCTCCAAAGTCAGCTGCCTAGTGAGCAGCATTTTTAGGCGTGCTAGACGATCACCTGAGATGAAAAGCTACGTTTTGGATCATGTCTATAGGAAAGCGTTGCATGTTTTGTTTGTGGAGAAGGCAATCCCAGAATGCATTGCATAGAGAACAGTGGAAAAAATCCATCTATAAAAAACAAATATCAAAATTGCCAAATTTTTAAATAAATTAGTGCAATATAAATCTCTATTCAACCTAATATTTGCACGTGCTATGTTTTTTATGTTTAATATCTTAATATGCATATGAGCCAAATTTTTTAAATCCTTACCAAACCCCATCCCTGCGTAGTGTAAAGTTTTAAGTTTAACGTTTAGTTTAGTTTAGTTTAGTTCCTCTTTTATGCAGCATCTTGAACTAAACTTCTTTGAAAAATGCTTTATAAATAAATAAAATAAATGTATGCATAAGATATGCAATAACATTGAGAAACTAGATTTTGAAACAGCATCTGCTCTTGGTTATGAAGTTTTTTAAATATTTTATATATAATGTTTAAGAACATACAGTGCATGTGGGTCAAGGTAAATTGAATAAACCCAGAGACCATGGCAAAGTTCATCCTCTATCTTTAAACCGCATCTTCATAGCAGCCTGTTTTTCCCATCACGTTAAATATCACAGCTCCCTTCGGGTCTCTCGTTACAGTTATGAATGATAACGGACGTATTTCTGCATCCGATGTGCTGTAAGATTATAGGAACACACTGTCCTCTCTGTGCATTTATAGTAGCTGTATGTATGAAATGATGTGCGTATGAATGGCCGGGTTGCGGTTCACCTGTTATATGCATGTTGTGGCACTTTCGTACGGTTTTGTGTATGTGTACTGAAACAGACCCCCCCCTCCTCCAGGACCCCCGGGGGCTGTAACCCTTTAAAGCACCTATAAAACATTTGGCAGGACTGTTTGAAGTTTTTATGAAGCGCTGCAGCATTGTTCCCCAGAGAGACGGCGCACTCCACTGGCGCCTTACTGCCCTCGTACACTGCCAGAGAGAGAGAAAGAGAGAGAGGGAGGGAGGGGGGGCGGCCCGCACACGTGTGTGTATGAGAGAGAGAGAGAGAGAAAGTTGGATCTGTGTGTGCACATATTTTTGCTTGTTCTTATTCTCTGTGTGTGTGTCATAGAAAGTGTGTGTGTTTTTGTAGCCATAATTTCAACACAACTTCTGCGTAAAGTCGGTGACATTATTTGGCAATGTTCACACAATGGTGTCTAATTTGGATTTTTGGTTTTCATATAGGATATTTTCACATGTGCTGGCGGTATTACACAACCAGACTAACCAGACACACTGACAATATACAAACAATATGTGGACTAAAGTAATTTAAAAAGTCAACTATCATATTATCATATTATATTGGCACTGAACTAATGTGTGTCTGGTTACACTGTGAGATATTTGTCACCGGATTAACATGCATTTAACTGCATCACATGCAATGATGTCACTGTGATGTCAGCCATGTTTACCTGTGTCATGTGACTTCAGAACTAACCTGTAATGCTCTTACAGTACAGGTGATGTCAATGTGTTTTTGGTCCAGCAGGTGAAACTTACAGGGTCCTTGAAGTGTTTGAAAATATACATACATAGATACAGGTCATTGAAAGTGCTTGAATCTATTTTATGCAAGATGTTTTCTGAAAAAAAATGCATATAATTCCCCGTGCAGTGTAGGATAATATCATAAAATTCTAGGCTTTTTAATGCTAAACTGTTTGCTTTAAATTCTTATATCTTCTGTATGTGAATGTTGATTCATACCAAAATGCTTTTTTGCATAGTTGTGTTTGACACATGAAAATGTCTCAGGTTACGTATGTAACTGTTGTTCCCTGAGAAGGGAACGAGACGCTGCGTCTCCCTTGCCATACTTCCTGCATCCCTGTAATGCCAATATTTCAGATAGCGATATACTTCCTGGCTCCCGCGTCACCCTGTTTTTGTTGTTAAGCCTCACTATTGGTTGAATTTGATATACACATTCAGACGCACTTACCCCTGGAGGCGTCCCCAAAGTGTCACTGCAGTGACGCAGCGCGAGTTCCCTCGAAAGGGAACTGTAACAATGTATCTTAAAAGGCTTGCTCTCACTTGAAATGTGTCCCCACATTTAGTCTTTGAATTTAAGGCTATTGGACCTGGAAAGTCCTTGAATTTGAAGTTAACTAAGGTGTGGGAACACTGAACTTATAAGTCGAATCACTTGGAAAATAACAGCACGCTTTACTCAACGGCATGATTTGATCAATACTGTAAAGTCTGATTCCTCCTCTGCTGTTTCTTTATCATAAACATGATATCCATCTGTGAGAAATCACAACCATATTGCAGTAACAGTCAATGTTTCAGTTTGGCTCTTATGGCTGCTGTTTCTATCCCCATAATCAATAAGTGTTTGTATTGATGTGCATGTATGTGTGTGTGTGTGTATCAGTCTGTATAAGTGTGTGTGTGTATAACTTTGGTGCCTCTCGAGTGTGTTTCAATTTACGTTCACATTGCAAAGCTAAAAACAGAGCACAGCAGTGTCTAATCCACTGGAGCCAGACTGCGTGTGTGTGTTCATTGTTTCTGTTAATATGATGGCGGTAATCATTCATGAGCGGACGCTGGCACAGATCTGGCCGATCTAATGATGGGTGTGTCCTAGATGAGACGCAACAGCTGGAGTGAATGTGTGTATGTTGTGATGTCAGACGTTTGATGTGTGTGTGAGGCGTTACGTCGAGCGGTAGCATTGGAACGGCAGTGAGACCCCTCCAGCACATATTGTTGAATTAGGCACGCTTTAACGCCGACTTCAAAGGGCACACACATAAACTGTGCTGTTGAGAAATATGATTGGATTGATAGATGGGATGCTGAACTACAGTTAGATGAATGGAGACTATGTACATATCTATAGTAACACAGAGATCCAGTGAGACAGAGAGAGAGATGCTGTATGATACCATAGGATGATGTTTTTATATAAAGTTAATTATAATGTCTTAAGAATCATCCAAACCAACACTTCAATAAAAAAATCAATATTTCTGAGATTTCTCCAAAGGCAGATTTGACCTAACTTTGCTTTTGTTTGGAGACATAATCGCACAGAGTTTGGTCATTTTTAGTTTAATAAAAAAATCTATGTTATGTCCCCATTTATATAACTGTAAGTGTTTGTTTGTGTTAGAAAGTCTTTTTAAGAAATACATCAGATATACACACAAAGGGATGTGTCAGGAGTGATGATGGTACTGCACGCCAAGGTTGAAGTTATATATAGTTATAATATATAAAAGTGAATATAGTTCTCATTTTTATGCTGGAATGAATGGGGCTAGGCTAAATACTAACACAGTCACAACACGCTGTATAAAGTTAAGTGCACGCATTGAATAAAGATAGGTATGTATTCATTCGTCTAAGTTGAGATAAGAAGATAGTGAAATATTGAAAAATGGTGGTGTTTTCCTTTAAGGTCCATTTGTGCGATATTTTCCTTTCTACGTCTCACATTGAGTCTTTATGAATATCATGATTAATGCCTGGCAGGAATTTCTCCAGGTTCAATGCACATTAGGGTCTACAGTCTATCACTGTTAATATAATGGTGGAGAATATGGGCAAGTGCACTTGCATTAATTATTTAGTCTTTAAACATTTAATATTTGAGTTGTGAAGTCGCAACATGATTAAAGGTTATTTACTTTTCTAGGTATATCATTTCCAGTTATGTTACCAATTTCTGTGGATGGAGTTTGATTTATGTCAACAATTTGTATTAGGTAGACATGTGTGTGTCATGCAGATGTTGTAGAGTTTCTTGTTAACTCTTTCCCCGCCATTGACGAGTTATCTCTTCAATCTGCAATACCGCTATTATCCACCAGGTGGCTCTTCCAAAACTTATAAAAACGGAAGTATTGCCCTAGAGCAAACAGCTGTATGTCCGTGTATGTTTTAAAGATAGCTCTGCATCTGATCTCTATCAAAAGTCCTTCACAAAAATTTAATTATCTCAGCTTTTTGCTCAAAATTTGGTGTTTTTGATGTAACCTACACATATTTGAGAGGTGATAAAAACAGAACACATGAAGGTAGGATGAAACGGATTTTTTGTTTGAAAGCAGAGGGTCTGTTCTTTTAATTCATATATTAATGTTTATATATTCAAAAAGGAGCATTTTCTGGAAGGCATTAAACTTTTGTGAAAATCATGGAAAATGCTGGCTGCGAAAGAGTTAAAAGTTGGAAAATTGGACCAAAGAATTTCACTGTTAAAAATGTCTATATAAATGACAGTATTACTAGAAGCTGTTTGCCAGTAACTTTCTGTAGAAATTTAAATAGATGTTATTTACTGCCAACAGTTTGATCAAAGTTAAATAAACATGAATCGTTAACTATCTATAGGGGAATAAAAAAAGGTTGCTAAGGATTTCTGGTTACCAGAATGCTTTGCACGAGGCTGTTATTTTATCGTTTGATCTATAAAGACAAAGACTGCGTCCGAATTTACCTAAGTACCTATACATGAACCATTAAACAGCAGGTACTTTATAGTATGAATATGGATTGTATGAATGAATTTGGATGTACTACATCCGCCATGTTGATACATCACGTGACATGCGTTGTTTACTGGAATAATGTGAAATAAGCGCTATTTAACACAAGCGACGCACAAGGGATTTGCTTTTACTTCGTTTTCGTTCCCTACTTTTCTTCAAATACTATGAATTCTGACATACTACTTGCCTCGCCTTCTGCTTTTCGGCTACTATATAGTATGGAATTAGGCGGTTTTTGACGCAGCCCAAGAATGTTTATTTAACTTTGAATAAAGTGTTGCCAGTAAATATATATTTTTTTAATCTACAGCAAGTTACTGGCCAACAGCTGCATAACTTCAGAAAATGTTTATAGTGAAATTACCGAATAGTTTCATTTAAACACCTGTGATGTTTACTTGTATTTATGTGGCTAAGTTCATGTTTGTTTTATTTTTATGCTAAAGGATGATTCAGGATGATTTCTGTGATCACTGACAAACAGATGCCTCCTATGTTTAGCTTATCTGAAGACACTTGTTATGAGACTAGCGTGTTTGAATTGTGTACCGGTTCTGCGCGGTTACATTCAAGTACATAAAGAGTTCAAGTGTCTGTGTGTGTGTTAAATGTTTATCCACAGCTCTACGTTTAGGTTTCTTTTGATTAGATCACCAGTGTGAGTCAATATTCAGCACATCTCTGTACACACACTGTCATGTTCTGCGATCTTTTACTGCACTGCAACATTTCACAGTATGTGTTCAACACGACTGGAATCTCCTCTCTGTTACAGATCTCTTGAGTTAAACTCACACACACATATACAGTATAAATATGAAAGCACAAACGATCTTGTCCTGTGTTAGTGGGCAGTTCAATAAGCTGCAGTGTGTATACTATAAAGCCCTGTTTACACCTGGTCTTAAGATGCATTTTGGGTGATTGAATCACAATTGAATAAGAAAGACACATTCCCGTTTATGCCTGGTAATTTAGAGCCTGTCCACACGTTTAGCTGTATACAGACAAAATTTGTATTGAATCAGCATTTCATCCAGACGGATCTGGCATTTGGGGAGCCTGAATCTGCAATTTTTTTAAACTGGGTCCCAGAGTGGATAAATCTGAAACCGGTCCCCTTGCAACTTGCTGTGTTCAGCCAGTCCGTATATTTTAGCCCTTTTCTAACACAGATTACGGAAAATAAGTGGAAAAATGTGTACTTTGGCTTATCATCAGATATTTATTTCTGGAGAAACCACGCACGTGCATTTATTTTTTGATCTGACATGAACTTGCACATGACACAGAGAATGCATGTACATAATCTGTTAAATTGTCCTCTGATAAGGTATGAGGCTTTATTAAGTGCAAAAATGATCTAGAGATGGTTTTACATGTCCATTTACAATCCTAGAATTTGCCATTAGAATGAAATGGTCTCTTATTACCTTATTTGAAAGGGTCATGAATAATAATGTTGAGCTCTGCTCTGATTGGCTGTTTCTCAGAGCAGCTTCTTCAGTAGCTCTGTGTGTGTGCAAAGAGATATGTTTGAGTCTGTATCAGATAAAGAGACAGATTTTGAGCAATAATCAATTGTTTGGAGATTGTTAATGGACGTTTCTGAGTGGTAAGTTTGTGTTTTTTTCAGTATGGACCTGCAAAACGTAACTGTAAGCTTGAATGGTAGAACTTCAGGCTAAACGCCATTATATAGCATTAACTAGCATATAGTGCTAACTCAGCAGTCATAACTTTGTTTTTAGCATTGTAATTAATTTAATGTGTAATTTAATGTTGGGGTGTACATCTCGACTGTAACGTCACAGTTGTTGTTATATGTTAAGATTGGTCTGTTTTCCAGCGGTCTTTTGCATGCACAAGGTTTACATTAGAAGGAGGAAACAATCGCGTTTTAGGCTCATGATATGTCATTAACACATACAAAACTCTTATTATTCATCTATGCCTACATAAATACAGTTTTACATTTTACAGCACCTTTAAAACCCTTGTGTCAAAGAGCTGAATGGTACCTTGTTATGATAACACACGCCTCCTTGCTATGACACGCCCCTTAAGGCATTTCTTTGGATGACTCCGTGTTTACAGAGAAAAAAGATCAGATTCAAAAGATTGGATAGGGAATGCACTGGTTTTGTGTGGATGTGTCCACTTTTGTCTACTTTCGCACACTTCTGTCCTGATTATATGGAGGGGATGGTCTATGGCCGAGTCCTTAAAACACAATTGACGGGTTTAATTGATGTGCACTAATATTAAGTCAGAGTTTTATATCAGAGTTTTGTACATGTATATGTAAAAGCTTTCCTTGATATTTTAGAGCAATTGATGAAATGAGCTTATGCAACTTTCACACACTCGCAAAATGAAAAAAAATGTAATTTTATCAGTGATAGCATAAAGGCCGTGCTGAACACTGTGAGTTTATGCTAGAAGTCAGGATTGATGTTAAAATATTGTGTTCAGTACATCCCATTAGATTAATAGGCGGACAGTAGTGTACACATTGGAGCACATGGGCGTCTACACCACTTAAAGATCCAGTCAAATGCATTTTCCAACTACCTCTAAATATGAAACGTTTTTCACCCTGCTTACACCTGTATTTAGCGTCGTCCAATTGTGATCCGATCGACCAAAACCCATCTTCATACCAGGTGTAAACAGCCCCTAACATGCAGTTTGCAGCCTGAGAAACTTTAACTTAATAATACAAAACTCCTCTCCAAACAAAAGCTATTAAAGAGCAATTTAGAAACACTAATTTGGAGAAATTTCACATGTTTAAAATAAAGCGAGAAGGTTTTGTGAATTCCAGCGATATTTAGTGGTTATTTGGAATGTGGAATGTGATGTCGTCATCCCCCACATTGGGAATGACCTCTCTTCCTCTCCCCCCTCTTCTTCTCAGTGGGATGTTTTCTTGCATTCATTTTAATTTTAGGCATCATGAATGAGGCTAATCAGGCAGGAATGTGAAGTCACACACACACAAACTCTGACCGCATCCCAATTAAACCAGGCCGAGATCATTATTAATCTGCTGTCCTGCCCCCCCTCTTCCTCTCTTTTCTTCTGCTGGCCTCTCCTCCCCTTTCTGTGCGACACGTTAGGCCTGAATAGACGGTTAAAGTTGTGTAGTGCCTCTGAATTGTGCATAAGTTGTGTGTTAAGACTCACACACACACACACATATACACACAGATTGAGTGGAAGGCGTATCATGCTGTGCCACTCAAAGACCTCACAGTCCACGCTGTCAATCAAACGCAGAGCGCCCTCCGCTTCGCCCATATGCCGAACGTAAGGTATGACATCACCCCACGCCAATATTCCTTATATCTACGTTCCCAAAAACTCAATGATTCGTCCCAAACATGCGTTTATTTTTTAGGCCTAGCATCGAAAATTACCGCGTAAACACGCGCCGCTGGTCTCCTAGGCTGTCGCCAGAGAAATTCGTCAGTTTGATGCTGTTTACAAAACTGGCAGTGTGACGCTTCAGACAGAATAAAGAGGAAATCTTCAAACAGGCAGCGCTAAATGAGCCCAGATTTCTCACCGCTCCAACATCTGCTTTTATTTAGAGCTGCTGTTTAACCAGAGAGAGAAAGAGAGACAGAGGAAAATATCAGACGGAGAGAAAGATGAGATATTTATAATCGGTTTAATTCAAATAATACATTTTTCTCTTTGCATATATGCCGCAGGTTATCACAGCACGATTATGAGCATGACAAGATTTTTATTTGGACTTGCATCATTAGTAAAAATTATATTTAGTTCATGGCAAATAATTTTTTAGAGAATCAAGTTTTGTGTTCATGTAGCACAGTCTGGTCTGTATTGGTGCACGAGTGACTAAGTGACGTTACACTAAATAACAGCACTCTTTAAATGTAATAATGTCTGTTTTCTAGTATTTGCCGTATACTGGACCTGTATCATCATTATCATAATTGTATCAGGATCTTCATATGCGTAAAGTCCAGCGGATGTCTGGATATCCGTCTAAACGCTGTCAGTTTCAGGATAGATGGATGCTGCTATTATGCGGTTGGGACACATGCTCGCTATTACTGTTACAGTTTGACACATTGTGAGAATATCAAGCTATGAGTTTATGCATGAAAATATAAGAAATACTATTGAATATTATAAATATTTAAAAGTACATCAACCATATTTTGTTCATATTTGTTATAGACTACAAAGGGAGGTGATGAAAGTATTAGTCATGGGTTTCAGCGCGGTCACGTCATCGCCCTCTAGCGGTCAAAATGCAGGCTGACAGCAGCAGCTGAACCGCAGAACCGCAGGCAGACAGTCTGCCACCGACCCGCAGACTGCTGGGGCCCCGGGGCCCCGCTTACATGCCTCAAACTCCTCATGTCATGAAGCTCACAGGAGGATATCCCCCTTCTATCCAAGGCAGAGCCTCTGAAAATAACACTTTCTGGTAACCAAACAATTTTATAAATATAGCTATTCTTAAACAGGCTCATATAACATAATATGTGCAATTAAATAGACGGACGTGGCATTGAAGTTGCTACAAAGTGCTGAATGTTTCAAAATTGTCCACCTGTTCACCGGATGATGTTTGACTTACTTTCCTCTCAGCTGTCAATCATTTTCTATAGCTATGCGTGATTTTGCATTTTTCCTATTTCTTCCCGTCATTTGGGCGTCGCGCCTCACATTGAGTTGTGCCGCTGTGAGAAGTGACTCGTCTTTCTATGTGGCCCGTTTTAACACTTAATTGCGCCCGTTAATTTGGTGACCCGAGAGTTCATGCGTGTTGGTTCCTGCCAGTGGCAAGAGCAAAGGTCGAACCCGAATCCACAAACCTCCACGCAAACCAGAGGCGCTTTAATGGCCCAATTATTGGATTCCTAAGCACTTCAACAGCGTGTTATTCTTTTGCTTTGGGAAAAGTGATGTTGCCTGTGTGTGTGTATGTGTGTGGTACTCGTTTCATATTAGATTAATAAAAAATGTGCGGCCTCATTAATAATAAAAAAAAAATTCGTATAAACATCCCAATACGCGTCGTGCACCAATATTGTTTAAAGCCCCTAATGATAGACAGCAATGATTGCAGTGTAATTTTAATGTGGTATGAATAAATTATAAGGTTTCCACTTAAACATTCTTTATGCAATAGGAATGTAACCCCTCATAATAGGCGGTTAAGTATCGTGGAATGTGCAAGATATGGAAAATCCAAAAATGTGTGTTTTCTAGTTGCTGCTTGTTGTCCTGTAGTAGCCCGTGATAAATCTAGAACTGTTGTGACCGATATTTTCCTTCACTTTGTTGAGTGTGTGCGCGTGTGTGTAGAGGAGGATGGTGGGGTCTCTCATTGTGTGTGTGTTCTGCTGTCAGTCAGACTGCGGGTTCTTGGTGAGCTGGCTCCGCGCGCGCACACGCACACACACACTTGGAGCTGTCGGGGGGAGGGAAGGGGAGGGGATATTTAACTTGGGAACGAGAGGAGATCCACTTCAGACACACTCATTCTCCAGTGACTCTTTGCTGTGTCAGTTCCAGCTCAGGACCAGTGGAGGTTTGTACGGGTTTGCACTCTGGGCATTTCTGATGGATATCTGACAGCAGGAATATGAAGATACCGAAGCTGGCCGTAAAGTACTTGCTGCAGATATTTGTGGGAATTTTTCACGTGAAGGTGTAGAGAACATCAGAAGTCATTGTATTACTCGGGACTGTCAAGTTTCTGACAAGCTCTCAAAGTTCGGACCGGCGGAGTGCGTGCGCTTTCAGAAAGAAACAAAGCTCTTTTATTCTGGAACTGATAGAGAAAATGTTCTAGGAGTGGAACAAATCCATTTTTTGTTGTGATTGCGAATTAAGTGCTGAAGATCTGTGTGTGAATGAAGCGCGCTCTCTGGAGAGACTGAGCGCCTCTTGTCCCGGTTCAACAGCGCCGGTTCGGCGGGACGGACTGGAGCCTGTGCGCTCAGAGAGAGAGAGAGTGAGAGAGGGAGAGAGAGAGACGTTCATAAAAGCCGTGCGTAAAAATAACATTGGCTGAGACGCGCTCCATTCCGCGGGCGCGCTGACATTTCAAACGACAGTTTGGGTGCCACCCGGCAACAAAACCCGAGTAGCGTGTAGAGATTGCGCCATCCCATCCGATAGCAGAGGCGTTGCCATGGTGACGCGCCGACAGAACTGGTGAAATTAGCTGTAAAAGAAACCCAAGGCAGATGAGGATAAAGCTCTGCTGTGTCGGATTTGGTGTTTTGAGCGGCATTTGGCACGGCAGTTGGCACGGCTCACCTGAGCGTTGCATCATCTGACGGGTCAAGAAGTTTCCAGTAGTATCCCTAAAAAAACTCCCGTCCCATGTCATTCCGGTCCACGCGTTCGTCTATTAAAAGTATCTCGCTCGTGCTGTCGCTTGGACTATTTATGCACGGGTGTGTGCGGACGCAGTGACGGCCAACTCTACTCCATAGACAGACAGAACACGAGTCATGGGCATCTCCCACGCGCTGCTGCTCCTCTTGTGCACGCTCCTGAGCGCGCACGGCACCGCGGCCCAGCCCTACCTGCGCCTGAGACCCTCCCCAAGCGACCACCTACCAGTACCGGGCCTCAAAGAGGACCCCGACCCGGAGTATGACCCGCGCGAGCAAGACCTCTCGGAAACGACGCTGCGCAAAAAGCTGGGGAGCCACTTTGACCCCAACTTCATGTCCATCCACCTGCCCACTCAGCTGAACGCGAGCGCGCCGCCGGACGTACCGGGGCCGCGTTCACCGATGCCCGTCGAGCTCAAGAAGCTCGACCTGACGGAGACACCCTACGGGAGACGCGTCAAGGTGGGCAAGAAGGCGCGCCGGAAGTTCCTGCAGTGGTTGTGGACGCACACGCACTGTCCGGTGCTGTACACCTGGAAGGACCTGGGCGCGCGCTTCTGGCCACGCTACATCAAGGAGGGAAACTGTTTCAGCGAGCGCTCGTGCTCCTTTCCCGAGGGCATGTTCTGCAAACCGGTCAAGTCCGTGACAAAGACATTTCTCCGGTGGTACTGCCAGGGCTTCCTACGGCAAAAGTACTGCACGTGGATACCGGTGCAGTATCCCATCATCTCCGAGTGCAAGTGCTCGTGCTGAGTGGTGCGTGCGCGCGCGTGTGTGTGTGAGTGTGTATGTGCGTGCGTGTGTGCGAGTGTCCATGGACTGGACGCACGCGGACTGAGAGAATTTATGAATTATTGCACTGTTTACCCACGGACAGGGATGTGGCGCAACATAGCAAATCTATTTTTTTATATATATAGCTTTTTAATTCGAATATCAAACATATGTACATATTTAAGTGGAAAAAAGAAGAAGAATGCAGCTATTTTTGTTAAAGGAACAGGACCATATTCTCATGAGGAGCACTTCAGACGGAAGAGCCCGTGGTTATTTTTATGAAACTATTGCAATTATGAATATGGAAAAGATAGAACTTCTCCAAGAAGTTTCTTTTCCTCACTCGAACTGTTGTGATGACAGAAAAACTGATACACCACAATGATGCCTAGATGTTTTGTACAAATATTAATATCATTAATTAATGATTTATCAATTAATTAATGGTTAAGATTTTTAAAGGCTGAGGACAAAAATATACATGTGAACTTAGCTTTTTTTGAAAACCGTATAGTATTTTAGTAAAAATGTGTAAGTTTTATTTATTGTTTTAACGGTTGTGAGTATAGATATAAAGAAGATAATAGAATATACCAGAAATTTTACTTGAAAAGTTCTAAAAAATGATTTTAAGAGAATAATAATAATAAAAATAATAAACATGTCCGTGTAATTGTCATGGTTTTAGCAATAATAAATCTGTTAAACCTGAACCGTCTGTGAAAGGGGCCTTTGGATCTTGGCACCCGGTAATGTACGATTTATTGATTTGAGAAATCAGGCTTGCAATCATGTTGCTATCTGAATGTTTTTTCTTTAGGGTAATGCATGGAATAAGTTTATTCATGATGCTGACTAACATGCTAAACACATACAGGGATGAAGATCTGACCTCAACATGCAACAAAATTCTGAGTGTAATACTGACAACTTGATGTTTCACAAGGCTGGAGGGGATTGTTGGTTACAGGGTTTATACTTCTGCTTTTACCCGACAGACTGGTGGCACAGGGGGAGAGGAGCGTCTGTGGGTGTCGTGGCGTGTCATTGAGGGTTTGGAAACGTCTGATTTACGCGTTCGACACGCCGCGCCCGCCAGTGCGGAGCTGTTGTTCATTGTGCGTTAAAGCGCGCCGATGTTAACACAACGCTAAAATATGATGCAGTCGTTTTCAAACACTGTCATTGGTGAAATAGAGCAGGGAGAGAGAGAGCCAGCAGCTCCTGGCGAACTACTTCTGGAAAGGGAAAAGAAAAAAAGAGCGAGCTCCTCAAAAAACAAGGGAGAGAGACAGAAATCTGAGCCCGATTCGCGTCCAAAAGTCTCGGCGTGAGAAACAAAGAGCGCAGCGCTTTACAATGACTGTGAAGCGATGCTGACGGCACCAGACTGTTAATTAGTCCGCAAACATTATGTCTGAGAGTTAAAGAGATATGAGACTCATAAAAACAGCTTCACACGCACACGCTGTCCAAACCGCGGCGGTTCTCCGCGTGCCAAAGACGCGCGCGCACGCACGCACACGCAATGAATCACGCCTCCTAAATTGCTGTCATTTCAGCGTTAAGCACACCACTGTTACGCACAGTGAAAGTTGCTCTGTGCGCGCTCTCGCGTCCGCGTTATTGGTTCGGTTATTGTGACAGATACACTGACGGAGCTGTGTGTTTGGCGCAGGGTGGGGGCAGTTGTCAGCTCTTACTTGATGTCTAGGGCTTTTTGGAGGAGGCTGCGTGTGTGCGCGCGAGTGCGTGCGTGTGTGTGACGCGCCGGCGCCACTCGGCCGCGCACTCTGGCGAGCGCAGAATAGATTGAACAGTAACCCCTTCAGTCTGTGTGTGTTTGAAAGCCAATCCCCGACAAACTGGCCCTCAAAACACACAGCCGTCAGACTGTCGGAGCACTCCAGCCTTCTGCGCGCGTGTGTGTGTGGGAAGGAGGGGGGCGGTGGATTCATCATTAAAAATATGACCGAAGCTGCAGGAATCAGTGGGGTCTTTGAGACCCAAGCTAAACACAATGTTTTCTGTCTTTGGCAGAGGCCAAAAAAACAGACACAAAATGTACTGAACGCGCACCAGGAGCGTGAGACCGAGCGCTCTGTGTGTTGAAAACAAAAGCAGTACACTCATCACAAAACATTACAGGTCTGTCCAAGGATGTGTCGAAATATTTAATACCTAAAAACACATATTGACAGACCACCACCGTGTTAGGCCTGGTGTAGTAAATGAGAAATATATATATATACGTCTATATAAATTTGGTTACATGTTTTTGAGTATGGAGGTGAGGTTGGGATGTGTGGGAAATAAATTGCGCCATTGGTCTTATGAGTCATAGTCACACTGTTATGTGCCATTGGGACCACCAACAGTTGCCTTAAAGTCACGGTGTGTGTGGGTGCGCGCGCGTGCGCTTAGGCAACATTCCAACACAGAATCCTGAGAAGTCTGCTGCAGTTTGATGGATGCCTGTGAGTTCAGTGAACTTGCATGTTTAAGAGAGATTATATTATTCTTCCTTTAATCTCATTTAGCCAGAGCATGTCATTACAGCCTGTATCTTGTGGTTCATATAGCCTACATACCGAAATATGGTATTAGATTACAAAATTATCAAGTTTCATTTAATAAGAGGTAATAAACTTTAAATAAAATACTTAAATACTTAAAACAAGACTAAAATATTGTATTGTTTTAACATTTAAACAAGTGCAATGTCAACCTGTGGTTACTGTGTGAACTCAAGGAAAACCACATTGACAACTTGAAATCTAATGAAGTGGCATTCAGAGATTCATCGGTGTAACTTAAGTATCCAAATACTTGTGAGGCCACCAGGTGTTACAGTTTCAGATGCAGTGACATTATTTACAATATTGACAAAACATTTAAACAGTAAGTGAAATAATTAAGACAAAACTGTACACATTTGGTCCTAATATGCCCATTTGAGATACTAATTTGCATTCTTTGTACCAATATGTACTTTTGAGATACTAATATGAACCCTAAAAGTGTACTTTGACAGCTAGGGACAATTTTTGACCATATTTTCTGACTTTAGAGCATCAGTAAAATATGATGTGTTATTTTCGTGAGGGCTCATTTGTCACCGCAGGACACTTCAGTGATGAAGAGCGAAAGTGAGACTCTTCTTCCTCACAAGTGAATAATAACAACAGTCATGCACATGGGTTCAAATAGTTTGACTGAGGAACAAGCACACTTGTCTTGTGTGGATCCGCTAACAATAGCTGATGTCCAGGGAAGAATTTTTGACCTAAAAGGAAACTTTCCACAGGAAGTCCATCAGATGGGCTATTTCAGGAACACAGCACAGATGTTTGAGGTGGTCCGCGAGAGTTTGTGGATCTAAGGCGAACATCACTGTTACTTTTGTTTATAGCAATTTTAATGAACCCCAAAATCAAAGTTTAAACTTTGGTCTCCCAACCTGCCAATTCTAATACTATAGCAGCTGCATAGCAATACACTAAAACCACTCAGAACCTTAGCAACCACACAGCAAATCCCTGGCAACCACCCACAGGCCTCGAGGATGGCAATGATTACATTTGTACCCTCTTAAAATGCTGGATTGTTACAACCCATGGTTGGGTCAAATGTGGACATTTAGTTTAATCTAACCGTTGGCATTGTCCCTATCTTACTAACCCATGTTAGTACTGATGTAAACAATCCCTGTATGCACTTTGTAGGAAACTTCACTTCCCAGAATTCTGTGCGGGCCTTGGTTTCCATGACAACCAGAGGATGTTGTTCAATGGTAATATTTCTGTTGTGAATAATTTAGCTGATGCTGTTGCTAGTGTGACTCAAAAGTCCACAAAACTCTCAGCTCTTCTGGTTTGTAATAGTGGCTGCTCATGTTGTTTTTCTTGTTGTTTTAATAATTTCATATATATTTTTTACAGGCTAATTTCACATTTTGTGATTTTATGAAGAAAGCATTTGAAAAGCTTTGGTGCCCCCTACTGACCGACATGTGTGGCCGCATTGTGAGATCGGGGCTAGTTGTCACACTCATTTCTTCAGCGAATAGTTTTTAAGGTGGGTTTATTTTTGTCTGTCAGTTATATTCGCCTTCAATTCATGGCTACACTTTTATATTGCCTGAGAAAAAGATTTTAACAAAATGTGTGACATAAAAAAATCCAACTGAGAACACAGTTAACCCTTGAGATATACCTTCATTTTATATAACAAAACTAGTGAGCGTATTAAAACTTTTCTTTTCAGAATAAAATTTTAAGTTACTTTTGTTATAATTTAACATTTAATACCATGAAATAAATAAACTTCAGGAGAAGTGAACACTTTATTGTAATTGATGTCATATGCTGCAGGATCTTCAGGTGCTTAAAAACATTAATATGAATAGTATAATAAAAATTATGAATATTTCATTTATATGAAAATTTTGTGTCATCTCTAGTAACCATTAGCCATTTTAATAATAGTATATTAAACAGAGACTAATAATAATCATTAATAATCACTTAATTCAGAAATGAATGAACACCAGAAAAAGTTCATTTAAATGCCTCACAAATTAATAAAGAAACAAATTATCAAGTTTAACTTAATGAATCAACTCATTTTAAAGTTGTAACTTTATTAAAATTCAAAATGAAAGTATAAATAATTAGGGCTGTCAAAAGATTATGTGATTAATCGCATACAACATTTGCATAATATATTTGTGTGTATTGTGTGTAATTATTATGTAGAAGAGAACGAGGCACAAAGTAACGCTTTTTGGCTTTGGCTCTATTTAAAATATTTAGATAACAATTTTTTTACATAATCAACACACAAATGCTATAAATAAACACTTAAAGTTTGTTTGTGGGATCTACCATTATTGTACAATTACACCAAAACTGACAGGAGTGCAAACGTTACAATTTACCTCATGTTGGGTTCATTGTAACAAACAGAGGGTTTGTTATAACACCAAAATTTTGTTAAAACAAATAATTCAATAAAAATTCTGTCTATCAAGGTGGATATTGTTTATATGTCTGACTATAATAGATAGATATTCATCCATTCATCATCCTTCATCTAACCATCCTTGTATTAAAAGCATCAATGAATAGAAATAGATTTTTTTTTGAAAGTGCTGCACACTTAAGACAAAACATCATAATTGTGAGTTATTTATTCTGATATTGTATTAACAGTTATCATTTTGATGAATAGTATTTACATTGTTTTCATGATCATTGTATACTGGAGGCTTCATTTTAACACTGTGTGACAACTAACCCCGCTGTGTAAAAATGTTTTCAATCCCAGCTATTAGTTACTAGGAGTTGCTGACATGTTTCAAAATGCTGTTATGTTTTAGGTAACAAGACAGTGATTAAAATAATATAAGGTTGGATTTGCTGACTTGCATACCCAACTCAGAAATCGAAAGAAAAAAAAACATAAGATGAAGAAATTTACTTTCAAGCCTCCTAAACACTCTTTGTTCAATATCTTAAGCAAAACACATCAAAACTTTTCACTAATTCACAGGAGATCTTCTTAGAGTAAAAGAAAAATACCAAAAGCAAAGATTGCTCAGCCCTGTAGAAATATGTAAAGTAACCATGTTAAAATTAACCCCGCGTTAGTTTGTGTCCCGCTCATAGAGAAAGGATGAAAGATATCTCACACCCAGACACACTTATGCAGTCTACTGACCCAATGCAACATACAAAGAGTAATTATATTTTATTTATAGGGCTGTAAAAAAGATTAATTGGATTAATGAGAAATTTTACAGGTGTTCCTAATAATCCTTTAGGTGATACTCTTTGTATGTTGCATTGGCCAGTAGACTGCATAAGTGTGTCTGGGTGTGAGATATCTTTCATCCTTTCTCCCATTATTTATGAACAAAACATTCAAACTATTGTTTTGTCTAACAGTTAAACTATAATGAAATGACTCGTTCTCTATCTGAAAATGCAAGTACGCACAACAGCCAGTAGGTGTCAGAAGCGTCACACATTTCACTCCACAGGCAGACAGACAGACAGCAGGCCAGCTTGGTTTCTTCACACACACTCAGAAGAGTTGAGTTTGTGGAGATGATACAAACAGATGTGTCCTGAAAGTTTTGTGTGCATGTGTGAAGTGTCTGTGTTAAAACTGTTGTGACAGGAGGATCATTTTGCCCGTCTCTTCAGATCCTTTCATTGCCCAGTGACACCCTCATCGGGGTAAAACCGGCAGAGTAAAACTCTACTGAATGGTGCCATAAATACCACAGGAATGCTGAGCAGCTTACACAGCACTGAGAAACACACACACACATGCACGCACGGGTACTATTCATTGAAAAATTGCTTTATTTCACGCCACATTATGAAAAAGACTTGAAAATTGCTTCAGCCACATGCTTCGTCCTAAATCTTTTGAGTCTGATTCACACCAGCAGTACCAGTCACCCTAAACAGTAGAAACCTGTTAGCCGTGCAGTGCACATAAAAAACCTTTAGATGTCAGTTTATTGTGTTACAGAGGAAAGTGTGATGTATTTCATTGGGAATTTTCACTCTGGGCAGTATGAAGAGCTGTACAGCACTATGGTAAAAGAAGAAAGGTTAGCAGATGAAATAGAAAATAAAGTAATTCAATGTGAAGAACTTAATTGCACAGACGCTGAGCTGAACTGAGTTTTGTCTGAACCTCTGGGACTTGAATAATATTCTGGTTTGAAGCCACTTCAGTGTGGTTCTGCCGAAATGTTTTTGGTTTACTGTTGTGTTGAAAGGCGAATCATCCTTCAGTTCCCAGTTTTCCTTCAGGATTTTTCTCCATTCAGCTCTAATCATTTTTCCTTCAGTGTTTATGAGTTTTCCAGTGTCTGGTGCTGAGAAACATCAACATAAGATTGAAGCTTCCACTGTTGAAAACGCTTATGTTAGTCCTCTGAGATTTGTGCTATCAGTTCAATTAAATCTTTAAAGATCTTTTATACTCTTGTGTTTTGCTGCTCTTTTATTCAAGCCAGATTTATGAATTATTATTTAAACAGTTGTCTAAAGCAATGCCTCTTTATCATTCCAGCTTTGTCCTTCTCACTGGATCAGAAACACGGCTCTGGAAAATGTGCAGTGTTTGGCAGATTCACAACCGTTCCACATGCACTCATCTTTGTAATGATCTGCTTTACCGTGCTGTTAGATGTTTTCAGTGCTTTGGAAAATGTCTTGCACTCATTGGTATTTTTTTAACATGCTGTCCTGGATCTTTTCTAAGATCTTTGTGTTTTCTGGAGATGTTTTGTGTCATGGGTGTATTTTTTCTGTAATCTGCACTCAGGTGGAGACCAATCAAAGTTATTTTTGGACCCGAAGAAGTGAAACTGAAGACTGCCATCGAGGTGCACTGTGATGGTATCATGTTCTCTTATATGTGTCATGGCACTGGATTGACATCTTTTTCATAAACCGTAAAATTTATATGGGACTCCAGTGGTCTTCAAGAATTCTGTGTCAAGAAAATGCCATAGTACATGCTTTAAAGTGAAATGTCTTTATGAAGTGTGCAGTGATGATAACTAGTGGATCAACCCTTTTAAGGGAACGTTCAGGAACGTCTGCGCGCAATCAGTGCGCAACAGTTCTGGATTCACCCCGCGTTACTCGTGCGTTACGGGATGATTATTGTAATTATAATAATTGATTTGGTGGACACGCACCGCATCTGCCTTTGGTTTGTGTGGTGTATTCTGCGCTCATTACGCGCACCATCTGGAATCTCCATCACACACACACACACACACACACACACACACACACACACACACACACACACACCCACACACACACACACACACACACACACACACACACACACACACATTTCCCCGAAAGTTTAAAATCAACACTCTTGAATGAAACAGTTTGAATTGGGAAATAAGTAAACATCAGTGCCAAACGCGCTCTAGAACATCAACGGATTTAAAACACGCATGAGGAGAGACGCGTCTAAAACCAGACCCTCAACCACACACTACATGTGTCTCAAAACCAGTCGAGCTCCCTACACAGACAGCATTTTGGGGGCGTCATTTTGAAATATAAAAACGAATAGGTGAAATGATGCTGTGAACGCCTGTGGTGCCAAAAATAACAACCTAATCTATGATGCGCAAAAATACCGTACGCAACTACAGTATGATGCCATAAAATGCTGCTGGTTCGGAACGCGTTAATGATACCCAACATGACACAGCTCGCCTGTGGTACCCCAAATGCTGTCTAGGTAGCTAACCAAATAGGTTTTGAAACACTGCCTAATGCATTTCGAGTCTGGAATTGTTCGGGGCTCTCTCTTTCTCTTTATGTGTGTGTGCGCGTTAAAGATGTTTGGAGAGGGGGGCACAGTCTAGTTTCTCACCTTGGCTCGCTCTCCCGCACCCCTCCTCTGTCTCTCTCTCTCTCTCTCTCTCTCTCTCTCTCTCTCTCTCTCTCTCTCTCTCTCTCTCTCTCTCTCTCTCTCTCTCTCTCAGTGGTGATGGTGTATGAACAGATCTCGTGAACGGGACGGATGAGAGTCTATGCGCTGCGCTTTCCATTCACCATCAGACTACTAAGCCAAAATAAGGATCGGACCTGGATTTATTTTTCTCTCGTCTGTATTTGAATGAGGTCTAGAGAACCAGACAGGATTCAGGTAAGTTTATTACAAACACTTGTTGAGTTACTGCATCGCACACTTTTACTATCATAAATGTTTCACTTAAATAATATTTACACATATATCGGATTTGTTTGGTTGAACAAGAGCTTTGCAATCGCAACTTTCACAAACATTTACTTACTCTTCTGCTAAATAATAACATTTACCATTACATCTGAAATACTACATTGTCTGTTCCTGTGAAAATTTTAAAAATAAAAAATCGAATTAAGCAAAATGACAGTATTTGAAATTCTTAGATGCAATATTAATTTATATATTACAGATTAACATTTTGATAGTAACCACTTTTGCAAGGGTTTAAAGAGTGAATTTTGGATGCATAATGACTTGATTTGAATCAGAAATGTCATTTGTTAGTATGAGTGCTGATGAGTTCAAATATGATTTAGAAAAAGTCATGATTTTTAAACATTTGTGACCCAGTCTGTGTCTAAAGTCTCATAATCTAATGATGAGATTTGGAGCATCAAAGTTTGATTTCTCATTGATTTCAATCTTTGACATGATCTTAGTCAATATTTAAAAAGATTAAGTTTATATTTTCTCAGAATGTTCCTGAGTTAATGTCTCAAAAATGGGTTAAATTGATTTTGTATGGCATTTCTCATGTTATTGCTTTTCTAAGATGAAGTCGCTTTGGATATAAATGAGAAAACTGTTAATTACAAAAAACATCTTTAGCTGGGTTTTCACATTTAAGATGTAGGCTAATAAGTATTCATTTTATTTCATATATTGATAAAACAATCATTAAAATGAACCACAGCATTCACGGTCTCCGATAGTAGTGGAGGCCCTCAGGGGCCGGAAAGACAGGTGGGCAGTAAAAGAGAGAGTTTTCTTTATTTACACTGACTGTTTCAATCATGATTTAACATGGCAAACAGAAAGCTGTTCTCGGTTCCCAGTCCGTGCGCGATGCCAAGCAAAGCAACTCTTCACGGGCCCGTCTTAGGCATGCGTGACACCGGAGGGACTTCTGCTTTCCCTGATGGATGTGGCACACGTGTGTGTGTGTGTGTGTGGATTCCTGTAATTTTATTGCACTGAACCCCCTATCTAGTTTCCCCGAGGTCACAGATGAACTGTGGAGTTAAACTTTGAGAAAAACATTTACGCCTGCCTACAGCCGACCCTCAGAAATCAAACGGTTTCAAGCTGTCAAAACGAAATGCGCCGTGTTTCACAGTAAAGTCAGAGGTGTAGCGGACGGGGAGAAAGATCTGATAACTTAACCATCTGTCTGTTTGATACCTGACCTACTTAAACCATCCCAAACTCTCTCTCTCTCTCTGCCAGCGCTGTATGTTAAAAAAATCAAAAGTTTTTGCTTTATTTACTCCCCTCTGAATACAATGATCATAGCTGTCAAACTCCAGAAAAGACAAAGAGGATCATAAAAGTAGCATAAGGCAAACCTGCGCTTAACATTTCCTTTTATGTTTTTCTATTAGTGCAAGAAAGTCATACGTGTTTGTAACGCCAGGAGGGTAAGTGATGTTAAATGAAGAGTAACATGTAGAGTAATAACCTCATCACACCGTTTCGTGTTGACACAGTGTTTGCAGATGATGTGGGCCCGTATTTCGTACGTAGTTTAGAGATGAGATGACATCGGGTAGTTCTGTCAGCGCTGGGCAACATAAGCGCCGTGTTTTTCAGCTTGACTGAAAGGTTTGGATCCGGCTCAGTCTTGGCCCGGTCCACCTTAGCAGCTAAAGTCAACATGGCCTATATTTCACTCTCCACCTCTTCCAGCGCAGGAAACCTCCTGTGTGTGTGTGTGTGTGCGTGTGTGACACTTATTCTTTCTTTTGTCAACAACAAAAATATTCACCTTCAAATCACTGCTTTGCTTGAGTTGCGTTCAGCTGAGTCGGTGAGGAATCTATATATTCCCTGATCTTTACCTGAGATAAGGGAATTTGGGATGACACAGAAGAACAATTTTGTGTAAAAAAAATCTTTCTTTGTTTTTGTCTGTTTTTTTAGAAAAAAATTATAAAACGTTAACCAAGAAATGGTTCTTTGAGGAACTAAAATGGTTGTTCTATAGCATCGCTGTAAAGAACATTAAGCACCTTTATTTTGTAAGAGCCCTTACAAAAATTAACCATGCTTTGTTTGTGGTAAAAGTGTAGTAAGCGTTTTTTTTTTTTGGTGTAATGATAAATATTAGCAAAACCATGGTTTTACTACCGTAACCATGTTTTTTTGTTTTAACTGTAGTAAAACCATGATTTATTTTCTTAAAGGAGTAAGCTTTACTACCGTGATCACTTA